>NC_064757.1:28281838-28917463 GCF_011397635.1 Epinephelus fuscoguttatus | reverse complement strand
GAATAAGATAAAACAGAATGAAGGATATTATTTTCAATAAGAGAATACAATACATATTTGCAAGTGTGAAAGAACTCTGAAAGGTAGAAGCTAGCTTTTCTGCATGGGTTTGAAATTGCAAACTGAGTCATTGAGGATTAGATTAGACCAGATTTTAGAGGCCCTCTTACAGAGGCAGAGGGTCAGACAGCCATCACGTGTAACCAAAAATTAAAGACTCCCAAACATGGCAGTACCAAATAGTAGAAAACTTCATTCACAATGATGACATCAAATTCTAAATCAACATCTCAGAACAAGCAGCAACCTCCTTGGGACTGAAAAATAAAGCCAATACCAAAGTGCCAAAAACTGCAGTTTTTTAAACAGCCACTTGAGGCTGGCTCCAGAAGTCAATCACTCCCCACAGACACCCATTTTAAAATACCCAAATAAACATGTTTACCGCCTGGTACAGAAAATGGTTTTGGTCTCCATAGCTAAATTCAACATTAATGACAAATGTAGGGGGTGAATTTTAATGTAACACACCCGTTTACATTTTATTAGGGCTTTTACATTTCTCTTGCCTAAAACCCCAAAACTTCTGACTCCAAAAAACCAACATGGTAACAGCCTTAATGCTGAACTTTAGGCTTCAAAACAATAGTCCACAAACCGTTGGATGATGTCACATGCAGTGTCCCCAGCTGATTAATGGCCTGGCTCTCTGACTGTTGGTTCACAAAGCTTTTTTTTCAATAATGTACCTCCAAACAAATAAAATTAAAAATATTGCAATTCTTCCTTAGCATAACAAACTTTAGGCACACTGAGCTCACAGCAAAGTAGCCTTTTTCTAGCACACACATGCCCATTAAACTCTGAGAAAATTATTAAATTATAATTATAAAGCAACATAGTATTAAACACAATATGAAATTAAATGTAGACAGATGCTAAACATTAACTCTGGTTGTGAAGATGTATTTACGCTGTACACAACATTTGTGAGGTTTCTTTGTTACAACCGACAACAAACCCTTTCAAAATACGAGCACCCACCTTTACAATCTAACTTCCTGGCTTTTCTTCTTCAAAATAAAAGCATGCCTTTACAATTTAACTAACACAGTAAAAGCCAATTATATGACTATAATACAGCATGGCGAAGGGCATTTACATCAAGGTAGCTACATCCATTATTTTTATGGTCTAAATAATCAGTTACAATATTTACTACATGTTTTACCTTACCAAATATTCTGCTTCAATCCTAATTTGTTGATGTTCAGCCTTTCAAAAACATTTTCACTGTTTGCTCTCCTGCACACAAAGGGAGGCCCACATCTGTATTAACCGCACAGTTTAGCAGCAATTTAACAGCAGCATGAATTATATTTATTCATTAACAAATCTGATTAAATAAAATCACTTTATTCAAATTGTGGATTTTGTTTAGGGATTTTTTTTAAATGATTGGGGGTGATGGGTGATGGTAACGACAAGACAGACCTTCAAGTTTAATTTAAAACATGTCCTCAGTCGAAACTGTAAATGTAAAAAAAGGCATTTGGTACAGACCCAACTTAAAATCAATATGACAACTGAGTTATTCCATCTGCTGAGGAAGACCTCGAGATGTGGTTGGTAACAACATGTTAGTTGTACTTTATGTTCTTGTCAAACTGAGACTTCCAAGGTCATGGGTTAACTTTAAGCTCAAACTGAGATAACTTATTTAAGAGTATTGAGCCAACATACTGTTGTGTGGACCATACCAAAAGTTCCAGGCTGCAGATGTACGAAATAGGTGGAAACCACCAACAGACCACTGCATTTGAGGATTCACTATAAAAAATAGATACCGAAAGTTATAGAGAAAAGAAAATCCAATACTAGGCAGAGAATTGTTTTTCTCTGAGAGCTTTGTTCTGTCTCAGAAGTGATGGATGAAAGATATTATACATGACCACAACTTTTCAAGTTGCCTGAATAACAGCACTCGTGGTCGTGAGTTATGAACTCACAGTGAGTGTTGTTGCCATGGCGCTGAGCTGTTTTCCAGCACTGACCCCACTCTCGCAGCTGTGTCCCACTGCAGATATAAAACCTGCAGCGGTCGATAGCTACATGCAGACTCATGTTCTGTGTCTTCTCCAGGTTCCCATGATTCGTTCAGTTTCTACATCGACGAGGCGTCTCCAGTGGGCCCTGAGCAGCCGGAGACGGTGCAGAACTTCGTGTCTGTTTTCGGCACGGTGGCCAAGAAGCTAATGAGGAAGTGGTTAGCTACACAGACGATGAACTTCACCAGCCAACTGGAGGCTGGGATCCGTTTCTTTGACCTGCGCATCTCCACCAAGCCCCGCGACCCTGACAATGAGCTGTTCTTCGCCCACGGGCTCTTCAGTGCCACGGTCAGTGCAGAATTTTGGTGATTTTTGATGTAAAATATTTTGCAAGGCTTGTGGTTGCTAAGTGATGTTTGCACATATCTGTGTATGTGGCAGCATATTTGAGTCAGAGTACAGACAGAAAGCTCAATCATGTTAGGCCCTTCAAAGATTTTAAGCACATCACAATCATTTGTGTGTCTGTATTTCATATCATTATGTCATTAAACAAACTATTAATATATGTCTTGTTCATATTTGTCTTCCTTAGGTCAGAGAAGGTCTAGAGCAGATCAGCACTTTCCTGTCAGCTCATGCCAGAGAGGTTGTGTTCCTGGACTTCAACCACTTCTACGGCGTGCAGAACCTGCACCATGAAAAACTGGTGGCCATGTTGAAAGAGGTGTTTGGGGACAAACTCTGCCCAGTCGTCTTTGCTCAAGAGGTACTGTCAAATTCAAATACACCTAACACCTCACAGTAGAGCTTAGATTGGGCCCAAAAAATCCAGCCCGACTCCACCCGAGCCCGTGCGTGTTCTCTCTGAGCCCGACCCGGCCCTTCCCTTTAACTGTAATTATGAGCCCAAGCCAGGTTTAAACCCGACATTTTTTTTAAGGATACGAACGTGGACATTGAAGGTTGACTCTCGTCTTTCTTTCCATGGCAAGCCTTCGTCATGTGCCTCTTAAGTGTCAACACTCCCCCCCCCCCCAGGTGTGATAAGTAGAAGGTTCCATAGCCTAGGTCTGTTATGAGGAGCCTGACCCGTCCGAGCCCCAGGATAGTGGGGGTCGGTAGTACCCTTTTTCCACCAACATGGAACAGGTTCCTTTCTGGTTCATTCACCTAATTTTGACCCATTCAGAGCATTTCAACAAAACTGGTTAAAGAACCAGAGCTAAATTGGTGGAAAAAGGAGTGAGTGGGAGTGGGAGTTCAAAATAATTCAACCAGTTTTGCATCAAACAGTGTGGTTAGCATGGCTAAATTACCTATGCTAAACTGCCATCCATCTTGCCAGCTCCCAGATCTCCCCGCTCATCTCCAAGCTCAAATCTGTGAATTTTTGCTGGCTTTAAAACTGTTGATCGAACTACAGATTGTGTTTCAGCATCGGGATACAAGACGCACAGAATCAGATCTCGCTCTCAAACTCAGATCAAACAGTAAAACTAGGCAGTACTGATCAGATCTACCTAAGATTCTGTAGGGCTGGCTCAAATGCTTCAGAGCTCATGTCGTTGCCATGGTAAGCAATGTCCAAATCCGTATTCCAATGCTTCACTTTTCTGTACCATCACCCCAAAAATCCTAAATAGCCCAGAAATTAAGACATAGTAATCCAGCATAATTCATTATGCGTCATCATTAGTTATTAGTTACTCCCAGACAAGGGCATTTAACCTTAGTGATGGGTCTAGTTTTGTGACCACAACAGTGTGACTACATGTAACAAGCTGACGGTACACTGGCAAGATGTTGAAAACGTCACTCCAAAAACTCGGGTGCCAGATTTGCCAAAGGAGGCTGGCTTATCACAAATCTCCAACTACCTTGACACTTTTTTCCTAGTCTTCATGGCTAATGTTACTGCAGCCTGCATGCTAACAAAATGGCTAAATGTCATTAGGGCTGCCCCCGACTAAGAATCAATAATCATTATTTAGGGCCATTAGTCGTCTAGTCACCCGCATGTTTATGATATTAACTTAATTATTCAGTAGAGTGAGAAAGAATAGTATCAGTAACATTGTTAACACTGCATGTTTCAGATGATACGTCATGTCTCAAAATGATCCCACACTTTGGATTTACCTGAAATCCTGAGTGCAGAGCAGATCCCTCTACCAGGCGCTGTTTATAAGTGTGTAGGCCTATCATCTGTGGGACAGATGTAAAGCTCTGGGTAGCCCTGCACTAACATGATCAACTTTACCCTATTTATCAGACTGAATATTTACAGAAGAGGTGAAAGATATCTGTCAGCTGTGATTGGTTTGTAACCTGACTCCTGTCTGACTGCTGAGCGTGGCCACTTCCTGTGCCTGTCCTTTCAAATTAAATCCCCACATGGTCCAGTCATATAGGTGTTGATTTATTTTGATAAGGTGCAGCTCCTAATAGAGTTTCACCTTTTTTCTTTTTTTTTTTTTTCTGCGACTGAGCAACCAGTGAAATCTTGCCAACTAATGACCTTTCTAGTTGACTAACATTTGGTTGACTATTAGGGTGCAGCCCTTATTGTCGTTTTTCTACCCCTCTGACAAAGGTAAATGCTACAGCCCTTTTTCTCTGTTTTCCCTGGTCATGTAGTACCAATGTCAAAAGTATTTGAATCTCTTACTGTATAGACAGCCCAGTTTTATGCAAAGATCATCTTTCCAACAGTGAAATACTTCTTTGTGTGACCTAGAAGCAGGCACCAAACATTTATTACAGATACACCTTTACAACTAAAAGACAGAACACATCTCAGTACGTGTGTGTGTGTGTGTGTGTGTGTGTGTGTGTGTGTGTGTAAGGCTTTTGAAAATGATTGTTTCCTCCTCCCTGCACACCAGTGATGATCTCTGTGTTTTGATCTCTTAAGATGCAGAACGATGGTTATCACATCACTAATCACTGTATACAGGGAATGCCCTTTAGCATAGATGTCAAGTAGGGAACTCCTCTTGCGCTCAGATTTGTATCTCTGTTGCCTCTCTCTGTCTTTTTCACTTTCCACTGTTTGGTCTCTCCCCCCACCCTGAGGTGAGGGTGTATGTGGGGAACCTGGATGAAGGAATACCAATCAATACCAGAGATCATAGCTTCCTGTCAGGTGCTGCTGCTGAATGAGGATGAAGTGTAGAGAAGAGGAAAAGGCCAACAGCGACTAGTGGATCCTGGAAAAATAATGAACATCTTCTGGGACGTCTCGGGTAGTCTTTAGAGTAGACAGATAACTGGTGTTCTTTCCTCCGCAGGTACTGTATTCACTCCTCGCTCCCCTTTCCTCCACTCCTTCGTCTATGAGTACATCTGCTCTTCCCTTGTCACCCCATCTACCTCACAGCAGCTCTCTTATAAACACTTAATCAGCCGCACCACTCTTCTCCAGCAGTTGTTTAGCTTATTTTCAAGAATAATGCACAACTGGAAGCTCATTATCACAAAACAAATCACCTCATGTGGGAAATCAAAAACAAAAGCCATGTGGTATATATGGGGTTGCGATGAAAAGGCCTATTTTTATAACCACCTCCTTGTACACCATCCAGCCTATTACCCAGCTCCTTCCTTTAATCAGCTGACACAGGGTATTGATTTTTCTGTTGTTGGGACTACCTAACTTGATTTAGCTACAATCTTCTGCCAGAAATATTTCAGCAGAGAATACAAACATATGGTGCACGTGTCCATACCATACACTTTTGCAGAAATTCAACCATAGCAATGAAAAAGCACTGCTGTTTAATGAAACAAAAACTGAACTGGAGAAAGGTTTTACTCAACATGTATTTTCTCTCAGGTTGTCTTCAGTCCTCTGTGAAATGTTTTCAGTATATGTTTGCCTCTTGAATAGCCTGCAATAGCTTCAAAAATACACATTCAAATTGTGTTCCAGCTCTCTTTAGTTCTCTTCTCAAAAAGCAACACACTATGATTAGACGTAAAACACTGGTTGTCTTCAGGAATAACATACCTGACAATTTCTATGGTCAATCAGAACTGAGTGTGGAACAAAGCTGCTAAATAATCAGAGTGATGCATCACATCATGCAATTATATCCACTTATTTCTATTTGCTTCCATTCAAATAAACATAAAGCTTACTAAATAAACTGCCAGGTACAAAATGTTTTCTGTCACTCAGCAGCACAGAGGGGGTTCTTTTGTATTTACTAATCACCCATCACCATTTGTTTTTCTTTTGTCACCTCTCACCATGTCCCCCCCTTTATGTCTCCATCCCCAGGTGACTCTGCAGTATCTGTGGGAGAAGGAGTACCAGGTGCTCGTCTTCTATCACCACCCCATGGCCCTGGAGGTGCCCTTCCTGTGGCCAGGCCAGATGATGCCCTCTCCCTGGGCCAACACCACTGATCCAGAGAAGCTTGTGCAGTTTCTCCAGGCGTCTGTCACCGATCGAAGGTCAGCGTCTACTTTTGTTTCTCTGTGAGCAGGTTAAAGGGGGCAAAATCTCTGTACTTTGTTCAACCATGGCGGGTCATTCTAGCATGCTTGTGATTTACTTTCATGATGCTTATACTTTGCTCAGAGTTCAGGACGTAGCAATTTAATTTGCTGTATTGAGCTTGTAAGTTTTCCCTGTGTCAGTCAGTACGTTTACATGACACTTGAAAAAAACGAATTGTTGCCTTAATCCGACTATAACTGGACAACTGAAGTGCATGTTAAACGTGTGACTCCGACTAATATCAGAGTTCTCCAACTCCGATTAAGACACCTAGATAATTTGATTGGAATTAGATTTTCTCCGGCATGTATACGCCTCAGTTAAACTACAATGCATGCATGCGCGTGCTGGCGTATGCTCACCTTATCTGCACAATCAGTAACGCGTACATTACGTACAAGATGAACAAAGCTGTATGATTATCCATCTTGCTGTTGTTCGAAAATGCCTGTCTGCCGCCTGACTCCAGTTGTTTATTATTAAGTGACATAATAGGTCAACTGGAAAGGTGTCCATATTAACCCGCTGAAACAATGCATATTGCCACCTAGTGTTGAGGAGGAGGACACGTTCCTGTCAGTATTTCAATTTTCTCAGTTGCATGTAAACTGGGACAAGGACAGAAGTCCGATTAGATGCCAAAATCGAATTTTGAGCATAGCTCAATTAAGCTGTGCATGTAAACGTACTGACTGTGGGTCTTCTCCGGGTACTCCAGCTTCCTCCCACAGTCCAAAGACATGCAGGCTAATTGGTGACTCGAAATTGCCCAAAGGTGTGAATGTGAGTGTGAATTGTTCTCTGCCTCTATATATTAGTCCTGTGATAGTCTGGTGACCTGTCCAGGGTGTACCCCGCCACTTGCCCATGTCAGCTGGCATAGGCTCCAGCCCCCTGGAAAATGAATGAATGAATGGCTTAACAATAACCAATTAAGAGGATAGGAACTGGGATGAAATACAAGTTCCTGCAATGCTTAACTGGCTGAAGCCTCCAATGGACTAGAAGCCTGATGGTAAATGCACTCTAGAATATGGCTGTTTGCACCTATACATTGTGAAAAAGCAACGACCAGCGGGGAGGCCGCTACACGCAACAATCAATGGTCTTATTTTATCACTCGCTCAGTGAGGCTGGGACAGACTCAAGTTTATAAGGCTGGGCCTGTTTTGCTACAGACTAAAATATTGTAAAACCACATTTTTATCCTATAAAAGTCATACATGTCATACTCCATACATATATTTTGAAAAAACTGCTGGCAGTGATGGGAGACAACTTATTTTAAAACTGGTCCAGTATTGAGCAAGACCACTGCAACCGGCAGCAACTAAACAGGCTGCAATATAACCAGTCAGCATGTTTGCACTGTCAAAGTACGCTCCCTAAAAATACTTGTTTTTGCCACTGACAGGCTCAGATTATTGCTCTAAGTGTCTGATAATTTATGGAAAGGATCCCTACAGAGATAGATCTTGTTGTAAAGGAGTAAGATCCTTTTGTTTAACTAGAAACAGCCCCAGTGTCGCCATCACCAAACCCAACAGACTACATTTAAATAAACAGTAATTTCAGCATGCATAGAGCCAGGATATTTCATATCTAACTGGATAAATCAAGGGTTTATTTTAACCACAGCTGGTGATTGTTGGAGCAGTGGAAAGATGAATCAAGGTGGTTTTTGTGAGTTTTATTTTGTTTCTCGACTTTGAATGAAGTGTGTTTTACGGCGATTAAACAAAAAAGGTTTTTATTTTTTAACAAAATGACCTATCTCTGTCGGGATCCTTTCCATAATGTTGTCAGACACTTCTAATAACAATTTGAGCCTGTCAGTGGATAAAACAAGCTTTTTTAGTAAGTGCTGCTGGCTACGGCGCTTAGGGTCTGTGGTCACTTAGGGGCCAGGTTGGAAATAGTCATTCATTCATTCATTTTCCATAACCGCCTTTCCTGTTGAGGGTCATGGTGGGACTGGAGCCTATCCCACCCTGGACAGGTCGCCAGACTATCACAGGGCTGACACATAGAGACAGACAACCATTCACACTCACATTCACAACTACGGACAATTTAGAGTCATCACTTAACCTGCATGTCTTTGGACTGTGGGAGGAAGCCGGAGCACCCAGAGAAAAGCCATGGTGACACGGGAGAACATGCAAACTTAACACAGAAGGTTGTCGGTGAAGGTCATGGCCCAGGTCACGGTAATCTTAAGTGCTATATCGTAGGCAACTGGACTTGCTTGTGTTTCTTGAAGACGTTTCGCCTCTCATTCAAGAAGCTTCTTCAGTTCTAAATGATTGGTACAAAGTTGCAGGCTATAAACTCTGTGTGGGTGGGAACCCTCGCAGAGTTGTAGGGGTCACGTGAGCTGTTAGTTTCAGAGTCCTTGAGGTCACAATGTGAGTCGTTGACCCATCTGGCCACCATGTGAGTCGTTAGGGTGAGGCGGGACCAGGGGTGAATGGGTGTGAAGTCGTCTGGGGAGGGATCCCAAGATTGCATTGTAGTTGGGGGATAAGTAGTGTCGTAAGCCACCCCCTCTGTTTAACGATGGTCGTTCCAGCTTGATGTAGACGCAGAAGGGTTCCCCCACCCCAGGGTTAGAATCTTGCTGTGTGGCGACAATGCTAACCATTGCATCACCATGGTGCCCTTGAAAAATACCAGTTATCCTTTAAGTAATTGATTCTGATGTAAATCAAAGTTTATTCATATGTGCAGCACCTCTCTGCAGCAGATGTCATGAAGTGCTTTACAGGAATACATATTATGTAAAAAAGACAGAAAGAAAGAAAGAAAGAAAGAACAGAAAAAATGTAACTGTAAATGTTTGGTGTGTGTCCTGCAGGAGGAAGGGGACCTTCTTTGTCTCCCAGGTGGTCCTGACACCAAAGGCCAGCACTGTGATGAAGGGCGTGGCCAGCGGACTGAGAGAGACAATCACAGAAAGGTGTGTACATCTGCTTATGTGTGTGTTTCATTTAACAGAGAGACAGAAACAACAACTGTAAATGTTTTATGTTCAGTAAAACAGTGAGATTGGATAAGATGCGGGGTGAGCACCCCAGGAAGCACACAGTATTATTCACTGGGCACACAGGCGCTGTGGAGCCAAACTTATAGCAACACCTGAGGCAACAGAGGCCACATAAATGACATGATTTACCCACAACAACTCAAAACAAAACTTCATGTGCATGTACACACAAAAACAGTCATATGTGAGTCATCACAGCGTTTTATAACTAAATCCAGAAGCATGTTGGTTTCTACAGGTTTCCCCAGGCGTTTGACACTGACCTCATTCAAGGGTTTTTTTTTTGAGCAGCTGCCATAAACCCCAGGCGATGCTTCTCATCCCTCTCCTCCCTCTTTCTATATCTCCCCTTTTCAGTTCTGGTTCGGGAATTTTTATTGCTGATTTACCCCCAGGTTTGTCTGTATATCACTCCTTCTTAATGTCACCAGTTTGTTAAAAGCCTCAGCAGCAAAAACATCAATTTTCCTGCCATGAATTATTCATTTGATAACCCCACTATCAGCCATTCTCACCAGGCGTTTGGTTACTTTGATGCAGACATCATTCAAAATTCCGCCCATTCGTTTTGCCAGCGCAGGACTCGATAGAACAAGAAAGCGAGGCGTGTGAAGGAGACGACTTGTAGGATTTTTGCCGTGCAGAAAGCAGGGCGAGGCATCTGCAGGAGCAACACCCTCCCCCCGGTGCACGGCTCACATGAACACGTCCAGCGAGCGTTCAGAGTGTCATCCTCACAGCTGGCTTGCAGACATCCCATGCTGCGTCACAGATATCTTTTATCACAGCGTGCCCCTCTCTGTGTTAAACCAGCCGACCATGAATCATCCCTTCTTCTATCCCTCTCTAGATCTTTTGTGACTTCATATCCCCCTCTCCCTCTTTCCCCCTAAAGTGTGTCTGTGTGTGTTTTTGTGCGTCCTCCCAGGGCCTTACCGGGCATGATGCAGTGGATCAGATCGCAGAGACCCGGGGAGAGTGGCATCAACATTATCACAGCTGACTTTGTGGAGCTGGGAGAATTCATCAGCGCCGTCATCACCCTCAACTATCACCTGGACGACGATGAAGATGACGCCACCTGAGAGCCTGCAAAGGGCATCAGGGAGCACAGTCACCACCACCGCCACCGCTAGGGGCTTGGTCTGTGCTCTCACTCTTTTCTCTTTGGCATTTATTTCAGGAGGGGAGCTGCACTGCTCCTTTCACTTTATTTAGGGCTATAGTGAATTGAGAGCTCAAATGGGGGAGAAAAGGTGTTGAAGTAAGAGTTGGGAGACACAACAGAGTGTTTAGTTGGAGCACGAAGAGAATGAGGTTTTGTTTTGTTTCCTATTTTGGGGATCAAAATAGTTTTTCAAGTGTTTGTTTTCTTTACTTCCTGTGCTGTAAAAAAGCTTTTTCCACTGATCAATGCACTGTTTTCAGGCTTACCACTTCACGGGGGGTCGATTCCTCACAGCATATCAACTTTCTGCTAAACGTATCCGTACATCATTTTTTGGTATTCTAGTGACAGTTTTTTCAGAGGTTGTTTTAATTAAAATAAGTCTGTGTATCTTAAACCACTCAAATTGTAGGCTGGTGTGAAGTAGCTTGCCGTTGTTTGTCCAAATCTGTCCAAGAGATTTTTTTTTCTGACAATATGCACCCCTGGTCAGATCACTGCGGGTGTTCCTGAAACATGCCTCGAGCAGAATGTGTTTAAAAAGTGTTATTACAATGTGTTTACTCAATACAAATGAACCATCCCCCATGTGTTTCCTCAGCAGTAGTCTCTCACGGGGCTTTCTCCCAGTAATAATCTCCTCTGAAATCAGCTTGCAGCCTAGACATTGATCAGACGCCTTTGTGTATCGATACGTCATCGATTCACTCTTCAAAACCACCAAGAAATAGGCAGCGAGAGTGCGGCCTGGCTAGCCGAGAAAAACACCAATCACGCCATTTATCTTTGCATCTAAATGAGAAAACTTTAATAATGTCTGTGTGTGTTTCAAATTTCCAGACAAGCATCTGCTGACAAAAAAAAAAAAAAAAAAATCTGTAAGAAAACCAGAAAAGCAATTAACGCCACAAGTCATTTCTAATGGTTAGAAATCCAACGTGACAATTTTATTGGATTTTGTGGTGGGTGCTGAGTCGTGATAGCCAAGTATAAAAATACAGTACATCTGGGTACGAGTGTATCCTCTGTCTGTGTGTGCGCCTATACTCACTGCTGTAGTGCAGTATATATGAGTCATCATGAGATGTATCACGGTGTTGTGTCTTTCATAATAACAGGTGATCAAGTTGCTTAACACTCACTCAGAGGCCCATTTTATTTCAAGTTAGAAAAGGCTCAACATCATAATTCGGAGTCAGGAGGTCTCGATGTAACAGCAGTGCTTTGACACTTGGAAAATAATACAATAAGTGTTTAGTTTAATATCTAGCTGTGACTCTTTGGTGTCTACCTTACTAGGTGTTTCATGTTCCTGAATGTTACTGACCCCCTGGATTTCTGCTGTATCATTTAGCACACTTTCATTTTCCTCATTTTATACCCTGCAGTATTTCATTTTAAGATGGAGAAGTACTCTGAAACGGTACCCAGGACGATAACGGACATATTTTTATCGCAAGTTTTTACACATTATGCATGAAAACAATCGCATACAAGTCAAACATCCACACACCTTCTGATCAGTGTGGCATTTTCTGCTGAGAATGTATTCTGTAAGGACATTGTTGTCTAGTTTGGTAATGTACAAACCAAAACGGGAAACTTCTTTGGATTTGTGAATGTATGTGTCTTGTGAGTAACTGTGCCATTTCTAAAAAAAAAAATTGGGGAAAAAAAAAGTCTCATGTGATTGAGTGACTGAGTATCAGCTAGGAAGTCATTTTTGTATCGTATGCTTCAATGTGGAACTGAGTTCAAGTTTTAGAGATCAAACAGTACTTCTTTCACTTCAGTGTGGTTTCATGTTCAAATGTTTTATATCGTGGAAAGTTTGTACATACTGAAATTGCAAATAGTATACTGCCGATGAATTGTAAATTATTTAAACTATTGCAAAGTAATTTAAAATAATTTCTTAACTGTAACTTATCTGAGATATCATACTGCTTCTTCTTTTCGTATTTTCAGTTGTGTGCATGAACCAGACACTTCTACATGTTGTTATTTACCAACAGGGTCCATTAGGTTTGTGCATCTTCTCGGTTATTTGTTATATTGTTCTCAAGAGCATGGGTGCATCTCAGCTGGAAATGTTTTGACCCTTTAAGACACACCTCCAAATTCATTTATTTTATACATGTTGCACTGCTACAATCCCATACAGATTAAGAATGGAGCCACACAAATTAGCGGACTTGAAGAGGCTTGCAAATTGTGTTGTAAGGACATTTGTGTCTTCCCTGGTCCAAACTGTTGTCATTGCCTTTCTGTTCTGGTGTGAAAAGAGTCCTTTGCTGTTGTAAAACTCCAACACTTTTGTTCAAAAGTGACTCTGTTCTAAGTGGAAACGGCAAATCAAATCAAATAAAGCTTCTATGCCTAATGAGTGACTAAGTGAAGCATCATTTCATGACCAGTCTCTGTCTCGTTCAGTGGTGATTGGTTGTTTAGTTGCTTGATTGAGGAGAATCATTATTAAAGCCATTATAATAAAACTGTAATTCAATTCAGCCACGAAATGGCAGTACTCTAATTCTAAAGTAGATTTGCAGCTTTTAAGCTAACATTCCAGCATTTCACTCCCTGTCTGTTGCAGAGGAGCATCCTAAAATCATCCAGTTACCAGGGTGATGAGGATGGAGGCGGGTGGGCAGCGGCACCCAGGGTGACCTTGCTGAGACTGTGTTTTGTAATTCAGCATCTGCCATTCTGCAGCCAGGTGTTGCTCACGAAGAGGAAACAGAGATAACTCAGATGCAGCGTGGCTCACTGTGTGTGTGAGCATGTTACTGTAGATTTGAGATCTGTACTTGTATGACAGAAATCTGTATTTTGCTGAGTTATTCTGACCTTCTATCGTGTGACTCATACAATTAGCATGTAGCTGTTCGTAGCGGTGACGAATCACTGAATCGAAAGATCGTGCTCTCATATTAATGCTGTTTTACACCTATTAACACAGGGTTAAAGCTCCAGTGTGTGGGATTAAGGGGGGTACATTGGCACAAATGAAATATAATACAATAAGTATGTTTACTTTAGAGTATAATCACCTGAAAATAAGACTTGTTGTGTTTTTGTTACCTTAGAATGAGCTGTTTATATCTACATACAGTAGGCAGTGGGTCCTTGTCCAGAAAGATCACCATGTTGCACTGCCATGTTTCTACAGCAGCCCAGAATGGACAAACCAAACACTTTGCATTTTTGCACGAGCCACCATAGTTAACAACCCCTCTGCGATCTGGATGTACAGGTCGCAGATTTTTTAAATGTAAAATTGCTTGATTCAGCGTTTTTACCGGTTTAAATCACAGAGTCCACTTGAATTGAAGAGAAGGAGACCTCTGAGAATAACTGGCACCGGGTAAAAACCTACTGAACATTTGGATATTAAGTTATCGGAAAAAAAGTGAGCACACATTAGCAGGTGTTGGTCTAGTGGCCATCTCTAACATGCTGAAGAACATCGCAGACACACTAATTTGTAATGCAAAACTGCTTTCTTGGCTGTTTCAGTGGCCCAGAACTGGTAAATCAAACACTGGGTCATTCACATTTTCACATCGGCCACCGTGGTTAGCAGTCCCTTCATGATGAGCAAAAAATGTTGTTTTTTGTATAGCATGAAATTGCTTTATTCAGAATTTTTACCCGTTTAAATCATAGAGTCTGTTTGTTTCGAAGAGGAAATGACCTCTGCTGATAATTTACTCACAATGAAAACCTCCTGAACATCTGGATCTTAAGTCTTAAGTAAATCTTAGAGAAAATAGTTGGCTAGCAACCTATCTGTGATGGGCTGAAGAGCATCAGAGAAACACTGATTTGTAATGTGAAATTGCGTGATTCAATTTTTTTTAATGGTTTAAATCACCTGGTCCATTTGTTTTGGAGAGGAAGATTCCCCTGTGGATAATTCAGCTCCCAGTAAAACCTCCTGAACAATGAACACCGAAGGAATTCTAACCAGGTGAAGTTTCAGCTGGTTGCAATCTGCAATCCTCACCACTAGATGCCATTAAATCCCCTAAATCTCACACACTGTTCCTTTAATTGACATCACATCACACCACACAGATGCACACATACTTTTCTGGTAGCTGTCCAGTACAGTGACTGGGTAATGGAGGTAGAGTATACACAGCCCGTTGACTGGATGGTATTAAGTGCATTGACTACTCTGACTGCACATTACAGTTGCTGAGGAAAGCAAAGGTCACAACACATTCATTTCCTCTGTAGATTCTTTTGAACATGATGTGAGGATTCTTGTCCTGTGGGTTGTATTTGGTTTATTCGGCACATTAATGTGCTTTATCACACTTCCTAATGCACTGCTGTAGGTCATTATTGATGCCGTCCAAGGGAAAGTGAAAGAAAAGGCTCTACTATGTCCTTGGGTTTTATTGAAACAGTTATTTGCTGGAAGATTGAGAAAATGCAAATGCACAATGTTATTGTGTGCTTACGCCTGCGTGCATGTTTGTGTCTGTCTGTCACTCACGAGCACACTCAGGCAAGCACACGGGTGAGAAGGAGGTGGAGGTGTGGGAGGTAGAGATGGATGATGGCATTCAGACGGTTTAAAGAGGGGCAGTAACGAGATGCACGGTTTCAGAAAAGTTTGGAGTGTGAGGAGGAGGTAGAGTAATTTCACCAGCCACTCCTGTGTCTAGTTATGGGGGGTACACGACACAGGGTGGCAGTTTGTCTGCCAATAGAAGCTGTGCAGCAATCTGCAATATTACAGAGAGAGATATGAAAAGCAACATTGAAAGCTGGGATACACGGTTAATTATTTAAAGTCAACAAAGATGGAGTCATAACAGGGACAGGGGGAAACTGGGAATTGTAATGACTGTTTTACTCAGTCAGACATGAAAACAACAAATGGACAAAGGGAGGCAGCAGGCAATCCTCACAGCAAGGGGACAGAGGGAGAGCACTGTTTATGGTGTATTCATGTCATCCTGTCTGAGAGGGCCATCGGTCAGAAGTGACCCACTGCTGGTGGTTTACGACCTTGTTTATGACAGATTCATCGCTACTTTGTGTTATCTATAAAGTCATAGAGCCACTTTTCCTTTCACTATATTAAAATGGACATATCTGTTAATGACACCAAATGCATCACAATAATTTGCCAAAGATTAAATGATTTTGACCTATACGTCAGTGATTTTCAACCCATTTGTGAAGCAACTTGTGAACCTTTGTCACAAGCTTCGTATTGCTGCTGTCCATTGAAAGCCATGTGTCTCCCTAAACTCCCTAATTTAAAGGAGCAGTGTGTAGATTTAGTGGCATTTAGCGTGAGGATTGCAGATTGCATCCAGCTGAAACTTCTCCTTTGTGTCAAGTATGAGCTCTCAGTTAGGATTCCTTCAGTGTTAGTTGCTCAGGAGTTTTTTACTGGAAGCTGAATTATCTGCAGGGATCTCTTTCTTGCCAAAATAAGTGGACCAGGTGATTTAAACCAGTAAAAACACTGAATAAAAATCAGTGTTTCTATGATGCTGTTCAGCTCATCACAGAGGGGTTACTAGCCAAGTACCTGCTAATGTGTGGTCACCTTTTTTTCTCTGATAACTTAAAATTATCCACAGTGGTCTCTTTGTCTCCAAAACAAACAGAAATGATGATTTAAACCAGTAAAAACAATGAATGAAGCAGTTTCACATTAGAAACAAACGTCTTTCTAACGCTGTTAAGCTCATCACAGAGCGGCTGCTAACAATGATGGCCAAATGGCCGAATACAAAAACACAAATGGCCCTATCCTAATGGCATCCTGTTGGGTGTCACAGAGCTGACATTGGGCAAGAGGCAGGGTACACCCTGGACAGGTCACCAGACTATCACAGGGCTGACACATAGAGACAAACAACCATTCACACTCACATTCACACCTAGGGCCAATTTAGAGTCACCAGTTAACCTGATGAGCATGTCTTTGGGCTGTGGGAGGAAGCCGGAGTACCCAGAGAAAACCCACACTGACATGGGGAGAGCATAGAGACTCCACACAGAAGGGCTCCCCCACCCTGGGTTCTAACCAGGAACCCTCTTGCTGTGAGGCGACAATGCTAACCACTGCACCACCGTGCTGCCCACATGTTATATTATATTCCATTTCTGCCAATATGATCCCCTAAATCCTACACACTAGACCACTCAGCTTTATGACAATACTTTATAGGCAGTTCATTGGGTTCTTAGAGTGTTATATTGCCAAATACTTAGTAGAACTTTTTTTTTTCAACCTGTAAGGGAACATTTAATCCTGTAGGTTTCACAGTGTGATTTGTCACTCTGAAATTGCTGCATTTGACTACGTTTTAGATGCCTGAGGAAGTAGACTTACTCAGTATTTCAGGAAATAACCCACAAAGATTTGAGAAATGTCACACATAATACTATCAAACAAAAATATTTTTTTCCAGGGAGGCCTAATGCCATTGGTTGTCTTGTACTTTCTTAGTCGAAATCAAATCAGCTTAAAAACTCATACAGCTTCCAGTCAGTGAAACTCCTTACCAACACACATTAAACCAATCAGAAGCAAAAAGTTATGCAAACATTCAAACTGAAACTTATAAGAGAGACCATACAAAATGAACAACGCCACCACTGTGCTGATTATTTTGTACACCAACTAGTGTACATGCATTAAGTGATTTTAAATGCGTAATGTTGGACTCACAGTTTTGTTAATGACAAGAAGTTCATGAGCTCCTAAGTGTTTTTTAATGCAAAATGTCATCTTGATTGACATATAGTAGAAAGACAGAAAACACAGGGATGTAATGCAACAAAGGTCACCTGGCAAATCAAACCAGAGATGTTACAAGTACATACAGATGCGCCATCAGGACACAAATATCACTTTAATGAAAAAAAAAAAAAAGTTGAAATATGGTGCACGGTTTATTCTCCAGGAGCGGAAGCACATAAGCTCCGTATTCATTGACTAAGTCTCTCTCTGTCGGAGCCTCGCAGCCTGTCGTTCTCTGGCAGACCAAACTTCCAGGGCAGATGGCGGTCAAAGACGCCCTCTGAACATCATGAGATCCACAGAAGCGGCACTAATGGAGGGCACGGTCTGGTGGCCCATTGTCTGAGCCAACTGTTATTCTAGCCTGAGGTGCTGGGACTTGGCTCGCTGCTGTACAGTAGCCGAGTCATTTAGCATCGGGTGGTCATTGTAGAAATACAGGAAATCACTTTTGTAGTCATTATCGCAGTCGAATATATGTACCAAGTATCCGTGTTATATTTTGTCTAGAGTTTGAATGACGACCTGAGGTGACACTGCGCTCAAATAAAAATGTTCTCCCAGTTTTTATGATGTTTTCAATGACAAATATTCTATTAATAATACAATATTTAGACACCTTCTTGCATATGACAAATTATACTGCTGTATATTTAGACAGATGGCTCACTTTTCCACTTGCTCTTCATCAACAACAGTCAAGTAGAAAATGCCATGCAATTTCTGCATTGCTTTAAAATTGCTGTACCTGGAAAACTGCTCTCGAATAAGATGCTTACCTTGAGGGAGCTTCTTTTCTCTGTGAATGTAGGGCTGGGACTGCAGGCACAAAGTGTTTGTTTGCTTTGTATTTTACTCTATTTTATGCCTCTGCTGTTTGCTTACAACCAGAGACTGCATTCTCGTTTCTAAAACGTCTTTGCCACTGTAGTAAAAAAAGTAACCCTTCTCTGTCTTTTGCAACTCATTCTAAATTGAGCTGTACATTAATTTGACATCCTGAATTTGGGGGCAAGATAAAATTGTCTCCTGCTTATTTATAAAAATGATAGGCGGCAGGATTCGATGCTCACTAACACAACCTCGCTTGCCTTACTGCTGTGGAAAAAAAAATTCATCTGAACGCTCTAACTCAGTGGTATTCCCTCTCGAGCTGCCAGTGTGTGATGGATATGCACAGTATGGCCTCCTGTCTGGCTGTGACAGCAGATATATGCCCATAATTAGACAGAGATGTGGAATCCATGTACAAATATGGGAACATTTCGTCATTAAATAGCTGAGAATCTCAAGTTAGGCTGTTGGAGATGTCTCCTCTGCAGATAAACAGCTGATCGTCATCATCCAGTCTCTCTGTCAACATGTCGAGAAATCATCAGGATTGATATTTTAATTGATCTCAACTAGATCCAGTCCTAAGTGATCTTGTCCTGCATGCAGTTCTCCTCAAAATCTCCTTTATCTGTTCACTGTACCCCCAAATTTGCTCAACCTTGAATCACATTTCAGATACGAAGAGAAAACTGTTCTCAAATCTCTATTGCCCTCCAGTGTTTGCCAGACTATATCACATCTCAGCACTCCTAGTTATGCATGTCTGCTTTCATTTTGTGTCTCTGTCAAAGTTTTTGTTCATGCATGCATAAATCTTTCTCTGAACATGTAAGAAAAGTCAAAAATCATTTGGACAAAACAAGGTTTGTTCTAAGACAGTGTGACAGAGAGCCAGCACGCAGCGATCACAGGACCCTGAAACTGAAGCAGCTAAATGCATCATTAATTTGATTGTTTACACCTGTGCTTTCCCTGCTATGACAGGTGAGAGTGTCTGCTGTGAGAAAGGACTGTCGGCTCTATGACAAATGTGACAGGAGAAGAAGTAGCCTGCAGCAGGCGGAGAGATTCTCACTCCAAGAGGAGCTTTCAGTTTCACTATGAGCTGGCAGGAGTCACCACAAAAATATGTTCTAGCTCTTGTCCAAAGCAAAGACATTCACATGCTATTAATCCATGTGCACACACCCACAAACACATACCCACCCCCCCACACACAAACCCACCCATCCATCCACCCACCCACCCACACACAAACCCAGTGTGGGTTGGAGTGTCCTTCCAAGACAGAGCTGACTCCCCAAAAAGAACCAACGTCAAAGCCTCTTCAAGACTCCTCTGTTTGCTGCTCCTCTCTCACCATGAAGGCAAGTAGGAAATTACAAATGCATGTTTCGGATTTCTGCAAAGTATTTGAGATGCAGTACAACTTAGAGTACTTTTACATTTACATTGTGTCTTCCCCTTTCTTTTCTCCCCCTTCTCCTCCCCTCTTCTTCAGAGCATTGCACAACTCCTTTTAGCAGCCTTGCCATGGCTGCTATTCCTGCTCACTCCCAAAGGGTAAATCTGTTGTTGCTTTACTGTTTCACCAACAGATATTTGAAAAACTTTTAAAACATCATAATTGATGTAAATATGCAACGCTTGCTTTGAATCGTTTGATTTAAATGTCATTCCCAAGGTTTTGTATCCAGAGAGTTCATTGCCAGTGGGGGCCTTATGGTGACTGGTCAGAGTGTGATGGCTGCACCAAATCACAGGTTAGGACTATCAAAGGTATAGTGTGTAGGATTTAGTGGCATCTAGCTGCAGGTTGCAGGGCTGGAACTTCTGCTGTGTGCCAAGAATGTAGGAGAGCTATGGTGGCCAACATGAAAACGTGAATGGCCCTACTGAGAGCCAGTGTTTGATTTGTCTGTTCTGGGCTACTGTAGAAACAACATGGATGACTCATTGGAAGAGGACCCACTGCATATGTAGATGTGAACAGCTCATTTTAAGGGTACAAAAGCACAACTATTCTAATTTTTAGGTGAACTAATGAAAACATTGTTATGAATATGATATGCCATTTTTACCAGTAGAGTCCACTAAATCCTACACACTGGACCTTTAATTACAGAATTGACTGGTGCACTTCTCTGTTAAGGTTGTCATCAGCACAACTTAAAGAAGATAACATGTCACACTTTCTAAAATTATGCATAAATAATTTGGACAATTTTCTTTGTCCATATTTCTTTGTCACATTGCGGTATGTTACAGACAAGAAGCCGACCCATGGCTGTCTATGCTCAGTTTGGAGGGAACCCCTGTGATGGGAAGCGGACCGAGACCAGGTCCTGTGAAACCACAAAAGGCTGCCCTCTAGAGGATGGATGTGGAGACAGATTTCGCTGTCGATCTGGTTGGAAATATAACTCGGCTCACACCCTGAATCATGCAGACTTCAAGACTCCACACTAACAATCACTGAGCTGTCTGTCTGTCTTCTGACCCACAGGGAAGTGTATCATCCGGTCTCTGGTGTGTAATGGGGATCAGGACTGTGAGGAAGATGGACACGATGAGCATGACTGTGACGTGGGAAAATACATAATGTGTGTAAATTCAGTTCTCCCACCAAACATTGAACTTTTAGGACTTGGGTAAGTGATGAATCGTTTATGCATCCGTCCAGCCACATGCAAGCAGGTACTATATGCTTACAGGTGGTGTACTTTTTTTGCCTCCTTAGGTTTGATGTGGTGACAGGGGAGCGGAGGGCCAGTGTCATCAACACAAAAAGCTTTGGGGGCCAGTGTCGTACCATCTTCAGCGGTGTCCACAATACTATCTACAGACTGCCTCTTAGTACTATTCAGTACAGCTTTATGGTTGGTCACCCTGGAAACAGTACAACCACAATTAATACTGAAACTTCTCTTGGTCAGCTATTGCTGTAAAAGTACCCTGTGGAGTTTTGATTTCTCAGTAACACAACTTTGTTGACATGACATTTTGCAGATGGACCTTCAGTCAGCTGCTGTAGGTACTCAAATTCAGCCAGTACAAACCTGTGACCAGGCGTCACAGCAGCTGGTAGCCAGCACTGGTTTAAACTATGTTACAGCAGCAACAGAAAGTTTGCTGATCTGGTAGGGAGTTGGAGCATTCCAGGATCTGGAGGTTGTGCCCGTAAAGTCCTTTGAGATGACACACTGCGATTCAAGGCTCTAGCTAACGTTAGCTACATAAACATGAACTTGAACTGGCCCCAGCAGTGTGCTTTTGGCTCTTGTTAGCAGAAGGCTAGACTAATAGCAACATTTGCTCTCCATCCTTGGAAAGCCTCACCAATATTGACATGTATGTCAATACTGTCTTTTTTTGTTAAGTTTTTTTTGCAGTGTAGGCAGCTGTTGTCAGTACTGGATTAGCAACTTTTTTTGCATGATTTTTAGGAAGTGCATCTGCATTGGTAGAACTGCCACTATCTATAAAATGACCTGTAGTAGGCAGAAATCTCTCATCATGGGCTAGATTTTTTTCTAAAGCATGAGCCTAGTTTGTCTCAGTCCACTTGAATTACAAAATGCTGAAAGGTTTTCATGGGATTTTTACCCAGTGACGCCAAAGTAAACTGCCTACCCCATCTTAAAGGCTTAGTAACGTGTTTCTACTTCATAAAACATTTGCAAAACATTTTTTTTAATCTACTGAATCCCACACTGGTTCCTTCAACTTGCACATTCTTCTTTTGCTCTTTTATAATTGCATTTTCTTATCTGGTTATTTTTTTAACTTATGCAGCTATATGTAAGAAATCTAAAGCAAATAGTCGTAAAATCATCCTAATATGTCACAGAGACAAAGGAATAATGTTCATATAACATACTGATTTCACCGACAACAATAGTACAGCCAGAATATTCGCATTTAAAAAAAATTTTATGGTCCGCAAATCATGTTTATGTTTTGAATTTGTGTTTTGGCCTGTTGCGCCACCCACCGCCGTCTACCAGTCACGCAGTCAGTAGAGTCTCAGCATCAGTTACAGTTACGACTGAGCTACAGCAGCACGGCAAGCAGCATTAGCAGTGTCCCAGTACATAGCATTAGCAGTCTCCTCAGCTGTATCCCGGCAGCAGCGTTAGCAGCAGAGAAGCCAGACTTGCTTGAACTTGCTCAAACGCTCCTCTGGAAAACCGAAGATCAAGGACGCGGCGACGCAGCCCTGCCACAGCAGCCGCCCGTGGGCAAACAAATCAGTTTCCAGCATGCCGCTGTCCAGCAACCTCAAATCTGTAGGGGAGGCGGGGCGGACACGACTCGCAGCAGTATTTTGAATTTGAGTGCAGTAACCGTTTTGGCCACATTCTTACATACAGCGCCTTTAAGAGGAAACTGTGGCTATGGTTGAAATATTGCTATCAAGGCCAAGAGATTCGACTTTTGCTGGTGTTGAAGTCACTAGGTTAGTTGACCCAACTACTGGCAATGGCTCCATGTACACCCAGTACTAACATGTGATCTGTTTCTGGATATACAGTATTATCTAACTAATGGCATCTGACCACATTTTTGCATCTACGCCTGGTATTGGTAAGCGTTTACATTACCATTATCCTTGGCTCTCGATAATGAAATTAGTTAGGTGGACTTGTCCACAAAAATAATGAATTCCAGGTCAAGGTACAGCAACGCCATCAATGGGCATCATTCATTTGTAAATCACTTTTTGCAGGTGACCTTTTAAACTTGCTGGGCAGATGTTTTTCTTAACATTTTGCATTAAGAGTAATTTACTCACATTGCAATGTGAGCCAGACCGCCTCCAGATATTGTCTGTAATGTAATCACATTCTGGTGTTAATGTGTTTTATGTGCATTTACTTGTATTAGCATTAGCATCCTTTTACAAATGCTGGAAAACTCGTGGTCAAAATATTACTCTATAGCACCACTAGTGGTCAAAAACTCCACAGGGTACCTTTAAAGACTCATTTCATCTCATTTTGGTGCATTTTTATGCACACTTGTTGGATTTTCTATGGCATTTGTTGATTTCAGTTGTTAAATGAACACTATTAAACCTGTGTTGTTCCCAGGTTAAAGTTGAGAATGACTTCAGTGATGAGATGTACCAAAGTAAATGGCACTTTGCAAAGGAAACTGTCACCAGAGAAACACTGAGCGGGACTACGTCAGGATATAGGAACTATAACTTTCTACAGACATATGACAAGAGTCAGGTGTGTTGGAACCTGAAATGTTATCACTATAACTTTGACAGCAATTCCCAGAGACATTGCATGAGATCAAAAAATGAAAATCAAACTAAAAAGTTACTCAGTGTTTTTTTTTGTTTTTTTTTTTTGTTAATTTCTTCCAGGCCCAAAAGCTTGTGGTTTTACAGAGTGAAATAGAGGTAGCTCAGTTCCAGAGCAACTCTCATCAGTACCTCCCAATATCTGAGGAGTTTTGGAAGGCACTGGTTAAACTCCCATCGGTCTACGACTATGATGCGTACAGGAAGGTTTTAGAGACTTTTGGAACACACTACCTGTCTGAGGGAAGCCTCGGAGGCTCCTTCAAGCTCATCGCCAAGATTGATGAAGAAACTCAACGCTGGTTTGGTAAGGATTTATAAATCATCCACAACTTGGTGGTAGGCCTAAGTCAAAGAATAGTGAATCTCTGGGCAGTCGATGGATTCAGCTTGTCAACTTTAATATTCATGAGGGAGCATGTAGGGGATGAAATACCTTGGTTGTGTCTTTTTCATTTGCAGTGTTGGGCAGTAACGCGTCCACCTGACTCCACTGTAGAAGACGGTTGCATGTTTCCTATACCATTTAATTGTTTTGTCAAGTTGTAGTCTAACAGTCCCCTGGTTAAATTTCATCCGCTGTCGCTTCGGCGATGTAGCTACGGGCCAATACAGTTAGGAAATGTTTTGGGCTGCAGGGCTGAGTTTCCCAAAATATGATTCTTCTTAGCAATGTTGTCTTCTTTGTGGCTTAGAAAAACTACACTGCAAAAAAGATAAGCACCTAGCGCCCTCTAGTGTCCCCCACTCAGTCATCTACAGCCAGGACGTACTCAGAGTATTGGGGGGGGGGGGTAACTAAAAGTTACTTTTCTCAGGAACGCATTGCTTTTTGGTTTAAGTAACTGAGTTACTAACTGAGTTACTTTTTAATGAAGTAACTAGTAACCGTAACTAGTTACTATTTTCAGGTAACTAGCACAACACTGGTCATTTGTAGAGGTGATATATATGAGCTTGACACTACAAAAACAGAATCAGCTAATGTTGCTCACAGCTGACCTCATGGCTAATCAGAATGTAATTGAAAATGTTTAATGCCAAAATTCACTTTTGTCCCTGCAATACATTTCATAAAAGCAAATAACTACAGAAACCCTGAGATGCTAGTTTTGCATCTTTTAATCTTAATCTTCATAATCTTTTTTTGTGACATACTTTACTTTAACATTTTTATGACATAATAATATGGCAAATTTCAGGACATACTATCCTATGAGATTTTAACAATATACTTTACTGTGACTTTTTTTTATGACATTTTGTATCATGGCAAATTTTGTGATATACTGTGACATTTTTTTTGACAAACTATACTAAGGTCATTTTTGTGACATACTATACTATGACATTTTCATAGTATATACTATGGCATGTCACAGTATTGGTTAGATTCTCAGCATTTTTTGTGAAATACTATACTATGGCAAATTTATGACAAATTGTATCATGGCAGTTTTTGTGACACAGTATACTATGACATTTTTCTGAATTTTAATACTATGGCAACAATTGTGACATACTACAGTATGACTTTTTTTAATGATATACTATGGCAATTTTTGTGACATGTCATAATATACTGTAGTATGGGATTTGTGATATACCATGACTTTTTTGACAGATGATACTATGGCAATGTGTGGGACATACTATACTATGACATTTTTATAACATGCTATGGCAATTTTTGGGACATGTCATAATTTAGTGTTAGATTTTCTGCATTTTTGTGACATACTATACTATGACATTTTTATGACATATTGTATCATGGCAGATTTTGTGATATACTATACTCTTTATAAATTCCTTGAATTTATTTTTTTTTCATTTGTAAAAACACAGACAAAAAAAAAAAATTGGCAGGAGATTTTTTTTGTGAGGATGTCTCTCTTTTGCCTAGAAATGTATTTTTATTTGTGCTAATCTGCTGGTAGTGTTGGCTACACTTTAGTCATTACTAAATTACTGTGACAGTAATCTAACATACAATATGTGCAACTTGTGATTAGAGTGCATGGAGAAATTAAAACTTAACTGGAAGAAAACTTTTAGTCCTATTTAAAACATAGCGCAGTGGTGCATTTCAGCCTCTTGTGGTTGAAATGTGTATGACATCATGACTTTGCAAAATGAGCCTGCCAAAATAGATAAATAAATAAATAAATAAATCACCTGCTAAAACTTTTTTCCCATCTATTTTAAAGATGAAAAAAGCAAAAAACAAATAAAGAACTTCTTGGCAAAAGATTTTTTTCACCTCTTCAGTCATAAAGACAGGAAAAGAAAAAAACTTATTATTACTTATTCCTTACTTAACACTTATTACTATTGTAAGTCAGTGTAATATGATCAGCATTTTTGTAAATACATTTTTAAACATCAGGTTAATAAAAAATAATCAAAAAATCAAATCAATCCTGCCATTCATTTCTAACACTGACTTTCCTTTTTCTTTATTCTTTTACTTCTGGTTGATTTCCAGAAAGCGAAAGCCACCAGTCTCGAGAATGTGTAAGGATTCAGCGCTGGATTCTTTTTTTCCGCATCTCTGACCGTGTCGAGTGCACCAGCAGTCAAGGAGGATACTCAACATCCAGTGGTAACATTTTGATCTTACTACTATAAACATACAGCCTGCAAAAGCACTTGACATTTCTGAATCGTTCCTTCACCTCTGCAAACTTTTTGAAAACAGGTAATACCAGGAGGAATAATATTCAAAGAGTGGATGTGCAGGGAGGAGGCATTTCACAAGTTGCAGCCCTGAAAGGCATACAGCCCTCTGATCCGGACAAGAACTGGGAAACATTCTCAAACTGGGCAGATTCTGTCAAATCATTTCCACAGGTCACAAAACAAACAGTAAGGGACAATAAAACAAGCACTTTGAAAGTGATGTTGGATTTATTTTATATGCATTTTAGTGTGTCATCTTATCAAATGATAATACCCTTCATCTCTCTTGTTTTGGCAGCTACGGCCACTGTCAGAGCTGGTAAAGGAGGTTCAGTGCGCTGGGGTGAAGAAGATCTACCTTCGCAGGGCCATAGAGCAATACCTGGCTGAGAGTGACACCTGCCACTGCCGGCCCTGCAGCAACAATGGCTTGGTTGTCAGGAATGGAGATGAATGCCAATGCATCTGTAAGCCTGGCACTTCTGGACTGGCTTGTGAGCATGGAACTGAAGCTGAGGGTCAGCAAGGTGGGTGTTACATTTCAGACAGGCTTTTTACAACCGAAGATATGTTACTCCTCGTACTACCACCAAACCCCACTTTTACACTTCAGTTTTTGTACAGATTAAACAAACAAGGCTTTGGATTTTGTTACCTTTGGACAGACGCAGACTAGCTGCTTTCCACTGTTTTCAGTCTTTAAGTTAAACTGAGCTAATTACTGCTGAATAGTCACATAGTGATATCGATCTTTTCATTTAATTCATAAAAGCAATGATAAAATGTCAAAGTATTCCTTAAAATTAACTACGCTCCTCCTCATTTTATGTCATATGTATAACGTTACAATGTCAGATGTTCGTATTAAATGTGGCCAAAGTTTCAGACAATAAGGTAAATGCATATAAAAGTAATCCGTGTGAGCAAAAACCTTAGGCTTCAGACAATTCTCAATATGCTGTTTCCAACATTATATCCCTGTTTCAGTCAGGAACACTTTAGTCAAAGAAAACTCTATTTTCATTTGCAGTATTTTATTTAGCAGTATGGCGGTAGGCCTCTCTGCCTTTCCTTGGACCTACAGTACAGGCCAAAAGTTTGGACACACCTTCTCATTCAATGCGTTTTCTTTATTTTCATGACTATTTACATTGTAGATTCTCACTGAAGGCATCAAAACTATGAATGAACACATGTGGAGTTATGTACTTAACAAAAAAAAGGTGAAATAACTGAAAACATGTTTTATATTCTACTTTCTTCAAAATAGCCACCCTTTGCTCTGATTACTGCTTTGCACACTCTTGGCATTCTCTCCATGAGCTTCAAGAGGTAGTCACCTGAAATGGTTTCCACTTCACAGGTGTGCCTTATCAGGGTTAATTAGTGGAATTTCTTGCTTTATCAATGGGGTTGGGACCATCAGTTGTGTTGTGCAGAAGTCAGTTTAATACACAGCCGACAGCCCTATTGGACAACTGTTAAAATTCATATTATGGCAAGAACCAATCAGATAACTAAAGAAAAACGAGTGGCCATCATTACTTTAAGAAATGAAGGGCAGTCAGTCCGGAAAATTGCAAAAACTTTAAATGTGTCCCCAAGTGGAGTCGCAAAAACCATCAAGCGCTACAACGAAACTGGCACACATGAGGACCGACCCAGGAAAGGAAGACCAAGAGTCACCTCTGCTTCTGAGGATAAGTTCATCTGAGTCACCAGCCTCAGAAATGGCAAGTTAACAGCAGCTCAGATCAGAGACCAGATGAATGCCACACAGAGTTCTAGCAGCAGACCCATCTCTAGAACAACTGTTAAGAGGAGACTGCGTGAATCAGGCCTTCATGGTCAAATAGCTGCTAGGAAACCACTGCTAAGGAGAGGCAACAAGCAGAAGAGATTTGTTTGGGCCAAGAAACACAAGGAATGATGAGTCCAAATTTGAGATCTTTGGTTCCAACCGCCGTGTCTTTGTGAGACGCAGAAAAGGTGAACGGATGGATTCCACATGCCTGGTTCCCACTGTGAAGCATGGAGGAGGAGGTGTGATGGTGTGGGGTGTTTTGCTGGTGACACTGTTGGGGATTTATTCAAAATTGAAGGCACACTGAACCAGCATGGCTACCACAGCATCCTGCAGCGACATGCCATCCCATCCGGTTTGCGTTTAGTTGGACGATCATTTATTTTTCAACAGGACAATGACCCCAAACACACCTCCAGGCTGTGTAAGGGCTATTTGACCAAGAAGGAGAGTGATGGAGTGCTGCGGCAGATGACCTGGCCTCCACAGTCACCGGACCTGAACCCAATGGAGATGGTTTGGGGTGAGCTGGACCGCAGAGTGAAGGCAAAGGGGCCAACAAGTGCTAAACACCTCTGGGAACTCCTTCAAGACTGTTGGAAAACCATTTCAGGTGACTACCTCTTGAAGCTCATGGAGAGAATGCCAAGAGTGTGCAAAGCAGTAATCAGAGCAAAGGGTGGCTATTTTGAAGAAAGTAGAATATAAAACATGTTTTCAGTTATTTCACCTTTTTTTGTTAAGTACATAACTCCACATGTGTTCATTCATAGTTTTGATGCCTTCAGTGAGAATCT
Organism: Epinephelus fuscoguttatus; assembly: GCF_011397635.1. Lineage (NCBI taxonomy): Eukaryota > Metazoa > Chordata > Actinopteri > Perciformes > Serranidae > Epinephelus > Epinephelus fuscoguttatus. The sequence continues at coordinate 28,888,482 of NC_064757.1, read as the reverse complement.
ACAATGTAAATAGTCATGAAAATAAAGAAAACGCATTGAATGAGAAGGTGTGTCCAAACTTTTGGCCTGTACTGTAGGTCCAAGGAAAGGCAGAGAGGCCTACCGCCATACTGCTAAATAAAATACTGCAAATGAAAATAGAGTTTTCTTTGACTAAAGTGTTCCTGACTGAAACAGGGATATAATGTTGGAAACAGCATATTGAGAATTGTCTCAATGTTTTATATTCTACTTTCTTCAAAATAGCCACCCTTTGCTCTGATTACTGCTTTGCACACTCTTGGCATTCTCTCCATGAGCTTCAAGAGGTAGTCACCTGAAATGGTTTTCCAACAGTCTTGAAGGAGTTCCCAGAGGTGTTTAGCACTTGTTGGCCCCTTTGCCTTCACTCTGCGGTCCCGCTCACCCCAAACCATCTCCATTGGGTTCAGGTCCGGTGACTGTGGAGGCCAGGTCATCTGCCGCAGCACTCCATCACTCTCCTTCTTGGTCAAATAGCCCTTACACAGCCTGGAGGTGTGTTTGGGGTCATTGTCCTGTTGAAAAATAAATGATCGTCCAACTAAACGCAAACCGGATGGGATGGCATGTCGCTGCAGGATGCTGTGGTAGCCATGCTGGTTCAGTGTGCCTTCAATTTTGAATAAATCCCCAACAGTGTCACCAGCAAAACACCCCCACACCATCACACCTCCTCCTCCATGCTTCACAGTGGGAACCAGGCATGTGGAATCCATCCGTTCACCTTTCTGCGTCTCACAAAGACACGGCGGTTGGAACCAAAGATCTCAAATTTGGACTCATCAGACCAAAGCACAGATTTCCACTGGTCTAATGTCCATTCCTTGTGTTTCTTGGCCCAAACAAATCTCTTCTGCTTGTTGCCTCTCCTTAGCAGTGGTTTCCTAGCAGCTATTTGACCATGAAGGCCTGATTCGCGCAGTCTCCTCTTAACAGTTGTTCTAGAGATGGGTCTGCTGCTAGAACTCTGTGTGGCATTCATCTGGTCTCTGATCTGAGCTGCTGTTAACTTGCCATTTCTGAGGCTGGTGACTCAGATGAACTTATCCTCAGAAGCAGAGGTGACTCTTGGTCTTCCTTTCCTGGGTCGGTCCTCATGTGTGCCAGTTTCGTTGTAGCGCTTGATGGTTTTTGCGACTCCACTTGGGGACACATTTAAAGTTTTTGCAATTTTCCGGACTGACTGCCCTTCATTTCTTAAAGTAATGATGGCCACTCGTTTTTCTTTAGTTATCTGATTGGTTCTTGCCATAATATGAATTTTAACAGTTGTCCAATAGGGCTGTCGGCTGTGTATTAAACTGACTTCTGCACAACACAACTGATGGTCCCAACCCCATTGATAAAGCAAGAAATTCCACTAATTAACCCTGATAAGGCACACCTGTGAAGTGGAAACCATTTCAGGTGACTACCTCTTGAAGCTCATGGAGAGAATGCCAAGAGTGTGCAAAGCAGTAATCAGAGCAAAGGGTGGCTATTTTGAAGAAAGTAGAATATAAAACATGTTTTCAGTTATTTCACCTTTTTTTTGTTAAGTACATAACTCCACATGTGTTCATTCATAGTTTTGATGCCTTCAGTGAGAATCTACAATGTAAATAGTCATGAAAATAAAGAAAACGCATTGAATGAGAAGGTGTGAGAAGGTTTGGCCTGTACTGTATGCAGAAAGCCTCTTCCACGGGCCTATGTGGAAAGCCTAAGGCAGAGAGAGCAAACCTCCCTGCCCTTCCACGCGCCTGTATGGAAAGTCTTAATGCAGAGAGAGAAAGCCTCCTTGCCCTTCCATGCCCCTAAATGGAAAGCCTAAGGCAGGGAAAGCAGCAGCAAAGAGCCCCTGTGAACAGAACAGAGCAGCATCAATGACAAACAGAAATGACACTGATAAGTCAGACACAGCATGAAAAGGAGGAGCTGGGGTGGAGGCGGGTTGCAAAGCAGCTTGCAGAGGAAGCAGCAACAGAGGGCAGGCCAAAACTGTTTAAATAGGGCGCCCTGAATGAGATTCACCAATTGGTTGCATAGAAAGGAATCATGTGATCTATCAGCCGACTCCCTTCATCATTCAGCTGCTCCATCAGTTGATTGGGCTGTTTGAGATCAGCTGATGTAGCTGGGATGTGAGCTGAGTCTGACATCATGTCCTGCTTGAACTACCGCTATGCTCAATTTTGGCCACAAGATGACATCAGATCATGATGGATTTCTTTATATGATCATCTGCTCCAAGCACGCTACTCTAAGTGTTTACAATACAGAGCCTACACTGCTACATGAAGCTAACATCAGGGATTATACTCTAATGGTGGTTATATTTTGCTTTTACCAGTACTGCAATGTTGTCCTAACTACAGTATCGTTTTGTTTCTGCCCATTAAGGAGTGATCCACGGTAGCTGGGCCTGCTGGTCTGACTGGTCATCGTGCTCTGGGGGTAACAAGTCAAGAAGTCGCTCCTGCTCTAATCCCACTCCTCAGAACGGGGGACAACACTGTAGTGGAGAACCCACTGAGACGTCTGATTGTGGAGACGAAGACCTGGAATACTTAAAGTCAGAGCGAGTTGAAGTTTTATTTTGCAGTGTGAATGTTGTAACGTTTTTGTAAGAGGCACCAGGAGTTATTGCATCGAATTTCCCTTAAGAGGAAGTTTCACACTGATTTTCATCAATTTGCAGTTATACAGCATCCTATTTTTAACTTTTTTTTCCTACAGAACAATGGAGCCTCAGTGTTTTGACCAAACTCTCCCGGCCAGTCAGACGTGTGGACCCCCACCTAATCTAATCAATGGCTACATCCTGGTAAAGATGAAGCCAAGCTTGAATTAACCGTACCCTGTGGAACAAATTATTGCAAACATTTAATTTATTTATTTCCAGAAGGCCACAGTTCAGGGTTACTCCTCATATAATTGACTTTGTCTTCATCAATCAGCCTAATTTACCAAAGAATACACACCCAGATTTTAATATGGGGAAATGATGTCATTTGGTAAACACAACAATGTAGCCTCAACAGCACATCGGAGACCCAGCACGGAATAAATTTGGTCCATAGATTATGAATACTTGCATTAAAAGCTTTAAGGGGTGCTTTGCATAATAGGGCAAATTAAATTAGATATTTAATGTGTTATCTGTGAGTAAAAGGAGCCTGTGGGTCACGTTTGTTATTCATATTTCAGTCCCTAATATCCACGCCCCTTTAAGAGGTTTCTGTATAAATATCAGAACTGAGAAATATAACTTAATCACATTTTTGTTGCCACATGCTCCACAGGTCCCTAAGGACGTTTACCCTGTGGGCAGTAAGGTTGAGTACACCTGCACTGTCGGTTTGTATCTTATTGGTGAAAGCACCCTAGAATGCACTGCGAATCAAACCTGGTCATCTGGCCCTGGGTTGTGCACAGGTGAGTATCTGTTGACAAAGTTTAACATCTATGATCATAGTGAATTACAGTGTTATATATTTTTAAAGTCTGACTTTTCTCCCAGTCTCAAAGTGCCACCTTGATTCCCTCGCTGATGGTGTCATAGCCACTCCTTTTCAGCCAATCTATGGCATAGGCGAAACAGTCACCTTGTCCTGCCCAGAAGGTAGACAGGTATTAGGAGAAGCAACGATTATATGTACCCCAAGTCTGCAGTTTTCACCACACCCAGCGAGCATCAAATGCAGCCCAGGTATGCTTTATTTTAAGCTTCATATGTATGGTCTAATGGATGTCATGGAATTGCTGTGTAACAAGATGTGACTGCAGTATATTGTACTCTACTTTTCATTTATTCTTTGCTGTTCCATTAACTATACCAGTCTCAAAGTTTTAATGACTGAGTGTCAGTTTAATGAGTCAGCATATGATTAAGGGCTACAAAGGGAAAATTGCACACATGATACAAAATATATTTTCCATCTCACTTCCACAATAATCTGCAGATGATTGAAATATAATGCATGCATTTCATTTCATATTTAGGGGTCACACAAAATGTTTCTGAAGGCTGCCACTGGCTTACACACGCACTTTAATGAAGTACATGCTGTACTATGGCTCTTTCTTGGACGTTTTTTTTTTTTTATGACATATGATACTTTGACCTTTTCAGGATATGCTATACAATGACATTTTTATGACATAGTATACTATGATGTTTTTGTCATGTATTATACTATGGCAATTTTTGTGATGTGTCAAATGATAGTATTACATTTTTGTCAATTTTTGTGACATACTGTACTATGACATTTTTCCAACATGGTATACTATGGCAATTTTTGTGACGTACTATATTTTTATGAATACCCTACTATGACATTTTTTATGACATAGTAAAGTAATACATTTTAAAACATGCTCTACGACTGCAATTTTTGTGACATACTGTATTATTACCATTACCAAAGCAATTTTGTGACATGGTTTACCAGAACAATTTTTATGATCACTTGCGAATTATGGCATACTATACTATGATATTTAAAGGATATACTACAATATGACATTTTTTATGACATAGCATAGAATGACATTTTGACAAAGTACTACACCAAGGCAACCTTTCTGACATTCTGTACTGTGAAATGTTTATGACATACTATACAAAAGCATCTTTTGTGACAAACTACACTATGTCATTGTTATGACATATACTGTGGCAATTTTGTGAAAAGCGTCATAGTATAGTATGTCATCTGAAAATCATGACATAATGTCACGCTATAGTATGTTGTCAAAAATCATGAAAAGACGTCATAGAATAGTATGTCGTCAGAAACCATGAAAAAATGTCATAGTATATAGTATGTCTTCAGAAATCATGATAAAAAGTCACAGTGAAGTATGCCGTCAAGAAATCATGAAATTAAAATGGTGTTGGTGGCTTAGAGGATAGAGCAGGTCTCATGTTCAAGGCTATTGCTGCAGAGGTCCAGGTTCGACAGATGATGGCCCTTGGCTGAGTGTTTTTCTCTGTGTCCCACATTCATGCTTAGCTGTCCTGTCAATTAAAGTTGAAAATGCCCCCAAAAATATCTTTTCAAAAGTCAGAGAATAGTGTGCCTTCAAAAATCGTGAAAAAAAGTGATATTTTACTATTTCGTCAAAAATCATGAAAAGATGTCATAGTATAGTATATCATCACAAAACCATGAAAAAAATGTCATAGCATTGCAAGTTGTCAGAAATCACGAAAAATGTCGTAGTATAGTATGTTGTCAGAAATCATGAGAAAAAGTCACAGTGACGTATGTCGTCACAAAATCATTAAATTAAAGCGGGGTTGGTGGCTTAGAGGATAGAGCAGGTCTCATGTTCAAGGCTGTTGCTGCAGAGGTCTGGGTTCAACTCCAGGTTATGGCCCTTGGCTGAGTGTTTTTCTCTGTCTCCCACATTCATGCTTAGCTGTCCTGTCAATTAAAGTCAAAAATGCCCCCATAAATATCTTTTAAAAAGTCATAGAACAGTGTGTCGTCAAAAATCGTGGAAAAAAATGTCATTGTAGACAATGATGTCTAAAATCATGAAAAAATACCATAGTACAGTATGTGTTCACAAAACCATGAAAAAATGTCATAGTATAGTATGTTGTCAGAAATCATGAAAAAATGTCATAGTATAGTATGTCATGAAAAATCATGAAAAAATGTCATAGTATAGTATGTCATGAAAAATCATGAAAAAATGTCATAGCATAGTATGTCGTCAGAGATCATGAAAAAATGTCATAGCATAGTATGTCGTCAGACATCATGAAAAAGTGTCATAGTATATAGTATGTCGACAGAAATCATGAAAAATGCCATAGTATAGTAAGTGTTCACAAAACCATGAAAAAATGTCATAATACACTATGATGTCTAAAATCATGAAAAAATGCCATAGCATTGCAAGTCGTCAGAAATCATGAAAAAAATGTCATAGCATTGCAAGTTGTCAGAAATCATGAAAAAATGCCATAGCATTGCAAGTCATCAGAAATCATGAAAAAATGTCATAATACACTATGATGTCTAAAATCATGAAAAAATGCCATAGCATTGCAAGTCGTCAGAAATCATGAAAAAATGTCATAATATAGTATGTTGTCAGAAATCATGAGAACAAGTCACAGTGAAGTATGTCGTCATGAAATCATGAAATTAAAGCAGGGTTGGTGGCTTAGAGGATAGAGCAGGTCTCATGTTCAAGGCTGTTGCTGCAGAGGTCTGGGTTCGACTCCAGGTTATGGCCCTTGGCTGAGTCTTATTCTCTCCCATACTCTGTCTCTCACATTCGTGCTTAGCTGTCCTGTCAATTAAAGTCAAAAATGCCCCCAAAAATAGCTTTTAAAAAGTCATAAAATAGTGTGTCGTCAAAAATCATGAAAAAAATGTCATATTTTACTATGTTGTCACAAAACCATGAAAATTAGTCATAGTATAGTATGTCGTCAGAAATCATGAAAAAATGTCATAGTATAGTATGTCTTCAGAAATCATGATAAAAAGTCACGGTGAAATATGTCATCACAAAATCTCAAAATTAAAGCGGGGTTGGTGGCTTAGAGGATAGAGCAGGTCTCATGTTCAAGGCTGTTGCTGCAGAGGTCTGGGTTCAACTCCAGGTTATCGCCCTTGGCTGAGTGTTCTTCTCTGTCTCCCACATTCATGCTTAGCTGTCCTGTCAATTAAAGTCAAAAATAGCTTTTAAAAAGTCATAAAATAGTGTCGTCAAAAATCGTGAAAAAAATGTCATATTTTACTATGTTGTCAAACATCATGAGAAAATGTCATAGTATAGTATGTGTTCACAAAATCAGGAAAAAATGTCATAGTATAGTACGTCGTCAGAAATCATGAAAAAATGTCATAGTATAGTATGTCGTCAGAAATCATGAAAAAATGTCATAGCATAGTATGTCGTCAAAAATCATTATAAAATGTCATAGTATAGTATGTCGTCAGAAATCATGAAAAAATGTCATAGTATAGTACGTCGTCAGAAATCATGAAAAAATGTCATAGTATAGTACGTCGTCAGAAATCATGAAAAAATGTCATAGTATAGTATGTGTTCACAAAATTAAAAAGGTTTTTTTGGGGGGGAGTTTTTCCTTATCTGCTGTGAGGGTCCTAAGGACAGAGGGATGTCATATGCTGTAAAGCCCTGTGAGGCAAATTGTGATTTGTGATATTTGGCTTTATAGATAAAATTGATTAATTGATTGATTGATTGATTGATTGATTGAAATCATTAAAAAATGACATATGTCGTCAAAAATCATGAAAAAACATGTCATAGTATAGAATGTTCTCAGTTTTCATTAAAAAAACATTATGCTATAGCATGTCTTTGAAATCCAAGAAAAAACATTATAGTAAAGTATGTCGTCAAAAATCATTTAAAAAAACATCCAAATATTGTATGTCGTTAAAAATCATGAAAAACATCATAATATCGCATGCTCTGAGAAATTATGAAAAAAATGTTATGGTATAGCATGTCTTCGAAAACCGGGACGTCATAGTATAGAATGTCATTGCAAATCCTGAAAGAACAACATAGCATAACATGTCGTTACAAAATCATGAAAAAACGTCATAGTATAGTACGTCACAAAAATTGTCTTAGTATACTATTTTCAAGAAAATATCATAGTATAGTGTGTCATTCAAATTTCATAATGTCATAGTATAGTTACTTTTACGTCATACTAGGCTATGACATTTTTATGACATATAGTATGGCAATTTCTCTGACATGTCATACTATAGCATTACTTTTTGCAATTTTTGTGACATACCATACTATGATATTTTCATGACGTACTATGCCATGACAGTTTTTGTCACATACTATAATCTGACAACCTTAGTCTTTTTTTTAATAATTTGCATATAATTCAATAAAGAAATTTGTGACATCTGTTATGACACGTATGCCAAGGCAATTTTTGTTACATATATCATGACATATTTAAAAACATTCTATGTGCTGACATTTATTAACGATTTTATTATGTATACTACACTACACTACACAACAAAATGTCTTTTCCATCTCACCGCCAAAAAACACTGTTGAGTTTTATACCAGACTACTGAAAGTGCAAGTATTGAAACGGACCATGGTTGATTATAGACATGATGCAGTCACACTTTGAGAAACTCTAAACATTTATTTACATTTTTACATTACTCCATTTTTATCATTGCATGCTTGGATATTAGTCAGTTACTAATGTAAAAGAATGGTTTCCATGTATCCTTCAGCTGTAGTGCCACAACAACACAGCCTTCCCTTGGTGCAGTGTAAACCCTGGGAGAAGTCTTCTAGAGGACAATGTGTTTGCAAAATGCCCTTTGAGTGCGGGTATGTTTCCTCGACTAATCATCACTCTGGATATGTGTGGCTTTTTGCAAACTGAACCAGTGATTCATTTTCTTGTTTTTGATGATATTTGTCACCAGGGCATCTTTGGAGGTGTGTGCCACTGCTGCTAGGGGTAGAAAATCCATCCTCCTGAATGTGTGCAAAATGCATGCACTGCAGTGTATGGGGAAGAGCTACACAATAGCTGACGACAGCACCTGCAAGTGGCCAGAACGCAACACAACAGGCTGCACCAACTGTCACATGTGGGAGACCTGTGATGGTAGGGACATCTCAAAATTACAAACACGCCATTATAACATACCATGTTGGCAGTGTGTAGTCATACATCTTATCTCATTCCTCTTCTCTTCCTCCTTGTTATTCTTTCAGATCAAACCAATGAGTGTCGCTGTAGGGACACCGCAGATTGCTCGAACCAAGGTGCAGATGTGTGCGTCCAAGTTGGGCAGAATGCGACTGCAGCGTCTCAGACCATGAGCGAGTGTGAAGCAGGACTACAGCGATGTAAGGGAGAAGAGGTGTCAGTTCTCAGCATCCTGCCATGTGCTGCTGCCTGAGGATGCAAGAGGAGGGCTTGACCTTGTGACCTTTTTATCTTCAGCTTCCTTTTACGTATTAATCTTTTATGACGCTACTTCAACATATTGTAAAAGTTATGCATGTGTAAAACTATAATATGAAACTGTATTACACCAGGAATAAATAGCAGAACACCAGCCATGTTGAATTTCTTTTTATTATTGTACTTCTTCATAATGAGAGACAGAGATATGACGAACACACAGTTATGTGTAGATGCAATATTTACAGAGAGATGTAGTTGGTTCTGTTTAACGCTGCTTGAGCTGCACACACAATACACTGCACAAAGTAGGTCTTGGCTCTGAAGAAAATAGTTCTGTAAACATCCCTCGAGATAACGTTTGAAAATGTGTGTTCTGGCCTGAGATGGTCTATTTCAAAAGATGTCCTGTGCTTACTAAACCAGACAGCGCTCAGCAGTGCCAAGCAAACCCCTGCTGGAAATCTATTCCTGCCTCTGGCTTGCTGCCCTCTCACTGTGTGAGAGCATGTGAGTCTGAACCTGCCTGTGAAACTGTGTGAAGACACCGGCTACTTGACGTGCCCTCATCACTCCAAAAATGGTTATTGTTGGCAGATGTGCATCACTTAGTTGATGTACACAGAGGCTGGTGGGTGAAAGGGAGGTGCTTGGAAGGCTCTCTTACAGGAGTGATACACAAAAACTAACACTGAGAAGTTTTTGGGTGAGAGAAAGAAGCAGGCTATCATCCCCTGTGACTCTCTAAACCTCATTAAGTCTAAGGAACTCTAAAAATACTGATGAGTGACTAAATACAGATACAACATCAGTAAGGTGGGCAAAAAATGTCTGTTAGTGGGACATGGAGGCTGGATCTGTAGAAGAAACTGTGCTTACATTATACTGTAAGGTGCTACTGGTATTTTTCTGAACTCTTGTGTTTTGCTATTCTGTAAAAACATGTAAAGAGTAAACATCTTTTTTAAATGCTTTATTTGGCTTAAGAAATAAGTGGGGAGCATTGTCATCTCACAGCAAGAGGGTTCCCGGTTCAAACCCCAGGGTTGGGGAGCCTCTCTGTGCGGAGTTTGCATGTTCTCCCTGTGTCACTGTTGGTTTCTCTGGGTACTCCGGCTTCCTCCCACAGTCCAGAGATTTGCAGCTTAATTGGTGACTCTAAATTGCCCGTAGATATGAATGGTTGTGACAGTCTGGGTGTAACCTGCCTCATGCCCTACGTCGGCTGGGATAGGCTCCAGCTCCAGCACAACCCCCCAGGATAAGCGGTTACAGAAAATAAAATCAATGAAGGAAGTGTAAGTCCGTAAAGGAACTACTAATTCTGTAGTTTATTAGACATTTTTTAGATGTGGATTCTGCAAGAAAATGTTAAGCACATGAGAAAAGTTAGCCTAAAGCCTCTCGTTCCAGAAAGCCTTTCTAACAACACCTGGTTAACGTTGTATAAAGGCTTACTCCGCAACCATGGTCTAAACCTTACCAGATAGATTACCAAACTGCAACTGAAAACTGAATATCCTCAGACCCAAACTTTTGTTTGGTATGCATTTTTAATTTCTCCTAGCTATTTGGGATCAGTGGGACCTGATAGATATAAAAAACTAACCACTGTCAACGATATAAAGTCTCAATTTCTTCAGTCGAGTACTTCCTAATAAACAAAGTCTTGGCTTGTTGCTGTTGCTTCAATTAGTCACATTTGTTGCCATATCAAACTACAAACATTATCCAACCATAAAATGTGATCGGCTGCAGACTGACCTGGCAGAGATGGCTGCCATCTTGCTTTTCTATGGATAAGTGTATTGTGCTATTACTACCTCTAGATGGGACAAAAAGTGTCCACGAACGAGGACAACAGGTCTAAGTTGGGTAGAATGAAGAATAAAAATCAAGTAAACCCAAAATGCTATGTCCTCATATGAGGACACAGGGTCTCTGGAGGATATAAATAAAGATGGTTTCTCACAGGATACAAACCTCAGACTGCTGGATGAAGGTCCCATGTTTGACCTATTAATCCATCACAACCTCCTACCCATGTGTTGCTCTTTATACTACGTCACCTGACTTCTTGGAGCCTTCTGGCAGAAAGCCCTGAAGGCAAACTTCTCTCAACAACACATCTGAACACATTACAATATATAAAACTATCACAGTTTCCATTTATCCATCTGTTCTATACTGCTTTTGAGTGTGAAGGTTACTTCATTTTATGCAATTGGCATGTCACCAGTTTCTTAAAGGGCACACAGGCTGGCAATTTAGAGTTTTAAATCCACCTAACCTGCATGTCTAAATTAGAAATAAATAATACATTTGGCCCATTTTGGGGTTTGCCGAGGAGCTATAAAAGAAACCATGTCAGCCACTGATCACTGTACACTGAGGACGCTTTGAAGTTTTTCCTTTACTGATAAAAATATTCTTAATTCCAGCAGTAAAAGTAGGTGACCAGCTGGATCCTGCCTGAGCTCGGGCTGTTTAATCTTTCTCTCTCTGTCCATCTCTCATTCACTCGATTTCTCCAGGCTTCGGCACATAAACAAAAGCTGCTTGTTGTGGACTTAACAAAAGATTATCTGACTTTTCTTTCTGTCTCCCATTCTGTGTTTCCATCTATCTTTGTCCCCCTCTAACCCTCCCGGATAGAAACGTTTACTTTACAAACAAGACAATCCGTAAACCAGGAAAAAGCATACAGTAAATGCTGGGGTGTTTATAATCAAAGTATAAATTATAACATATTATCCTTGTTAAATTCAGTTTGCTTTTTTAACAAGATCCAACACACTGTCTGTTGGATGTTTTTGGTAGTTTGTCTCCACCCAGTGGACATTTTTGCAAATTACATGCAAGAAAATCACAGAGAGCAGTTGATAAGTTTCAATAACAAAAGTTTTATTAACAATGTAAAATGACCTATATCAGCTTTGACTACTGTACCTTCACCGTGCCCTAAACATTGATCACTATCATTAATAAGCAAGACCCATGCTGCCTGGCCTCTGTCTGCCTCAGACAGAGGGAGACCCCTCCTGCTTATAACCAGCCAACAGATTCTCTGTGAAACATCTCCATCTTTGAAAATAATTCAGAGAGCATTGCGTAAAGAGTATGTGTATATACAAGTCTAATGTCTCAATTTATAGATAGATACTGTGTGCAAAGAAGTTTTCTTTTTGAGTATTGTATCATATATTCCATTTCGAAGCTGGAAAGTTAAAGTTGGATACAGGTACTTGGTTTATGGAAGACTAAATTAAGTACATTAAGAAGAAAAAACAGCAAGGAACAGAAAACAGAGACTGTAATACACAACAAACTTACTCTGCACAAACCTGTCATCTCAGCGTAGACATACGGAGGTGTAACTTTGTCGTTGCAAACGCCCCCCTCAAACATTCGGATGGCGTCAATTCATAAGTTATCACATTATTTCTGACAAAAACGGACAATTATATTCCCTTTTTAAAAACATGAATCCTCGTTTCATTCACTCAGGTTTGTGGAAGTAATTGAACATTGACATTGTTTTATCTCTCATTCTCTTTTACATTGGACAAGCAGATATCTGACTTCATTTACCAAAAAAGGGAAAATTTGTTGCAAAATATCTTAAAATATATGTTCATGACTTTTGTTTTCATTACATTGCAGTTACAATTCTTCTTTGTATTACAAAATAAAATTATAAAATGGGCAGCCTTTAAAAAAAAGAGAAAGAGACAATTTATTTGAAAATGGCAGTAATAGATTGGTGGGAGACACAAGTGGTGAAGGACAGTGGGTAATGGTGTCTTTGTTGCCGCCTCCTACCCACGAAGGCGGGGCCCTTAGCTGGTTACCAGGCAACAGAGCCCAAAGAACCGCCTCTTCCTCTGTCGGACCAGTGGGTAGGGAGTCAGGTTCAGCAAACTGCTGTCATCTGGGCACAAGAACACACACGGACCGTTGCCAAGTCAGACATTATTGCTAGTTTTAGCTGTGCGTTTTTTCAAGCCACTCTTTATCCCAATGAGTCTTCTCTACTTTTTCACAATATAAAAGATCTGAAAAGTGTCACTGCTCTGTGGACTGTGTGTCGGGAAGTGTGTGTAACAGGGTGAAAGTAAATAAAGTGTCTCTGTCTTACCTTGGTTCTTCAATGGTAAAGGCATTGTCTCCCTGAGTTTACTGAGAAGGTTCTTCATCTCCCTCATATCCCTGCAATAACACAAATAAAGGCTGTTATGTTGTGTGACATCTATCATGTGGTATATTTTCACACAAACACACACACATACACCTTCAGCAAATACTCACTTGCCACATTTTGGCAGCATCAAAGTCAAAATACATCTTAAAATAAACTGTATTTTCCATGACATGTATTAGTCTAATTTCAGCACCTAATGTGACAAACATTGTGACAAATCACATTTCACTCTGTGACTACAATTTTTGTGACAAGCCAAGTATAGTATTGAATTTTCTGCATTTTTTGTGACATACTACAGTATGACATTGTTATGACATACTATACCATGGCAATTTTTTTGACATGTTGCAGTATAAATTCAGATTTTTGATAAATTTTTTTCACATACTTTACTATGACATTTTTACGACATACTTTACTATGGCATTTTTTTGTATTGCATCGAGTACTGTTTCATTTTTTGCAATTTTTGTTTTGTTTTGACATACTACACTATGACATTTTTACAACATACGTTACTATGGCAATTTTGTGACATGCCATAGTATAATATTAATTTTTTTTTTTGCAATTTCTGTGATATACTACACTATGATATAGTATGTTTTTGTTTTTTTTTTGTTTTTTTTAAATGCCATAGTATATAACAATGAAATTTTTATGATACTTTACCATGGCAACTTTTTTGACACATCTACTATTGTAATTTTTGTGACATATTATACGATGACATTTTTATGATACTTTACCATAGCATTTTTTTTGATATGTTGTAATACAGTATCAGATTTTTGGCATTTTTTGACATACTCTACTACGACATTTTACCATACTTTACTATGGTAATTTTTGTGACATTTCACAGTACAGTATTGTAATTCTTGTGACATACTATACTATGGCAATTTTTGTGACATACTGTACCATTAAAAGTTTACGACATATTATACTATTGCAATTTTTGTAACATACTATATCAACCTACATCAACTTTTGTCCTTTTTTCATAGTATTTGATAAAGAAATTTGTGACATCTTTTATGACATAGTATGCCAAGAATTTTTAAAAAAAAAAAATGTATCGTGCCACTTTTTATGCTATACTCACTATGGCATTTTTATGTGACTACATATCTGTGACTACCAGATATGTAAAGTATTTTTCTAATAGTTTTCAAACAGTCTAAGGTTTGGTGCAACATCCCAAGTAAACGCTGGAGATTGGATATTTTTAATATTTAGTTTTGTGGTTAAATAAACTTGAAATTATCCACAACAACCACAGACAACAGATTACATCACATTTTCGTCTACTCTGCCAAGTACAGTTCTTTGTTGCATATACTGTAGGTTTGCATAGCACACAAATATCTGCTAATTTTTAGAAAAATGTAGTTAAGTTTTTATAGGATCCCCATAACAAAAAAGTAAAATCAAAAATTTTCTCCATGTAGATTCTGTTTCATGAAGACAAATATTTAACAAAACAATTATTTAATAAATCCAGCTGTGAATGATCAACTGTTACATCATTAGTGAGGTTGAAAGAGGAAGATTTGAGGTGTGATGCAACTAAATAAAGTGTTTTAAATGACATATATGTGCCGCTATTTTAAGTAAGCATAGCTGCTACTAATGTAAACAAAAATTAGGGTGTAAAGTGTTAATGCATCTCTCGTCTTTTCCATCTTGTAAAGTGACAAAAACTAAAAATAAACTTGCAAACTTTGCATTACTTTTATCAACAAAGAACATTTACAATTATTCACACGACATAACTGCAAACTTGCAACACTCACACACAGACGGAGAACATTTTTTTTGTCCACCTACTTTTCTATGTTTTCTATGTCAGTGGCCACCAGCCAGCAGAGCTGAGGAAAGTCAGTGGGGGAGGATGAGGTGTCCTCCAGGATGGGGATGTCTGAGCTCTCCTCTGTCTTATTGTCGACACCGGTGGGGCCACAGAAATCCTTACCTAAAGCACACAGAGAGCAGCCTTAAATGTGTGTCACTTCTACATGCATTAAAACACAAGGAAAGCAACGGTGAAATAGCAAGAAAATTACACGTTAGCTCATATGATCATTGTAAACTTCATTAAAATAGGTACAAAAGTACTGGTTTATATTTGTGCACATATATTTGTGGTATCCTGGGAACAACGGTGAAGTCTCTGGATACTAAAATATGGCAGTAAGCTATCAGTGAATAATTAAATCTGTGCATATATTTTGAAATCCACTACTGTTGTGAATGCTGTCTGTTTTCTTGGCCGTTTCTTTTAAATCAATTAAAATGTGAAAAAGAGAAACAAAGCACGCTGTACATAAACCAGCACACATGGCGTACACTCACACCTACACACACAAACTCAAAAGCTATGAGGCTTTCTCATGTATTAACCTTTCCTGTGGAGCTGCAGGGAGCCCAGCAAGCAGACAGATTTGAGCATCTCGGTGATGTACATCTCCAGACAGCACTGGAGCTGGATGAAGAGCCTACAGATCTCAGGGTGGATCTCCCCGTCCTCTGGCCTGAAACACACAGAGTTGGAACACAGCAACAGTTCATAGATGGCTTCTTCATGTCTCTGTGTATAGTTTAACAGCAGTGGATTCAGAAGTTTAGCCTTGTGGAGCTCAGTTACTTGATGTGTATGTGCTAACAGGAACCCTAAGGTTGGTGATTGGAGGCATGTAGCCTCCAAACAGCATGCAGTGACATGTAAAAAGGCAAGATACAACCATGTTTTTTTAAATAAATTACTTGATAAGTTGATTGTGTCTTGTCTTGAAAAGTTGTTGTGGTTTGAGTTTCCAGAGTTTGCGTGCAGAATGTATTGATCACTTAAACGCATAGATAGATAGAATGTCAAAAACAGGAGCTGACGTTCAACTTTTGAAGAGTACTTTCAATACTTCCATTTTATTTTCTTTATTTTCAATCTTTCTTTGCACATCTTCTATGTCACATCATGAACAGCCAACCACAAATATCACTATTATGCTTTTATTTTTGAAAAATCTTAACATATATGAAGAATAACCCTCCTTTTAGTATTGTCTGCTTAACATCTATATGATCACTAACATGAACAACAACTACAATTCTTAATAGCACAAGCCAGTTGCTAGAATAAATGTTGGCATTGTATGTTTCTGCAAACCACAGACATGTAACATCTTCATTCATTCATTTTCCGTAACCACTCATGTCGCAAGGGAACTGGAGCCTCATTTGAGAAGCACGATACACCCTGGACAGGTCTCCAGACTATCACAGGGTTAACACAGAGTCAGACATCCGTTCACGCTCACATTCACATCTACAGGCAATTTAGAGTCACCAATTAACCTGCATGTCTTTGGACTGCGGGAGGAGAGCATGCAAACTCCTGCACCCACGGTTCAGATATGCTGAAACTTAGCATTTCTTTACAAATGATAACCACTTGGTCATGGTTAAGAAAAATCATGTTTCGGCTAAAAGTATCCAGTTTTGGTGCCATAATCTCCACCAGTCTTGCCAAAAATACAACCAGTTATGTTGTTTGCTGGTCTCGAGCAATGGTCTGCAGCTTGGCAGCCTCACGCCATCCACCATCCCCTCCACTTCATGATGACAAAGCCAGCTCATATACATGTAATCAGAACTGTGTCACTTCGGAAATGTTGCTATGATAGGTGCAAAACGTACAAAGGTAATGTATCTGTGGTTTGCAGAAATGTCAACATCTCCTTCTGGCAAATGGGCAAAATAGCAGCGGCTAATGTTAGAAGGAGCAATAAATTCAAATACATGTAGTAAGTTCACAAAACTTTACAAAATTTAAACCATCAGATGACAGATTAGCCACACTGTTTGCATTAATGGTGAATAAACAGGAGCTATCTGTTTCTGTTGCAGCAGACAAAGTCAAAATTGCCACTCCATTTGCTCCACTGTGCTATCCTGTGTAGATATTTTTAGTTTGTTTAAACATCTGAGAATACATAAATAAAATAGAGTGGAGAAGCTCAAATATAAAACCCCATCTGAGTATTTTTTATTTACCCAGCGCTGATCACTGGCTTTTATGAGACACCGCCGTAGCTTCACAACCATATAAATCTGGTGTTCAAGGGGAAACTACAGCAGGTGATATTCAGTGGGTGTGATATCACAGGGGAAAGTGACAGCGATGAAAGGCGTGAAACTTGCACCTGGTACAAATACATCTCACACGAATCATGCTGTTGCGTTCCCCTCTTTCCAACAGCGAGCTTCTCCTTCCCATCCTTGTTTTGTCACAGTGCTGCCTTCCACAGCACTGTTGCTAAAGCACAGCTGTCATCAATGCTATCCTACTTATCAGCTTTCCTCTAGCACGTCGGAGAGGCCCCGCATCACTCAAACCATTCAGACACACTGGCTTTATTTGATTAAAGAGGAATGATCTGTGCTGTCTAATTCGAGCTCTGTGTCTCTAGTAGTGCAGACGGACGTTGAAATGGCCTGGAGAGCTTTTAGAGAAGGAGGTTTAGAGTATGTGCTGGTGATGATTATGATGTTGATGCTGCTATCAGTGGGAACTTAGAGTTCTCTCTTAAGCACTGTCTCTATTTCTATTGCAGCAGCAGGAAACTAAAGCATATGACTATAATGGATAGTGCTTGTTGTCTTTGAGGTATAACTGTATCTGTATAATTATGAGCCATATATTGGAAAAAGAACACAGAGCAGAAAGGTCCTGCTCTGTTGATCCAAATATGTTATCAAAGCCTTTCTTATATAAAAATGTTGTATGATTCATGCCTCTGCATGACAGGAAACATGCAGGAGACATTACCGGCTAACCATATGAGAGTGTCACGCACATGTGCTTCAAAGCTGCCGTACATTAAATGGAAAGATTTTGTCATGCATGTAACAGACAGTGAAGGATATGCATTCTCAAGCCACTGCAAGATACAGCAAGTGGATTAATTATTGAGCCAGGAAATGGGTTACAGAGCAGAGCAGAGTACAGCCTAACACATTTCAAACTTGTCCTCATGCAAAATATGGCAGACTAATATTTAATGGGAGAGCATTCGATGATTCCGCAGGTCCCAGATGCTTGTAATAAAGAGAAATATGAGCTATAGATAGAGTAAACCTGATGCTGTGATTGTTCCAATAGTGCCGGGGCTTTGGCAAGCAGCTAGCACTGCAGAACGACCTCTAAAAATCTCTCTCACCGCTGGCTTCGGCCCGTCCGATTGTTATTTAAGTAAGTTTGAGGGTGCCAAGTCAGCTGGCATCTTAGCCCCACCGAGGACCTTCAAATCCCAAGCCTCGCTTTGCCCTTCTTCCACTGGCACCAGTGTGGAGTAGATGTTGTGCTCAGTGGAGAGTGCAGGCCAAGGCGACAGACACGTCGGGCTTCTGTCATAGCTGTTTCCTCCCTGTCTTCAACCAAAACCTCCATCATACACAAACCACTTGTAATATAAGATGAAAGACTTCTCCGCACTCTAGAAAACAACAACACCCACTGAGCTGCATACAAGCACGCCAAACCGACACACAAAATGCAAAAGTCATTGGCTCCACATTACTGATATTATTATCGCAGATATTCGTCCTGGGAAGCATTCCACTTCATGCATTAAGGTTTTAGGCCCCGGCTAATGGGAAGTGGTCAGTTACAGCATGTTGTTGTGATTGCTTCCTGTAAAGCTGTCCCACCAGCAATTAGAGACATCCTATTTCTTTTTTTAAAGCTGATCTCATGTTCTGTTTTCCCCAACTCTCCCCCCACTCCAAGCTCACCCAGTTTCACACTAATGGGGCAGACACTTGGATGATGTCTTTGAAGTGCTAGAGGAGCAGGCTTAAGTATACATGTGCCTAAAACGGGGGTGCTTATGCAAATTAGAGATGTGCTTTGGTAAAAATTACCTACTTTATAACTTTAGGCGCAGCGGTGTTGCAGTGCGCACCATTTGGTTGCGCTTTCAGCACCACGGATAGCTCTTTTTTTGGGGAGGGACTAATTTCCCAGCACCATGGACAGCGTCTGTGCCAACTCACCCCGATATCAAGGAGAGACTGTGGTGAGCCGCTCTCGCCATCTCGCAGCCTTTAGTTCGGGTCTTGAGCATTTCGGCCCGTAAAGACGGACAGTCCACAGTGATTTCGCCAATGGAGATGACCAGTTCACGGTACAGAGCCACGAGCGTGTTGAATTCTTGCACGATCTGTGGTAAAATAAGACACAAAATTAAGCTCCCCAGTCAAGTAAGCACACACCAGTATAAAACTTTTGCTTGAATCAGGCTTCCTGTTGTAGTCATTGCAGCAGAATAGTCTTTATTCCTGGCCTGCATACTTGTCAACGTGAAAACGTGTCAAGAGGAAATGCTGAGCTGCACTACATCCAGCTTCGCTGTTCTTTTTTTCTCCACAGTGGGGACAAATAATGTGCCGGTGCAGGTGCTTCAGTAGAAGTAGTATTTCAGAAATTGCAGCCTTGCATATCATGTCACAAAAGCTCATTGATTACGCAAAAAGTGCCATTAAATACTCTGCAAAGTCAGAATGCATTGTGAGTTAATTGATTTTTTTTATCCCGTTATGCTAAGTTTGGTTGTTTGCACAAGCTCAGATCTTACGAGGCAAATATTTCCTTCATTTTGTGCAACTCCTGCACAGCATCCTGCTGCACTCCTGTATAGGAACAGCGAGGCTCCATGACGTGCACTGATGTATGAAAGGCTGAAGCAGGCTATACATATGATCATTCCTGTCAGCATCTGTCAAAACACAGGACCTCTGAGCCATGATCACGAACACCTCCGTGAATTCGGGCAATTTTTTTTTTAAAATCAGCCCCAACTCACTGCACTCCAAATGCAAATCACACAGTCAATCTGCACGCCGAGATGATCTGTTTGGCTTCACTGCCGACAAAGCAATGCAAATGCATAAAGCTATTTTTAGGCTCCCAGACCGGGTTACAGTCTCTCTCCTCTTTTTTTTTTTTTTTTGCAGCTATTAACAGCTGTCGCCTGTGCATCCTGCATGCACGGGATAGTGGATCGTCCTCGAACAAAGAAAGCTTTGGATAATAACACAGCACTCCTTATACCATGCAGGCATTGACGTGTCGCAAACCTACCATTCTGCAGTCGGCCACGGCGCGCTGGGCTTTGCGGGTACTTTCGGTGCTCTCCCTCCTCTGTGACTCTCGGTAAGGAGGCTTGCCGATCTGGAAGATGTTCCCGGCGGATCTGGGGCGGTTTTTGCGCCCATTCGATGCAGAACTCATGCATACACATCCACTAATAAAACAGCCCTAATACAGAACGGTTTGGTCTGATGTTCCTCACCAAACTCCACCACTTTCTCTCTTCCTGCCTCACCACCCTGCACCTTACTGTTCACCTTATTCTCTCCCCCCTGTTTACGCTCAATTCACCTTCGCCAACTACTGGCTAGGGTTGAACCTCGATTATTGTTATTGCTCTGTCTATCTCTCACGTTCCTCCCCTCTAGTGTGGGAGACGGAGCAAATATTTTCCCAGACGAGCCTCAGAGCGCAGGAAAAGTACCGGATGAGCGCCTGCGACTCCTCTCCGCATTGCCTCGACTGCGACGGGGCGCAAGTCACCTTCACTCCAGCAGCACAGGGTGCACAGTGAAGACTTCACACAGAACCCGGAGTCCAGCTAGCTGAGGTGTCTTCTCTGACGCACCGATGTCGGAAGGAGACGATCGCATTCACGGATATTCTCCAAATGCAACCATTTTTTATGATTGCGCGTTTCCATTAAGCACCAATAAGACGGGCGATAACGATCTTCCCTCAGCTGCACAACCTCCTTATAGAGACGAAATAACGCTGCCAACGTCCCCGCTGCCAATTTCACAGCGCACAGGCGACACTTTGAGCCTCCGTGCCGGAGAAAATCTCAACGTAAAAAAAAAAAATGGAAAAAAAAAACTTAATTCCCGGTATCGCGGTGTCAGGTCTGCTGCCAGTGTCTGTTCCTTCGAGTGTTTCCAGCTGGTCGGGCGGGCCTATCTCTAACCTTGGAGAGGCAGTAGAAGACGAGCAGTTGCTACAGGCCTGACGTGGCTCTGTGGATGGCAACACTGCGCACCCAAAGGACGGGAATACTAATAGGGCCCATCAAGTCAGACCCCCGCCCTGAGCTGTGCGCTGTGGGCTGTATGAGCTCCTGAACATGTGAAGTCCAGGCTGATGGCTTCTCTGCCTCCACACAATAAAAAGTACAATAAAATGAATTAAATATTAAAGTGAAGACTACATTTTGCTCAATTCAAACTTTAGGATGTGAATAGCCCACCATAGTTTTAACACACATCAATACACAAAGCCCAGTTTATCAGGACTTGAAATGTGTTTTGTAGTATTTTTAAAATTTCTATTACAGACCCAGTGTGACATAGTGTTACTTTATTAGAGTTCACATAAGGTTATTAATGGTCAGCCCAGTCGTTGGAAGAAGATTTTGGCATTTTACATTTCTGCAAACCACAAATGTGGTAAATTGGCACACCTGCCAAGCTGCAGACAACTATTCAAGTCCAAATAACAACAAAAGCAGTTGTTCTTTAGCTTGTCATTGCTATGTTTTTTCCAGCAGCTTTTCAGCCCCCATACCTGTTTTTTTAGGGGCCCGTTGCTGTGTTTCCAGCAGAATTTTAGCCCCCAAACTGGGAAGGTTTTTAGGGACCCATAGCAAGTTTCTATTGTTTTTTTTAGCCCTGAACATGGAGAGTGCTTAGAAACCGGTTGCTGTGTTACCAGCAGCGTTTTAGCCCCCAAACGTGAATGTTTTTTAGGAGCCTATCCTGTGTTTCCTGCAGATTTCTATCCCTTGAACATGGATGTTTGTTAGGGACCTGTTGCGTATTTCCAGCACTTTATTCGCCCCCAGATGGGGAGGTCGTTTAGGGGCAAGTTTCCATTGGTTTTTTAGCCACCAAACGTGCAGGGTCTTTAGAAACCCGTTGCTATGTTTCCTGTGGCTCTTTAGCCCCCATGTTTCAAAACATGACATACTTAATGAACAGCAATATGGATTCAGAAAAAACGAACCACCTCACTAGCACTGGTAGATTTTGTTGAACAAATTACAGAAGCCACTGAGAGAAAAGAACACACAATAGGGATATTTCTTGATTTGCAAAATGCTTTTGATACTGTCGATCACAAAATATTACTATCAAAACTACATAGGTATGGAATCAGAGGATTGGCCCATGATTGGCTAACTAGTTATTTGGAAAACAGGTATCAGTATGTTCATGTCAATAATACAAATTCAAGCTACTTAAAGGTTAGGTGTGGGGTGCCACAGGGTTCGGTACTTGGACCATTGCTGTTCATTCTGTATATTAATGACAAATGTTTGGTTTCAAAGTCAATGAAGTGCATATTATTTGCTGATGATACAACTATTTTTTGCAGTGGAGAACATTTAAAACAACTTCTGGATACAGTGGAAGAAGAACGGCAGATTATAAAAAAAATGGTTTTGTTAATAAACTATCTCTTCACCTTGGTAAAACAAAATATATGATATTTGGACATCGTGCTCCAAACATTCATAGAAAAATTAGAATAAATGAAATTGGAATTGATATAGTAACCAAAATAAAATTTTTAGGAGTAATAATTGACAAAAAACTCAGTTGGAAACCACACATAGACCATGTCAAATCCAAAATGTCAAAATCTATTGCAATCCTGCACAAAGCTCAAGATTTCCTAAACCAGAGCTCTTTGTATACACTTTACCATTCATTCATAGTTCCTTAGATGATGTATGGAGTAGAGATATGGGCAAACACTTATAAAACAAACACAAACTCCATTTTTTTACTGCAAAAAAAAAGCTATATGTATTGTAAGCAAAAAACCCTATCATGAGCCAACCAATTCATTATTTATTCAACATAACATACTCAAATTCCAAAACTTAGTAGATTACAAAATAATACAAATTATGTATAAAGCTAGAAATGGACAATTACCACAAAGTATCCAGAGGTTGTTTAAAATGAGGGACAGCTATTACAATCTGAGGGGAACAATCATTTTTGAAAAACCAAAGATCCGTACAAATGTCAAAAATCATTGTCCATCAGTTTTAAGGGGGTGAACTTGTGGAATAGTTGTTCTGAAAATATAAAAACTTCAAGTACATTGGCCAGACTAAAAAAACTTTACAAAAATACCTTAATTATGCAGTACACTCTCAAAAAATAGTAAGTATATCTTATATTTGAGCTCATGAATCCATGTCATGTTGTCTTTGGTGTCTTGTCTGCTTGGTGTCTTATGTTTTGGTTGACTAAAAATTTATCAGTTAGTATTTAAGTTTGTATTTTGGTTGACTGAAAGTTGTTTCTTTGGTTGACTGAAAATGCACTAAGTAAGTTATGTAGTAGTTATGTTTGGATTAGCTCACACTGAGTGTAAATGGTTTATTTGTGACAAGGGTAGGCGTTATAAGCCTTTGCTTCAGCCTACACCTTTTCGGTCAGTCCTTGTTTTGTTTACTTGTGCTTTGTTGCTGATATTTTTTTTTCTGTTGCATTTTAATGACCGAAATAAATAAATCAATCAATCAATCCAAACGTGAGTATGTTTTAAGGACCCACTGCCATGTTACCAGCAGCTTTTCAGCCCCCAAATGTGAATGTTTTTTAGGAACCTGTCACTGTGTTTCTAGCGGCTTTTTAGCCCCCAGACATGGATGTTTTTTTAGGAACCTATCACTGCAGATTTCTAGCCCTAAAACGTGGACGTTTGTTAGGGACCCGTTTCCAGCACCTTTTTAGCCCCCAAATGTGGAGGTTGTTTAGGGGCACATGGCAAGTTTCCATTGGTTTTTTAGTCCCCAAACAGGCAGTTTTTTAGAAAACCATTGCTGTGTTTCCTGCAGCTCTTTAGCCCACAAACATGGTTGTTTGTAGGAACCTGTCACTGTGTTTCTAGCGTTTTTTTAGCCCCCAAACATGGAGAGTGTTTAGAAACCTGTTGCTGTGTTACCTGCAGCTTTCCAGCCCCCTAATGTGGGTGTTTTTTAGAAACCTGTCACTTTGTTTCCAGCGGCTTTTTAGCCCCCAAACATGGGTGTTTTTAGGAACCTATCACTGTGATTCTTGCAGATTTTTAGTCCTAAAATGTAAATGTTTGTAAGGGACCCATTTCATGTTTCCAGCACCTTTTTAGCCCCCAGATGTGGAGGTCGTTTAGGGGCACATGGCAAGTTTCCATTGGTTTTTTAGTCCCCAAACGGGCAGTTTTTTAGAAAACCATTGCTGTGTTTCCTGCAGCTTTTCAGCCACCAAATGTGTGTTTTTTAGGAACCTGTCACTGTGTTTCTAGCGTTTTTTTAGCCCCCAAACATGGAGTGTTTAGAAATCCACTGCTGTGTTACCAGCAGCTTTTCAGTCCCCTAATGTGAGTGTTTTTGAGGAACCTGTCACTGTGTTTCTTGCAGATTTCTAGCCCTAAAACGTGGACGTTTATTAGGGACCCATTGTGTGTTTCCAGCACCTTTTTAGCCCCCGAATGTGGAGGTCGTTGAGGGGCACATGGCAAGTTTCCATTGTTTTTTTAGTCCCCAAACGTGCACTGTTTTTTAGAAAACCATTGCTGTGTTTCATGCAGCTCTTTAGCCCGCAAACATGGTTGTTTTTAGGGACCTGTCACTGTGTTTCCAGCATCTTTTTTAGCCCCAAAACATGGATGTTTTTAAGGAACCCATTGTGGTGTTTCCTGCTGTGTTTGGTCCCCAGATGTGGATTTTTTTAGGGAACAATTGTTATGTTACCAGTGGCTCTTTAGCCCTAAAACATGGGTATTTTTAAGCTAAATATGTCTCTTTTCCTTCTTAGTCTCCAAACAGGGATGTTGTTTAGGGACCCATTGCTGTGTTTACTGCAGCTTTTTAGCCCCAAAACATGGATATTTTTTAGGAACCCATTGCTGTATTTCCTGCAGCTCTTAGTGCCAAAACGTGGGTGTTTTTTAGAACCCATCACTGTGTTTCCTGCAGATTTTGGTCCCCAGACGTGAATGTTTTTTAGGGACCCATTGCTCTCTTACCAGCAGCTCTTTCTTTTTTTTTAGCTACCTGTGGTTCTTTTCCTGCTGCTTTTTAGTCCCCAAATGTGGATGTTTTTCAGGGACCCACCGCTGTGTTTCCTGTGGCTTTATAGTCCCCAAACATGGGTGTTTTTAGGGAACCCTAATGTTTTTCTAGCCCTGAAACGTGGGTGTTTTTTAGGGACCTGTTCCTGTGTTTCCTGTGGCTTTATAGTCCCCAAACATGGGTGTTTTTAGGGAACCCTAATGTTTTTCTAGCCCTGAAACGTGGGTGTTTTTTAGGGACCTGTTCCTGTGTTTCCTGTGGCTTTTAGCCTCCGTATGTGGATGTTTCTATGGACCCCAAATGTATATCTTTAGCTCCAAAACATGGGTGTTTTTTAGGGACCTGTCACTGTTTGTCCAGCTGTGATACTGCCACATAAAGCAGTTGTTCTTAATTGAGATATTGCTGTTTTCCTGGCCAGGGTTGAGCTCCCAGAATTGGGTATTTTAAGCCACAACATCTTCTCCAAACAATAACCAAGTATTTTTTGTGAATGTGTGTGTGGTTGGCAGAAACATATAACACCAACATTTTTCTGGCAATTGGGTTGCAATGTTAGATGTGTTTCATTGTAATTTTTTGGAGCAGGCCTGGCACCAAAATGCTTCAACTTGTTATGTTGCTTGGTAGTTGTATTAATTCTTTATTTCCTTACTAAGGTAATCTTACTTTCAATCCATGTCATGTAAAACATGGTAGGGGACAAACACATAACCACAAAAGGTATTATGTAAACTGGAAGTAAGCTCCTTTCATGCTCAAACAAATCGAGCATGGTGGCATCAAAGAAAAAAAATACCTACAGTATGAATATTTGAATGTATAATTTATGAATACATGTGCCAGTTTGTTGTCTATGGTTACACAACAAAAACTATTCTCTTTCAACATCCCCATTTTTCCTTTACTACTACAAATGTGTTTGAATCCATTGGCAGCTTTCAGTGGTGACGATTTGCCCTTTCCTGCTTTTCACAAACGCAAAGAGGAAAGTATGTGGTAGATACTGTGAATAAATTAGGAGTCCATTTCAGTGTATGGTGAGTGCTCTTTCTAAACCTACATTACTATTTAATTGAGAATGCAGAAGAAGACTTTCAAAATCCATCTATGTACGTACGTACCACACACCCACAGAGGCACTCACACAAACACGAAGTGACACACATACAGTAATGAGTGACACAGGAAACTTACAGTGTGACTTTATGTCAGAATATAAGATGCTGTAGTGATCATATGTTTGACTTTGGTTTAAATTTTTTAGAAGAGATGGCACCCTAACACGTGTTCTAGTTTCTTAACAAAGACAAGCTATATCTTAAATGGCTTCTACTACAAAATTTCTGAATGAATAAACACATTAAAACTTGGCCAGTGGTTAATAAACTTTGATTGCTAATGCCTTCCTGAGTTGCCAACTGGAAGTCGTTGTCCACAGTCTCCCTAAACTCAGCTAGGCTTTGTACCTCTCATCATGGAAACTCCAGCAAAGGACAAAGTCCAGGCACTATAGAGTAGCAACCATAGTCTGTGCTTTCCAGGGAGTAAACCTTAAATATGTCCATTTGAGACTGCTTTACTTCCAGCATCAGCCACACTAGCCACTAACCAAAGAGGTGACATTTTATGTCCCAGGTTTTGAAACCAGAGGTCATTCTACCGAGACCCTGCAACTGTCCTGTCACCACAAACGACCACTTACGTTATTGTTGAGTTATACCAGACTGAAAACAATATGTGCACAGAGCACTATAGGGGTGAGGGAAAAATCCATAGAGCTTAGGAGAGCCCAGTCTGACTTCGAAGCCGTCGAAATCCAGTGCTTGGGCAGTGACTTGTGGTGTCAAGAACCAATGCACAAAGGCTTCCTTTAACGTTGGCATAATACGTGGCCGGTTGCCATTATAGCTTAACTGAACCCAGCGGCATCAGGGGGAAACACAGCAGGACAAGGATGAAAGTTAAGGCAGGAGGGATGGTGGATGGGCCCAACAAACATGGACCTTCACCCATGAGAGTGGTGTTTGTGTCCTGTAAGAGTCTAAAGGCAAACCCTGTTCTTTTTTCCTAAACCTAACCACATGTTTTTGTTGCCTAAACCCAACCATGTGTTTATTGTTGAAGGAAAAAGAAGTCAATTTGCGCTGTTGTACCAATGTAGTGTGTTTACTTTGAAAGAGACTGTATGTAAACGTTGAATTTCCTTTTAAAACTGAAGTGTATTTTAAAAGAAGACAATGTATGTAACAGGCAGAACTTGACACGGTGTCCCAGAACGTGAATAACCAACACACCCAGGGTACCTTGCATGTCATATGTGGACGTGGAAAGTCCGTGATTAAACGTCGATATGTGACGAGGTCAGAGTGAGAATGTGTTGCATAGGATCATGATATTTTACATGACAATAGTTTATTGATAAACAAATGTTAAGAACTTAAGAACTTTTTTACTATATGAATTATTAATATTGAAAATACAAATGAAATTTTTGTTGCCTGAGATGAACAGACTGAAAACTGTATCTTAGTAGATAAAACAAAAGTTTTTCCTTTGGGGACATAATTTGCAGCTGAAAATAAGCAATAAATTGTAATCGCAATACTCGCAATTCTCAGCATAATGCAAAAATGTGACTCACATATCTTGATAATATCATATTGTGGGGCTTCTGGTTAGCCCTATCCCTACTGAGTACACATAGTGAGTCAGGGCCCATCACATAAATCTTACACTAATGCAAGTATAGAATGAAAGTGAAGCCCTTTGAATCAGCTCTAATAAAAGACTATTTGGCATCCCAACTAAAAAACTTGAACTGTATCAGGAATAAAGTCATTTATTTATCTGTAACACATGATTTCATTACCAAATTGGAAACCACTTAAACTGTAAAAATCAATTTCAAAGCCACATCTACACACCTGTGTGTATGTGTTTCTGTTTGAACTTTATTTACTGTACAGTACAGTGACTTAGTCCAACATGACTCCCTCCAGGGGTGTTAAAGAACAACAAGAACCACAAAGTTCCTTCTCATTGAGAAACAGTTAATTAAAAACATCTCACAACACATACTGTATGATATAATGCTAGTGCCAATTAAAAATGTTTTCGTTCCCAGGATATGGTGTTTGGTGATAAAGTGGAACATAGAGGTTCATAAAACCATAAATAAATAGTTGTAATTAAAGAGCAAATCTTTGGTTTACTAGTGTTGTGAGGATGCATAAATATAATCACCCAAATGCTCACGTGTGTTATTCCTTTGATTTTATTGTGGTCAGATGTTTATCATTATTATTAATAAACCATGATTTACATTCAAGTATTATCATCGGAATACGCAAAATCTGTGGTAGTACTGAAATGTTATATTCTGGGTTTTGGGTAAAAGTACAAACAAGCACTACAGAAGTCTTCAAAATCTAGAGGTGCTGCTCATTCTTGTGTTTCCCAAAGTAAAAACATAATGAAAATTGTTAAATTGTCCATGAAAAGTTTGAATTTTAAAGTGTTTATCATGACTGCACATCTCAAAATGAGGAAAATTTGGTATGTATAAATTTGGAGTACTTAAAGTGCCATTGAAAGTACTCAGACTAGGACTGATCCAGTAAGGTGTGTTTAAGCATCAACAGACCGTATGTAATTATATTGAAAGTAAAGCACCACAGCCTAAGAGATATTATACATGTATTCACTCCCCTCCGTACAGGAACAGGACATGTTGTGCGACCCACATTACACGTGCAACATGAGGAGACAGAGAACACTGGATTCCCAAACATGCCCCTACACAGTTTCCCCATTTCAATCATTTATTAATGAGAGACAACAAGCTGGCACACTGTTGTTTTCCCTCTGCTGCGCCGTCCCACCTGCTTGAAATTCACCCAGTGTCTTCTCATTAAACCCTACAGCTCAGTTTCTCCCTATATAAACATATATGTACCTGCCTGCCCGCTGCTTCATCTTTAATTCCTTATTCTATCCTCATCCTTTAGTACCTCCAACCTTTCCTCTCTCTTTGTTGCTCCAACATTGTTGCCAGGTCTGTCAAAAAGAAGGGAAGAAGAGGTAGCAGAGGAAGCAGAATATGAAGAAGCCTATAACCCAGTTGACTGAGTAGATGTAGATGATGACCATGTCCATGTCAAAGTGCCAGCCTCGAGAGTCATCCTCAAAGTCCAGAGCGTCCAGACGGTAGCCTCCTCCATGGGGGAACTGGCGTCTGACTATGGGACTGGACTGCCTCTGGAAGCCTGGTTGGGACGACAAAGGAGGCATCTCACCTGGTGATTTTCATTTAAGTGACACTCCACTCAAAATCTAAAAAAAAAAAATGGCTGTAAAATGTGTCTAAAGTCATTTTTTTTTTCCTTACTTGAATTCAGCTTCAGTGGATTTTAATACTGACAAGTTTTCATGGTGAAAAAAAGCATTAAAATGTGAAGCTGTAGCTACTGCTCGAGACATCAAGGTCACGCCTTTGGTAATATTTCTGGGAAATTAGGAGGTTCAGTGACACAAAGAGATGTTTCCATTCTGTCATCACAGAAAAACTGAGTAGTTTTTAAAGGGATGGCTCACCTCAAAATCAAAAATATATGTTTTCCTCATACCTGCAGTGCTATTTATCAATCTCAACAGCAATGTCTCAGAAATCATGCACTGTACATGCAATCACCGGTTATTCGAGTTAATCTACAGACCTTATTGTGAGCAGTTTTCTCTGTACTGAACTACATCCACCAGCCATACCACTGCACAGAGGGAAGCGTGAATCTACTCATGGATGAGAGGCTCGTGATCGTAACAGCTCAAGATGTAAACATTAGTGGCGTCCTCCTCGGCTGAGCTGTAATGTAAGCTAGCTCAGTGGTGCTAGGTGAGCTAGCAGTGGATGCACGCTTCCTTCTGCACAGTGATACGGTTGGTGAATGCAGTCCTGTAGGAAAAAAAGGTTCCTACATGAAATTGCTCACAACAAGGTCTGTAGATTATCTTGAGTAACCAGGTCATGATTTCTGGACAGAGACATTGCTGTTAAATTTTAAATGTATTTTTATTTTATCTATTTCTATTTTATTTTATTTTATTTCATTTTATTTTATTTTGTTATATTTTATTTTATTTTATTTTAATTTAATTGTATTTAATTTTATTTATTTATTATCTGTTTAGTTTTTGGTGCTTTGAGTACCTCTAGCTGAGGGCTATGTGGTTCAGTTATATTCAAAAGAAGGCAGTCATCTCTACAGCTGATATCTCCAACACTCTGCAACTCATAGCAAAACAATCTAGACTGATCAGTAGTTCTACAGGTAAGAGTAAAAATATGTATTTTAGATTTGGGTAAATGGTCCCTTTAATCCTCAACATTGGTGTACAGCTCACTACTGACTTATTCACCCTGTCCCCTAAAAATACACTTAGAAACTACTAATTTGGGTGTTCGGACCAAGAAGAGGTGGCAAGTGTAGTACATTTTACTCATGTACCAGACTTACTGTAAGTACATTATTATTTATTTTTGGCGCTTTGAGCACCACAAGCTGAGTGCCATCTAGTTCTATCTTAATTAAGAGAAGGCAGTCACAGGTTAAGAGGAAAAATGTGTCTTTTTATTTTAGGGTAATTCAAGGTTTTTTAACACAAGATTTTTTATAGAGTTTAACTGGTGTGTAGTCAAAGTGTCTTTAACGATGCTGAAAAAAAGTATCACTTAACTTCTCCACTGTCCATCCATATGCTCAATTTTATTCCAAACAACCATTATATTTGCCAAAATATGTCTTCATACATTGCATCGATGTAGTGCTACTACTTTCCTTACTCATATTTTACTCAAGGTAATTGCTGCCGTAACAGTAGAGTGTTTAATTCTGAAGGAGAGATTTACATTTCTTCAATTAGTGGCACAACATCAGTGGATGGGTTAGAAACTGATTTTGGGGAATAGTGAAGATATACTCCAAGAATTCTGTGTATGATTAAAAAAAGAACATGTGTGTGCAGGAAAGGCAGCCACCCAAACTTGCATTGTTTATGCTATGAGGCTGGAGCAATGTGTTAAATACGTTTAGGATAAATACGCAGCAGGTATCCTTGTGTTACTCTGTCACTTACGAGGAGAAAAGCAGTTGCAAATGTGTCCTACTGCTGCTGGTATTTTGCCAAATCTGATGATCTGACATCAGATAACTTTCATGTATTGGGAATTAAAAACTTGCCTCCAAAGATACGGAAGAGTTTTCTGCAGCTTGGTAGAGGCCACTTTGCACAACTTGCTTTCTGGAAGTTCTGTTTCCGGGAGAGGTATTCCTTTGGGAAGAATGTCCTCGCTGTTTGATTTAGCTCTGTAAGAAAGACAAGGTGGCAAACTACAAATGAACATCTCACTCCACATCTTGATTCTCTGGATAGATGATGTTTGATTTATTCAGTAGATTAAAAAAAAAGCAGCAGATGCAGCATCACCAGACTCCCTCATTTTCTCCTTGTTCTGTTTCCGTGTATGACCTTGGCTTTGGTAATCAACACAAGAATCTAATCTACAATGCTTGTCACCTAATCACTCACAAGGGCCCTTAGTGTGTCTGCAGCCCTCATAACCACGGCCACTCTGCCTTTTATGGCCACAGCAGTGTCCCTGCCGCTCACTGTCTCCTACATACATCCAGAAGTAGGCCAAAGTGAATCACAGAGCGTCATTACTTATTCATAGATTTGTCCAAATCTGAATACGTCTCATGTAATCAGCGGCACTGATCACGAGGTTACATAAAATAAGTATGTCATTACACAGCATATGTGCAGAAATATTCATATTACGGCACATACTGTAGCATTGTTGTGTAAAAACATAAGATTATATTGCAATGCATTCTCCACACATAAGGAATACTACTTCTTATTTCCATCTGAAAGCGCTAATAAAAGCGTTCAGATCATGTTTGAGTTTGTCTTCTCGGCCTGGGTGACTCATCTGGTCAGAGCTGAACTAAAGGTCTAGTCTGCTCCCTATGGGACATCTGCAGCTGGGCCCTCTGAACAATCTGCAGATACAGAATATCATCTGTACAGCAGAAGTAAGAATACACATATAGCTGCAAATACAAGTACGCTTTCCCTGTCATGGATCATTTTAGTCCAGACAAGATTTTGCTGGCGTATTTCCAACTGTATTTTTATCCATCTCACATTATTTAATCTAGAATGCTGAGTAGAGTCTTAAGTAGAGGCGATAAGTATTTCAAATCATGTGAATTGTAAGCCAAGTGCTTTCTGCCCATTAGCTCACCCTTCTGGAAGAAGACGTGTGTGATGATTGTTCTGCAGAGGGGGCAGGGGGTGTTGGTGGGGCTGTTCTTCGCCAGCGTCCTCAGACAGGGTTCACAGAAGATGTGGTTGCAGGGGTGACACATGTAAGGGCTGAAGTACACGTCCAAGCACACGGCGCAGATGTAACCTTCTCTGTCACCGGCGCTCATGTCCTCGTCATCCTCGCTGCTGCTGCTGGATGGGTTCCCTGTTGAGCTCTGGGTGAGAAGGGCAGACAGGGGGAGAAAAGATAGATAGATGATGTAAGATGATTAACAGTTATGTGTATATACAGTTACTGGCCACTTTATTAGCATTAGGGACGGACATGGTCAGCAACAATACTCAGGTAGGCTGTGGTGTTTAAACCATGCTCAGTTGGTACTAAGGGGCCCAAAGTGTGCCAAGAAAATATCCCCCACACCATTACACCACCACCACCAGCCTGAACCGTTGATACAAGGCAGGATGGATCCATGCTTTCATGTTGTTTACACCAAATTCTGACCCTACCATCTGAATGTGGCAGCAGAAATCCAGACTCATCAGACCAGGCAACATTTTTCCAATCTTCTATTGTCCAGTTTTGGTGAGCCTGTGTGAACTGTAGCCTCAGTTTCCTGTTGTTAGCTGACAGGAGTGGCACCTGGTGTGGTCTTCTGCTGCTGTAGCCAGTTCAAAGTCACTTAAATCACCTTTCTTCCTCATTCTGATGCTCAGTTCGAACTTCAGCAGGTCGTCTTGACCATGTCTACATGCCTAACTTCATAAATTTGCTGCCATGTGATTAGCAATTTGTGTTAATGAGCAGTTCAGGTGTACCTAATAAAGTGGCTGGTGAGTGTACATGCATGTGTTCATCTACAAGCCTTTGTATACAGTATAAAGTCTGGGTATGTGTTGGTTTTTATGTGTTTTGGATTCGATTAAAATCTGAAAGGGCCAAGATAGACTTTTCTGATGCTATTTAAAATGAAACCGAACAAAGAACAAAAAGAGTTTTGAAAGATAATTCATCCCTTTTCTCTCCTTCTGTCCATAAAATCTAAAGTCACAACGGCAAACCCATTTCTGCAGGGTTAAGTCTACATGGAATGAGCTTCGACAGATTACGTATCAAGTAAAAGAGTAAAGGAGAACAATCCAGAAATCTGACCCTCGTATATGAGGTCCTGAGCACATTATCAAGATGTCACTGCACCCACCGACAAAAAAAGCATATATAAGTGAAAATGTCCTCTTTTGCCGTCCTCTTGAGATTCTGTTTAAAATATTCTCCACTTTAATACACCCTATTTGATGAGTGTAAATGTCTTTGACAGCCACCTGCACAGCATTATAATATGTGTGAGGACATGAGGGTGTCAGGTGTGAGCTCTGCAGAGTGAAATGTCTACCTGCCTACATTTTCTCACTTCTTACTGTAAAGCATAAACATTGTTTGTTAGAGAGATTTGACCCCGACGCTGGCCCTAATTCCAACTCCATTCACTTCATAGAAAACAGAAAGGTGTTGCATCTCTCCGGCTCGAGTTTTTCCATTAGGCAAAGTGTGACTCACACAGTTCTGTAAGATAAAACAGTTTGTTTACGCTGCAGCTAGCCTGTCCTCTGTTTACCTTTTTAATCTAGTTTGAATCCTTTTACTTCATACGGCACAATACATCTGCCGCCCCCACTGCTCTAATCCCTCTCATCTCCTCAGCAGTCAACTTGCCCTCCCTCCCGGGTGCCTCTGCACCTAAATCCACACTCAGCATTTCCAAATTCCAGCTACAAGTCATATGAGAGGAAGTACTAAAACTCATTTTGAGAGCAGTATACGAGGCCCCTCAAGTCCCCCGTCTCCTCCTCAGACCTGTATCAGGCAGACCCAGAGGACTGGAGTCTGAAGCCGCAGTCTTGAAAAAGCCTGGGGGTCGCTTCCAGAGTAATTACCACTCTCTCACCCAGGGGGAGCTCCAGGGACTTCCGTGTCGCACCAATCCTGCCTCCCAAGGTGTGTCATTAACACAGAGGAGAGAGCACAGAGCGCACAGCTCCCAAGTAATCATGGCCACTGAGGCTCTCCTGTGGCAACATGCACTGTAACATGACACCTTTGTCTTGGTTACATCGGTAAATGTGTACATAGGTAAATAAATCCCATTCATTATCACAGGTAGATATTTTTGTAGACATGCAGTAAACCTCTACTTTTTATCACCTTATGGCTTGTTGTGACTGACAGAGCTGCTGCAACTGAAACAAACAAATTTCATATAAACGTAAAGGAAATATAGCTCTTTTAGAAAAGCAATAAAAGTTTCTCAAGAACTACAAACAGCAAATGAAACCACATTTCAGCTTCCGTGCCGCAGCTGGATAAAGTAACAAAACCATCCAGCACTAATTGCCTCTCCATTGTGCAGGATGAAACCACTTCCTGTGGGAAACCGGATGATTGTAACATTAGCTCTGAACTTTAGCCTCTGAATAATGTATGCAAAAAGTACAGCCGGATATTGTACTCAGAAATAGTTAAATGAGATTCTATCGGGGGTGAAAGCAACTTTTTTTCACAAACAAATGACGCATGTGAGCAGTAAAGCTTCATGAAATCTACGAATACGTGAGGATGAATGAGAAAAAACATTGTTGAGCTGCCCTTGAGAAGTATCCCAAAGCCCCAAGTGCGATTCCTAATAGCAGAAATGCTGTGCTTGTAGTGAGCAGCTCCCAAGTGAGAATGTGTGTAACTGTGCGAGTGCAAAGTTGGATAAAGCTGAGGAAAGAGCATGCACACTCAATAAGCCTTGATAATGATAAATGACCAAGTAAGCTCATTGAATTTCCTCTGTATAAAAAAAAAGTTTAGAGGAGTAGCTGGACAAACACGCTTAGTCACTTTTACTCTGAGAGTTCAGTGAGACAATCAATTCCACTCAAGCATGGAGCTTAGCTTAGCATAAACACTGGAAGCCGGGGAAGCAGCTAACCTGGCTTTAAATATGTGGCTACCAGCACCTTAAATGATGTCAGATATGCTGAATGTGCTGTTGCTCTCCTCCACACACACAGCCACAGCCACACAAGAGCACATTCACTGACAAATATACTGTAAAACTTCAACTGAAAGCCCAGTCCCTTTTACTAGCCCCGTGTTGCTTGCCTGGTCTGGTTGCCAAGCGGTTCATTTTCTTTACAGAATCAAAATCAGAGTCGTGTGCCAGGTGCTGTAATCCTCGAGTGCTGTGATCAAATGAAGGATTCATAATTGTTATATGATCTGAAGCCTAATTTTTATATAAGTAATATTCATACTGGTTTAAATAAACAATTTGATTGTATTTCCCATTTTTCCTGAACAACAGTTTTGTGTGAAAGGATTTAAAGGCCTGTCCCAAATACAGGCTCATTGATTTCAGTGATTTAAGCAAATAATAGCCTGGGCTATTAACTGAAGTGTTATGGCAGGTGACTTTCCTCAGGGGAGAGGAGATGAGGTCTGCCCAAAAAGCTGCTAGATTTGTTGCTTGGCACATTTTCGGGGGAAAAAAAAAAAAAAAAAAAAAATTACTAAATTAGCAAAACTGTGCTGGTTGCCAGGGAGAAGTTAGCCTACAGCACATACCTCACTGCATTTGGTTAGTTTACTTTTAAAATGTAGTGACTTACTAAATGCAATTTACATAGCCATTTTTGTCATTTTAATGTAATCCATTAGATTACAAAAAATATATATCTAAATACTTATGGATAACTTTTGTGTTACTTCAAAATCAACATTAAAACTATTGCACCTTGTATTGAAACAATGGACGCAGCCACAAAAATTTGAGATCCACAAATACAAATGCAAAGACTGCTGCTGCTTAAACCTTTCACATTACTTCAACACTATTCTTTTTACTCCTGCCAGGGTCACCACAAAGTGAAGCACTTGTCTTAAAAAGCCCTGCATGGAGCATCGGTGGCTTAGTGGATAGAGCAGGTGCCCCATGTACAAGGCTGTTGCTGCAGTGGCCCGGGTTTGACTCCAGCCTGTGGCCCTTTGCTGCATGTCATTCCCGTTCTCTTGCCACCTATCAAACTCAGCTTTCCTATCAATTAAAGGCAAAAATGCCAAAAAAATATCTTTTAGGAAAAAAAAACCCTGCATGACAGACATGCTTTTCATAAGTTAATTTAGCATTTCATATTGGCATGGCATATTTTAAAGAGGTAATCAAAATGTGGTCAAGTAATCCTTGACAATGTAACTAAAATCTAAAGTAATCCCAATTACACATGATCCTTTACTATCCAAACCTGCTTGTAGAAACACAATTTACCTATGTAATTTTAATGTAATGTCCAGGTTAAAAAAATAAATAAACAATCAAGATATAAAAAGTATATGGGTTCATTTTTAAAATTTTAAATGCAATGATATTTTATACTGATGATACTTGCATATTTTTTTAACTTTGGAGACCTAAGATAATCTAATCACAGTCCAGCTACAAAAGATGGCAACTGTAGATATGCGAGACTCTTACAAGCCGCTTCAAAATATTCTTGTTTCGCTTTTTTATTTTGTGACAATGCTGTTGTTATTATGTGATTAGGCACAAGAACACTTGGTTCGGGTTAGGGAAAGATAATCTTTTACGCTAAAATGATCACTTTAAACATGGAAAATTAAATCTCGAGGGAGTTTTCACAAATTCTGGGTTACCATCTAGACAGGACCGTAATCACCATCTGACTTGAGCTATGTAGGCTACTTAACATACAGGCATGAGAGTGGTATCAACCATCTCATCTAACTAAGAAGTTTGAGTTTCTACCTTCTGGCTCTTGGCGCTTAGTCTTGCTCACCAGACCTTTCTCAAGAAAAGAAAGGTCTGGCTGCGCTGACTCTCACTTTAAGATTGGAGAAAAAACGCCCGGCTTTTTAATTTCTTTCAACCAATCACAATCGTACTGGGCGGTGCCACAGCAAGGTGTGCTTGCAAAAATATTGCCGGGGGGAAACAGGTTTTGGTGTAACACGCCCACAAAAATATCGCCTACAGGACGCGAACCATGGCAGAAAAATGGCTACATCCCCGCAAGATCAAACACCGCAAAAGTTAGTAAAGGACATGTTGAAAACTGTATTTAAGAGTCTGAGCCGGGATTGCCTGCACATGACTCTCAACATGGAGGTGGCTGTACTGGCAGCTAGCAGGTGCTAACAGCGTGAACAGTGCTAACAGCAACACTAGTGACGGAGCTGCGAAGCTGGGGAGGGGACCAAAGGGTTGGGTGTTATGCTTCCACAGTGACGGCGTAATGGGTGTTAACCACAGTATGATGGCAGTGCAGAGTGGCGGCAATTAGCTTGCCAGTGGGATACACACACATGAACTCACATACATGAACATGCACGCATGGCCCGGCCAGCAATGCAACAACAAACAGAGAAGCTCAGATTACAACACACAAAGAGGGACCGTGACTTCATTCTCTGCTCAGGACACCATTACTCCACTATATCTTCACATAGTAAATAATGATTGCTGCTATATTAATGCTCTGAATGTTGTATACAGCCCCTTTAAACAATATCATCAGCAGGAGGGCATTGAATTAGGAAATGGAATCGTCTGTGTTTCAAAGCAACTAATTCTATTCAGCTCTCTCTAATTCAGCAGTCAGAATAATTTCAATCCACCAACGTGACTGCAGATCTGCAGCAGCCAATCAAAACAGAATCTGCTCTTTTGTCTGGTTGTTTTTGAAGGGCTCTCCACCCAAGCCTCATCATGCAACTAATTCAGATCTAACCCCACTTTAAACCGCACAGACAATGGCTATTGAGATGAGCTGGGTGCTGATAGGGCTGTCGAGAGTCAGACTCTAGATGGAGTGAACACATACAGACATACAGACACACAAACACACGTGGAGCCACACACAGTCACATAGAGTGCCATAAATAGAAACAGTGAAAAGCAATATTTAAGTCTGCTTTTTGTGCCTATTGCGTCGCACCACACACACAAACACACACACAAACACACCCACACACACACACACACACACACACAGAACTCCTACTTGCATTAGCCTTCCATCCTAAAATGTAAATAGACCTTTAAGTGGATTGGTTAGGTCATTTAAGGCTGAAGTGCCTCGAGACTTGAGCAACTTGAGAGTATCCTAAAGTTTCCAAAGTATCCTGCTAATGCAAACGGAAAAAGACTGCAGACGAAGATGGCAACATTCAATTTGGTAAATGAAAAAATGTGTGTCATTCAGCGGCAGATAATTGCCCCTGCTTCTCAGCGGCCACATTAAAAAATCACAACGCTTTAATAGTTAATAAATGATTTGCATTGTATTAACATAGTATTAATTGGGAGAGAGAAATGAATTATTCAGTGATTTAATCACCCGCTCTGTGGCTCTTCTCGAAGCACACAAAGATGTGAGGTAGCTGCTTGATGTTAATCCTAAAATCACTGGCAAAACATTTGGTAAAAGACGTCAGTGTGAAATTCAGTTCTGAGTTAATTGTGTCATTCACCTGTCTGCTCTCCTGCAGTTGACTCTGTCTCCACCTCTCCCTCCTTCTCTGCCTCCTCCTCAGACACTTAATCCTGTTCTTCTCCCTTTTGCTCATCCTCCTCTCCCCAAAAGGAACACAAGGTGGCACCACTGCCGAGGTCATGCTTTGACCCATCACCTCCATCACACCACTGCCTCCTTCCCCGCTATCTTCCACGCCGTCCCCCTCTTCTTCTTCCTCTTCCTCCTCTTCTTCTTCTCCCAGCTCTGAGCTGGTGAGAGGTGGGATGTGACGCTGACGGCTTTGAGACAATCGTCCAGTTGCTGCCCCCGTCTTCACCTCCGCCCAGAATGGATCTAGCTCTCTGGATGAACTAAATGGGTAATGGTGTGGGTCTCCTGTAGCTGTCCTGGATGAAAGTCTTTCAGGGGACAGAGGTGTGGACCTGGTTTGGATGGGAGGCTGAGGGAGAGCAGAAGACGTGGACCTCAATGCTGGCCGAGGAGACTGGGGGTTTAAATTGGCGGTGCTGGTCCGGGTGCAGCCAGTACTGGGAGGTCTGGGACATGTGTATCCTCTCTGTGAGTTGTTTGACCCTTCTCCAACTTCCAAGTTGCTATTTAACGGGATGTCAGAATTACTGCTGGACAAACTCTCAGTACTTCCTCTTCCCTGGCCTCCATCTCCAAACGTCTCCGTTCTTTCTGTCTTCCTCTGCCTTTGTTTACCTCTCTCCTTGCTTCCTGCGTGTTCAACATTTTGTCTCTCCTCCTCTCTGTCTCCCTCTCTCCATCTTGCTCTGTTGTCCCTGCTGCAGGTCTTCCTGTGTGCTTTCCTCCCTGGCAGGGCAGGTCTCACCAGCTGCTCCACACTGCTCGACCTCCCCTCTCCCGCTGGATCAGCGCTCCTCAGCCTAGGTCTCACTGCCTTTAAGCACGGGATATAAGTCTCATTGTTGCTGTTTCCTTCACCGGCATCCTCACTTCCACGTCCCCCAACTTGGCTTGAGCCATTTACACCAGAGGCTCCTGCATGGAAGCTCATGATGGCGCCTTTGAGCCCCTCAGTCACCGGCAGAGCACATCTGATGCGACTTCAACCAGCTAGCCTGGTCTTTCCGCTGTCATCTTTCCCTAAGTCTTCTCTCTGCCTCCCACTCCTTCTGGATGTACAGGTTCAAGCTCTTTTTCTAAGAGCCAGAGGGACTGTTCCAGTGTAGAGGAGGTGAGCAGTGCAGCCCTCTGGTCCTGGCCTATCCTGTCCCTGTTAGCCCCCCTGGGACATTCCACACTGTTGACAAAGACAAAGTCCCCCTGGTGAGCCCCATCACAATAGGTGCACTGTTCACGGCCTCACTATTGTCCTGTGTGACCTATAGAAAACACACTGCTATGCAACCACTGAATACACAAAAAATAAGGTGAAAAAACCAGAGCCACCTTTTTTTCTCACGTCCATGACCATGGTGTCAGCTTTTTTCACCCTGGGGTTTACAGAAAGAGCAGTTTGTGTGTGTGTATCTGTGTCTGTGTGAGTGTGTAGTTGTCAAGATAAATGTTAATCCTCAGACTGTTCCATATTTGATGTCTATTTTTTTGTTTCTGTTGGTGCATCGTTTCCAAAGACTTCCTGTGTGCTTGCACCTAAGAAGCTTCTAGCCCCAAAGAAAATCTAAATGTATTTGAAGAAAAATGCCAGGATAACTCATTCAATGACAGTCTGATCTGACAAAGTGCTTCATTGTTTCCAAATAGAGAGACTGAGAAGAAACAGGCGAGTCTTTGTCCGAAGGTTAAACACAACACAAAACATTAGCACCGAAGATTATTATGGGTGAGGTTAACTTAAGGTTAACCGAACTTTAAAACACATCATGCGACTACTGAGAACATTTTTCTGACTTTATATGACACAGATGTCCATGACTAAGTTAAAAACTCTGATTTCTGATATTCTACGATGAACTGAAAGTGATCTAAATGAAATACTATTTTTCTTTATTCTAAAGTTGAATAACAAAACAATAAATAACTGACCTACCATCACCCATTATTTTAAGAAGCCAAGCAACTCTTACGGTTATATCTAATTGAGGAGAAAAACAGGAGTGGGTACTTTCTAGAAAATTATCTTTAATTATCAATCATGAATTACATGATAGTCCATTCTAAGGCATCCATTTTCATCTGCTTAACTGGGGCCAGGTCACAGGGGCAGCAGGCCGAGCAAAGCACCCCAGACGTCCCTCTCCCCAGCAATGCTTTCCAGCTCCTCCTGGGGGACCCCAAGGCGTTCCCAGGCCAAATGAGATATGTCATCCCTCCAGTGTGTTCTGGGTCTGCCCCGGGGCCTCGTACCAGTGGGACGTGCCCAGAACATCTCTAACAGGAGGCACCTAGGAAGCATCCTGATCAGATGCCCGAATCACCTCAACTGACCCCTTCTGAAGCAAAGGAGGAGCGCTCTACTCTGAGCTCCCTCCTGATGTCTGAGCTTCTCACCCTATCTCTAAGGCTGAGCCAAGCCACCCTTGTGAGGAAACTCATTTCGGCCTCTTATAACCACAATCTCAGTTTTTCTGGTCAGAACCCAGAGCTCATGAGCATAGGTGAGGGTTGGGATGTAGATGGACCAGTAAATGGAAAGCTCCTCAGATCCTCTGAAAATTCCCTAACTGGTTTGTCCTAATTTCAGACTGAGGCCTTAAGATCATGCCTTTGGCTACCAACCTATATGAAGCTTTGGACTATCCCAGGAGATGTGACTGTAAAATCACACTTAAAAAACATTTGTGGGGGTACTGAGTAATCTTTTTTTTTCATGTATTTTTGGCACTGTTTGTAAATTGTCCTAATTTTTTTTTAATGCTTTTTAACCTGTTGTCTTTACTTTTTCCTACAATATAATCACATATAATCACATATCACTTTTTTAAAAATCCCCTGCCCTTAGTCAACTCATTTAGTACCCTTGTTATGAAAATGTATTATATGAAAAAATATATATGCACATTGTTACACAAAGTAGAGGGACAGGAAACATGGGGATGAAAGGGAGGGAGTGACATCCCACAATCGAACCACAGATGGTGATATTACACGGTACGCCATCTAAATGACTATTAATTATTAATTTCATTATTCACTTGTCATAAAAATCAGTATCATTATTAATATGACTTGTTCTTTGGAGGAGCGGGGTCAGGGACATCTTGATTGATTCCTATCTGTACTTAAAATGCATGTGCATGACTTGCATTGGGCTCTCTGTCCACTACAACAGCCATGACAAGATACCCAGGGATCCCAGACCCCTCAGGTTCCCAAAAGCAACAGATGTTGTGTTTTTTGTTTTGGTTATTTACCTAAATGCCCATTTGTTTGTGTTTCTCCACCAGATTTCACGTATCATGGACAAAGAAGCAGAGAACATGGAGGAAATCCCCAGCTCTCTCTCGTTATCCATGCACACAGAGGTCTCTGAGATTATCAACATCGATGTCTCAGAATCCATCGATGAAACTGTTGATGATCTTGATGAGCTGATGTACTGCAACGATCTCCTAGAGAAAGAGGAGGAGAACACCACTGACGCTGTCCAGACATCAGAGCCCACTGAGGCTGCCATGACACCAGAAGCCACTAAGGTTGTTGAGGTCCTTACTGAGGACAATGATGTCACACCAGAGGAGATCAGGGACATCGTTCCGTCTCCACCCTCTGCCAGCTCACTTCCATCAGCTCTGCAAGTGGTTGAGATCCATCAGCCACAGAGCCAACTGCTGGCCAGACTCATGACTGACCTCGATGAGGAGGTGAGAGGTTCTCTGTCACTGAGAACACTGGGAAGACAATCCAAAGGCAGGAGGGAAAAGCTGCAGTGGAGGAGATGTTTCAGTGGTTGGCGGAGGCAGAAGATCCACCCAGCTCCACCAGAACATTTTGAGGAGGCCGTCAGGTCAGCCAGCGCTGACTTGACAGGTAGCACTGAAGACAGCTGCCAGACTCCCTGCCCTAAAGAGACGTCCTCCAACACCTCCTGCAGTTCCGCTCTAAAAGCAGACCACAGATTCGTCCCCCTTAAGCTGGAGGACTACATAGAGGCACCAGAGCCCACTGAGGCTGTCACGACACCAGAGCACAGGTTCATCCCACTTAGGCTGGAGGACTACATCGAGGAAGAGGATCAGGCACTAGAGGACACCAGAGATGTTTCATCTCTGTCCTCTACAGGTCTGATCCCACCTGATCATCATGTTGCTGAGGTCACACAAATGATCAGCACTTACCAGGGCTCTGTGGACCAGTCTCAGCTTGACACTGAGGCAAAGAGGAGCGATCGCTTCTCTCGCTTCTTCAACATATTCTCAAAGGTAAGGAAGTTTTAACACAAAAAAATCTAATCAGTGAGACCATTTTTAAAAAGTACACAAGATCTGACCAGATAGGATGGTAGATGTTGAGTCCAGTTGTTTTTGACCTGAAGATGTCTCCTGA
This sequence comes from Epinephelus fuscoguttatus, assembly GCF_011397635.1. Taxonomy (NCBI): domain Eukaryota; kingdom Metazoa; phylum Chordata; class Actinopteri; order Perciformes; family Serranidae; genus Epinephelus; species Epinephelus fuscoguttatus. The sequence continues at coordinate 28,844,813 of NC_064757.1, read as the reverse complement.
TTGTTATCTTTTTATTGAACTGTGCTCATTTATTTGTATTTCTGTACTCACGTGTTGTTTTTGTTTTGTATTACTCCCCAAACAGAATGAGAAGAAGGAGAAGAAGAAGCCTCCAGACGAAAGTCTAACAAGGCAGTCTCCCTTTTGGAAGCAGTTGTTGAGCTGCAGTTCACGTTGCTTCAGGCTTGAAAACTGAACAACAGGATCAGGACCAGCTTCAGCCACTGGCCTGACAATAATTTCTTTTATGATTTTAAATCCATTGTCCTTTGTTTTTACGACCTTTTATTAATGTATTATTCCACCATTAGTGAGGAGAGCGGGACGACATACCCCTCTCCTTGGTGTTGCTCTCCAGACTCTAAGATCTCAGAGATGATCGAGCCATTTCATCAAAATATTGATGAGGTGGTTAGACAAGTATGCCAAAGCTTCTTGTATCCAGAAAATCTGGAGACAGAGGCAGAGGCTGTCCAGACACCAGAGCCCACTGAGGCTGTCAGGACACCAGAGCCCACTGAGGCTGTCAGGACACCAGAGCCCACTGAGGCTGTCAGGACACCAGAGGCCACGGTTGTTGAGGTCCTTACTGAGGACAATGATGTCACACCAGAGGAGATCAGGGACATTGTTCCATCTCCACCCTCTGCCAGCTCACTTCCATCAGCTCTGCAAGTGGTTGAGATCCATCAGCCACAGAGCCAACTGCTGGCCAGACTCACGATTGACCTCGATGAGGAGGTGAGAGGTTCTCTGTCACTGAGAACATTGGAAGACAATCCAAAGGCAGGAGGAAAAAGCTGCAGTGAAGGAGGTGTTTCAGTGGACGGTTGGAGGCAGAAGATCCACCCAGCTCCACCAGAACATTCTGAGGAGGCCGTCAGGTCAGCCAGCGCTGACTTGACTGGTAGCACTGAAGACAGCTGCCAGACTCTCTGCCCTAAAGAGACGTCCTCCAACACCTCCTGCAGTTTGCTCTATAAGTATTGCTCTTTGTTGTTACAGTCTTTTATTAATCTGTAAATAAATAATTTGATATTGATATTTCTGGTAGTTTGTTGGACACTTACATCATAAGGGTTTAAAGGAACATGACTTTCCTTGTTACTGACAAACCAGTCTAAAGTAACACACACATTGTCTGTTGCATGTCAGCTGATAGCCACACACATAGAGAGTGTTACAGACAGAAGCAGTCAGTATAGGGCTGAGCCATGTTCTTGTACTGTATGTGCTTATTTACTAAGTGAATCCACTGTGAATATTAAGAGCAGCTTGTGACAGGCATTAGTTAGTTAATGTTACACACTCAGGCAAAATCTTCAAACTTCCGCCCTCCGATAAAACACATCCATGTGTGACTGTGACTCAGCTTCTACTGAAAATGCTACTTTGGTGTTAAACGTGGCTAAAGGAGTTTAGTTAGTATTATACTCATTTTAATTTTGAAGCTAACAGCAGCAGCAGAGTCACTGAAGTTCAATGGGCGTGGAGCAGTGTGTTTATTTGTTAAGATTATCTTAAATAAATATAAACTTTTGTTTACCACAGAGTTTATTTTCTGCAATAATCCAAAATCCAATGGAAAAATCCCACTGGCATTTTGTGAAGGGAACCAGGATGACACTGCATCTGGTGTTGGCCAACAAATACACATCTCTGCACCACTCTATACAGATACATAACACATTAAAACAGGGTTGCTGTGGAACTCGCAATGCTACCTGTTCCAGTATGGCTTGTTTTAGTGGTAGTGTATGGACATCAGAAAAGCAGTAACAAGAATGTTAAAAATACATGGGGCACAAACCAGGCGTGATAAGTCTCCCACAGCACACCTGCAGCAGAGCGCATCCATTTAAATCAACTGAAACTGCTACACTGACCACGAAAGTTGCACTAGCCCAAGCTAGCATCGCATGACTCTTCCTCTGGTTTTACATGGTTCGTCTATTTTTTTCTCTGTCCGTGGCTCCACAGCCCACCAAGGAGGAAAAATTACACAGAACTGTGTAAAAATGATTACAATGTATTTGAAAAGGATTTAGATGAATATCTCATTGTACCACAGCTGGAGTTAATCAATTCACTACCAGTTAATCTACCTTTCATGTCCAAACCTTCCACAAACAATCACATTATCATTTGGCAAAACTCAGTACACACAACCCCGCTCCGCCCCACCTTCGTGACATGTCGCGTCGACGTCCAATGTATTCCTGCCATAACTGTAAAATAAGAAACCAAAGTAAATCAGTATGCAATTTCTAAATGAATTAGATTCTAACTAGCCTATATTGGCTGCTACAACATTCATTCATTCATTCATCTTCTAACCGCTTCATCCTCTTGAGGGTCGCGGGGGGGCTGGAGCCTATCCCAGCTACATCGGGCGAAAGGCAGGGTACACCCTGGACAGGTCGCCAGACTATTGCAGGGCTGACACATAGAGACAAACAACCATTCACGCTCACATTCACACCTATGGACAATTTAGAGTTACCAATTAACCTAGTCCCCAGTCTGCATGTCTTTGGACTGTGGGAGGAAGCCGGAGTGCCCGGAGAGAACCCACGCTGACACGGGGAGAACATGCAAACTCCACACAGAAGGGCTCCCACGCCCGGGATCGAACCGGCAACCCTCTTGCTGTGAGGCGAGAGTGCTAACCACCACACCACCGTGCCGCCGCTGCTACAACAGCATGATAGAATTCCCAAAATATAGTAATGGCTTTTACTGTCGGTGTACCACCCCAAGACTTTCAGTGGCCCCATGTGGCCACCCCTGTGAAAAATTTATGGGGGCGTCACTGCTTGTTTTGCCTCCAGGCCTGAGGTCGATGCTAACCAGCTTCACTTTATAGTGAGTGTTAAGAGTAATGCATTGTCCATTTTATGTGCAGTCGATATTTGATATATTTTATGGATACAAATGTTGGAATATTTCATTGACGTAACTACTGACTTGTAGTCACGAATATGTTCTGTTCTAGATTTTCCCTTTTAATTTTAATGCAGGGTTAAATCATCCTTCAATCTCAAACATAATCAGTTGGCTCAACACACACACACACACACACACACACACACACACACACACACACACACACACAGTTTGCTTTTCATTGCTTCACCCATCTCCCCATCTCCCTGGGCAGCTCAACCCCATCCTGTTGCCTCATCCTTCCCACAGTGTATTACTCTGCCTCACACTCAAAATACTGATACAACATCGTCCACCATTTGCCGCAGTGCCGGCTGTGGACAGCAGATGGCAGCAGCTCTCCTCTCTGAGTTGTCATGGCGCTGTCCCTGGTCCTGAAACTACCTCTCGCTCCAAAAGCTCTCAGCATGTTACCTTAGTCTAGATCCCGGTTCCAAATGCATTGTTGCGCCCTTACACACCCTGTTTCCACTTGTTTTTGAGTTTCTATTTAATGTATTTTGCTTATCGAAAAAAAGCATTTTGCTCATGAAGTTGGCTTGAACGACAAGTTCATCACAAGTGATTTTTTTCCCCAGATATTTCCACCTCGAATATCCCGCAGACAGATTTGACTTTTTTTGTAATAAATCAGTTAAGACATGTCAATCCTGACTGACACCTACCCTTTGAGTTGTAAACAAAAAGAAAATCCACAAAATGTAACATTCAGTGAGTCCAAAGACTTAAATAAAGGAGAGAGAAGAGGAGAGGAGAGCTCTGCGCCCTCATCGGCTGTCTGCAGTGAAAAACGGAGCAACGAGGAGTGCAGAGGCACAAAACTCCAGGGCGACCTCCACACGGTCTGACGTACCCAAAGCTGCTGGTATAAATGAATTCACGGCGTCACCAGACTCAGATGATTCGCAGCACCAGTGAGCGCACCCGGCTGTCAACACTCCCGGGCTACAACACACACAACCCCCCTCACACACACTCACAAACACGTCTGCGTCATGCGTCCTGAGAGCGACGGCACGAACGCGGTAACTCCGATGGACCCCGGTAAAACGCACAGCGGCAGCAGTCTGAGGGGCTGACTGTGTCCTGCGTATCTGTCCGGCGTGTCCCCCCACTGCTCTGGGAAAGTTGCGCTCTGAGTGTGGTCGCAGGATGGATTTTATAACAACAAGCGGCAACGGCAGCAACGCGACCAGCGGTTACCCTGGCGGGGTGGACGTGGTTGCCGACTGGGACGGGGGTGAGAATGGCACGGGGTCTGGGGCTCTGCCAGATGTGAAGCTGAGTTACCAGATCATCACCTCTCTGCTCCTGGGGGCCCTCATCCTCTGCTCCATATTTGGCAATGCGTGCGTCGTGGCAGCCATCGCCCTGGAGAGATCTCTCCAGAATGTGGCTAACTATCTGATTGGATCTCTGGCCGTGACAGACCTCATGGTATCGGTGCTGGTGCTGCCAATGGCGGCCCTCTACCAGGTGTTGAACAAGTGGACACTGGGGCAGGAGATCTGTGACTTATTCATCTCTCTGGATGTACTGTGTTGCACATCATCCATCCTGCATCTGTGCGCAATTGCCTTGGACAGGTACTGGGCCATAACAGACCCCATTGACTATGTAAATAAACGGACACCAAGGCGAGCTGCGATCTTGATAAGCGTGACTTGGCTAATTGGTTTCTCCATCTCTATTCCACCTATGTTAGGCTGGAGAAGCGCCGAAGACAGGGCGGACCTCAACGCCTGCATCATCAGCCAGGACCCGGGCTACACCATCTACTCCACATTTGGGGCTTTTTACATCCCTCTCATCCTCATGTTGGTCCTGTACGGGCGAATATTTAGGGCTGCTCGGTTTCGGATTCGGAAGACAGTGAAGAAACCCGAGAAAACAAAAGTGTCCGAAAAGTGCTTGACTGTGTCTCCGGCCATCTTCCACAAGAAAACCAACGGGGAGGCCGGGGGCAAAGGCTGGAGACGCGGCGACGAGTCCAAACCCAGCTCTCCGTGCGTAAACGGCGCGGTGAAGCACGGAGAGGAGGGTGAGTCACTTGAGATCATAGAAGTTATCAGCAACTCAAAGACGCACCTGCCTCTGCCCAACACCCCTCAGTCCTCCTCGCAGGGCTACGAAAACATGAATGAAAAGAACTCGGGGGCGAAGCGAAAGCTGGCGCTGGCCAGGGAGCGTAAAACGGTGAAAACACTCGGGATCATCATGGGAACTTTCATCTTCTGCTGGCTGCCCTTTTTCATCGTCGCACTTGTGCTGCCTTTCTGTGCAGAGAGCTGCTACATGCCCGACTGGGTGGGCGCAGTCATAAACTGGCTGGGCTACTCCAACTCTCTCCTCAACCCCATCATATATGCCTACTTCAACAAAGACTTCCAAAGTGCTTTCAAGAAGATCATAAGATGCAAATTTAACAGACCCTAACCACACACACAGTGACAACAAATGTGTTTACTTAGGTGTGGAGTAAATGCACGGACAGCAGGATTGTTCACTGACTGTATGGAGCAAAAAAAAAAAATGACACAGACTTTCATTCAGGGACAGTCTCTTTTCGGTGTGTGTTCAAGGACCGTGTAAAAAAAAAGAAAAACCCGGGGTCACTGCTGATGAAATGAGACAAGACAGGAACTTTCGCTCTTAATGTACAAGATCATGTTTATTCAGTGTTGTAGCTACAGTATATAGCCTATGTGCGACGGCAGCCATAGTTGTATTGCCATGCAACACGTGTCATGTGCTGATTTCATGCATTTTATCATGAGACACGCGGGGTTTCCGTCCTACGTCATGAGCTTTGTAGCACTGAAACAATAAAAGCAATCAAAGTTTGTCATTAAGAAACACGAGTCCATTTTTGTTTAGAAAATAACAAAGTCATGAGTCAAGCAGAGGTCAGGGCCTAGTGTGAGAAATCAGTTTCACTTGGGACCTGTGTCATCATACATCTCCATAGAGTGAATGCATCAGAGTGTGTTGAGCCAAAAAAAGCAGTGAGCAGCTTAGCAGTTTGCTTTGACAGGGCCACACTGATGATGATGATGATGATGATGGGGGGGGGGAGCAATCAGGTTATAAGTGCAAGGTGTGTTCGAGGTCTCACAGCAAATGGGTATCGAACAAACCCCACCACCTATCCATCAAATCCATCTCAAAGTCGAAAGCAAAAGGAGATGGGCTTTTTTTTTCTAAAATGGAGGCTGGTATTACATTTATGATATGATATGTTTTCCCCCTCCCCCCTCCTTCCAGAGCTCCCCCCCAAATCCCATCTCTCTATTTCAGATTGCCCCCTGTCTGAGTGTGTGTGCAAGAAAGACTGAAACAACAGACAGAGAAAGAAAGATGGCTCAAATCAAGGGAGAGCCTCAAATATTACTTTCTATATTCGATTATTTTACAGCACCGTTCCCCACACAGGCCCACAGTGCGCTGCATGTTTGAGAAGAGACAGCTTGTTACATCATTAACATCAAGAAAGAGCAGTGCTAAATTTAGTGCATGCACTAAATAATACCACATAATGTAGAGGGGCCTGCTCAGAGAAATACACCACATAATAGGGAAAGAGTTGCAGGAAACCTCCTCAGCGCTCTCCAACAAAGCCTAGACACAAATCCACTTACAGTAGATGCAGAGATAAAGACTGTCAGACGTGAAAAGAGGAAGGAGGAAAATAACTTTCAGGAAGAAGTCCCAATGAGGCCTGCACGCTTCACAAGATGGGTGGCTATTTGGCCCGTTGTCATGGCAACACATCAAGCCCAAGGCATCACGGGTCAGTCAAGGTGGCGGGCAGGCCGGGCAAACACGGTCAAACCGGAATGTGAGCTGTAGTGTGAGAATTTAGACATGGGAGCATGTATGTTACTGTAAACATAAACAACAACTACAATAAATAAGCTGTACATTTATGGATGATAAGCAGTTATACAAACAATTAAAAAATATTCATAGCACATGAAAATGTAGAAGATATGAGGACGTTTTTCAATTAATGTACAGACAACCACAATCCCTCCTGTGAGGCTTCTGTAGCTGCTTACAAACAGTTAATGAATAATGGATAACACAGTATGCAATCATATTAAATGATACATGATTACACACATGAACACATCCTTACAGTGTATTATGAATCATTTATAAACATGTAGTTTTTTGTGTTCATGCCTCAAGAAGACTTTGACCACAAAAAAAGTAACTCAAGATCCACTTTCAGGGCTCAGTTGTGATGGAGGTCAAAGAATAAGCATTTATGAATAAATAAATACTTCATCAATAAATGTAATTATAATAAATGGTAAATAGACTAGCCACTCAAAGCACTTTTTACACTACGAGACATTCACCCATTCATATGCACATTCATACACTGTGGGCCGAGGGTACCGTTCGGGGTGCCACCTGCTACTCAGTTTTGAGACACCCACACACCGATGGAGCTGCCATCAGGTGCAATTTGGGGTCAAGTGTCTTGCTCAAGGATGTGGACTGGAGGAGCTGAGGGATCGAGAAAGATTGGTGGACGACCCGCTCCGTCTCTGAGACACAGCTGCCCCACTATATTGTAATATATATATCACTGTATTGGTAAAACACAATAAATAGGCCTAACTGTAATTATTATTATCGAATACTTATATTTGTTTAGTACTACTATGTTTTGTTACTATATTTGTGATTCATGTAACATATAAGCATATCGTATATGCTTCCCTGTGTGTTCTATCATACTGTCAATCATTAATTAACTTTTAAAGGTGCTATACGTATCTCTGGAGAAAGTTTGTTAAGTCTCCTTTCCAGGTCGTCTAATGTTGATGCTTTGAGCTGGTAGTCGGACTGAACAATCATCCCAAAGCGTCGGTATTTGACAACCTGGGAATGAGAGTCAAGAATCAGCTATTGTTCTCCAGAGTTACACACAGCACCTTTAATGCACCAGTTATTGATGCTTAATGGTTACAATATATATTGGAGTGTAATAGTGTGTTGTTTAAATACATATAAATGCTCTGTGAAACGTGGGGAGTTATAATAGTGTGACTTAAATAGCACCAAGAACACCCATCAAGTTGCAGTCACATACAATATATTTCATGTACCATAAGTGAGTCTGGAGGAAAAAATACAGACTTTTCCCTTCAATCACTCTTTGATTCCACAAATAAATTAGTCTCATGAGAAATTAATCGATAGCCATTTGACAGGAACACTATTCTGAAACTCTTGATAATCAATTAAACGTTCTATTGCACCAGCTTCTCAAATATGTTCACATGCTTCTCTGTGTCATACAGACTTATAATAAACCAAATATCCATGGGACTGCAGATCAGTTAAAAACATCCATTTAAATTCTAATATCACTATTTTCTCACAAAATGATTCATCGACAAAAATAATCGTTATTCACAGTCACAATATGCACTTAGAATAGTGCATTGATTGACAAAACTGAGCTGGAGGAACATCATCAAACGGCTCTATCTCTCCACGCCTCTGGTTTCCTTCCTCCATCTGATCCATTTCTCTCTGCGGTGCGTCAGAGCGACACCAATGCACTCAAAATGCTTTTGGGAAAATGAATCTCATACCTGTGACCTGTAGGTCAAGTTTCTGGGCTTATGACGGGCTCACAGGGGCCCGCAGAGAATGTTGAGTGAGCTGCTGAGCATAGTAGAGTATATTTTTCAATTGTGAGTCACACCGTGTGTAAGACCATTAAATTCATTACATTTTGGTCCCGATACATGGGATTACAAAGCAGATGACCTCCTTTGAACTGTGCCGTAATATCAAAGCTTTGGATTGTAGGTCTGCATTAATCCCACTCCCTCCAGGATTCTTAAATGTAATGTGGGTAGGTGGGAGCCATGTGATGACGCAGGAGCATCTCCTTCGACCCAGCAACAGAGAGGAGAGGATTATATTAAATGGCACCACTAACAGGATGATTACAGGGTTTTGTTTCATGTGTACCACTGGCCTCTGGCCCAAAACTGGGGGAAGATCGTTTGTGATTCTGCTTATATACAGTAGGTTGCTATTGGTCCTATAGGAGCATTTATATAAGAATGAACGGTGGGTTAAAGAACAGTCAAGTGCAAGCGCAGGGCTCCTGTTTCAACACATTTTTTCAATGCTGAAAGTGGCGTCAAAGTGCTCCTTTAACCCACCAGATATTAAACATTTATAGATTTTGTATTGAAAATTCACACAGGAAATAACATGTTATTCCAAAGGCAGTCCTGCCTGTTTTGAAGTGACATTTAATTTGGGTATGTAATTGTAATTTTTTCCCTGTGCTACTTTGAAATTGATTCCACAGATCAATATCAAACAGCAGACGCCACCTGAAAATGTGATTCCACAGAGGCTGCATAAGGAACAGAATCTCCAAGAAGTAAATCTACTTATCAATATTAATTACTTTATTAATGCACTTGCTATATTTGTTATTAAACTTGCTCCAATTATTTTTGTGGTGGGACTTTTCTGAAAAAACAGTTTCTAACTAATCAAAAGATCTAATAGGTGATGAGGAGGCTGATCATACACAACTTTAAAAATTCACTTATCACTATAGAAAGGCAGAGTCTTAGTTAACATGTACTTGCCAACAAGATGGTAACACATATAAATATAAATAACGTTCCTAAGAATATTTAAAGTGCATCCAAATGCATTTCAAATGTTAATTCCAAAATTAACATAGTTAATTAAAATGGACTGTCGTCTGAGATCAGTAGGCTGTCATAGTCAAGTGTTTTAAATGAAAATCCCAAAATAAACCTACAAAATTAGGCTGCATTCAAAGGATAAAGGACCGCTTTGGTGATATTTTCACAAACAAGTCTAAAAATATTTGTTGCATAAGGATTTCTCTCCAACATTGATGATAAAATGTTGTTTTGTTTTGTCCCGGAGCAATACAGAGCATCAGCACCACAATACAATAACAATTCGTGGTCTAAAAGTGAACACTATGAGACGGTAAATAAGTGTAAATACTTCAAATGAAGCTCTAGCGAAAGTTCAGTCAGGGAGACAACTTTTCATGCTCAGGCTGTAAGTTTTCTTTCTCACGCTGCCATTCACTCCTTGCATGTATGCTCACTCACTGTCTCTAAGTGACATTGTCTGGATTGGTCAATTGACTCGTTCTTTCTCTGCCATAGTTCTTTCTTGCTGCCGTTGTGCGTGCTGTCTGCCTCCCCATCACTACCCAGTCTTTACGGATTCATCAGCCTCATACGCCTCAGCAGCCATCAGCCTCAGAGTCATCAGCCACCACCACCTCCACCAGTGTCTGGACTCCATGGGGTGATTTATCCTGCTGCCGCTCAGATTTAAAGAGTATTTGGCCTAACCGCAGGTTTTCAACAGCATTTTTTACTCCATTAAAAACACATGAAGAACACATTTATAGATATTACATTATTGTCATATGTCCAGTGAAGGGCTGGGCAATACAGAGTAATTATCATGATATTTTTTTTACAGAATACCTCAATAATGATATGGCAATGGTATTGTAGGGTTTACTACTGGTGCTTTCACAAAATAGGTTTTTGATGAATAATTAATAATAATTATCAGTAATGTGGATATAATGACGAAGTAGGCAAATTCAAATAATCAAACAGCTAGTCTGGTAAGTTCAGAAAATTACATTACTGTAATGTAACCTTTAAAACTATGAAAAGACAACATTCACATTACAATATCCAAAAGTTAAGACAATATGTAGTCTCATATGATGATGCTGCCAAAATACTGATACATTGCCACTAGGAGTGCCCCCTAATAGTCCACCAAACGTTAGCTGACCGGAAAGGTCATTAGCCGGCAAGAATTCATAGGTCGCTTAGTCGCAGAAAAACAAAAAACAAAAGTGGGAAGAGCATATTATTTGGAAATATTTAGTGAGCGGACGATCAGAAAGCGACACAGAGAGATGGAAAAAGGTTTCAAAGACAACAGGAAGAGGAGAGAGGCAAAGACAGAGACAAAGTAAAAGAGAAACAGATATGACTGAACACTCAGCACAACACATGTTTCTGCATCACCCCCTCCTACTACAGGGGCTTTTTGATCTGTCAGAGTTTTTTCAGGGATCTCACAGCCCACAGCCCCGTCACACGCCGGAGGCTTTCTCTCCCTCTCCGTCAGAGCCTGAGAGAGAGGCAGGAAGGGAAGAGTACCAGAAAACTCCTTCTGACATGGAGAGATGAGGGTTTAGGTGTTTCCAGATACGGTCATTTTTTACTACAAAGGTTAGTTTACCACTTTTAGAAACACATGCGTCACTTCTGTTTCACAGTATGGTTCAAACATTGATGGATAAAATAAGGTATGTGTACAGATTGTTGTCCTCTTACACAAACACACAAACTCATCTATTTGATGGAGGGCAGGCATCATGTCTTCAAGGACAAAAGCAAAGCAAAAAAAAAGGTAAAAGTAAACGATGCTTTCAAGAACAATCTAAAAGCAAACGCGTGATGAAGGGTCGTGCTTCAGCGCCCATTGCTATTAGTATCGCAGCCAGTGGGAAACACTTCACCTCAGATTATAAAATTTTTAAAGAACTCTTCTCCATCTCCTTCAACAAGGGACAAACATTTGCAGCTGCTTCGTTTATTCTCCCTTTTTTTTTCTCACTCAAGAGGATTACTCAGCGCTTTTTAAAAAAGTGCCATTTAGCTAAAACTTTGATGGGATAAAATATGTGGGCAGACACAGAGTGGAGTACCAAACATCAGCTGTGTGAGACAAACTCCGACTGTGTGACACAGTGTCCAAACAAAGGCCACTCCAAACAAAACAAGCCCCTCTCAGTTTGCCTGCAGGCAGTGAATACTTTGCAGTTGCTTGTCTCCGTGTGTGTGTGTGTGTGTGTGTGTGTGTGTGTGTGTGTGTGTGTGTGTTAAGAGGGGCAGAGGGAAATTAAAATCTTTGTCGTTATTTACAAGGCCAAAGTCAGTTGACAGCTCCCACCCAGCTTCAATTTTAACTTTACTGTCTTCAAGGGGAGATTTGTCTTGTAGCCAGGTGAAACACAACAGTAACTCACACAGATTGAAACATAAAGTCATAAAACACCGCACAAGTTCACATGAAACCATCATCATCTAACCAAACCAGCACCAAATCAGCACTTTGGCAACACTTTAATGACATGAGAGAGAAAAAAATAATTTCTCACCATGTTGGACCTGGAATTGAACGCTGTGAATTTCTGTCAAGAGGGGAGGAGCTCATACTCTCCATCTGCAGGAGGAAGAGGAGGACACTAAGATTTCTCAAGCATTTGAACTCAAAGAAAATGTCAGTTAGTTGACAAAACTCAAGTGGAAGATGTAGTGCTATTTCTCAGTCTAGATTGTTTTGGTGTGAGGTGCAGAGTGTTGGAGATATCAGCCTTAGAAATGTCTGCCTTCTCTCGAATATAATTGATCTCGATGGCCCTTATGGTGCTCAATATGGAATGGTTTGTAAGAAGTAAGTAAGAAGTAAAATTGTTTTTAAAAAGAGGATTTTATTGTTGATCTCTTGATTTCTGTTTTTGTGATTTGCCTGTTTTCTTTTTGATTTGTTTCCTTTTGCCTCTTATTTTTAATAAATATTTGTTTTAATTATGATGTAATGTTTACTTGAGTGGACCCCAGGAAGAGTAGTTGCTACCTTTGTAGTGGCTAATGAGGACCCAAATAAAAAATAAAAAATGGCACTTGGCATATGGTACTAAAAGCACAAAAAATACTGAATCTAGCAGAGGTGGCAAGTTAAGCACATTTACTTATGTACCAGACTTACTGTAAGTACATATTTGAGGTATTTCCAATTCATGCTACTTTATGATTCTACTCCTTCACCTGTCAGAGGGAATATTGCACTTTTTACTCCGTTACATTTATCTGATAGTTAAAGTTAGTTATAGTGTAACCTCCAGAGCTGAAATATGAAGCCAATGGGGAAGTGCCAAAAACTGCAGTTCCTCAAGTGGCCACTTGAGGCTGGCTCCAAGAATAAGTCAGTCCCCATCAGAGCATGTGAGCAGAGCGGCAGCCTTATCTCTCGCTCCAATTTTGCTCCGGTCGCTCATGCCCCACCCAGAATGCATCTTTGCACCTGCTCACACCCACACCATTTTCTTTCAAAATTGTGTACTTCAGAAAAGAAACTGAGAAGAGAAGCAGCGGTACCTTGGAGAATGGTCCCCAACTGCGGGGAGAGGCGAGAGGGCTTCGGAGGTCGGCCGCTTAACCTGGTCCGTCTCCTCTACACTTTGACTTACTTCCACCCTGCCAGCGGTTCCGTGTAGAACGGTTCCTAACTGCGGGGAGAGGGCTTCACCGGAGAATTTACCAAGCTCATGTTTTATTGGTGCCGTAGCACTGTTCCGACCTCCCATTAGTCCGACGTCCCGTTGTTCCGATATGTGATTATACTAGGCTATACTGTATTTGTGTACCATAGAGGATCAGCAACGCAACAAAAGTAGGCTACTGGTCGAGATACAAGTGTCATAGAGAGGAGAGAATGAAACACCATAGCCTCCTGTTTTTAACTCTGGGGTCGGGGTTGTGTGGGGAGCTTTCCGTGGTGCTGAATGGCTCCCAGCGGGCGTATTTCTGCCTTGATGGTGCGCCGCGACCGGCTCTGGGTCAGCTGGGAAAGGCTTGAGGCGGAGCAGGCTCACGGCTTATGTGTTTGCCACTTTCTTTTTCATTTTAACCCACACCATGATCTTTTCCTGACCCTAACCAAGTGGTTTTTGTGCCTAAACCTAACCAGACCTTAACCACAGGGCATCATGATGATTTCGGAACAACGGGACTTCGGAACAATGAGTTTAATATGGTCAGAACAATGGGATGTTGGACCAATGGGCTGTCGGAATAATGGGCAGACCCCGTTTTATTTGTGAATAGAAGATTACAGGTTAGGGTAATACGACGCAGTTTTTTTGAGCGGAGTGGTGAGTGAGTGGAGCGGGATAAAATTTATGATGGAGCGGAGCGAAGAATGCGCAGAACTAAGCGGAGCGGACGAGCGGCACAAAGTGACAGGTCTGCAAGCGAGGAGTGGAAATTTTTACCCACTCCGCTCCGCTCACATGCTCTGGTCCCCATGAACAGCCATGTTAAAACTTTACAGCAGAAATGAACATGTTTACAGCCTAGTACAAAAACAGTTTTGGTCTCTGTAGTTAATTTCAACATCCATGTCAACTGTGCAAGGTTGAATTTTTATATATAACTCATCCATTTACATTTTATTAAGGCCTTAAGTTATGCATATTTAAGGTTGTGGCTGCTTTGAGTGACAGGCTGCCTGCGAGGCATCACTACAGTCTGTGTCACGTCCACCTCTCTGTCCTCCACAGCTCCACCCTCTCTTCCAAATATGGTCACTTCTGGCTCCAAAACCACCAAGATGGCGATGGCCGAAATGCCGAACTCAAGGCTTCAAAATGGGAGTCTACACGCCAAGGGTCGTGTCACAGTGCCTACATCCATTGTTTTATACAGTCTATGAATTTCACATAAACTTACAAAATACAGAACATTATTAGAGTTTAAAGCACAGCCTCAAAACCTTTTTGGTTTGTGACAGTACGATAAAAAGCTGTGTCTAATTATGGCACCAGAACTTTGACTGTTTGGAGCCAGGCCAACCACTGACTTAGGAAACATTCGATTAAACTACTGAGGTGTATTTTATGAAACAATAATTTTCAGAATCTCTACAAACATACACATTAGACAAAATGCCATGGTCTTTGTATTTTGAGAGAGAGTTGAAGGGCTTTTATTCACCTCCATAAAACTGGAGGTTTTCTTGGATTCATTATACAGCAGACGAGCTGCTTCTCAACGCACTTGTCATCCACCATCAACACTCTGTTGCTGTGGCGGCTGCCAGGTTGTGCTAACTGAACTGGTTTCATCATTCACCAAAATTATTGGCACCGTAACATCTTTACTCACATAATATAACTTCACAAAATTAAACAGAATGGAACACTGGCTCATAATAATAGAATAATCAAAAGGTCCAACAAACGAGCAGGATGATGAATCGCAACAGTCCACAAAGCAATAACAGCAACTGACTGTATTTCATTACAGACATCAAACTTTTCATAGAGAGAAGAAATCCACAGCTCTGGTTTCCTCTCCTGTCCTAAACTACCTGCAGTAAAGACATACTTCGAATGATCCAGGTTTACACTGGGTAAATGGCAGCTGGTGTGTATGCCGTCGTGCATGCAAGCGGTTTGCTAATGTCAATGTTATGAACAGCGAGCCCCATTTGCCCCTTATGCCAGCCCATGGTATGGGCTTATGCCAGCCCATGGTATGGGCTGGCATAAGCTACAGACTATCAACACAGGTGCATTTTTTGATTGCAGTTTGAATGACAGAGATACCGTGACGGGATCCAGAGACCCATCATCATGCCATTCATCCGTCACAATGAGCTCGTATTGCAGCATAATGTACAGCCCCCTGTGCACAACACATCAGAGCTCTCTCATGGCACTGCATACTCATCACCAGACATATCAGCTGATAAGCATGTTTGGGATGCTCTGGATCAGCGTCTACGACAGCACGTTCAAATTCCTGTCTATATCCAGCAGTTTTCACTGCTTGATGCAAATTGTGGTCACACAGATATTGACTGATTATTTGGGGTATCTGAGACAAAAAATGCATTCCTGTAGCACTAGTCGTGTCAAATCCTAATAAATCAAGATAAAGTTATACATTTTAAAGTGACCTTTTACTATGACCTTCCCAAGGGAGAGCTGTGTAGTAATGACACTGTTCAGCATCAGCATCTTTATATGCCACAC
Source organism: Epinephelus fuscoguttatus (assembly GCF_011397635.1). Taxonomy (NCBI): domain Eukaryota; kingdom Metazoa; phylum Chordata; class Actinopteri; order Perciformes; family Serranidae; genus Epinephelus; species Epinephelus fuscoguttatus. The sequence continues at coordinate 28,828,981 of NC_064757.1, read as the reverse complement.
CTGTCAGGTGGATGGATTATCTTGGAAAAGAAGAAGTGCTTACTACCATTTTGATATACTTTTAAGTCTTTCCATTTTTGGCTACTTTATATTTGCACTTGTTATTTCACTATATTTATCTGACAGCTTTTGCAATTCAGATTTTACACGCAGGTGGGCCTTAAAGCATATGATCAGTTAATAAAATATGACGCATTTTTATACAGTAGATTAAACTGGCCTGTAGTATATTGAATACTTAAATAAGTTCCATGTCCACTAAATCAGGGGTCTTCATTGTTTTTCAGGTCAAGGACCACTTAGCTGAAAGAGAAATGGAGCAGGGACTACGTATAATGTATAAAACTGAATTGCATATTAAACTGGGCCTACAGTGAGGTGTAAGGCAGCCTAAATGAAATGTATAAACATACCTTATTATGGCGCATACAGTGTAAAGCTATTAAAATAATAATTAATGTCACATGCATAGATTTATACATCATGTTTATTTCTAAGGTTGAAAGCAATTAAGAGTCTCTCACTTGAAAAGTTACTTAACAATCCACTGTGGCTCATAACAATGTCCGTACTCTTGAAAAAATAATACAGCTAACTGGCCAAAATGTTTTAATAGTATGTAACTGTTAGATAACTAGTTTGCCTCGCTGTTATGGACAGGTGCCGCACAGTGCTTTAGTGTTAGCAAGGTAACATAGTTGCAAAGGGTTCATGGGTGACAGCCTATAATCAATGTTGTGTACTGTAAATAGTTGGGTTTTTTTGCTTTTGAATGAATAGGCAGATTCATATTTGCTAATGATGTGTTAGATTCAGTTTAATGTATATTTCCAGACATAATTTAATTAAAGAAAAAATAATAATTTGGCAGCCCTCCTGCAGTGACAGAAACAGGCGGGAAAACACACAAACAGGAAGTAAAACTAGTCTTGAAACATGAGAATTTATCAAATAAAACAGGAATGAATAATACAAAACAAAGTCCACAAGATAACAGAATATAAACAAAAACCCAGGATCATAACACAGACCCTCTGTTGAAGACCCAGGCACTACATGGATGCATCAGTAATAACAACCCAGTGACATTATATAACAATCTGACAGACCATTATGTGGCTATTTGCTGCTAATGTGTTAAATTAAATTATGAATGCAGGACATTCACCTGTAATTAAGTATTTTAATAGGGTGGTATTGCTACTTTTTACTAAAGGAAAAGATTACAATACTTTCACCACTCAATTTCAGCAGCTCCATGGTGATAGATGAATATTTACAGCGCAAACTCTGGATGCAATTTGGCTTGTTGGAGATCCTACACATCCAATATTTACTTCATTATCTCCCAGACTGTCAAGTTCTTAGTCAGACGCAGTAAAATGGCCCTTGTGTGTCTGCGTGTCTATTTCTCCCAAGGCTGTAGCGGCGGTTCTTAAGAGGATGGAGTCAACACAGGTTTTAATTTGGACCTCACTGCCTCTGGCACCTCGTTGATGGCGTTGGAAAGCGGAGTCAGAGACAGAGAGCGAGAGCCGGAGAGATAAAGTGTGTGAGAGAGGGGGAGATCTTGGAGAGGAAATATCACTTGGCTTATTGCATCATTTCCAGTGCCTGTCAGCGAGCAAAGTCTGGTGCCAAGAGTAAAGATCTATTGCCTTAAAATGAACTCAAAAACAAAAAAAGCCCCCGCTGTCTTCGTTTCATCTCCTGCCAACTCCTGCGATTCGTTTTCACAGCATCTCACCATGTGTCCTGTAAATACGTTCATGGTCTACGTATAAATAACTTAACATGTCAGCTTTGTGCTTCAGGGACAACATCTAATTTGAATTAATATTTTTTTTATTTTATTTTTTTCAATTTACATTCCCACCCTGTGTCTCTGCAAACCAAGACGCCCCACCATCAGTTTAGCATGCTCTCTGGCAGTTAAGTGTCTCTGCGCCCTCAGTAACGATGGCTTTATTGCTGCTTCATAGATCTTTAATAACAACATCATCTCAGTGCTCGCTGCTTTGTGTCCTCTGAGACAGCAGCTTTTGCTTTTAGTCATGTCGTCTTAATTGCCAACAAGACACAGACACTGGCAGAAGATGTGCACATTAATTGGGCAGTTATAAACACTCACAGTTATGCACAGACAGAAACAAACACAGTTATTCCCCTAAGCCACCCTGATAGTCCTGTTCCCCCCTAATTGGCTCTTGTTCGCGAAAACCTTTACCTGTTTTTGGCAGTACAAAGTGATGGCAGGCGTTTTACAGAGCTAAATACTGTACACTACTGTTGATTACAGCGCAATAAAATTCCTCCTGCTAAATCCTACACATTTTACCATACATCATACTGATGTTAATAGGTGTATATTGTCCCAGATAAATGAATAAAGTAAAATTAAAAAAAGTCCAGATGAAGCCGGCAAAGAGGCCAATATTAGAACTATTTGATCATCTACACTTCTTCACTGTCAAACACTAGAGGAGAAATGAAATGGTGGGCTTTAAAGAAATCCCTGATTAGATTAAAGCAAGGCAAGTTTATTTATGAGGCACATTTCTGTGACGGGACAATTCAAAGTGCTTTACACACAAAATCAAAATAAACACGTTATAAAAGGACATTTAAATGCAGTCATTAAAGAGCCAAGAGAACAGGAAATGAAAACAAGCTAAAACAGAATTAGACAGGCAGAAAAATACAGGACTAAAGTTACAGTGCAGTTTTATAAATGAATAATTATTCGATTTAACCAAAAGGCAAACAGAGAAGCCTTCGGTCTTGATTTAAAAGAAATGAAGCTGAGCAAAAGTTCAGTCAGGGAGACTATACTTGTCATGCTCAGGCCATTCACCCATTGCACATATGCTCACCCTCTATCTCTTGGTGTTATTGTGTGGGAAGGTCAATTGAATGAACAGCTGATTCACAATCAACCAACAGCACAGCAACATACCTTGTCTGTCAGCCTATCATCTTACTGCTCCTTATTTTAAATATGATTCTTTCTCTGCCAAGGTTCTTTCTTGATGCCGTCGTGCGAGCCCTCCACTTCCCCATCACCACCCAGTCTTTAAGGATTCATCAGCCTCATACACCTCATCAGCCATCAGCCTCAGAGTCAGCAGCCCCCACCACCACCAGTGTCTGGACTCCATGAGGGGGATTTATCCTGCTGCCGCTCAGATGTCCCTCGAGAGCACAGTTTCACTCTGAAGTCGTCGAAATTCGGCGCTTAGGCAGTGACTTGTGGCATCAGAAACCAACGAAAAAAGGCGTCCTTTCATCAGCATCGTATCATTTGTCGGCTTGATACGCAGCTGGTTGCCGTTATTGTTTAATGGCGCCTGGCAGAGGGAAACGTGGCAGGACAAGGACAAAAGTTAAGGTGGTGAAAGTCTGAAGGGGGGGATGGTGGATGGGTCGAACAACCACCGACCTTTACCCTAAAGAGTGGTGTTTGCATCCAATAAGATTCTCAAGCCAAACCCTGTTCTTTTTTCCTAAACCTAACCACGTGCTTTTGTTGCCTAAACCCAACCATGTGTGCTTGTTGTTGAAGGAAACAAAAAATGTCAATTTGTGGTGTTGTACTGACGTAGTGCATTTATTTTGAAAGAGACTGTATGTAAACGTTAAATTTGTTGTGAAAACGTGGGTGTGAATGACAGTGTCCCAGAACATCAACAACCAATGCACTCAGGGTACCTTGCACGTCGCATGTGGACATGGAAAGTCCATGACCAAAACATCAATATGTGACGAGGTCAGAGTGAGAATTTGTTGCCCTCGACCAGAAAATATTTCCCTCTGGTGTCAAAGCACCAAAGTCTTCTGTTAAATCTTAATCAGCTCAAATCAGCTGTTAATCTGTGCACTCATATTCTGTATTAAATATTATCTACACTTCATTCTTCTGTCTCTCCTCATTGAACTGACAGTCGCAGCAGTTGGAGTTTTCTAGGACTCTGTTCCGCCATGTTTAGTTTTGACCTCAGGGACAGAAAGCAGACCTGTCCCAGAAGACCTGAGAGGTCTGTATAAGTCATGATGTAGCAGAAGATCATAAATGTATTAAGTGCTATATGAACCTTGCTTGGGTCCAGACCTTTGAATACGCCCACTCCACTTAGTTCTGGTTAACTGGTTTGTCTTGTATTCTCAGTTGAAATTGAAAAAAAAAACAAACAATGAGCACCACAGTGGGACACAATTAGGCACTAACACCACTGTCATACGGTGCACTGCAGCCAATGTGGAATAATAACAGCAATGGCGAGCGCTATAGACAAGACGGACGCTGCTACTGAGGCTGTTTTAATTCGACACGTCTTCTCAATATCGCCTGACATTGTGGTTTGTTGATGAGTTTGCATCACTTCATGCACACAAGCCCAGCAAAACAGGTCTGTTGGCATGACTATACATCAGTGTGGACTTAAAATGATGTTAGATTCAGGTGGATGTGTTAGTCTCTTGTGATTGGTTAGGGAAGATCAAATCCCCTCCCCTGTGACATTGATTAGAGTGGACACAATGTCAGGCTGAAGATGGAAACGGAGTGTAACGAGCTGACAATTCTGTCCGATATCAACCAATTTTAAACCAACATTATTTGAAATCAATTCTTTGACAAACAGGAAGCCAATGTAAAGACGTCAGAACTGGAATGATGTGATCCACATCCTCAGTGATAGTGAAAGCTCAAAGAGAGGGCCATGCAATTTATCTCAGAATAAGAAGACAAGTCGTGTCTAGAATAAACCTTTCCCTTGTCTTGATTCATTAAGCAATTGCTCACCAGTTTATTATTAAGGTTGAATTAGAGTGTACTTCATCAGCGGGGAGAGATTTAAAGATTTGTGTGGGTGAGATGGTTGGCTGACTAATGTCTGGTGAGAGCTACATTGACTATTACCACTGTTTGTCTTAGCTAATACAACCGCTTCGCTTACTTAATGCTTTGTGATGGATAGGCCCATAAATTAAAGCAGGGACACAATGAACAGGGCGCCACCATCTATGTGTGGCCACTTGTGTGCAAAGAGACAGAGACAGAGAGGGAAACAGATAAAAAGGGGAAGACAGAGAGTCAGTTTTGATGTTACAATATTGTCTTCTGCCTCAGGCTTGTGCCAAAAATTCAGGCCTGTGCACTACTCCACTCAGAAAGCGTATTTGTTACCAAAGGGAGAAATCCTCAGCGTGTGTGAGGATAATCAGAGTCCTGGCTCAAGGCTAAGCTGAAGGTGTTGGGCCTTGAGATGAAGCTGCGGCTGTGTGCACATGTGTATGTATAGTCAATACTCTTTCAAGCATGGAATACATACAGTGTGTCCCCCTGCTTACAGCTGCATGTGCAGTAAATTTTCTGCTCATGTGTGTGTGCAAACCGTATCTGAATGTGTCTGGACATGAGTAAGAACCCTGAGGGCATTAATATGCCTATATGGGACTGTCAGACTTTAGTAAACAAACTCCATGCCTGGGTGTGCAAAGTTTCATACTCTCATTTGTATTTTGCGTAGATGTGTGCTTGATGTATTTGTGTATGTGGTAGTAGACAGCAGCAGCAGTCCCCTTGGCAAAGTCTCTCCATTAGTCTCTGTCACAGCCCAACTGCAGCTCCACGTATCTAAAGGATAAGAGCTGGCTGACACTTCATCATTCGCAAACTGAGCCTCTAAAGGAGGCCAATTAGAAACATGCAGTGTTAACAGCAGCCAGGGGGCTTATCTTATGATCCTCTGACCACGCCATTTAACAGAGCAGTAATAGGAGTGTGCACGCACAGAGCTGTGTGGGTAGTCATGCATGGTAGTTTGTGCAAACAGAAACATGTGCACTCACACGCTAGCACCACAATGACATATTAGTAGACATATGGAAGATCCATATGTATGTATAAGGAACAATAAGCACACACAGCTTTAGGGGTCTGTGCTATTCATAAAGATGTGATGTGATTAAGTCTGGCATGTGATCTGAGGGCTTCCTCAGTAGGATATCTAATCCCTCCAGTGTGTTCTGAGCCGGCCCTGAGGTCTCTTCCCAGTGGGAGGAAATCCTGAAATCCTCCACAGGGAAGACTCTTCCTGATCAATATCTACTTTTCAATATTATTAACAAATTCCACCCCCTAAGCCATCCTGGCCCCAAACCACAGCAGGCTGCTGTCGAGTAAATAATTTAAAAGCAAAATGATTTCCTTTGTTTCTCTCTGTAATGTGTAGCTGCTGCTTTTTTTTTTCAATTGTGCCTCTGTTTCCTGCTTTTAAAGAAACAATAATGAAGGATTACAAAGAGATTTCAGCCGGTTTAGGTATAATGACTGGCAGAGACGGGAGCTCCCTTTCTCATCCTGATCTCTTTTTTGTGTTCCTCCCATGCTCTTCACTCTTCACCTTTTATACTCTGCTCTCACTATTCCCCGAGCAGCTCTCCTCTCCTCTCTCCACAGTCTAGTCTCATAGACTTCTCACTTAACAGCAATGGGGAAAAAACAGGTCAGTGAAGAGCAGCACCCACTTGCTGTCTGGCTGGCAGAAATCCTTGACCTTTCGCTCTTGTTCCGTTTTTCTGAGCAGCGGAGCCTGTCAGATGACCTCTCGTCTCGAATGTTGAGAGACCCTTTAAATGTTTTTGAGAGAGATAGACACAGACAGAAAGACAGAGGAGTCATGAAGAGAGGCATAGCTATTTGGCACGGGAATATCCTCTGGCTCTAAAACATCTGATCAAATTTGACAATTTCAGCACTAATATCATGCACTTTAAATACATAACACAGCTCTGGTTCAGTTTACTGCTTCAATGTGCAAAACTCTAAACACAGCAGGCTATATTCCTAACATTGGGCCTAAAATCTCACATACAGTGGCATGCAAAACAAAACATCTGTATCAACAACCAAATTTTAATAATTCATTTTGAATTACAGTGGTCTAAATAATGTTTGTCTCATCCAAACAGAGCATGGTATGGCAATTTCCTTGAAGATAACACAAATAGTTATGACAAAAAAAAAAAAGTATAACTTACACACAAGTACGCTAAATGTTGACTGTGACTGTATTTTACTGCATCAGTTTACTTATTATACTGTATTTGGCATCTACCAGAAACGCTGTGGTTCTATGCAAGATATCAAACATTTGATATTTCCAGAATTCTCTAAAATCAGTAAGCCACTGTAACAGTTTAATGTTGGACAGCACAAAACAGCTAACACAATGTTACAGTATCTGAAACTCAATACTTTACTTTAATACATTATTGTACATAAAGAAAGCAGTGGCGATGAGGTGATAAGAGATTACGCTGCAGGATATTGTCTTTCGGTGACCTTACACAAAATTTTTATAGAGCCTCTCGCACAAGCTCTTAGACAGAACAAAGACCTTAGATATAAAGTCTGGGAATGAACACATCATTGAGCTCTTTGCTAATGATGTGATCTGTTTTTAAGAGGACCCTGATACATGCCAAAGTGGATCAGGACATTGGGAATGAAACTGAGAATGGGTTGTCCTTCCACGAGATGTCAGTTCACAAGGATGCTATAAAAACTTATATATATATATACTTTCACAACTTTGGTTTATTATTTCTTTCATTATCAATCAAGATCCCTGAGAAACAATTCAAAGCCTGGGATAAAGTCATTTCAAGGTTTATGGTCAAAGGATGAGAGTCAAGTTTGAAACCATAAAAAGGATATGGTGTTGCCAAATCTTAGGGAATATTTTAATGAACAGTCAATCAATTTACATTAGTAAGTTGTAGTTTGTCTAGTATGAAACTGCAGACAAGAGAAGGTGCTCAGACAACTTTGGAGGATAGCCTTCAACAGACATTTTATCCCAGACACTCTTTAACAGAAATTCAAACAAAGGAAAACAAACAAAGTGGTATAACAGCATTATGCACAGTGATAGATGGGATGGTATGAGTTTCGAGGAGCTGAAACAAAACTATATGTTACGACTTTAGATATATTCTTTACTCTAGATATCTGCAGTCAAGCAATGTATCCTCATACAATGGGTCCTATAATATCTAACAAGTTAACATTTCCAAAGGCTTGGTATAAGAAAACAAACATGGTTGGGCATCATAAAGTTACATAGGTTAGGTTCAGGTATCATAAAGTTACGTAGGTTAGGTTTAGGCAAATAAAGTTAGGTAGGTGAGGGTTAGGCAACTTAAGTTACATAGGTTAGGTTTAGGAAAAGAAACATAGTGACAACATACCTTAAAACTAGAAAAGCACTCAGAGAGCGCAGACCTCCACCAAGCAGCTCAGATTTCCCGTCATTTTATTATTTTATCCACTTTGCTTCAACCCATCACCATCAAAATTTTATCATCTGTTCATCAAAATCTGTACAGAACGTTTTGAGTTATTTTGCAGACAAACAGACCAACGCCAGCAAAAACATAACCTCCTTGGCGGAGGTAATAACTCAAAGCAAGGCCTTGAATACCAGTCTCCTGGGGGAAAGTCCTGTGTTTTGTTCTCCATCAACCACCCCAGCTTCAGCACTTACATAGACTTGTGTTCTTTATTCTACTTTCCAAATCCCGCCAGTGCATTTTTTCCACATTATCGCAGCCTTCGAATTACTGATCATGACAACGCTTGTTATAAACGAATTGTGGTGCATTACTTTTTCTAGGTATACGTACAAACATGCATGAGAACAGCCTGAATAAAGGGACTTTTATTACAGAGAAATAAAGCAAAATGTAAATGTAGATAACAACAGAATAATTAACCACATAAGTAGAGTTTACAATCTACATTATAATCTCTATCTCTCTCTCTGCATTATATCAGCACTTGATGGAGAGAAGAGGAAACATAACGTATGTAAAGCTGAAATGGGAAAAAGAACTCATTGCAAATATAACAAAAGATAAATGTTTCCATGTTCGGAGAACACATCAGTCTACAAGATACTCGTGTACTTGGACGGAATATAATTAGATTCTTTATTACACCAAAAGGAGCAAATACTTGTCTATAGCACAACGATGTTGGAGGGGATGTGGGGCAATAAATGTAGACACATGTATTTTGGCTTTGTCCTTAAATTGTACAGTTTTGGGGAAATCCTCGTAAGATCATCAAAATTCTTGGCTATGATATACTTGGGCCGTGTGTAATACTGTGCTTTGGTAATATGACAAGAGAGACTGTGTTAAGACCTGGGTCTTCAACAGGGAATCCTTCACCCCCTAGGGGGTTCCTGAGAGTAACTGCAGGGGGCTGCCAGTAACTAAAACTTACATACTATTGAAAGATATTGGCCAACTAGCTGTAATAAACCTAGCCATGCTACAAGTGCTGTTGATTTAAAAGCTACAACCAAGTGCAAATGAGAGAAGATTTCAAATTATTCACAGAATTATCTCAAGTGTGCAACTCAATTTTATATAATTATATGAAATAGGGGGTCACTGCTTCTCCTGTCTTTGAGTTAAGGGGTCCTTGGCTTGAAAAACCTTGAAAACCACTGTGTTAAGAGAAGACAGATACCTGCTTGAAATCATGTTGGCAGCTAGTAAAAAGGCCATGACAAGGAAATGGTACAAGACAGAATCACCAACACAAGATGGATGGCTGAAATTGGGAATGAAATATATGATACGGAACAGTTAACTCATGGGATGAGGGCTCAAAGGAGCGATGTCGAGAGAAATGGGAGAAATGGACAATGTTTACAATGACGAGATAAGAGACTGAATCACTGAATATGTCATGGGAATGAATAGGTTTCGTGTTGACAGGACAATCTCACTCTTGTCATGTTGTTTATTCTTTTGTGTGTATGTGATCTTTCTGTTAGAAAAGCAATAAAATATAAAGAAAATGTTGGATGCTGCTCACCTCAATAATGATGTAGTAAAGAGCATTTAAAGTTGGTTTAAACTATAACTTGGTTGTGAAAATTGAGCCATTATTATTAATTCCTGGGATGTAATGAACAAGTAAAAACAAGCTTGTATGGATAAGAGGCAGAGAAATAAAAAATAAGAAGAAATAACCCGCAGGAAAGGGGAGGGAACACTGTGTACAAAACAGGAGTGGACACTGCATGTACACAGTATATTGATAACGTATGCTCGCCTCAGCTTCCATTAATTATGTAGACCCTGGAGAGATATTGCCAAAGTTTGCAGCGTCAGTGCAAATTCTGTATACTATTATCCCTACTCTTAAACTGACCCAAAATATATCTGGGAAGATTTACAGGAAATGTGCTGCTGAGCCAGCAGTTTGTGCATGTGTGTTTGTATGTAGGCACTAGAAATGCATGCACACACTAATACACTGATTATATGAGAATTTCACTTATTATTTACCTTCCATGCTGTCAGCGTGTTGTCTTTTATCTCTAGAGTGTTGTGCTGACCACTCAGTTACACGCACTGGTGCAAAAAGTTCCTCTGATCTGGTGCCAGGATGAAAAAAAGAAACTTGAACATGGTGCAATGGACCTTATACCAGCACATACAGTTCTGAAGCCTTCAAACTCTTCTGCAACTGCATATTGGCATCGGGTTACATAAAGGGGAAGAGCTCAGCTACACTGTAAAATGTGGTGCTATATTCTTGATGCAAAAGGCCGTGGGGTAAAGAAGGAAGTGAGGCTGTCAATTACCATGAGGAGGGGGAGAAAGAAGCGTGGAGAAAAGGGTCACGACCACATTTAATGAGAAATGGCAAAAGCGGCGTCACAGCTGGTTAACGTTTGAAGTAGAAAACAACAAAATGCTTTTGGCAAGACCACTAAATTTGAACTGTGGAGAATCCTAAAACATTATTTTGCTGCTAGTGTTGAGACAAGAAACCCGCAATGGAGGGTACTTCACACTGCAGAGTTGGGACTCACACACTCTACTGTAAGTTTCACTTTTCTTGAGTTGGTCTTGAGTTAAAAATATCAACACTGTCCGAATCTGAAGCATGTTCAAACCTAAACTTAAAACCTATCTGTTCACAGTTGCCTACAAAACAAGTCAATTCAGAGGCCTCACACCAAGGAGTTAACCATTCATTGCAAAATTTTGCTCTTTTGTTTGGCACTGTGTCTCTGCTTATGCGATTCTCTGGAACAAATCTGAGCAAGCTTGACACAGACCGGTCCTGAGCACACAATCCCCCCCTCTGGCAGAGCCTGAGGTACACAACATGTGAGGAAGATGAACACATATTTATCCCAATCTGTCCTGTAGTTGTTGAGGTAATGCAGTTTGAACCAAAGTGGTTGACCAACCAGACACGGGATGCAGAACTCAGCATTGTTGTATGCCTACTATAGCACCTCGCTTCGACGCAGTTTTGTGCCTATATTTCTGTAACGTATAGAGAGTTTGCACCTGCAGGTTTAATGCAAGGAAATATTATTTTGAGTATTTTTCACCATTCAATCTTGGGGAAGATGGAGCAGTACAGAGACAAAAACAGGCTCAACAACGCATGGTGACAAATAAGTATGAAAGTTGGCCTATCAGGTGTGTTGCCAGTTTTGTGAAATAATTTAACAGACATATGATCCACTACACGTCTTTTATATGTTACACAACTGGCATGCTACCAATGTTAGCCTGTCAAATATGTCATTGAACTTTCATTCATTCATTTTCCATACCCGCTTATCCTGCTGGGGGTTGCAGGGGGGCTGGAGCCTGTCCTAGCTGACGAGAGGTTGGCTGCACCTTGGACAGGTCTTCAGACTATCACGGGGAGACAACCATTCACACTCACATTCACAACTACGGCCAATTTAGAGTCACCAATTAACCTGCATGTCTTTGGACTGTGGGAGGAAGCCGGAGTACCCGGAGAAAACCTACACTGACACGGGGAGAACATGCAAACTCCGCACAGAAGGGCTCCCCCACCCCAGGGTTCAAACCCCCTACCCCAGGAACCAGGAACCCTTTTGCTGTGAGGCGACAATGCTAACCATTGCACCACTGTGCCGTCCTGTTGAACTTTCAACTTTAAAAAATTTATAAATAGAACTGTATTATATTTAGGGTGCTTTCACACCTGCCTTGTTTGGTTCGGTTCAATCGAACTCAAGTTCATTTGGCCCCTACGTGGGCAGATGTGAACACAGCAATCACACTCGGGTGTGCACCAAAAAAATGAACCAAGACCTTCTTGAAGAGGTGGTCACAAACTCTGGTGCGGTTCATTTGTGGTGAGAATGTAAAAAAAATTAGTCCCTGATTTGGACCAAAGCAAGACAACTCTAGGTCTGAAAGCACCCTTAGCAATGCATTAGCTAATCCATTGATCCATGCTAACTTCATTTGGCACAGTGGATACGGTCTGTCTGAAATCTGTGTAAAAAGTTAAAATTTTTCAGCATACTTGATGCCAACAGGAGTTTTGCAAACACATTGGAGATCACAGTTCTCACTGAAATGAATGGACTTCAGTTGACCTGCACCTGTACACAGAGCTTTGTAGAAGCACGGTTCAAGAGCGAAAAATGGTTAACAACTTGCTGAACCTCCACAAGGCTTCATTTTCAACTCTACTTTGTTTTAACAGTTTATTTTTGTTGATACTTTCCTGCAATCTGTGAAGCACATTGAAGTGCCACTGTGTATGCAATCTGCTACATGTGGGAAACTACTCTGCTTTTATGTGTGTGTGTGTGCTCATGAAGGTTTAGTGTGCCATAGCTGCCGACCACTGAGATTAAAAATGATTCCATGTAATGCGAAATGATGCATGTGACATGTGGTTGAACTCTTTGGGTTAAAGGCAACGGGGATGAAGACGGTCATTCATAGTTCCATGACTAAAGTGTTTATCCTGTGACGTTAAGCTGACAAGGCCACATTCAAATAACCATACAGTAAATGCATCCGAGCCACACATTTCACATAATGTGACATGTATAAATGATTACGTTACAAGATGCTGGGAGTTAAAAGCAACATTTTTCCATATCATTTTTATTTCTTTCCTCGTGTGACAGGAATGATTGATGGAACTAAAGCTATATCTTATACCTTTCATCATACCCACAGGAGCATGGACCCGATGAATGAATATATTCAGCTCAAACTCACTTAGATACAACATGTCAGTAAATTTGAACAGAGACACTTTGATATTCCGGGGGCAATATGTTTGCCTCAGCAGAGAGATGAATTTTCATTCTTGACACAGAGTGTAATAAAGTGCTTCATGCAAAGGTCTCCTCGCTTAATGACACAAAAAGGGAAACTACAGAAAAGGTGACAGTATACAGAGGATAAAATATGCTGTTCAACAAATGTGAATTATGAAGACAAGTGCACTGACTTATAATCTATCATAAATATGATCATGCATGCATCTTTCATTGGTTTACTTTAATGTAAATCTGGAGTCATCTGCCCTTAGATATTGTCTTGTTTCAAAAAGTGCAAGCTCTTCATTTAAGAAAAATTAGAATGCGCTGTGTTGAACGGAGTGACGAGTAAAAGAAAAAATGGATGGAGGCTGCAGACAGTGAAATAATAAACAGACAGATCAGATTCTTTCTCCTCCTGCTAAGCCAGAACATTTTCCCTCCTCTCAGACAACACTGAGTATCAATAAAGTTGAGCCTCAAGACCCCCAGAGGAATCTCCTGCTCTAATCCACAAGGACTAGACCAGGATTATCAGAGATGTGTGAACAATACACTGCACTGATTGCCAAACTCAGCCTCGCAAAATGACAAGAATTCACTGTGTGAAACTCCAGGGGGAGAGCGAGACTTCTGCAAATTGGAAACCAGAGAGTTTTGGCTCCTTAAATGCTCGCAGGCTTTCTTACTTTATGCAAGCACACATATGCACCTTTGGAAAAGACACACACACACATACGCACACACATGACACTGAACACTTTATTCTGGTTTCCGTGAAATTCTTTCTTCTTTTTATCACCGCTGCCACTTCTCCAGCACCCTCTCATCGTTATGTTTCACTTACTTTCTTTCTCCCTCTTGTATTCTCTTTCATTTCATAGGATTTTTCAAATTTTCACCCTTTTACTAATTCTTCTTTCATATACTTTATTCATCCCCAAGGGGAAATTCAATTTTGTTTTATTCAATTGTTTCTATGCTATTTTCCTCCCCTCGCTGTGTCTCTTCTGCTTTTTTTTTTTTAACTGTACAGCATTAAATCAAAATGTTCACCATATGACACCCTCCGTCCCTGACCCTTGGTTCCAAAAAAGTTAAAAAAAAAAAAAAAAAAGTAAAAAAAAAAATAAATAAATACATTAATAAATAAAAAATATTAAAAGAAAATCTTCTAAATTAAATACCAAATAGTTTGTAACCTACAATGACTTACAACCACTTTTTCTGCTCTGTTACCCCAATCTGCAGAACATTATTCGTCTGTGCCTCCCTAAACTATGACAAATCACTGTTGAAAAATAAAGTCAGTTTTATTATCTGATAACATCATGGTTAAGGTTTGGTTAGGTTTAAGTACTAACACACTCTAGTGTAGTGGCACGATGGTGCAGTGGTTAGCATTGTCGCCTTAGAAGGTTCCTGGTTTGAACTCAGGGGTGGGGGAGCCTTTCTGTGTGGAGTTTGCATGTTCTCCCCGTGTCAGCGTGGGTTTTCTCCGGGTACTCCGGCTTCCTCCCACAGTCCAGAGACATGCAAGTTGGGTCAATAGGTGACTCTGAATTGCCCATAGGTGTGAATGGTTGTCTGTCTGTGTGTCAGCCCTGTGATAGTCTGGCGACCTGTCCAGGGTGTACCCCGCCTCACGCCCCATCTAATATGTCAAAGTACCATGTCTGTTAGAGCTTGGTACTGTTTAAAATAATTACATCATCAGTACCAATACAAGTAACTTTAAAGTTATACCACTACCAATAAAGTACTTAATTTGATGCTCATCATGTGAATGGAAACATTCAGTTGCATATAATGCCACAAGATGCCAAAGACATTTAGTTCAGCTACTGTCAAACACTTTGGTGGCATCTCAGTAGGGCTGCCCCCTAACAGTCGACCAAACATTAGTCGACCAGCAAGGTCATTAGTCAGCGAGATTTCATTGGTCGCTTCATCGCAGAAAAATATAATAATAAAGCCAACCTAAAATTCTGTTAGGAGCTGCACCTTATCAAAATAAATCAAAACCTATATGACTGGATCATGTGGGGATTTAATTTGAAAGGACAGACACAGGAAGTGGCCACGCTCAGCAGTCAGACAGGAGTCAGGTTACAAACCAATCACATCCGACAGATATCTTTCACCTCTTCTGTAAATATTCAGTCTGATAAATACAGAAAAGTTGATCATGTTAGTGCAGAGCTACCCAGAGCTTTACATCTGTCCCACAGATGATAGGCCTACACACTTATAAACAGCGCCTGGAAGACGATCTGCTCTGCACTCATGATTTCAGGTAAATAGGCTGTGATATGGTGCTTGTTAAGGTTGCTGAGCAACCTCAGATACAACCTGCCACCACACTCTTGAAAGCTGGCACAAAAAAAGCACAAGAGTAGCACCCAGTGCCCGACCTCAAGTTCCCCAGGTGAGTAAAGATGCCGCATGTGTACAGCCCCTAATTTCCAGGGCTGGTACCTGCGGTTATTCCACAGGCTAGTTAATAACATGTCAGGCAGGAAATCCAAAGTGTGGGATCATTTTGAGAAGGTGAAGGACGAACCCAAGGTGATATGTAAACTTATCTTCATTGGTCGACTACAAACATGACGTATCATCTGAAACATGGAAGTAGCTACATGGCCATTAGCCACTTAGCACAATCATTACTGCTTTGCAGACAGCGTCATTAACAGGCGGCTCGCTCAGTGTGTGACGTGCACTTGTAGATAAAATATAGGCCTATATTAATGAAGGTTCATTAGTACGGTTTTGTATTTCTCTGTAATGTAGCACAGTGTTAACAATGTTACTGATGCTATTCTTTCTCAGATCTTGAACTCAAACCATTGTGCTGCCCCACCCAAAATATATTATTTAATAATTAAACTAATATCGTAAACATGTGGGCGACTAGTCGACTAATGGCCCTAAATGATGACTATCGGTCATCTAGGAAAAGTCTTGGTCTGGGGCAGCCCTACATCTCAGCAAGCTGAACTACCAACTCTGTCAAATACACCAAGCTCAACTTTACCACACTACAGACTGTATGGGTGTTAGCTGCTGCGATAAACGGCCAATCATGTTCTATTAAATCGAAGAATGATTGCACTGATTCGCTACTAACAAAACCACACCAATTTTTTTTCATTGCTTCTTTCAAGATCTGGGTACAAGTAGTATCAAATGCAAGTAATGTTTGACTAGAGGAGTTTCAATGCAACTTGTTACTGGGTTATTCTGGTTGATACCTGAAAGGTACTGAGTACTGATACCCAGCCCCGGTGTCTGTTAGCCTGCCAATCTACCCCAATTTGTCCATCTGCAGACTCTGCCGCTCCATATCAATGTCACCCTACTACTTTTTTTTCCTTGGGAAAACAGTTTCAAAAAAGAAAAACTTAAAGGGAAAAACAGAAAGACATCTTGAAATGAACAACAAGGGAAAACATCCTCTTCCAGGAAGGACAGGCATGCAATAGATGTACATAGCAGACAAAAATAACAAGGGCAAAATTACAGACTGTCAATACTGGGGAGACAGATCGCAAACTTATATGAACAATATAGACCTGAGACGACATCAAGCAGCTTCTAGGTGCAGCCAAAACAGGCTACACATGCTCTTCTCTAACACAAAGACCTGGAAAGAGAACCGACTCAAACATATTATTCATACAGAGAGAGAGAGAGAAAGACAAACGGTAAGGAGTCTCCCAGAGGGCTGAGATCTGAAATCAAGAGGAATAAGACACTCACAACCACTATATGATCTACTCTCCTTTCTTCTGTTCTGTCTTATCATAATTTCCCCCTTCCCTTTTTACTTCATTTCTCCTCATGACACTTTCCTTCCCTGTCCCCTCTTCTCCACTCCCCCACCCCCAACTTTGTCTCCTCTTCAGTGCACTCTATTTTACCCAAATCCTCTCTCCCTTCCCCTTACCAACTCCTCGGAGAGCCACAATCTCTCCTCTCCTCTCCTCTGTCATTAAGATGCAGTGCAGGGAAGTGATTGCTGCTCCAGACCCCAGGGATATCTTTGAGGATCCACTGAAATAAGTGCTGCTGGTTATGGTTCAGCATACACAACAAGAAACATGATGTGGGCAGACCGTTCGGAGATGGCTATAGACAGGGAGCAATTTCACATGATACTGCTTCCAACTTGTTTACCTAAATCTGCAATCCATCCGAGTGTGTTTTTCTGTAAAGTTCCTTTTTTTTAAAAAAACAAACCCATCGCATCTAAACTCTAATCTGAACCCGCTGTGAACTGGAGTGAACGTTCTAGTTCATCAGTAATTCATCCTGCCTCTCAAATAACTGTAGGCTCTGCAACACAGGTGTGATGTCAGAGAAGAGCTCCACGAAATACATGATGCGTAAAGCAGTCTCTCCGTCCTGTAAAATCCTCACTCTGGCCTCGCTCGTTTCACCAGGAGCTATGTGCTTCCGAAATTAATCAGGTACATTAATAATATGACTCTCATCACCTTGTAGAGTTACAATAAAGTTGATACGGCAGCCCGTCAAAGTCAATCACGTAGCTGGAAGCCAAGCATTTTCTGCCATAATTGCATTTGGCAATATCCAATGGTAATAACCGCAAAATGTGAGACGGCCAATTTCGTTGTTGCACTGGAGTGTGAAGAGGATTGTAATTCAAAGTGCTTTGACGTATAGTGGAGTTTAGCTCAGTCATCAAGTCTAATACAAGAAAAGAGAGGGGGACTGATGGGGCTGAGGGATACAGCAGAATGACAGTCTTACAAATGGCTGAGCTGAAATCATCCACATTGAGGATGTGTGCATTCATTAATAATAATAATACACGCGGAAAAGGGAAGCTAAAGCAGGAGTGCACTGTTAGAGGTACATGAATAAAATTGCTGTAATACCTCAAATGTTGATTTTGAGAGACATGTTATTACAATCTGTCACCCACAGGTGCTGTATCGTCCTCGCATCAATCAATCTATCCAGTGTGGGTATCAATATCCCTCCTGCCTGGTTAGGATCAATGCTCTGCACATAAAGATCTTTTGTGAACACAGAAAAAAAAATTCCTGCGAATTTGTTTTTCTTTTCAGCAGCCTCACTGAGCCCTCACCAGGCTCTCCTTTCTCTCCCCGAACAGTTACGATCCATTAAGTACCTGTCTCTCTTTTTCTCTGTCACTCACACACAAATGTGATCTTTCTCGTTTGCCTCCCTTTCTATTTCGGTCTGTCTCCTTCTCCGTCTCCCGCTCTCCTCGGCCCCAGATGTGCAGCATCTCCACTCAAAAGCGTTTTCCTCTTCCAGGGCACAATAAACAGTTGTTTGCAGTGTGGAATAACAAAGATTGTCACCATGGATACTCTTCCATCCCGTGTGCGCTGAGTGGCCCTTTCCGAGTTCTAAAAGGAGCAATTATCTGATGACATCAAAGACAGGCGACGGCATAAAAAAGCAAAGCGAGGGAATTGGGCCCAAGCCATTTATCAGACAGGTGGAGAAGGGGTCTAGTTCACCTTATTCAGCCGGGATGACCGGCTTCAGGCAACACACGTTCGCCTAAAGGGGCCTGAGGCAGTTATATAAACATGGTCATTCTGTTTGAAATGACCTGGCTTTCATGAAATACAATAAGAAAGCCCCACAGCTCTGGTGTATGTGGGTCAGGAGGGGAGGGGTAATTGCTGGTTCTGTATATCTCGCTAAAAGCTCTAACAAAATCACAATGCAACAGCTTCATATCGCAAAACACACATTCAGCCAATCACAATAAATGGTGCAGTGATGATACACCCAGGCAACCCAAATCTAATTGTACATTCCTGTCAGTACAAAAGAGTTTATTTTGAAGCTGCATTCTTTTTGTAATATTACCAATAGAGCTAATGACGAAGTGTAATGTGAAACAGGTCACTCTTCATCAACAGACTTCCCCCTCTGCAGTTCCCGTCAGCTCCATAAATTGCTGTAGCACCTTTCAGCCACAGTCTGTATAAAAATAATGGACCTAGCCATCGAGATGTCACCCATTGGTTTGTTGACTCCTGTTTTGAAGACTTGAGTTTGGCATTTTGGCCGCCACCATCTCAGATTTTTGGAGCTAGAAGTGACTATATCTGGACGAGAGGGTGGAGCTGTAAAGGAGCAAGGGGTGGATTTTACTCAGACTGTGGTAACACCTCAGACAGCCTGTCATTCAAAGCAGCCACGTCCTTATTTATCCTTATTTAAACCTTAACGCCTTAATAGATTTACATGGGTGAGTTGTATAACCCCCCCCACCACATGTAAACAGGTTTATTTTTTACTTTCTTTTTTTTTTTTTTTAGGTATCTTTTGGGGCATTTTCAGTCTCTATTTCATAGGACAGACAAGCATGAAAGGGGGAGAGAGAGAGGGAGCGACATGCAGCAAAGGGCCACAGGCTGGAGTCGAACCTGGGCCGCCACGGCAACAGCCCTGCACATGCTGCGCCTGCTCCACCACCAAGCCTCCGACGCCCCAAACAGGTTTATTTCTGCTATAAAGTATTTTAACATGAGACTCTACGGGGACTGACTTGCTCCTGGAGCCAGCCTCAAGTGGCCATTTGAGGAACTGCAGTTTTTGGCACCATTTGGTATCAACTTACTTTTTTGGTTTCATGTTCCCAAACTGTGCTTTTTTGCTTCCTGGTGAACATAGTGGAGCATTTAGCAGCTAAAAGACAAATACTGCCTGCGAGAGTTGGCAAACACCAAAAACAGAGCCAAAAAGAGAGTGAATATTGGACTTACATCACCAGATGGACTGAAACATGACTGCAAATGAATGCTAATGTTGCTTTGCGTCTGCTGGATGTCTAAGTAGGCATCTGTTTGCAAACTACACAAGACAATATTATGTCTTGTGTAGTTTGGTGTCTGGAGAGGTCGAAGACAAATTTCCACTACGGTGGATAATAAAGTTTTATCTATCTATATATCTATCTATACATTACTATAACAACTTTGGTGCTAGTAGGCCAATGTCATGTTTACAAGTTGTTCCACTGCCCCCTCCTGAATGAATACTTCTTTAAAGTACATGTTACTGTGGTAATTTAAGTAATCATTGTTGTTTTAAGCTCTAAAATTTTTTTTTTTTTTTTTTTTTTGAGCTAATTGATAGAATGGCTAAGATAATTTCTTCACATAAATGAGAAATAATATTCAAGATTATCATTAATTTTGAAGTCATGGAAGTTTTGTACCAGTATGTCTTAATTTCACTGGTAATTGCAATAGTATTAAAAATGCATTATATGATTATATAATCTGTTTTAGTCCAAAGTAATCATAATTAACCTAAATAAAGACACAGTCTCTCTGTATGCGCATAAATTATTCAAAGGCAAACCACTAGAATGCATTTCAAGATATACATTATTAAGTGATCTTGGGATAAATGTTGCAAATTAGTATAAGAAATTAATGATAAGTCCTTCATGTTTAAACCATGTCAGTTTTTATTGGACTTAAATAGCTGTAAACCACACAGGAAAATCAACATGTACCAAAGCATGTACTATAATCCACAAACATGTCTTTTTGTTATTTGTGTTGTTATGTGTGTTGTTTAAAGTCACAGAAATACAGAGTAATATACAGAGTTTAATTAAAGCAGAGTTAAACACAGAGATGCTATACACAGCTGTAGTAACTCCAGTTTATTGAGGGCAAACCCCGGCATTAGAAGTCACAGCCAGCTGGGTCTAACCTGTGTAACTGCAGCAACAGAAAGGTTGCTGATCCAGCAGGGTGTCAGGGTGGTGCAGAATCAGATCCCTGATGCCAGGTTTTGAACTGGTTGAACTTGAGTGGCTACAGCTGCTAACTAGAGGTCAGTCTACAGAGCTACCACCTGCTCTTTTCCCGGTGAAGTGGTCTCTTAGCCGCAGGGAGGGAGGCAAAGGGCCCACGGGATGCACTAGCTAGCTAACTCTTGTCTCATTTGTGGTCTGATAACAATAAATTCATTTAATTCAGTGCCCCATATCATGCAGTCACTCCGAAGTTGACGAAATCCGGCACTTGGGCAGTGACTTGCGGCATCCGACTCTGATGAAAAAAGCTATCCTTTAATGTTGGCATGATGTCCAACAAACACTGACTTTCACCCAGGGGAGCAGTGTTTGCCTCCCGTAAGATTTATAAAGCCAAACCCTGTTCATTTTTCCTAAACCTAACCATGTGCTTTTGTTGCCTAAACCTTACCTAACCCTGACATGGTGTCCCAGAATGTCAACAACCAACGCACCCAGAGTACCTTTTACGTCATATCAGGACGTGGAAGGTCCATTACCAAAGGTCAATATGTGATTTTTCGTTTCTACAGATCTGCTGCGCTTTTGAATGGACAAAAATTCACAAACAAGTAGGAGGAATGTCACAATGTCACATGGCTGACAAACTGACAGGAAACACAGCAACAAATGTGCAAAGACCTTTTCACACGTACAAATTGATCCACAAACGCGGAAATATGACTTTTTAATTTGTTTTAGTGAAATTATTACCACCATACCACATTTATGTGTTTATAGAGTACATTAGTATTACCAAATCATCATGTATTTTTGTGGGTATGACGTTACACAACACAAATAAAAAAATAAAATTATGGTTTGTGACATATTTGTCGATCATGGTACACATTTGAATTGTTTTCTGTGGGTTACCACACATAAGTCTGATACAAACTTGCATAATGTAATGCTTCTCTCTGTTTCAAGTCACTGCACATGGAGCACTTTGGCCAAAATCTATCTTCGAGTAGTTATCCATTTATTTAACTACGTTGTGGTTCACATACAAGTGGCTCACATGGACTAACAAGACACCAAGGGAGCAATAACGCCATCAATTTGCTATGTAGTCACACCCTCATCTTTACTGCTACAGACTTAACTAACAGCCCTTTTATTCCTCATGTTGAATTGATCCTTTGGGAATACAAAATTAAACATAAATCGGCAGGAAGCCTGCTGGGTCATCACCTCACCTATTATGCTGTCATGTAAAGCAAGAGTGTAGGGAGGACCGCTGCTTTTATTTTTACACAAACGCGGAAATATGACTTTATTATTGTGAAGTATAGTATTACAATATAAATATACACATTGTAATTAGGTTCAGCTGAACCACAGGGGCCTTTGGGCAAATCAACATTGAAAGTTCTTGACATTTTCACTTCAGCATTAGGAAATTGATTGCAATGTTGCTCCCTTAAGAGCTGGCTGGCATTTTCATATCATGGGAGCTGAGAACTCTCAGAAATAATTTATAGTCCATGGAGATGCAATCTCATTATAACCAAGAGATGTTGATCTCCGGCAAAGTTCAACATGAAAAATGAATTGCAATCCGGTTCCCTGAGGAGTCTCCCAGATTCAGAATCATCTCACATGTGTGACAAATGCATTGGAAAGTGACTCAGTGACGCTGGTGCAGATAATGATTAATAACCAAATTGATTTGCAGTCCCAGGTGACTAGAGTAAAAGAAAAGGTAAACCTTAAATACAGCATGACTGCATGATAGACTATAAAAAGTAGTTTGTAAGTGGAAGGGGGTCAGAGCTCAGATGGAGTCAGAGGAGAGTCAGATAACAGAGTGAGATCCTACAACTGAATAATGTGCCAAAGGAGCTGGAGTGTGAGAGTAGTGATGAGTCAGTGCTGGGCTGAGTACAGTTGTTGTGGGGAAGACAGCAGGGCTGAATCGACACGGTCCTCAGCAGAAAAACTTCAGCATCTGCAGCTTGTTCACTTAAACACCGTTTACATTCTCCTGACAAGTGACCTCTTGTGGTCATGAGGATAATGACTCTCCTCAATCAGACACAAAGGCAGACATTTTGCAGTGTCACTGTAACACTGTAAAACATTTAAGGGGAAGGCCAGGGTGGACGGTTGACAGTACAAATTGTTTGACACTGACATCAGCGACCACAGTTCAGATTCCATCTCATGCATCATATTACTTTGGTCACTTTGGTTCTGTGCTTACAACTGGCTGAGAGCAATGCCATGAATGCCTTTAAGGAGAGACTGTCCTCAAGTGTACACTTATCCCCATTCGTACAACTTTCCCCCACTTCTAAGTGTGCCCATTTAAAGCAGGTATCAACATTTTAGAAGTGGTTAGATGACACACTTTATGAACAACTTGTTTGAAGCATAGTGAGAGCATAAAGGGATACATCCTATCTTTTAAAATGCATTTTTAAGAGGTATTTGTTGGCTCACCCCCAGTTTGGAGTAGCATTTTCAGCTAGCTGAGTACAAGAGTTACCAGTCTGCAGCCTAAATCAGTTAGGGTGCTTTCAGACCTAGACTTCACTTGCTTTGGTCCGAATCAGGGACTAATGTTGTTACTAAGTCACATAATTGCCTAGAGTTAGTTCATGTTCTCACAGCAGCATTTACAAGCTGACCAGATCAAATGCCTTGAGCGAGAAAGCTGCTCTTGATTGGTCAGAATTTCCATGTGGGAAAAATCCAGGAAGTAAACAAAACATTGAAGAAGAGTACACTTGCAAGATAAATGTGACACTTTCTAATGTCACAATGGAGGGACGCAGGGTGATTTTAGCGCTGGTCATCGTGGACTATATTGCTGTCATTGTTCATTTTAGTCAAACCATACAGTTTGAAAACGAGGCGCGGCTCCAACTAGAAAACAATGTTTTGATGCATTGGATGTGCTGAATGTGCATATTAAAGGGGAACTAAAAATTTTTTCAGCCAGCTAAAGGCAAAGACGGACGTTCATTTCTCCTTTCCGTTATGCTGTCAGATAATTATACTAACAATCCGAGCATATCTGTGTTAAAAAAATGCACTTGCGCGCTCACGAGCTGCAGGCAGTTCAGCCTGAGCTTCGTACTGGAGAAATGTCACATAGTGAACATCCTATCACTCATTTAGACAAAAGTAGATCGGAAAATAGGGCCCAGGTTGAAAAAAAAAATGTTAGTTCCCCTTTAAAGCAGTACAGGAGGAGGTGCACATTAATAATCCCCCAAGACTGTAACACGCTTAACCCAACAATGCGTAATGCAATTGCACTTGGTTTGGATTGAGGGCAGAACACGTTCTCACCTCCTTAAGAAGGTCTCGGTCAGGTTGTTTTGGTGCGCAACCTAGTGTGATTGCTGTGTTCACACCTGCCCATACGAACCGCACTTAGGGGGCAAACGAACTTGAGTTCGATTGAACCGAACCAAACAGGGCAGGTGTGAAAGCATCCTTAGTTTGTGTTATTGTGTGACTTTGGTTAATCCATACCAAATGCCACAATCACACCATAACACAAACTAACTGTCTTCAGTTAGATTATTGTTTTTCTCAGTGGAGTCTGGTTTTGAAGAGAGCAAATTAACAGCTTCAGTTCCCCATTAGGAATCACTGTCTGGAGACAAGGTAAAGCATCAAAATATTCTTGATAGATTATTTCTAAGTGGGACTTTTTTAGGAAGCTAAAATACATTTTATCGCTGACCCCTCTACAGCAGTACATTGTTAGCGTCTGTGTCGGTACTCCTTCCTGCTTCTCCAAACTGGGGGCATGCCGAATAACATCTACATTGAATATAGATAAGTACCTCACAGAACCTCATTTTAAAAGATCTGAACTGAGCCAACAATGGTTTGAACTTGACTTTCACTTGTCTTAACTTCACTAAATCTTAACCATAGATGGCAACTCAAAATAATTCTTACATGAATAATTCTCTATAGTAGTCATATGGTTTGTTTGGAAGGATAACAAATCTATATTTTTTGTTCCAGGTATGGGGACATGTTGGTTAAATCATTGGCTGGAAATAGGATGGCATAGCCTTGGTCACTTTGTAGACTAACAGAGTGTTGTGAAATGAATGCAAACTGGCTTTGGGAGTCGAGGAGTAACGTGTGAAATTTAAAGCCTAATCATCACCTCATGTGCAGCACCATTTCAGCCCATCAATTTCGACTCTACGTGGTCCACATCCCAACGACTGCCCGTGCGGTAGAGCGTACACGGTAAACATTCAAATCTGGAGTCCAGTCAAGGAAAGCAGCAAAGCAATTACAGTTAGCAAACCTGTAATCGATAAAAACTTGAAAGCTGATAAAAGGTGAAATCAATAGAATATAAATCAGAATCTTATCCAAAAGATGTTGGAGAGAGCAGATTTATATGAAGAGGAACAAGCAGTAGCTGCAAAGTGGGCTTGAGTATCAGCAATGTTTTGGCAGATGTTGATTATTTACATTCAAATTACATTTCATAGTTGTGTGTAAGAAGCAGGGGAATATATTACACATCGAGCTATAAATGGATGTTTACAGTGTGATATATTGTGTGCATTGGGCCTGTGTGCTGTGAGGACACTGGGGAGTGGAGTGAGACTTGTGGAATAAATTAGGACAGCTGGCTATGTCATATTTTTTGGTTACTAAGTGTCACACAGTGCAAGGTCTGAAGTTCACAGGGTTGTGCAGACACTTAAGATTTTCAAGTGTGGCCAAGAACCACTCAGGTTATGATTAACAGCATGGTAATAAACAGTGACAGTGGTAAGGTTTATTACTGGTTAACAACAAGGAGTCCAGAGATTGGGGGGAGGAGGGGATGAAGGGTTTGAATCACTGCAGTGGGATTAAAACAGGGTGGATTCTGATGGTGAAATGATGCTGAGAAATCACCCTAAATCTATATGACCTTTCTGTTATGTAAAGATGTTCAGAGAAGTTCAGGTTTGTGAGTTTGTAGACAGGGTTGGAATCAACTTCTTTTGTCCACCTGCCACTGTGGCTGGTGGATTCGAATATCTACCAGCCACTCAACAGATTATCATTGTTCTTTGGGCTGGTGAGTGAAGCAAATCTAGCAGCCACCTGCATATTTTAACAGCACTTGACTGGTAGCTGGTGCTCATTTCCTGGTCTAGAAAAAGACATGTAGAAAAAAAAAGAAGATGAATTGAAGTTGTCGCTTTGACTGTGGTTACTCTTGTCTTTTCAATGGAACTTCTGTGATCAAATGCACCAGACTGGAACCTAACTGTGTCAACATAAACACTTGACACTTCAGTGGACCTGCCTGATTGGATAGTGATCAAATATATTTGAAGAAGAAGAAGAAAAAGAAGAAGTAGTGGTACAAGTAGTAGTAGAAGAAGAAGTAGATGAAGAAGACTTAGAAGTAGTCGAAGAAGAAGTAGAAGTAGTAGAAGAAGAAGTTGAAGAAGACGTAGAAGTAGTAGAAGTCGAAGAAGGAGAAGTAGAAGAAGGAGAAGTAGTAGTATGAGTAGATGATGAAGCAGAGGTAGTAGTAGTAAAAGAAGTTGTAGAAGAAGTAGAAGAAACATAAATAGAAGTAGAAGTAGAAGTAGAAGAAATCAAAGAAGAAGTAGAAGTAGTAGAAAAAGTAGAAGAAGATGTAGAAGTAGAAGTATAGTAGAAGTCGAAGAAGTAGAAGTCGAAGTAGTAGAAGAAGAAGTCAAAGAAGATGTAGAAGTAGTAGAAGTAGCAGAAAAAGTAGAAGTCGAAGAAGAGTCGAAGAAGACGTAGAAGTAGTAGAAGTACAAGTAGTAGAAGTAGTAGAAGTAGAAGTAGTTGAAAAACTAGAAGTAGTAGAAGTAGTAGAAGAAGTAGTAGAAGTAGCAGAAGAAGTAGAAGTCGAAGAAGAAGTCGAAGTAGTACAAGTAGTAGAAGAAGTTGAAGAAGACGTAGAAGTAGTAGAAGTAGTAGAAGAAGTAGAAGTAGAAGTCGAAGAAGTCAAAGTAGTACAAGTAGTAGAAGTTGAAGAAGACATAGAAGAAGCAGAAGTAGTAGAAGAAGCAGAAGTAGTTGAAGAAGTAGAAGTAGTAGAAGAAGGAGAAGTAGTAGAAGAAGTAGAAGTAGTAGAAGAAGTAGAAGAAGCAGAAGTAGCTGAAGAAGTAGTAGAAGTAGAAGTAGTAGAAGTAGAAGTAGTAGAAGAAGCAGAAGTAGTTGAAGAAGTAGAAGTAGTAGAAGTAGAAGTAGTAGAAGAAGCAGAAGTAGCTGAAGAAGTAGAAGTAGTAGAAGAAGTAGAAGTAGTTGAAGTAGAAGTAGTAGAAGAAGCAGAAGTAGTTGAAGAAGTAGAAGTAGTAGAAGAAGCAGAAGTAGCTGAAGAAGTAGAAGTAGTAGAAGTAGAAGTAGCTGAAGAAGCAGAAGTAGTAGAAGTAGAAGTAGTAGAAGAAGCAGAAGTAGTTGAAGAAGTAGTAGTAGAAGAAGTAGAAGTAGTAGAAGAAGCAGAAGTAGTAGAAGTAGAAGTAGTAGAAGTAGAAGTAGTTGAAGAAGCAGAAGTAGTAGAAGTCGAAGAAGTCAAAGTAGTAGAAGTAGTAGAAGTAGGAGAATTGCCCAGGAGGCAAACTTGCATGTACTGGTCAACACTGAATACTTGGTCCAGACAGGGACTTGAGCCAGCAAACCTCCAGTTTCCAAGTCAAGTCCCTATGAGCTGAGCTACTGCTGCCCATGATCCTTGTCTACAAATGGTGAATATAAAATGTGTGTTTTCTGTTAGCACACTCAGCTTTTATGTGGTTACACCTCCAGTAGGCTGCAATCTTGAGCTCACAGCTGATATTTAGGCCTATGTGGTTTGTTTACATGACTAAACAGATGTGCATATTTAGTGGATTTGGTGAGGACAGAGAGTGCCACTCGCTTGCAGTTAGGAAACTGTGTAAGGCCTATATATTTTCAGAGATATAAATGTCGGACTTCAACAGATTTTCCCAGTCCTAAACCAGTAATTATCAGATAGTGAAAACCCTGGGGTAGGAGAGAGCTCTCTTCTTCTCCACATATTTTGTGTATTTTCTAGTGGTGGCAAGGCGTTGTACGAGACATGCAATGTTGAGGAGAGATCAGCGGAGATGAGTGATTAACGCAGCTAGTGTTGCACAGTGGTGGTGGACCACAGTGTGATAAGACACTGTGTCTCAGCTGTGTTCCAGCCCCGGTCTTCCCTTTGCTCTCTCTCAGGATAGGAACTTCAGCGTGGTGAAGAGATGATGTTAGACCTACGTTTAATAAATTATCCGGACTGTGCCCACTTGCTCTCTACACCTCACTGAGATCCAAACTCAGTGTGAGCCAGGGTACTTTGGCATGTGGTCTGACTGATCAGATTATTATGCCAGACAGATCCAAGATCTCAGAGCATACAGTTTGGCAGTTAATACCTCTGGCATGATCGGATGACAGTAGCCGCATTGAAAGGACAAGTGTAACAACAGCCTGAATAAAATAGTGGAAAAAATTTAAGACATAAGGCATTTATTATTTCACAAAACAAAATTTGCAAGCCATTACAAAGTAGGGGACAATAAAATGATTGAAAAGGCAGGTCATGGTCATTTTTATTCACGGAAGCCTGAACTATAAAAACACAATTCACTAACAGATTATGTTCAGTTATTCATCTTTGTGGATCAAAAGATTTCAAAATGAAGCATTTTGCTTCAGTGCACAACAGCGATTTACATCTAATCTCAAAGGGTTGTTGTGTTTGATATTCAAGCAAACCAGCCTATTTAGCGCTGTTCAGGAACAGTTTGTTATTCATCTGTGATGTTTTGTGTGTGTGTCATTCTGCTGTTGGCTTTCTGGCAAACACTTTCAAACAGTTATAAAACTGATTCATTTATGGAGGGCTCCAACAACTCCAACAGAGGATAAAACCCAAGAACATCAAATGTAAATGAGGCACCTGGAGAACAACTTAATAGTCACTGTATGCGCACAAAGGCGAAGCATATTTCATCTGAAGATGTTCTTTCAGTTAAGTTGGCCTCGAGTACAGCACTGACAGGTTTTGAAATTCTGCTCAGAGGTCCAGTGTCTCTTTGAGCTTGAGTTCTGACACCACACATAAGCTGCCTGTGGTGATTCACAGACTGACAGAGCTCTGGCTGTGAACTCTGTTAGAGAAGACCATAGATGAACATAAAATAAACTGAGTATCACAGCTTATAGATGATGGCACAGATCAGTTTTAGTCAAGAGAACTTTGAAAAGGTTGTTTCTTGGTGAGTTCAAGCCTGACGGAGTACAGGTGGGCAATTATATCTAATCTGACAGAAGATTTGCTTCTCTGCATCTAATTTTAGTTTTTCCAACTCGTCTATCTTGTCTCTTTAATTAACAATGCCATCATCATTACACTTTAACCTGCTTCTTTGTCTTCTTGTTCTGGGATGAAATTTCCAGAAAATGCTCAATTGCTAATATGTTCAGAAACACTTCAGCCTCTT
Organism: Epinephelus fuscoguttatus; assembly: GCF_011397635.1. NCBI lineage: Eukaryota > Metazoa > Chordata > Actinopteri > Perciformes > Serranidae > Epinephelus > Epinephelus fuscoguttatus. The sequence continues at coordinate 28,799,546 of NC_064757.1, read as the reverse complement.
CAACAACTAAATGGTTGTTCCTTTGAGAGACAGTCAATATGATCGCTGGCTGGCTTCTTCCTTTTACTTCTTTTGCTTCTTCTTCTTCCTCTGTCCTTCTGATTCCTCTTTTCCTCCTCCTCCTCCTCCTTCCTCTGCTTTTTGTTCTTTTCTTGTTTATTCTTCTGATGCAATTTTTTCCATCTTCTCCTTCTTTGTAATGGCGTTTCTTTATTTTCCTCTGCTCCTTAATTAATCTACTGTGATCTCAACTTGCATAATATAAAATATGAAACCGTCCAAGGGGAGGTGATTCATTTTTACTGTCCCTGCAGCATGGGACGGAAAGAAACATACTTGGATATTAAAAACATACTGACAATAAGACTTTTAAAAACACATTAAAGGGATACTTTGCTCATTTTCAATCAGCTTTGTATCATAACAATGTGGGTAGTATGTGCAAATAAACTGTGGTAAACTTCCATCTTACCAGCAACCAGATCTCCCTGCTCCTCCCCAAGCTCAAATCAACTGGATGACACGTTTCAGGTCATCCAGTGGATTTTTCACTGGCTCTAGGGCAGTTGCTCGAACAATCAATTGTACTTCTACATTTTCGTCTGCCCACCACCATGGACACAAGGACTCTTTCTCTCTCAAACTCAGATCAAACTGTAAATCTAGGCGGTGCTGATCAGCTCAGCTCACATCCCAGCTAAATCAGCTGATCTCAAACAGCCCAATCAACTATTGGAGCAGCTGACTGATGAAGGGAGTCAGCTGATAGATCACATGATTCCTTTCTATGCAACCAACTGGTGAATCTCATTCAGGACGCCCTATTTAAACTGCTCTGGCCTGCCTACTGTTGCTGCTTCCTCTGCAAGCCGCTTTGCAACCCTCCTCCACCCCAGCTCCTCCTTTTCATGCTGTGTCTGACTTATCAACGTTGATGCTGGCTCTGTTCTGTTCCCAGGGGTCTTTGCTGCTGCTCTCCCTGCCTTAGGCTATCCATGTAGGCACATGGAAGGGCAGGGAGGCTTGCCCTCTCTGCCTCAGGCTTTCCATGTAGGCACATGGAAGGGCAGGGAGGTTTGCCCTCTCTGCCTCAGGCTTTCCATGTAGGCACATGGAAGGGCAGGGAGGTTTGCTCTCTCCGCCTTTGGCTTTAAACGTATGTACCCAGAAGGGCGCAGAGAGCACACATCTCCGCCTTAGGCTTTCCACGTAGGCGCGTGGAAAAGGCTTTTTGCATCAGCCCAAGGAAAGGCAGAGGGGCCCAGAACAGAGCCACAGCACCAAATATAATATTGCAAATAGAAATAAACTAAAGTGCTCCTGACTTAAATTCTGTTACTTTACTGCTTATAGCTCACCTAAAATGTCCTAAAAAAACATGTTAGTGCACTGTATGGCTGTAATAGGAAATTTGTGACCAGGAAGTGGTCGTCATACTGTTTCCTGACTTGTTAATATGGTGGCTGAAAAAACTGAGATCAAATGGTAAAACTAAGCAGTGCTGATAAAATATGAATCTGAAGATTCTGTTTCTGTGTTGCCTGTTACTTGCCTAAAGGCAATTGTAATTGTGTGGTGCAGGGATAACGTCTTTTATTGGCCAACCCAGAAGTTAGCATCACCCTGGTTCGCTCAACAAAAAGCCAAAGGGATTTTTTCCACTGGATTTTGGATTGATGCAAAGAAAAAGCTCTGTGGCGAATTTTATGATATGTATACATTTTGTAGAGCAAGATAACCTTCACAAATGAACACCACTTTTATAATTTTGTTGTTTTGTTGTAGAAATGAAAACGTGAAAATCACTTCAGCTTGTGTTTACCACAGACCTTATTTTACGCATCTAATGACAAACTCATTCAAAAACCCATTCACTTTAAGACGAGGGAACCGGGAGGTGTAAAATGCTAACTCATTTCCTCAAGATTGTTTGTTACCAGCCAGCCGCCATATTATTTCCCTGTGTCAAAACTGCCAAATTCGCTTTGTGTCTCCCACCTGTGGAAGGGTTTATTGGTCCTCTTGAGCAAAATTGAATGGCCACCAGTTTCAAAAGTATTGGTTTTATGTTTTTTGTTTTTATTATAGGTTTAATGGAAAACCTATATTTTCAGCAGAACTTTTTTAAGATGACAATAAACATTATGTATGTTCTGCAAATAGAGAAGCATGACATGAAAAATTTTCAAATAAATTCCTCTCTGGATGTTTGTTTTTTTCTCTTTTATTTCTCCAAAAGCTTATTCACCCTATTTTACTCCTAGTTAAAGGCCATGTCTGATAAATGATTAATGCATATGATCTCCGCTCTTAAATATAGGCAACAAATATATGTATACATGTCACTGTAAAATTATCATATTTGCCATTAAGCACTGTGCTGCAAGTGGACCGATGCTAAGCGCTAATCCTGTTGCTCTTTGATGTCTAATCCACAGCTCATTTACGTCGCAATAATTCACACTTTTGTATTACACATGTATTTGCACACACATGCACAAATGCGTCTAACCATGTGCTACTGCGCTGCAACTTTAGCTGGACCCCTGCTGTGTATTACCCTTCATGTTTACAAACACATCATCTCACCACCCTCATGTTTTACTCCTTCCTGTATGCATAAATACATTAATAATTTAGTGCCTTCAGCATGTGGTACATGTCTGAGCACTCTGTCATTTATGTGAGGACATTTCTAAAGCATTTCCTGGTTAGTTTTTGTACAAAGGACATATTTAAAGTTAAAGGGTTAAAGTTAAATCTAGATCTGCCGAAGCACATATGAAAGAAAATCCCTCGATAGTGAGCTGTGTTTCATATCCTTAGATGTATTCTGGTGAGGAGAGTTTCAGTATATGCACACATTTAAAAATACTGACTGCGGGAATTCTTTACACTTTATATTCACAGAGGAGTACACCTGCAGATCATTGTGTATTTAAAAACAGGTTTATAAATAACGATGAAGGGAAATGATCCCTGTCTGAGGCTTACATAAACCTCAACCCTCCTTTGATAAGAAACTGTACAGCAGAAAGCGGGAAGCGCAGACCTTGGGGGATTTTCTCACTGAGCGTTCTATACATTTCAAGTACATGCGGTTGTTCTCCAGATAGCTTCTTTACACTTCCATGCATGCTAATGCATTCATAATTCATACTGTCGATTCGATTTTAAAGGAGAAAAAACATTCTGCTCACACTCTTCTCCCTCATAAGTACTATGCTGTGAATATTCTCCATCTTGATCCTTCAGTCTATGAATACATCTTCCTTATGAATGCCTCTACTTACATGCATGCCTAAGTTTGCGTAAGACCTTTAACTTGAAAGTGCAATCAGCTCTGATCTGTATTCATAAAGGCGGATATAAGGGGATAGCAATAAGAAAATAAACCAGTGGAAAATGAATGGCTGTGTTCTTCACCTGGGCTATTGGATATGGAAAAGGATGTGTCCTCAGAAACACACACACACACACACACTCAGAAGCTCTTATACTGTGTATATAAGTGGGATGCATGCACATACTGTACAGTACATGTATTGTATGTATTGAGTAAAGGCTCACACCCACACAGAAAATATAAGCTGACATGTAAAAACGACAGTACATAATCTATATACAATACCCAAAGGACTTAATTTATTACTCCATCCTCTTGTTTCCTACAGTCCCATCCACCATTACTCTCCCCGTTCCTCATATTCCCCACGAGAATGCTTCTTTAGCGCTTCTTTCATCTTATCCATGACTCAGTCATCCTCTCCTTTTTCTCTCATCTGTAATCTTGGATTACTTTTATAGTCTTGGCTCCAATTGGGTGTCACATTGTTTCTTCTCTGCTCTTCCTCACCAGCTCAGGAAGAGAAAGAGATAAGAGTAGCCACAGATCACATGCTCACATTGCATTTCTCTCAGAAGTAGGCAATGGATGTTAAAGCAAACACATATAGAACTGTTCCAGAAACAGAGACAGAGGCAGCGTGCTCCTATTTACCGTGTTGTTCTTCTCTGAGACTGCATTAGATCCATGAACCCAATAACCCATCCCAAATTATCTTTTTACATGTTTACACATACACTTATTGGCCACTTTATTAGGTACACCTTGCTAGTACCATGTTGGACCCCTTTAACCTTCAGAACGGCCTTAATTCTTTGTGGCACAGATTCAACAAGGTGCTGGAAACATTCCTCAGAGATTTTGAACTCATTGTCATGTTCAAGAAAGCAGTTTGAGATGATCTGAGCTTTGTTACACGGTGCGTCATCCTGCTGGAAGTAGCCATCAGAAGATGGGTACACTGTGGTCATAAAGGGATGGACACGGTCAGCAACAATACTCAGGTAGGCTGTGGTGTTTAAACCATGCTCAGCTGGTACTACGGGGCCCAAAGTGTGCCAAGAAAATATCCCCCACACCATTACACCACCACCACCAGCCTGAACCATTGATGCAAGGCAGGATGGATCCATGCTTTTATGTTGTTTACACCAAATTCTGACCCTACCATCTGAATGTGGCAGCAGAAATCCAGACTCATCAGACCAGGCAACGTTTTTCCAATCTTCTATTGTCCAGTTTTGGTGAGCCTGTGTGAACTGTAGCCTCAGTTTCCTGTTCTTAGCTGACATTCCTTTTTAAAGAAGGAAAAACCCTGTTTTCAAAAATACCCATATATGTGTGGACTTGGCCTTAGATGCACACACACATATATGCCCACTCATTACAGTATCTATCGACTTCCCCATCTACCTCACATATCAATTCCTCTGTCTGAAAGAACAGCTCAGTGTGTGGCAGCTGTGTGGTCGAGTAAAAGAAAGATGGTGGATCAGAGCAGACAGGTGTTGGCGATAGGAGCAGAGGAGAAATTAACTGTAAAGCTGCCAAGTGGTTGTAAATGTACAGTGTAGGTTTTTTAATCCATAAATAAACACTGCAGCTCCTCAAGTTCCAGGTAAAGTTCCTTCGTCTTGCTCTCCAACATAGGCAGTCACCTTTATGTATGCACACACATGTGTAAAGAACCTTCCCACCACTAAAACATTAAACATTAAATGGCATAATTCTTTACATTAAGTTATGTCTAAATGATCTACATGTTATTCCTTCATTTAGCACATATTTTTCAAAAGTGGCAGATACATTTGCTGATTGGCAGACAAAAAAAAAAAATCAAAACCTTCCTGCCACAGTGGCAGGCAGTGAAAAAAAAAAAAAAAGTTTATTTCAGACCCTGCTGTCAATCCATCAAACAGAGACTAGGTTAAAAATACTTTATCACGTCATTTAGGCTCATTCCAAGACCACTGCACATATCCATCATCCTCACCTCTTGTCAATTTCAAAATAAACGGCAGTGCAGATGTTTCTTGATGAGAAATATATAAACAGCAGTAAGAGCACACAGCTTAAGCAGCTAACAGATGTAAAAATTAGAGGAACGGTTGCACTGATAATGAGCCAAAACTGCTGGTAACGAGCCAGGTTTTATCTAATGCCAGATATTCAACAAGTTTAAGAGACAGATCACACGCTGTGGTGTGCCAGATCACGTCGAACTGTCTTTATAGTATCTCTCCTATCAAATAAAACTCAAGTTTCACTTCACTTTTTCGATGTAATTGAATTCTGACATCTCAAACTCTTAACACAATCCTATCCAATTTATTTTATTGTATGTTCTCCAGATCACACAGTGCTCCAGACTGTAATATAAGCAGACTCTACTGAGGAGTCGCCCCTCTTCGCAGCCGTGTTAAAATGATTTACTGGCTGAATTGGCATAGCCCGATTTCAAGGCTGGCTCACAGGCCCAGCTCATCTGATTATTCACATTATCAAAGTCCTGCCAAAATCAGAGGGGACTGAGAGAAGGAAAGTGAGTGGAGACAGGCTGAAAAGAAGCAAAAGAAACGTAATGTATTTTTAAACCAGCTCCCACGATAGAGTCAAGAGGTTGACAGGTTTGAGGAAATGTTGAAGTTCAATCAAAAATAGATTCTTTGGTCTAAAAATGTAGGTTTTATTTTAAACTGATATCTTATGGAATCACGATGCTACAATTAGTTTTGAATCCCGCCTTTCTACCGTCTTGTCTTGCGCCATGACTGCTGTCATTGGTTCTTCAGTGTTGTTGTGAAGCTCAAGACACCACGATTTGTCCTTTTAATAACGTGCTGCAAAAGGCAAAGACAACAGAAATCCTTGTGCAAAACAGCAGCAAGATATATCGAGGTATAATATAAGACCTGATTAATAAAGCTTTAATTGTCTGAACTGTATTGTAAATCTAAAAAAACTAAACTTTTTTTAAACTAATTTTTTATTCTTTAAAATTCAGGACCACATATTAAAACATACAAATGCACACTGTCATCTTAAACACCCCCTCATCTTCCCGGTCCCCACATCCACATTCAGCTCACATAATCTACTTGCACTACTACTACTTGCAAATAGTAATGATAATAATGATATAAAAAATTGATAATAAAAAAAAGGGAAACTAAAATTATAGATAAATATGGGTCAATAATTGCATAGGATCAGCATATACTCTTAACAGGTCTCCATTGTTTATCGAATGTTACTTTCTACAAGTGTAAGTAATGACTGATCTTTTCCATACAGTACAAGTCCCATAGTTTTCGTCACCAGACTGCATGAGTAGGAAGATCTGGATCCAGCCAGTGAATAGTGATACATTTGATAGCTGCAGTTAACAGAATCTGGAGAAGGTAAGTATGTGCCCGTCCTTCAGCACCATCTGGTATTACTCCAAGTAGTGCTACCTTGGAGTCCTTGGGCAAGTCAGTACCAAAAACATCCCTAAGTGTTACATATATGTTGTCGCATATATTTGACATGCCCAGAATATATGGACATAATTAGCCAGCACCTCTCCGCATGCCCTTCAGCCTAAACAAAACATTTAACCCAAGATGACCAAGGGTCATAGCTTGTCTGTCAAAAGGGGAAGGGAGTAATTCCCATGAGGGCTGAATGATGTTTGTCACATTGATTGTTTTTTGTTTTCAGGCGAATATTTCATGGCCACAGTTTGCGCTCAGATTTAATTTAGCATGATACAAACAGCTATGTCCAATGAGGACCTTCTGGCTATATAGGCTATTCTTAACCACAATTTACAGCCCCACACAGTGACAGGCACAACTGTTTTAGTCAGGATTAATATGACTCCTGAGTGTCCTCTAACCACTGCAATGGATGAAAAAAAATCAAACTCAATAATGTAATTTGGACCTGCCCATCATATGTCTGTTTAGTATTCCTGAGGAGCTATATGCATGAAATAAGGTTCAAACACGCACAGCAGTGTTTTCAATCACTCAACAAGTCAAGCCAGAGGGTCGCATTTTAAATGATCTGTAGTGTGTGGTCAAAAGTACATATAGCAAGTACATTTAGGGCATGTCTAACTCTTGTTTTGCTAGTTGACCAGCACATAATCTGGGCACAAAGTAAGGCAAAAGGGACAAAGGGGTTTTATTTAGTCCCTTAATAAATCATAGATGTGTTTTGGACATTCAGCCAATCAGAATGTCATCTCCCATTGCCTTTATAAGCCAGATGTGCCTGCACCTCTCACACTGTTATTTACATGGATTCAACAAATTGTAGAAGTGAGTGGTTTCCTGCTGAGAGTAAGAGCAGTGACGCTACTGCAGCAAATATAGTGGGACATTTAATGGCAAAACTAAAAATTGTAGTGTTAAATTTGACAGCGGAAGCAGAATAAAACTTTTAGCTTCTGAAATAACCAATAAAGTCACACTGCTCCTCGTACGTAAATGCAGAGAGCATCTCTCTTAATGGAGTCTGCTGCTAAATAGCAGGAAAATTGATTTTAGACCAGGTTTTTGTTGGTCAATGGCATAGTCACTTTCTGCTGCCTCAAAATAGCAACCTGCTGACAATTTGTCTGACTACACTTTATTTCAAGACCTACAAGTGCACAGATGGGCACAAAGACATTTGCTACTTACATATAGTGGTCTCTAGCAATTAAAATGACAACTGTGTTGGTCTGAAACTAGAAACTGAGCTAAGTGTTAGTTCAGGCAGGACACGATGTCAAGCTCAGCTCACATCCCAGTCTTTGCTGCTGCTCTCCCTGCCTTAGGCTATCCATATAGGCACATGGAAGAGCAGGGATATTTGCCCTCTCTGCCTCAGGCTTTTCTCGTTTGCACATGCAAGGGCAGAGAGGGGTGCTCTCTCTGCCTTAAGGCTTTCCACATACGCACGGGGAAGGGCAGAGAGGTGCACTCTCTCCGCCGTCTGATTTATCAATGTCATTTCTGTTTGTCATTGATGCTGCTCAGTTCTGTTCTTGGGAGGTCTTTGCTGCTGTTCTCCCTGTCTTAGGCTTTCCATGTAGGCACAGGGAAGGGCGGAGGTGTGCTCTCTCTGCCTCAGGCTTTCCATGTAGGTGCATGGAAGGGCAGGGAGATGTGCTCTCTCTGCCTTAAGGCTTTCCACATAGACGTGTGGAAAAAGCTTTCTGTGTAGGCCCGAGGAAAGGCAGAGGGGCCCCAGAACAGAGCCATACTGCCAAATATAATACTGCAAATGGAAATAAAGTTTTCTTTCCTTAATGTTTAAATACCAATCTACACATTAAATTTGAGTTGAGTTGAGATCATTCTTGGATACAGCAGTTGACAAAAAAAAAAAAGTCACTCCAAGGTCCATTAGTCACTTTCAATCATATCACACAATGTTCCTAAGAAGATGTTCACCCAGTTGTAAAGTTTTTTTTTTTAATTTTCAAATTTCCACTTTACTGAGCACTTTAGGGACCTCTCATTCACAGCAGCTTAAAATTTGACATTTAAAGTTTATCTTTGACCTTGGCAACATCTATGACAATTAACACTGTGGTGAGATTTTTTTTGTTTCATCACCTATTATTTCAATGACCACAAATGGACTTTCCATCTCAACTTTTAAGCCAACTGGATGAGGGGTCCTTAAAGTGCTCAGAAAAAAAGGGATATTCATGCATCTATAATTCCATGACAGCTAGGCAAACTCCATCTGCTCAAGACGATAATGTGTTAGGATCAAAACCTCCAGATCAGTGGCAAATAGACCTTGTGGTGAGATTTGCCACAGCAGTTGTGGAGTAAGAAAATACTGATAGACTTGAGTATTGCAGTGTTATGTTATGTGATGCTGTATGGATTCTCAAAAACAGTTGATCAATAATTAATATAAATGCAAAGATTTGTGGCTAACTGCCAGACAGCTGTGTTGTGATCATCTGAAAGGGCACACCGCTAGCTCCACATATTTGATAAAAATTACTATTTATCATCTTGTTTCAAGTCACTTAAATCACCTTTCTTCTCCATTCTGACACTCGGTCGAACTACCTCTTTATTTTAATGTCAACTCTAATGTCAGTCACCTTACAAACCAAATTAAAGACTCATTATGACCTGTTATGGAGCAGAGTACAGTTGTGTTGTGAATCCTTTAGATCAATATGAAAATAAATATGAAAGAGCAGCAATTACCTGAATGTTTTATCTCTTGCTCTCTTTCCTGCTCTCGGGCTGAGACTCTCTCTTTCCTACTTTCTTCCTGTCTTTCTTTCTTTCCTTCCTCTGAGAGCGAATTAGCCTTTTGACACCAGCACCATGTCTCTGTCAGGGTTGAGGAATGCATCTGTCCTCTGTGATATGTCACTTTTGTCTGTGTGTGTGTGTGTGTGTGTGTGTGTGTGTGTGTGTGTGTGAGAGAGAGGCAGAGACAGATAACCATATGTTACCAGCCAAGCACAGAAACTGCCAAATATTGTAAACTGTTCATGTGCAAATGATTAATTCGGTTTGAGACCTCGAGCAGGTGTATTGATTAGCTTCGCAGACACAACAGGTGGCGAGCCCTGAAACCAGAAGCGGGCTTGTTTACATTTGCTTTTTCTTGGATTTCGCTGCCGTCCCTCATTATTCACATCCTATGACTTTACATATTATGTCAGCACTTTATATCAATATTTATTACTGCTTTAGATTCAGAAATTGCTTTGCAGCAACAGCCTTGGAGGAAAGTGTTTCTCCTTAAAATCCAATTACTTCTCCTAGTTATCATTTTGTGGGAGCGTATATTGGAGTTTTAGTCAGGAGGGTAAACCAATTTGAAAATGGAGAGAGGCCTTGATGGAATTGTTGATGTGTGTGTGCATGCACGGATAAATCCATGCCGAGTGTGTGTGTGTGTGTGTGTGTGTGTGTTTGTATGTGTGTGCCTCTATGCATTGTTCACTACAGTCTTCATCAGGGATTCTCAGTCAGATGCGTGGTGTACTATACCAGCGACTCCTCCAGCTTCCTGGATGGTTGGTTGGTTTGATTTTGATCAATAAATAACCAGTCCATGGCCCTTGTTTCACTGCAGACTTTTCTGTGACTCACAAGCCAGAGTTGTGTGGATATGAGTGTGTGTGTGTGTGTGTGTGTGTGTGTGTGTGTGTGTGTGTGTGTATGGTGGTGGTGGAGGGGCTGTGGGGTGTTGGGAATTTGGGGGTGGACAGGCCTGTTAAGATCATTCTCCTGTGACAGACCACTCGCTCTCATCCTCTCTGCTCTCAAAGTCAACTCATTGCGCTCTCATTTCACACTTGATGGCGATTGGAAGGGGGGAAAGAAAAACGAAGAGTAGGGAGGAGTGAGGAAGAGGTGGAGAAAAGATGCTTTTGGACAGTGAGGAGGAAAGATAGGATGGAGAAGGGAGGGTCAAGAGGGGGCACAGGAGTACAAATGAGAAAAGCTGCTGGGGGACTGGAGAGATGAGGGGAATAAAAACAGAGAGAAGAAATGGACCAAAACAGAGAAAGTACTTGTATAACAGCAGAAGACCTCTTTTTCTTGTTGTTTTATAAAGATGTGCTTTGATTTGATCATTCTTCAAATACAAACAGATGTGCTCCCATGACATATACTACTACAGTTACAACTACCACTACTACTAATGAAGCCATAGCAAAAGTTCTGTCAGGAGGCCTGTAATTTATTTCTCATACCATCTGCCGATCACTCTGCACATGCATGTTCGCTCACAACTGTTTGCTGTCATTGTCTCTGGCTTCTAATTGAGACATCAGCTGTTCCATCAGCTGATCACATTCAACCAATAGCACTGTGACACACCTTCATTGTTAGCCTATCATCTTGCTCTTTTTGCCTTTAGTACGTTCACCACGTAGTCATCACAGATTCATCAGCCTCATCAGCCTTATCAGTCTCAGCAGAATCATCAGCCACCACCAGTGTCTGAACTCCATGAGGGGATTTATCTTGCTGCAGCTCAGGACAGACGTCTCTTGATGAAAAAATGCCTTGCAGAATCTGAACACCAAACATTTTCTGTCAAATTTTATTTTTTTGTGATCAATTTTTTATTTAGCTTCTTTGAGAAGTATTAATAATAAATCATATATACGTAGCCACATTTTCTAAATATGTCAATATGTTTTACAAATTTTGCAGTTGTTCAAACTTCAGAAGAAAAAATGACCTTTTGTCTAATCCTTTCCTCCTATCCCCACCCCAGCTGGCTTAGAACGACAAGAGCAGGAAAAAAATACGTACAGGAATAAGTATGACAAGAAAACAAAAAACTACAAAAACAAACAAGAGGAAAAAACAAACAAACACAAAGGGACCATCTTACTTAGATAATAATAGTTGTATAGTATATAGTATAGTATAGTACAATAGCATAGTTGTGTGCACCCTCCACCTCTCCATCGCCACCTATTCATCACAGCCTCATCAGTCTCAGCAGAGTCATCAGCCGCCACCACCACCAGTGTCTTCACTCCATGGGGGATTTATCTTGCTGCTGCTCAGGACAGATGTCCCTTGCTTAAAAAAAAAAACCTGCCCTGCAGAGCCAGAGCACCAAACACTTTCTTTCAAATCTTAATCATCACATATTATCTGTTAATCTGTCCACTTGTATGTTTACTTCATTCATCTCGTGATTGAACCAATATTGCTACTAGTAATAATAATAATAATAATTACAATAATAACAGATGGTGTGCCATTTGCCTTTTTGCAGTTCAGTTCCAGTGGTTTAACTTCTCACCGTGCTGCAGTGATGTAGAAGTGTCTCCTAGGAAGTGTCAGCACTCTCTGACATCAGAGATGGGTGTGGTCACAGGTGAAACAGACCACTCTACTGAAAACACCCCAACACGCCAGATTTTAGGCATGGTCAGAGGTGCAACACATGAAACATTCAACAAGAGAGGGCAGCAAATCGCTGCTTTTTAGGTCCTCTTTAAGAATGCTCTGGGTTTGATTTTATCATTTCCTTTGCAAACAAAAATTGAAAGGTAACAGAGGGCACTTTAACATAACAGATATCTCACTGTATCAAAAAATCCTTAGCTCATTTAGTCATTTTAAATAATACTAACAATTGTTGAAAGTTGACAGCTATTACTACCACCACTGCTGCTGATGTTTATAACAGTCGAGGGTAAGTTTCACAGTTTTCACAATTCACCCAGCTTTGAAGGGCAACTTACATGTAACAGCAGCTAAAAATACATCACTGGGTGTGGTTACAGATACAACAGCAACACTTCTCTGATCACACCCGATGTTGGGTGTGAGCGGCAGAGGTGTGAGACACTTAAAAGTTTCAACTCAAAACTGAGAGGGATTTTGAGGAGCAAGGGCAACATTTGCCACTCTCTTTAGGATAGATTACACCCTTGATATCACAAAACATGAAGCATGGTGGTATTGTGCGTTGTAACAAGATTCCAATTCCACTAGCAGCTGTACCTAGTTCCTTTGCAGATAAAGACAACTTTGTGTAATATTACACAATTCCAGCTTCAAACTTGCACATAAATTTATCAACTATCAGCAATGTCACACAAGTACATGTACTTGTAATTGAGTACTTTTGGTTCATGGCTGCCTTTGCTTAAAGATTTCAATATTCTCTTTCACCACAGCTCCCACCACACACTTACAGACCTGGGAGCTGCTGCACAGTCCTATTTATACACATATCCTTTGGGCAGCTGTGGCTCAGGCAGTGCAGCAGTCGTTCACTAATCAGAAGGTCGGTGGTTTGATCACTGGCCCTTGCAATCTGCTTATCGAAGTGTCCTTGGGCAGGACACTGAACCCCAAACTGCTCCTGATGGATGTGCCATCGGTGTGTGAGTGTGAATGTTTATTACTTCTGATGAGCAAGTGGAACCTTGTGTGGTAGCCTCGGCCACCTGTGTATGAATGTAAGAGTGAATGGGTGAATGATACTTGTGTTGTAAAGCACTTTGAGTGTTTGCTATGACTAGAAAAGCTTTATATATATTTCTACAGCCCATTTACCATGTACTTTATTCAACCAGGTAAAAGAGTAGGGCTGCAACTAACAATTATCTCCTCTGTTATTCACTTCATTTTTTTGGTATACAGAAAATCAGAAAATGCTGATCAGTGTTCCTCTATAGCCCAAAATGACATCTTCAAATGTCTTGTTTTGTCCACAACCCAAAATTATTCTGTTTATTGTCAGAGAGAAGTAAAGAAACGAGAAAATATTCACATTTAGGAGGCTTGAATCAGAGAATCTAAAAAAAATCACTCAAACCAATTAATTAATTATCAAATTAGTTGGCGTTCAGTAGTTGAAAACTAATCCATTCAGTGTTGCAACTCTATCAAGAGTGATCTGGCCACGAAGTCATCATGCATCTTGTTGGCCACTTGAGAAATCTGCCATCAAATACACTGATAAAGAGCATTTCCCCTGAAGCTGGAGTTCGTACACTTTCCCTGAACTAGTCCAGACTTCAGATGAACAGTAACATGACCATTTTTTAACCTCTCCATTACAGTCTGTTTGCATAAATAACTTTGCTTTGCTGGATAGCTTCAAAAGGTGACAGCCAATGTCTACAGAGGAAGAGTTTCCTTTAATTCACAAAATAAAAATCTAAAATGTGTACTTTCCCAGGGGCCTTAATTAAACATCCAACCAAACACTTGAACTATAGAGTCAAAACTTTTGCTCATTAGATATGCAGACTGGACTGTATTGATAAGAACACTGCAGGCTCAGCATGGCCAACAAAGAGTTGGTGAACTCAAACTTTAGGTATCACATCCATTTATCATATTCAGGAAATATGATAAAGCAAAGAAAGCAATTATGGTGGAGCATACCATGTAATTCCTAATTGTTTTTAATCTCTGGTGACCTGTTTTCTTTTCCATAATTGATAATGCATGCATTATAAAATAACATCTGCTGGCTGCAGTGGATTTCGTCTTACATTTGAGCTTCATCCTACTAAATATGTTCGTCTTTATACACAACACGTACTGTGATAAACAACAAATCAACTGTCGCTGGTTATTATGAGTCATCTTTACAAGCCAATCAATATCAAGGTGAAGACAAATGCTGCTCTTGTGCTCTTTATAATAACCTCTCATCATCCATATTTACGACATGTGCCACTCTGTAAACAAGGCAACACATCTTGACTACATCAGCATTACTGAGTGAAACACCTCACCTCAAACCATGTTTCACAGGCTTATATAGAGGTTGTAATATTGAACAAGCACTGACAGTGGTGGGAGACTCACGTGACATGACTTGACTCGAGTTACACTCAAGTCGCAAAAAGGACATAACTAGCACTGATAAGACTTGACTTTGATTTTTTCATGACTGGTATTTTGCACTTTGAGCCCCATATCTGGGTTGTTTATGATGAAATAGAGTGGCTGAGACCAAAAAAGTGACGATTGCTCATTTTCGGAGAATTTGGCTTTCCCCTGCCTGGCTTAATATGTGTGTAATATATGTGTATGGCACCTATGTGTGAACCTGTCCTAAAACCACCCTAAATGTTTGTTTTCAAAGCCATGAAACTCACAGAGTGCTCAGCGGTGTTCGTTGATGTTCTGACATAAAAATCGTAGCAAACTGTGGTTGAAGTTTAAACAACTGCACAGTGGATTACTCAGTTGTAAACAACCTTCGCAGTACGATGCTTTTGAACACGTCAATCTTCTTCTTCTGCTTCTTTTCTGTGTCCCATTACATTGCAATGGTTTCCTGCGGGTTGGCGACACCCATGTAAAGGAGCATTATCGCCATCAAGTGGGCTGGAGTGTATAACGCTTCAGGGTCAAGCTGAAAAAATAGTTCCACGATCGAGATGAATAGCGAAGACATGGATGGAAACCACAGTTTGCTACGATTTTTATTGCAGAACATCAACTAACACCACTGACCACTCGGTGAGTTTCATGGCTTTGTAGTCTCTATATACAGACTCTACATTCAGTGAATGTAGAGTCTGTAGGCAATGCACAAGGTAGCTATCATAGGCTGGGCTAGTCCAAAACTACTAAAATTTGGATTTAGGATTATGTTGTTGGTGACCCTAGTAAGAAAAGAACAGCAGTATGCACTACAGCATCCAACTTCATCCATCACTACTAAACCCACAAAGACAGACGTGCATGTGTCTTTCTAGCGATCCTATTAGCTTATTGGTTGGACAAATGTTAGCTAGAAAGCTAGGTAGCAAGCCAACATTTAATCAGTTCAGAACTTCCTATGACTTGACCTGAGCAATGACTTGACTTTTCTTGCTTGACTTGTAGCAGGAACGTGACTTGCTTGGTTCTCACCATAGTAACTTGGGACTTGTGTAACAGTATTTGTACAGTATGTGATTCCACTTGCTATAAATGCCATTATTTGATGTTTCTGTGTAGATTTGTTGGCTCAAGGGCACCGGGGTCTGCCCATTGGTCCAACATCCCATTGTTCCGACCATATTAAACCCATTGTTCCAAAGTCCTGTTGTTCCGAAATCATCATGATGCCCTGTGGTTAAGGTCTGGTTAGGTTTAGGCACAAAAACCTCTTGGTTAGGGTTAGGAAAAGATCATGGTGTGGGTTAAAATGAAAAAGAAAGTGGCAAACACATAAGCTGTGAGCCTGCTTCGCCTCAAGCCTTTCCCAGCTGACCCAGAGCCGGTTGTGGCGCACTATCAAGGCAGAAATAGTGATGTTGATACTGGGAGCCCTTCAGCCCCGCGGAGAGCTCCCCACACAACCCGGACCCCAGAGTTAAAAACAGGAGGTTATGGTGTTTCATTCTCTCCTCTCTATGGCACTTGTATCTCGACCAGTAGCCTACTTTTGTTGCGTTGCTGATCCTCTATGGTACACAAATACAGTATAGCCTAGTATAATCACATATCGGAACAACGGGACGTCGGAACAATGAGAGGTCGGAACAATGAGAGGTCGGAACAATGTTACGGCACCAAGGGCACCGTCTCTGAGAGGAAGTTGATAAATCCAATTGGCAGTTTTTAAATGTTGTCAGTTAATGGGAGTGGCCCAAGGTGAGCTGCAGAGCAAATCACTGTGTACAAATATTGTGTATTAATGCCTGTATACCCACCATATGAACACATTGTGCACTGTTTTTTTTTTGGAAATGTTAATGGAAAGCCTAACAACTCGGTTGCTGTGCTTTTTAAGTGCTAAAATGTTCACACAATGGCACAATGCACTCGCTAAACTAGCTACTTAGCTTCTGGCTAAAATAGCCCATCCTTCTCTTGTACCATGCTGTGCGTGAGCTGCATTTAGTAAGCCAACTGTATGACCAGTACATACTCTGTTCCTATTCAGGTACATATTTTCATATTACTGTCATTGTTATATTTTTGTCAGTTTTGAAAGTTAATACTTTAAGTTGCTTATGACATTTGTGTGACTTACTCCCACCTCTAGGAACTGAAAACTCATACTGTGGCTCAGAGGCAGAGTGGGTCATCCACCAATCGGATGAACAGCGGTTCGATCCCCGGCTCCTCCAGTCTGCATGTTGAAGTATGGGACTTCTGTAAGATACTGAACCCCAAATTGCTCCCAGTGATGCTTCCATCAGTGTGTGGATATGTTAAAACTGAGTAGCAGGTGGGACTTTAATGGTAGCCTCGGCCACCAGTGTATGAATGTGTGTGTGAATGGGTGAATATGACTCATAGAGTAAAAAGCACTTTGAGTGGCCGGATGACTAGAAACGTGCTATAAAAATGCAGGTCCATTCACCATTTACTTACTTACTTACTTACTTACTTACTGACTTTGTTTCTTGAAAATATGTGCAGCATAAAGATTCTTTTATTTTGAAGTAATATTTCTATTAAGATTTATAATAGTAAGAAATTCAATTTCTTTTCATGCTTTTATAAAATCAAAATAATTGTTTAGTCACACATTTCAAGTACCCTCCATGTATTTTTTAAAATGTTACGAGAAATAAATGTACATACAAATTTAATTTAAGCCTTAAGGCTCAGGCTGTGAAAGTCACTTTATCTGCCATAATTGCTGAGGCACATCACAAATATGTTGCTGATTTGGTCTAAAAAAGTGAAGCGCATGATTGATTACAGTACATTATAAAAACATAAATGGCACAGCATGGGATTTAATTTTGAAAGTCATGTTAACAACCATGCCCCTCCAGATTTTCTGCACACTACATTTCAAATATTCAAATATGAAACCAAATTGCCTCAAATTGTCAAATAAATTAGAGCCAGTGTTGCTCTCAAGGTGGATATTTTCCTGCAGATTTCATTTCAAGTTAATCTATACCAAGAGAGTAAATCTGTGCGAGGAAATCATTGGTTTGTGGGTTGAAGTGGGGCCAAAGTCTCTGAGAACTTTGTGTACTCTTCCTGCTCCTTTGTGATCAAACTGATTCTTCATGTATTGACAGTGACAGTCGTGCATTTAATTTAACCTGCTGAAGCATATCTCCTTTTCTTTTATCCCAAGATAGAAGGATGAGGCATGTCACAGCTGCTTCTCTGTTTGGACATGGTGACACACAGAAAGGACAAAGCTGTTCTCTCATCTTAAGCTGCCTTCTTTTATTTTGTAAAAGAGACTAAAAGTGCATAGTTGCGAACTATAAAACATCAAGATGTTCTTTTTTCCAGCAATGCTCTTTTTACAGTGAACTTATGTATCTGCGGAGAGTCAGAGATGAGACAGAGGAAGGAGGCAACGGGCGCAAGAGAAAAATGGGAAGTGTTTGTGTCCCCCCCCCAAAAAAGACGGAAGAGAGACTGTGCCAAGCTTCAAACGACAGGGTCTGTTCTTTGTTCTGTGCCATAGTGTTTGCACTGGAAGCTTTTTATGAAAAGTCTCTCTATGACTCAAGAGCTCCCACTCTGCTCTGTGCCTCCATCCACTTCGATTTATTTCAGGGTAGACTGACGGCACTCCACTTGATCAAGGGATTCAAACCGAAACAGAGCAAATCAAAGAAATTAAAAATTCAGCTATTTTTGAGGAGTATTAGCTTCAAACTACGTCATCCACAAATGCCACTTTACTTCTCACACAGCTCCGGGTGGAAGTGCGAGATATGAAAGCTGCGTCTTTGTTGTGGAGAGATACAGACACAGACATTTAGACAGAGATGCAGAGAGGGACGGCGATGAGGAGGGGGCACTGCTGCTGCTTCCCTCAGCCAACGCTTTTAGTGAGTGCGCTATAATTTTCTAAAACAGGAAGAGTGACTGCATCAAGCTTCAAACAGCAGGACCTGCTCTTTGATCCATATCTTTTCATGAAAATACTCTATCTGTGCCTTAAGAGTTTCCAATTTGCCTTCTGCCTTTATTAAGAGAATTTAAATGAATAGAAAAAAATAGCTCCAGATTCAACGTTTTAAGGCGCACAATTACATTTTATGCCGTGCAATTAGAAATGTGCTCATTTGCATATTTGCCTGAGGCACCAAAAATTAAGAGTACCTGAATGTGTTGAACCCAAATGGTTCTGAGAACAGGATGAGTCATTTGCAAATCAGGGATCAGGGATGCGAGTGATAAGGACGGACACAAAGGGATGGCTGAGGGTGGAATAAAACTCACTGCTTTATAGTCCCATAAAAGATAGGGACCAGAGAGTGCCACAGATTTTCTTACCAGTTTGTAGAATTACCCCGTGATTGGCCTTTGTTTTACAATGCAAAGGGAAAAAAAACATCAATGCACGCCAATCAAGTTCACCTCATTGTAGCTAATGAGCAGACCGGGGCTCATCTGCATATCACACCAACTGGGAGAGAGGTAGGTGGCGGTAATAAACTACCGTCTAATAAAAACCAAACAATGCTGCTCCAAACATATTAAGATATTTAAAAGGCAAATCAACCTCCAGGAATACAAGACTGTGTCTTCTACAAACTACATTTAAATGCAACTACAGCAAATACGCTTTGAGGGAATGCCAAGCAAATGTTGATACTGTATATCAGCAAAATGTTCACTGACATAAGTTGTTTCTTGCTAATTTTGTTGTTGTTAGTATCCACTCGTAGTGACTACGCTACAGCATTATTTTTTTTCTCATTGTTTTTTTTTTTATCCTCCAACCTTGATTATTGTAATGCCTTGTTCACCTGCCTAAGCAATCGCGCTACACATCAGCTCCAAGTTGTCCAAAATTCAGGAGCTAGATGATCCTCTCACATCACACCTATTTTGGCCTCCCTACATTGGTTTCTTTAGAATCCATTTTAAAGTTATTTTAATCACATAGAAGGCTCTCAATGATCTGGCACCGGACTATATAACTGAGCTTCTTGCACTGTAGCATCCAAACAGGCCCCTCAGATCTGCTAGTCTGCGTCTTCTAACTGTTCCAGAGTCCAGGTTAAAGACAAAGTGTGATCGAGCGTCAGATCAGCTGACTCTGTTCACGACTTTAAATCTCATCTGAAAACTTACTTTTACAGATCGGCCTTTCCTGACAGTTGATAGGCATATTGTGTGTTTAATAGAATAAAATTATTATCATCATTTAATCAGAATCATGATCTTTCCTTAACCTTAGCCAATGTGCTTTTGTTGCCTTAAACCTATGACAGGAGTCTAGACATGAATCCAATCTCCTGGTGTCAAGGTCCTGCACTGTCCACCTCCACCATCCTCCAACCACCTTCTTCTGGAGCCTGTGCGCTACATGAATGTAGTGTTTTGTTACCTGCACATAATCCAGGCAGCAATTACATTGCCACAACATAATCAAAGCAGTTTATTAACATACAAATGTAATTTCTAGGCGACGGAAATACAAGAAAGACACATCCTGTCATGCTTTTTTTCCCTTTTTTTTGTGGCTAAAAACGTTGTTTAACCACAGTCCATGTATTAATATCTCTAGAGACGAGTAACTGAAACACCTTCAGTCCGACAGACCAACTATCCCTTTAATGTATGCACAGCATATTTTCTTTTTTCCCCTCTTGTTCCTCTCTAAAAGCAAGCATGTTCAGTATTAATGCAGCAGTAATAAATTCTGCATTTAAAAGCAGCAAAACACACTGGGTTGAGGGATGCTGCTCTCGTAGCCACAGTATAACAATCAAAGGAAGGGCTTTATACATTCATAAAACTTTTATGGATATGCTTTCACCACTTACTTTGTCCATCAGCATAATGTCTGGAAAAACATGCACTCCATAAATGCATGCAATCACTTTAAGCCATAAGGATTGACTCTATGTCCTACTGTACTGAACGTATGCATTTCAGCAACATACAGTGAGAACAATGTCAAATATGAGTATGTTATAATTGCAGGCAAATAAAACCAATACGTTTGTATTTTAAGACTTTTTTGTTCTAATTACATGTGCATATGTACAAAATAAATGTTCATATATTCATATGTTCTTTTACAAGGTCAGCAATAACTGGCTCTCCCACTCAAAGTGTGATTTGTGAGCGATATTTAAGAGAGAATGATGAGAAATCAGAAGTGTAATTTAACCTTGTCAGAGTGTTCTGGACCTGTAAAGTATTTGATTGATTATTGTATGACAGTCAGAGGCCTGGGACTAATAAACAGCCTTAATCATTCTGAATTACACATCAGAGGCAGGCTGTAAATCTGAGAACAGCACAACAGAGGGGTAAAAATCAGCCATGCTGTGGTAGTGTTAAATTTGCCAGTCGCTGATGGTCTGTAATTTAGAGGCAGCCAAGCCACAGAACACATTAGTAATGGCACTGTGTCAGCGCTCGAGCATATGCACTTGAAATGCAGCCTTAAATTAAGATCTAATGTCTTGGCTGGGAGACATGTCAGAATCTGGAGAGATGAGATTAATTATAACTTAACTCATCTATACTGGTATTATTTCTAAAAAGAGTGCATCTGTATCAGTGAGGTAACTGGTGTCCGGCTGGAATCTTGAACATCCAATTAATTTTATTTCTTTATATAAAAATGGCTGTTTTACTAGTTGGGCAATTTTTTTTACATGACCCAAGTAAAAAAAATAAAATTAAAAAAATTTAAAAACTCAGACTATTCTCTGAGATTAATGTAGTTTATTGTTTATTTACAAGAAAAACTTAAATGTTCTCAGAGATTAAGGTGGTAAATTTATGAGAGAAAAAACTCAGACATTCTCTGAGATTTAAGTAGTAAAGTTTTGAGAAAAACTTCTATATTCTCTGAGTTTCAAGTGGTAAATTTACAAGAAAAAAAACTTGGATATTCTCTGAAGCTAAAGTGGTAAATTTATGGGAAAAACTCAGATATTCTACAAAATTAAAGTGGTGAATTTATGTGGAAAAGGTTGGATATTGTCCAACATTAAAGTGTAAAATTTATGAGGCCAAACTTGGATACTCTCCAGGATTAAAGTTGTAAACTACCACAAAAAGCTAAGTTATTCTCTGAGAATAAAGTGGTAAAAACTCACAAACACACTGCCAGAAAGTCTGGTAAAGTGGTAGACAGAGTGACACAGCCCACACTGTAACTAACTGCACTCCCTGAAGAAATATTGTCATATTTTTGGAGAAATGAAAGAGTGATTCCAGAGAGAAGCAGACAGAGGGGTCTACAGTCTGTGTTTGAAGGATATATCCAGGATGTCAAACTGACTCAGCAGCAACAACAGGTTAAAAAGACAAAGATAGTTAGAAGCTAAAGCCGAACTATAGGCTACAGATCACAGTGTAAAAGTGAACCACCACATCACTGCTGATCGCCACACAAGACAATGAATATAAAGGGAAACTTTGCTGATATTGAACCAGCTGTGTGGCATCGCAGTGTGTGCAGGTGAACGGTGTTTGGTTTCACCCCTGTGCCGCTGCCAGCACCAAAACCTCTGCCGCTGGAAGAAGTCAAACAACATTCATCTGCACACACTACGATGACACAGAGCTGGTTGAATATCAGCAAAGTTTCCCTGCTTCCCTTCACTGGTTCCTGTACAGCAGGGTCGGTCTTTGTTTCATTGTTATAATCATTAAAAAGCAAAAGCAGCATGTGTATACATTCAGTAGGCTATATCTTCAGTAGCTAGCTAGCTAACCCTACACTTTTCAGGGTTTGATTTTGGTTTTGGAACAGGGAAGAAACGTTTATCTTTTTCCAACCTCTCCAGGTAACGAGTATCATTAATACATGACGTGCCCCAGGCACAACATTTAGCTCCAAATCCACAAAACCAGCCTGAAAATGAAGGAAATCTGACACGACTGAATTCCTGAATTTGTGAATTTATGACTTGAATCTTGGAAATTCTGAGTTTTTCCTCAGAATATTACACCCCTCCTCAGCTTTGTCTTTTTTATTATTATTATTTACCTACAATGGCCTTACGCACCCTGTGGTACTTGTGAAGTTCCCCTTATTTATTTGTTTAAGTGACAAAAGAAGATGTTGCGTGCCCATAGCAGAGCAGATCTTAACAGCCAGCAGCATCCAGCAGCCACTGACAGCTGATTGTCTCTCGCGGTTCGTCATTTGGTGACGGAGGTGGGGGAGAAAAAAAGGTGGTCAGCGGCAATTTTCATCACATCATTTCTGTCTGTCAGTCTGTCAGACAAAGACCTCTGTGTTCATGATTGTAACTCAACTGCATTCGCACTGCTTTCGACCGGCAGCAATGCACATACAAGTAGAAGAGACAGATAGCGGTCATGCACGCAGAAACACACGTATGTACACACATGCAGGACGGAGAACAGACTAGACAGACGTGCCGAGCTCAGCATGTGAACACACAGACAATCATCCAGTAAGAGAAACAGAATGACAGGTTTGCTTCTCTCGCTGACCCCACGCAGCATATCATTTCACGCATAGCTCACAACGCTCCGCAGGGGCCCGTATCCAAATCTCATCCACCCTCTTCCAGACTCACAGTAACATCTTCAACGTTAAATGTGTTTGGAATAGAGGATGTTACAGTGCGGGAGGCCTGTAAAAATCAATGGAGATCAATTGCAGTTAAGTGTGGACACACTGTGTGTTTTCACAGTACCACAGGCACACTTTTGGAAGAGGGTGTTCTCCTTTCTGAATGCAAATGAAATGCCTAAGACAAGATTTAATAATATGCGTCCCTTTGGCTGTCCGCCTGACACAGGAGCTGCTGCCATTAGATAACTCAGTGGTTCTGGCTTACAGCCACGATTATAGTTTCAGGGAGCAAAGGTGAAACTCTGAAAAAGTTCAAAAGAAGTTCATTTAAGGTTTTAAAGACTGAAAAAAGTTCCCAGTATAAAGACTGTATTCATTATTTAATGATGAAATGTTCATCAGATGCAAAGATTTTTAGGGAAGACCCACCTGATGATAATGGTTACATTAAGGCTCGGCGATGTAGCAGAGTGCTTCAAGGGTGCTTTCACACTTGTAGTTTGATTCATTTGGTCCGAACAAATAGAAAAAATATACACTCACCTGCCACTTTATTAGGTACACCTGTTCAACTGCTCGTTAAAAAGCTAATCAGCCAATCACATGGCAGCAAATCAATGCATTTAGGTATGTAGACATGGTCAAGACGACCTGCTGAAGGTCAAACCGAGCATCAGAATGGGAAGGAAAGTGACTTTGACTGTGGCAAGATTGGTCTGAGTATTTCAGAAACTGCTGATCTACTGGGATTTTCACACACAACCATCTCTAGGGTTTACAGAGGATGGTCTGGAAAAGGGAGAATATACTTAAAGGTGCCTTGTTGATGCCAGAGGTCAGAGGAGAATGGCCAGACTGGTTCAAGATGATAGGAAGGCA
Source organism: Epinephelus fuscoguttatus (assembly GCF_011397635.1). Taxonomy (NCBI): domain Eukaryota; kingdom Metazoa; phylum Chordata; class Actinopteri; order Perciformes; family Serranidae; genus Epinephelus; species Epinephelus fuscoguttatus. The sequence continues at coordinate 28,775,371 of NC_064757.1, read as the reverse complement.
ACAGTAACTCAAATAACCACTCGTTACAACCAAGGTAAGGTAAAAGTAAAGTTCCACTGATTGTCACACACCTGAGTGTGTGAAATTTGGTCTCCGCATTTGACCCATCCCCTGAGGGAGCAGTGAGCAGCAGCGGTGCCGCGCTTGGGAATCATGTGGTGATCTAACCCCCCAGTTCCAACCCCTGATGCTGAGTGCCAAGCAGGGAGGCAATGGGTCCCATTTTTATAGTCCTTGGTATGACCCGGCCGGGGATCGAACCCACGACCTCCCAGTCTTAGGGCGGACACTCTACCACTAGGCCACTGAGCTGGTCAACCAAGATCTGCAGAAGACCATCTCTGAACCAACAGCACATTGAACCTTGAAGCAGATGGGCTACAGCAGCAGAAGACCACACCAGGTGCCACTCCTGTCAGCTAACAACAGGAAACTGAGGCTACAGTTCACACAGGCTCACCAAAACTGGACAATAGAAGATTGGAAAAACGTTGCCTGGTCTGATGAGTCTGGATTTCTGCTGCGACATTCAGATGGTAGGGTCAGAATTTGGTGTAAACAACATGAAAGCATGGATCCATCCTGCCTTGTATCAACGGTTCAGGCTGGTGGTGGTGGTGTAATGGTGTGGGGGATATTTTCTTGGCACACTTTGGGCCCCTTAGTACCAACTGAGCATGGTTTAAACACCATAGCCTACCTGAGTATTGTTGCTGACCGTGTCCATCCCTTTATGACCACAGTGTACCCATCTTCTGATGGCTACTTCCAGCAGGATAACGCACCATGTCACAGAGCTCAGATCATCTCAAACTGGTTTCTTGAACATGACAATGAGTTCACTGCACTCCAATGGCCTCCACACTCACCAGATCTCCATCCAATAGAGCACCTTTGGGATGTGGTGGAACGGGAGATTGGCATCATGATGTGCAGCAACGGCACTAGCAAGGTGTACCTAATAAATTGAGTGTATATACATTGATTTATTTTAGTCCTGGTCCAATTTGTGTTCACAGCAATGTTTTACAAATGAACCAAGAGTAGTACACATGAAGTTATGCACTGGAGACAGACAGGTAACTCATTGATTGAACAATTTTGCTGATTGTCATCCTGCCTCATCAGCGCATTATCAGGAACCATGTGGGGAAATCAAATTCCGCTGAACGAGAGCAGTTTATGTAGCATTTTAATTCCTCTTTGTTCTCTGCTGTCGCAAAGAGCTCACAAACAACTGATTATAAGCTTTATTAGTTTTATTAAACTACAAACCAGGCACACTAAAGATGTGGGACAAAAAAGAACATCTTGCACAGTATTATGCTAAGGAGGGTATTACCATGGGATCAGTGTGTCACACACTTTTTAATGGACTGCTGAAGTACAGCATCCAAGATGGCAGCGCAGATGGCAGCTTAGGTGTATCTACACATGCTGTACGCACTTTATATACTGTCATATCCATCTACCTCCATTGTCATTTATCATTCTATTTTTATTCCAGCACCATTTCTGGTCAATGGAAGTCAAGTGTTTGTGATTACCTTGTCCAGCTTTGTCCTTGTTTTTTGCTATGTGTCTGTTCTGTGCATGTACACTGAAAGCAACACAAGACCAGAGTCAAGTTCCTTGTGCTGAATGTGCACACATATTTGGTTGATAATCTGATTCTGACACAGGTGGATAGAAGCACACTACAGTTTCAACTGCTTCTGACTGTCCGATTAATCAGAAAAAAATCACCACACTCGCACTGATGCACATACAGTATATGTTACCATGGTTATCAAATGATTTACATAAATAAATTGCTTCTATAGGTATCAGTGCTGTGAAAAGCTTGGAGGGCAAATTGGAACGCCTCACAAACATTATTCATGAAAAATGTATGTGGATAAAGTCTATCTATTTGATTTTATTTTCCACAGACAGAAACGAAAAACTCAAACGATTGGAGAAAGAAGAATGCACATTCCAATTTTGCCAAGCTCCAAAATGTTTAATTTAAATATCTCTGTAAATATGAAATATGAGGTATGTCCCTTACCTCCACATGTATCTCTTGTATCTTTACCGAGGTGATCAAAAACATACGACCCAAAACTTCAATGTACTACACCAAGGACAGCAATGGTCAAGTTTAGGGTGGCCCCCTAATGACTTTGTCAACCAGAAACGTCAGTACTTGGCAGGACTTTAATTGGTTGTTTAGGCACAGAAAAAAAAGCAAAAACAAATGTGACACTGTTTTAGGAGCTGCATCTTGGCAAAATAAATCAAAACCTGTATGACTGGACCATGTGGGAATTTAATTTGAAAGGACAGACACAGGAAGTGGAGTCACGTTACAAACCAATCACAGCCGACAGATATTTTTCCCTTTGTCCATAAATATTCAGTCTGATAAATACGGAAAAGTTGATCATGTTAGTGCAGGGCTACCCAGAGCTTTACATCTGTCCCATAGACGATAGGCCTACACACTTGTAAACAGCGCCTGGAAGAAGATCAGCTTTGCACTCAGGATTTCAGGTAAATAGGCTCTATGATGCTTGTTAAGGAAGCGCTCAGTGCCTGACCTTGAGTTTTCCAGGCGGTTAAAGATGTGGCATGTGTATGGCCTCTGATTTCCAGGACTGGTACCTGAGATTATTCCACAGGCTAGTTAATAACATGTTGAACAGGAAATCCAAAGTGTGGGATCATTTTGAGAAGGTGAAGGACGAACCCAAGGTGATAAGTAAACTCTGCAGGCAAACACTAACACACAGTCTAATCTCACAAACTCAAAAATGAAGACAAAATGAAAAACATAGATAAAAAGTAATTACTTTAGAATAGAAACTAATTTATTGCTAAAATAAAAAGCGTGCAAGAAAAGGATCATGCTGATTTATGCTGAGAATGACCACCCCCAACGTAGGCGATTTCTATCATCAAAACGAGGCGTAACACCTAACTGAATGTATAAATATGTAAGAGTCTGTCTGTGTCTCTAAGGTTTGTTCTAGCTTCACCATTTCTATGGACACCCTTTCCTGCATTTGGGATCAGTTGAGGTACACACAAGACTTCACGCTGAGAAGGGGTAGCAGGGGGGTCACCAGGCAGGGAGGGACAGCAGGGGTCTGCTGCTGTATGATGGCTACAGGCGTTTGATCAACTGAGAGGAAAGGATCCGACAAATTCTACAAGATACTGCAGAGAGCAGCTGCAAGAACTACCATTTCAACAAATCACATCGTAACAAATATCAAAGTTTAAAGAAGTTTGTTATGTTGGAGAGGCCTGCCTGTGCACTTTGGCCATCTGAAGCTACAAAATTTAAGCATAAGAGATGGTCGGACCAAGCAGAAAATCTGATCTCCATAAACACACACTCAGCTCCGCAAACCTAGTTTGAGCCAGGAAATTACTAATCTCTATACACAGATATCTGCATATGTATGCAGAATCTGTAAGCAACGGTACAAGATTCTGGTATCAAAGCGTTCTTGTTTCCATTTGTAGTCTGTTTATAATCCAATTAGTTTTGATCAATCACATCTGAGCAGCAGGTAAACAGTCCATGTGGCGAGCCAAAGAGGCAAACAGCACTGGCTGAAATGCTATTTCGGAGCCCACTTTCTATTTTATTGGCTTATTTTAATTATTATCTGATATGATTTGAGAGATTTGTTTGTAAAGATTAGCCAAAATGACCGGTGCCTGGATAAGGATGTTTTGGCTACACCAATCCCCCAACATTTTGCCTGTTGCCCCCAGGCCACGGTGCTCATGGGCATCATGTCTTTGGCTAGACTCACAAGTCAGTCTTTAGACGCTTTGCTTAACTAAAGACTGATGACTTTCTCCCTGATTTTGTGTTTAGATGGGCGGATACAATTTCAGAGTTTAAAAAAACTCCCTACGTTGCAGAACCAATAGTAAATCTGCAGGGCGGTCCTTCGGTGGCTCGCTGAACACTTGTGCTTGTAAACACAGTCCCACTAGAAACACGTGTAGCGGTACAAAATAGCTCAGCCGTGCTCGCAGAAAACGCCGTCAAAGTTAGTGGATGTTTGTGGCGTTTGCGGCGACACATTCTCGCCAACTAAAAGAAACAAACATAATCTTTTCCAAGGCCATGACTCATCCGTCCGGCCAGATTATAGAGAGAATTGCCTTGTTGTTTACAAATACTTCCGGGTAGAAAACCAGCAGAGCTTTTAGCGATATATATATATATATATATATATATATATATATGTATATATATATATATATATATATATATATATAGATATATATATATATATATATATATATACATAGCCTATATATCACATTTTTCACATCACTGTATCACCGTTTGGTCTAATCCGATGTTTGTAAAGTCTTTAAACACAATGATTGAACAAACATTACTATTTCTGTGTGCACGTTTAGCTGGGCTAACCGTTAGCTGTTAGCCCTGTTAGCCGTTAGCAGTGTCTGTAATAGGTAATAACTCATTAAACGGTCCGTGAAAAAATATCTTTTCCAGCGGATATCTTAATTACAACATGATTGAGCTAGCAAAGCAGTTTTGTGTTGCTATGTATGGTATTTATTCAGTTTTGGGAAATCACGATGTCTAGAAAGCACCAGTGGCTGCAGCTGACAGGAACAGCTAACAGCAGCAGCAAAGCTAACATCAGGACGTCATCTGTTAAAAGCCTCCCGTTGTCGGATATGACATGAAACTATTCCAGTTAGCTCAATCATGTTGTAACTAAGACATCCACTGGAAAAAATATTTTCTTCACGGATGAGCACACGTTTAAATATCTCAGCATCCATTTTCAAGCTCTCTGTGTGTTTGTTTCCTCGCGGACGAGAAAAGGAGGAGCGCGCACTTCCGAGAAGGCGTGTCCTTTTCAAAAATGCAAGAGGCGTTGCTTTGTTGCCAGCCGTTTTCACCGGTGTGTTAAACAAACTTTAGAAAGGAGTGTCCCCAGACTATCAGAAGGCGGAGATCTCTGATTGTCTGGTGGCGAGACTAGTCTTTGGCTAGGAAGTATGTCTCTGTGTCTGTTATATCTCTGCTCCTTTTCAATCACTTCTCATACAGGGTTACGGCGGCAAAAGAGGACACTATTGAATGTTGTTTTGGTGCAGTGCCGCTAGTGCTGCTCACAGCAGCAGAAGTGCTGGGCCGTTGAGCAACACTTGTTGGTGGCTTATTGCAATTTTGTCTCAGATCTCCATGCTCTCAGTGTAGTCAGTGGGATGCCACCATTTCAGGCGATAGAGAAGATTTGCTGTGTTTCCCGTCCTGGTTGGCACTGACCAACGACATATTTTGCAGACCGATTTTGTCCGTGCGTCGTCACCTTTCACGTAGCCAAACTACTTCCAAATCATTGATGTTGTGTAACGTTTTGTATCCACAATGTCATCTTTTCGTTTTTGAGGATAACTCTCTTTGCTCCTCACTTACACTCATTTTCCCCTCTTTTCGTTATGTCCACACTACTTTAAATTCCTCCTCACCTCGGCATTATTCATTTCAAAGCAGCTCTGTTGTACAGGCTGCAGGTGAAGAAACTAGTATATACACACTGCACACACACACACACACACACACACACACACACACACACACACACACACACACACACACACACACACAATATAGAAAAGCAAGGGCCCAATTCATCATTGTTGACCGATCTTGAGTCTCACACATATATGGTGCGTGTGTGTGTGTGTTTATGTGTGTGTTACTGAGATGGATCAGGTCCTGGTGCTGCAGTCTGAAAGCATCAGTTTCTCACACACATACCAACACATTTAGAAGGAACAGTGCATCAGAGAGGTAGGGAACCATGCATCACAGATAATAAATGACTGCAGGTTCCTTAGACCAGGAGAGACAAATGAGCGCTGTCAGCATGTTTATCTGGAAAGTTCCTGAAACTGACCACTATTACTCTCCTGCTCTCGTTCGAGAAAATGTCTGAGCCTGGGACGTGGGGAACCTGTCCTCATTACCATCATATCCGCCACCAACGCTGCATACATTCACAAACATCATCGGTATGCCATAATCTTTTTTCTTCTCTTTACCAGTTCAGCTCCCTATTTGACAGAAGGATGTAACACACCACTCCATCATTTCCAGGAGCAGCAACAGCCATACAGGCATAACCACACAACATAAAGAAACCATTTACTGTCTGTCTGCAGGTGATGGGACATTTGCTGTGATGTACAAGCTGTTTGCCACCATCCATCAGGTTGTGGTTAGTGTGGCACAACACATCAGACTGGAATTGCATCTAGCCAGACTGATTGTGAACAAACCTTTCAGTGAGTAAAGATGCTTTATGTCTCTGCCTGAACTGAAGGTCAGCATGAGATTCTCCTTTCATAATGGCACCATTCTCCCAGTAACCAAGAGGAGGTGCAGATGGAGAATGGTGCGTGGGAATACCAGATGGACTCACGTCTCATGTGTTGATAATGATAATGACCGGGTCAGTTTCTCCATTACCATCAATCACAGCCACCACGAGGACGATTAGATGTCCATGTGCACTTCTGGTGGTCTCTCCAAACTAGAGGAAGAAGATGAGGTGTAAACACAGCTTGCCTGGACTCTTCTCTCACTTATTCACACCCTGATATGTTGCAGTATGTGCACCTGCTGCACCTCAAGGCTACACCTATCACCATGTTAAAGCAAGAGGTCTTCGTATTCTCAAGAGGGGAGCCAGTGAGGGAAGTGAGATTACACTACGTACATGGGCTGGCTTGGCTTGGCTTTGCTTGGTTTGGTTCCTGAAGGTGTGTCTTAAACTGATGATGGCTTGTCTTGAGTGATGACATTTAAAAGCAAAGTGTTGATCCACAACTAAAGTCCCCTGATATTTTAGTTGCATGTGTTTTTCCACAGCAAGGCAGGTAAAAGAAGTTTACCTGTTGGAGGTGAGCTGTTTGCAGAGGTGCATGCTGTCTGCAGCTCTTCATCAACATCTCACTGTAACTGTTTCTGCTTTCACTTTCCTCCCTGCCATATCATTAAGTTCTGCTAATTCCATGATAACACTTTTCGTTAGGGCTACAACTAACGATTATTTTCATTGTCGACTAATCTGTCGATTATTTCTTCGATTAGTCAACTAATCATTTTATCAAAAACTGTGTTAAAATGTTGAAAATTGTCGGTCTGTCTCTCCCAAACCCCAAAATTATGTCATCTAATGTCTTGTTTTGTACTCACGCCAAAGGGTTTTAGTTCACCGTTATGGGAGAGTGTGTCAATATTTGAACGTAAAAAGCTGCAATAAGAGTATTTTGGGGTATTTTTATGGTACTTTTCTATGAAAAATGACTCAAACCGATTAGTCGACTACTAAAATAGTCACTGATTATTTTTATAGTCAATTAGTCATCGATTAGTCGACTAATCGTTGCAGCCCTACTTTTCATTTCCCATAGATTTTTCACAATAAAAGTCTCCCATTATTGTGTTATGTATAAACACTGTCACAGTCACTGCTACCCATTTGGGGGCAGGCTGTCCGGCTTTTGGACCTACTCCTGAGAAGGTCCATCTCCAACGAGGCTTGGCATGGCATGGCGCGTCTAAACTGACAATGTAAACGCAAATTGACGCAGCATGGCTTTACTCGGCGTGGCCAAGAGTGACAATGGAAAAAGGGAAATTGTTTGTTGACTGGTCAATTTTGACATTTTGGGCAACTTTGCCTCCAAACATGTCTTCTTTCAGAGTAGTGGAAATAAAATGTTAAAAAATACACATTTTGGTGTTTATTTTAGTTTCGATTTCTGCTCTAGAAATGTATCCAAAAAGTCCACATTTAATTAGACAATGCCTAATTTGCATATTTAAACATATATTTTTGGATAACTTGTAATAGAAAAGAATGATCACCTTAATGTAAGTAATCAACTGGCAAAGTTTTGCAGTGATGTCTGTTTTTGCCTGATCCACCTGTCTTATTTTTGCCTGAAAATGTGTAAAATTTTACAACACATCTTTAAAGGAGCTATATGTAAGAAATCTAAAGCAAATAGTTGTAAAATCATCCTAATATCTCACAGAGACTAAGGAATAATGTTCATATAACATACTGATCTCACCGACAACAATAGTACAGCCAGAATATTCGCATTTAAAAAATATTTTACGGTCTGCAAATCATCTTTATCTTTTGAATTTGTGTTTTGCTCTGTTGCGCCACCCACCGCTATCTACCAGTCACGCAGTCAGTAGAGTCTCAGCATCAGTTACAGTTACGACTGAGCTACAGCAGCACAGCAAGCAGCATTAGCAGTGTCCCAGTACATAGCATTAGCAGCCGGCTCCTCCTCAGCTGTATCCCTGCAGCAGCGTTAGCAGCACAGAAGCTGGACTTGCTCGAACGGTCCGGCAACCGCCCGTGGGCAAACAAATCAGTCTCCAACAAACAGTCTCAACCTAGTTTTTTAAGGTTGTTGGCAGTATTTTCTGCTTTATGGGATGATAAAAACTGCCTCTGTAAAACCCTTTGACTCTTGAAAGTCAACAAGATTAAAAAATAATTTTGCAGACATGCAGACTGGAGGAGCTGGGGATCAAACTGTTGATTAGTGGACAACACACTCTACCTCTGAGCCACTGTTTGTATGTAAAGTAGTTACTCTACAGAGATTGGTTTCATGTGGGAAAGGATCTTTTGACCAAAGTCAAAAGAAGTTTACATCCAGTAATTGGATAAGGTTTTTGACCTTCCACACTTCCTCCAATGTGAGGGTTGTATGCTGTTGTTCTAATGGTTAATACGCTGGCATGATATAGAGAATTTACTTCAGTTTAAAATGTCTTGAAATACTGTTGCAGTTTCTCCATCAAGAGCACTAAACAAACAAAACTCTATTTTCAACCTGCAGGTATGCCTGTCTAGGATGTCAGCAGGTACTGTTAAGTTTGAGAGGGAAACACCAGGGTTCCACCGGTGTACTGAATATGTAAAACCAGTCGTCCCCCCCCCCCCCCCCCAAGCCATGTTCACATTACAGTAAGAAGCATTTTTCAGCAGCTGAAATTCAAGGCACAGCTGTGTCAAACCCAGACAGCAAGAGCTGACATATGGAGAGTTTTATTACTCTGATAGACCCTCAGCTGCCTGAGGTCGATTAACAGGAGGAGTATCATATTTACAGTAAACATTCACCTGTGGGGATAAAAAAAAAAAAAAAAAACTTTAAAAAAGCTCCTTACGTAGTCACTGTTGTGCTTTGTTAGAAAAGTTTGTGTGCATGTGATCTAGTATCTGTCTTTTTTGCTAATTTTGCTCAGTCAGATGGAGATCCCCATAAACTATGTAGTAGCACCTCTGATTAGGGCTGGGTATCCTTTAAAAAATTACGATACTAGCACCAATACAAGTACCATTAAAGTGATACCGATATGCATAATTTGACTGTAATGTAATGTCTTAATAAACTTCACAAAGAGGACACCTGAGAGTCCACCAGGCCACATAGACACAGCGACAAGGCTAACTGTTAGCATCATGTGGCTGACGTTCCCTAACAGCTATTTACAAATTAAATGACAGAGTTGAACCTTTTTGGAGTCAGATCAAGTTTGCTGGGATCATTTAACAGTTTGGTTTTGGATGTTAGCTGCAAACACATTCTCAGTCTGATCTTGTCCCGTATCATTTGGTCTTGGACTTTCAACGCTGTCATATGACGTGCAAGGTACCCTAGGTGCGCTGGTTGTTGACGCTCTAGGACACCATCTCAACTTCAGCCTGTTACACAGATTGTCTGTTTTTAAAATACACTTCTGTTTCCATGGGAAATAAATGTAAATTGATGTTTTTATTTCAACAAAAAATGCATGCGGTTACACTTAGCACATGGTTGGGTTTAGGAAAAAAGAACAGGGTTTAGCTTTTCAACCCTACGGGAAACAAACACTGGCCTCCTGGGTGAAAGTCCTGCCTGCCCCACTTGGACCTGCCATGTTTCACGATAACAGCAACTGGTTACCAATCATGCTAACATGAAAGGACGACTTTTTTCATTGGTGTCTGATGCCGGAAGTCACTGCCCAAGCGCCAATATTTGACGCCTTCAGAGTGAGATCAGGTTGTAGCAGCTGCTCCTGTGTTAGCCTGTGCTTACCGGTCAGATGTTGAACTGCACAATGAACTGAGGAGGTGAGCAGCTCCGGAGATATACGCAACAGAGAGTTTGCTGATCTGACGGAAAATTTACATGGTCTGGAATTAGACTCCTGAGCACAAAGGATCGAATGCAGGTATCATTTCACTGGAGACATCACGCTACTAGTTGGCACTGGGTTATTTTGTCGATACCTTAAACGAATGGAGCACCAATAGTCAGCCATACCTCTGATTAAAGCTTAATTACTACTCACCCACTTTATTGAAGACATTATTGATGCAGGGACTCTACTCGACACAGTCTGGCTACAGAGTGCACACAGATCATACGTTTTATGAAAAGGAATAAAGACTTTGTGATGACCAGTGGTGTTCCTGCCTCAGCACTCCCATAATATTCACATTGGTCCATTGTCAAAATGTGTTTCTTTGTGAAAGCTTATCAAATGGGCTCCACATGAACCCCAAACACATTAAAAACCACTATCCCATTGTTACAAAACATGGCTGCTCTGCTCGCCCATAACAGACTGGGGTTCAGTCACTGTATAAATTCAACTAGGTATGAGCAGTATGACTCTGATTGTCACCAGCGACTGGAATACTTTTAATGCGTCAAAAACCCAGAAGGCCTTATGAAATAAACATATCATGAGATATCACATTTCTGCCAAACAGCCCATATTCATTACCAGAGAACAGTGTCTGTTTATCTCGGCTTTAATACAGCCTGTCTGTGGATAGTCTGAAATTGTCATTCGGGTAATTCTGTCTGTATCCTCCCAAAGAACAAGGGATTATTGTTACAGGAAAATCCCAAAGGAGAAATAACGCAAGTAAAGGCCAGCAGCAAACACCAAGCCAGCTAATATTAGCCAATGATTCATCTCAAATCCCTCGATGATGTGTGGATCATTTCTCTTTCCCATCCCTGTGCTTGTGTTTACTGATTATTGCCATTTTTGTGCGCTATAAACCATTATGCTCGTACACACCACAATATAAAGGCACGCGTACACTACAGGGAACACTGTGCCACATGGATGCATACATGTATCTGGTACATGCATGTGAAAGCGCACATATTACTTGTATCACGTGGGAAAAAAGCTGCAATATAATTTGAAAAACTACAAGATTATAAAATAAAAAATTAAACTGCAGCCTAAGGCAAAGTCCGAGCCATGAAGTGTACCAAACATGCAAGACTGAGATATAGAGCTCAGAGTTGCAACAACAGCAGCACACCCACATGTAATCTCCAACAGCGAAGTAATTACAAATGTGAAATGTTGAATGAATAAATTGCAGTTTTTAATCTTTGCCGTCCGTTTCATTTGTTTGTCCCTCTGGCCAAATAGTTATGGACTACACATGATGTAGGCAGTGGAAATATGGGGTGTGTGAAATCTAGTGGAGCCAAAATATTCTATATAATTTAAGAGCTATGGGTTTTGTCGCTGCGCCACAAGCTGGCTGACTCGTGAAATTACTTGGTGGGTGCACCGAAGGAGATTTAATAACATACTCTATCATTCATCCATAGTGGCTCTGTTGTTTACAGTAGTCTACAGCCCTCAATGCCAAATGGATTGTTCTGAGAGTACATCTACCTACCAATCACAGCGCTGCTTCCTGCGGCGACTTGCACGCTGTGCACAGTTGTCCACTGCTATACCTTGTTAGAAATTCTAGGCTTGGGATTTGAGTGTGTTTGTGTCCAGTGTGTGTGTGTGTGATTATGAATGGCTATATCTAAATATAAAGCATGACAAACTGTTATTTCCATCCCTGTGAAGCATGTTGATGGAAAATTTCCCTTCTCCCTTGACGCCCACAGTCTCAAAACAGGCCCAGTTCAATATCAATATCAAATTTCACACCAGGTTTAGACGGCCCAGACACACACACACACACACACACACACACACACACACACACACGCACAAATGCACCCAAAGAATCAACATCTGTGCCTGTGGCCAGTAAGTCTAGACATTTGGAGCAGCAACTACCCTGTTAAACTGAAATGCTTTCACAAAAAATGAGATGAAGACTACAATAACACACACTCTCCCCTTCATCCCTTTATTTATAGGACATATACACTCTTGAAGAAGGTATAACTTTAGGTAAACACAAAAAATACATACACACACACAAGAAAAAAAAAAGGCGAGGCGAGAAACAGATAGAAAGCAGTTCATGCATGTCGGTGGACTAAAAGTCTTGTTTTCCTCAAAGGCTTACTTTGTGATTGTTCCTTAAATCCTCTAAAGCTGGTTTGACCCCACGCTGCCCAAGAAAGACCAACTGCTGCTAACCTTCCACTGTGCACAAGTGTTTATGTAAGTATCAAAGGAGAATGTTGATGCAGGGGATTATGTGTGCCTGAGCAAACAGGGTGCAAGAAAGGGAGACAGAGAGAGAGAGAAGGAAAAAAAGACGGAGACAGAGGATGCTGTGCAAGTGTGGGCATGTGTGTGTGTTTGGGAATCTAGATCCACGTGGTTTTATATAGTTTCCTGCATCCCTGAGACTAATACCAGCAGTAGCATGGCGTCTTAAAACTGGTGATCTTGCACCCATACACCTGCAGTTCAGTGGAGTTCTAGGCTACGTTCACATTACAGGGCTTAATGCTTAATTCCGATATTTTCCCCAGATCCGATCTTTCTGCTTAGACTATCACTCATTCTTGAGAAGTGGGACGGAATCTTCACTTTGATTTTTACTCTGCAATTAGGCTAGGAAAAAATAAACATCAGATCTTGATGAATGAGTTATTCAAGTTGAAAATCTTAACTGATGTACCCTGTATAATTTGTTGAGATGGAAACTGAGGATTTCTGCACTGAGGATTTCATCCCGGTCAATGGAAACTAAAATCATCAACCCACTGAGGGCTGGATTCAAAATCACACTGAAAATGGAAGTAAAAATTTAAAATCACAGGCGGATCCAACTTGAATTTTATCACGGCAACTCATGCTACTACCACAGTACTGTGTATGGCCCCCATATGCCTGTACGCACTCCCGACGACATCTGGGCATGCTCCTGATTAGTAAGCAGATGGTGTCCTGGGGGATTTCCTCCAAGACCTAGATCAGGGCATCAGTGAGCTCCTGGGCAGTCTGTGGCGGTACTTGGCGGCTTTGGATGCACCGATACATAACGTCTCATAGGTGCTCAATCAGATTTAGGTCAGAGGAACGAGATGGCCAGTCAATGGGATCAATGCCTTCATCATCCAGGACCTGCCTACACATTCTGACCACATGAGGTCAGGCATTGTCCTGCACCAGGAGGAACCCTGGGCCCACTGCACGAGTGTAAGGTCTGACAGTTGCGCTGAGGATTTCATCCTGGTACCTAACAGCAGTCAGGGTACTACTGGCTATGACATGGAGGTCTGTGCAACCTTCCAAGGATGTGCCTCCCCAGACCATCACTGACCCACCGCCAAACTGGTCGTGTTGGATGATGTCACGGGCAGCATAGCGTTCACCACGGCATCTCCAGACTCTTTCACATCTGTCACATGTGCTTAGTGTGAACCTGCTCTCATCTGTAAAGAGAACAGGGCGCCAGTGGTGCACCTGCTAATTCTGGTGTTCTCTGGCGAATGCTAATGGAGAGGCACAGTTCTGGGCTGTGAGCACAGGTCCCTTGAGAGGACGTTGGGCCCTGATGCCACCCTCATGGTGTCTGTTTCTGACGGTTTGGTCAGAAACAGACACAAACTGTCAGCAACTGGGGCAGCGTACCACAGCAGTGGTACTGCTTCAACTTCAACAATGTAGGGGACAAACACGCATGAATCCTGATATGACCTTTCTCACAGCCGTTGCATGGCCAGTGATCAGATATGTGACTGGATTTAGAACCACATGTGAAAGTGGACAAGATCTGATGGGGGAAAAAAAGTCAGATTTCTGTGTTTACACGACTCTGAAAAAATAAGGTCCATGTCACATGACAGCAAATAACTCTTAGGCCACATTTGCTTGTTGTGAACGCAGCCTGAGACTGATACCAGCAGTCGCATGGCCTCTTTAAACTGATGATTATGCATCCAAATGCAAGGAGTTTCTGTGTCTATAACCAGCAACTTATCATTTCACTCAGAACTGCAGCGTCAGGTCAACTACCCCACTCCAAAAATACAGAAATCACTCAGCAGGAATGCATGTTTTTATCAGTCAAAAAAGATGCTTCACAAATAACACCATTAACAGTCACCTTGCTTTTGTTTATGAATCCGTTATGATAAGCAGAACAAAGAGCCGCAACTGCCAAGCTGTTCATTGTTATGTATTTCATAGCTTCTGACAACTTTCATCAAAGTGCTTCAGCTTTTAATGTATTCACTTCTGAGATTGCCTCTCCTCTTATCTCAGGCCTCCTTCTTCTTCCTCCGCCCGCATCTTACCAGAATCACAGATGACTGTCAATGAACTCCCTGCTAACAACTTTCTTTGCCTTCTGCCCTCGCTTTGCAGTACACTGTCAAATCATTTGGGGTTTTTTTTCCAAGCTGCCAGTAGTAGAAGAGGAGGGAGAGGAAGAGGGGTAAAGGTGTGATGATGAATTCTTCCTCAGACAATGTAATCAGGGAAAGAACTTATGGCCTCTAATTGAGTAGGAAAAAAGCCCAAAGGTCGCCTGGTGTGTCGGTTTTACTTCTCGCCTTTCACCTCACTGCAATAAACTCCCTTGCAGTTATCCTCCAAAAGCATGTCACGCACACTTCTCAAGCAGGTGGGTGGCCAGGAGCTGTGTGCAGAATTAACATTTCTGCTATCAAAAGGCTTCAAAATAAAAGACAGTTACACAGAGGGATAGGAAGGAAGACAATGAAAAGGAGGGCAAATGAGTGCAAGAGGGAGGTGGGAAGAACAGAGGAAAATTTATATCAGTATTCAACACATGGATATGCTTGCACACACACATTTTAAAGATGATTAAGTCGAGGCGAGTACAAGCAGATTAAGTAGTAACAGTGACAGAGGACTGTGTAGGAACAATTCTCCTCTAAGATCTGTTACAATATAATAGACATCAAAAAGGCATTGTTAATTGTGAATGCTTTGACCTCTCCTTTATGATAAAAAGCAGCCACCTTTTATTATGTCATCACACTTTTAAACAAGCGTAAAAAGTAAAGGGTTAAGAGGATCGGATCGAGACAGTCTGACATGTAAATTTAAGATGTAGGCCTACCTGTACCGTGGGAGAAAAGCTCAGCAGGGTGACAAAGTGAAAGGAAAAACTGAGTATTTTTCTAAAGCTCTCGCTATTTTCTCCTCACTGCTCACCTAAGTACAGACACGCGTGGTTTCATTTTCACAGTGTGTCATCCCTCTATTCATACTGGACACGCAGCTCAGCATGCAATCACGACTTTAGTGCACTTAATACAGGACAATTCTGCAACAAAGCAGACTCCTTGGATCAGCTAAAGGAGTCATTTATACCAAATTCAGGTGGTTATTTACTTATAAAAAATAAAATAAATCGCCAATAATTCACCATCCCTATATCCTGGTTCATTATAGCATTACAAATGACAGTAGCTTTATAAAATAACCACTCCAATTGCTGCAGCACTGGATTGTGGAGTTGTACCCCATTAACTACTCTGAACTGCAGATAGCAAGCAGGGCAGGATGATGCATGAAAATGAAACCTATCTACATACTTGAAGAGAAAAATGAAGTAAAAAAATTACTGGATTATTTCTCACCAAGGGCGGACAGTGGTTTCAACCTGTTTTGGCTTGCCAGCACTTAAAAATGAAGCAATATCTACTCGTGACCCAACACTGCAGGTTATGGACTCGGTCTGGACATGAGTTATGAGCAGTTCATACAAAGAGAGGTTTTACTGCTGATTGTTTCATCTGTGTGACTTTTAGGGGGGAAAGCGTCCTGTATTTCACAGGATTAAGTAAATATTAGTGAAAAACAATCTGAAATAAAAATGGAATATAAACCTTTTTTCTTTCCTATCCTTTAAATCATCTTGTGACCTGCTGAGACATGTTCGGGACTGTAGAAGTAACAGCTAGAGCCAGCCCAACAAAGTGTCCAATCCGACCCACTGAATGACTTTACATACCTAATATTGCCGCACGGGTACAGGCTGAGGGGGACCAGGATTCCCGCAAGCTGTACATCTACTATGTTGATCTGTTCTGTACACACGACATCTATTACTGATCCCTCCTCAGTTGCTCTTCCTGAGGTTTCTACTCCACACAGAGGTGCAGTGGTTAGCATTGTCCCCTCACTGGTTCAAACCCAGAGTGGACAGTTCGAGCCCTGGGATGGAGGTGCCCGTCTTTGCGGAGTGTGCGTGGGTTTTCTCCAGGTAGTCTGGTTTCCTCCCACAGTCATGAGACATGCAGGTTAATTGGTGACTCTAAATTGCCATATGTGTGACTGTGAGTGTGAATGGCTGTCTGTCTCTATGTGTCAGCCCTGTGATAGTCTGGTGACCTGTCCAGGGTGTACCCTGCCTCTTGCCCAATGTCAGCTGCACTAGCCTGGATATCCAGACTCAAATCTAGAAAGATTCTGAGCCTGGCCCTCACCGATACACCCTTCCTACCCAAGGGACGGCACTAACTGAGGCATTTCAAATGCCGCTGCACGCAACTGGATAGCACGATGGCCAATCAGAGCAAAAAACAAGGTGACGTATTCATTGCAGTAAGCCCCATTTGTTTGCCGACCAGTGGGGCTAACTGATATATTATGCTGTTGCCATATCCCGTCGGCAAACCGGTAAAAACGTCCTTCCTGGAAGCAAAGGCTTCTAGGGCAGTCTTCTGTTCCTCTCTCAAGGAAAAAGATAAGTGTAGTTGGCTTAGCATTTCTTCCAAAGCTAAACTGAATGGACGCAGTCCTTCGGCAGCTGCCATCTGGACGGTTTAGTATTTGACTCCTACAACGCAGCACTGTCCTCATCATGTTATCCCACCCAGAGCCCACCTCTGTCAGATAGACTGATATGATTGGTCCGATTCAGCGGGCTCTGCTTGTCGGGGCCAGATCCCCGTGCAGTGCAAATTAGAATTTGCTAGGTGCAGGTCATCTGGATTTCCAGGTTATCACTGTACTTCTTTCCACTTAAAGAAAGGGAAAAATTTGGAGGCATTGTTATTTATAGGTTATTATGCAATGGTTTTACTGGTTCGGCCCACAGATCAAATTGGGCTGTATGTTACCATAAAATGTGTTTGACACCCCTGCTATGGGGTCCCAGCTTCCAGGATTTCTGATTCACAACCCTGGAGTAAAGCCCAAAACTCCAAAACCAAAAGTGTGACAGACCTCTGAAAGGAGCATGATGCAAAAAGAGAGCTGCACAGAATCCTGCATGTCAGTTTTCTTAAACATAATCACCTGTCATGTGTGAAACACGTTAAAGACTTCATACTGCAGTGAGAGTTTGTAAAGAAATCATGACAGAGCAAATACATTCAAGCGTAATGACACCCCTGCTGCGTGACATCATGTATATCAACCAGGCAGCACACAGAGCCATAATATCATAAGCAAATGCTGTCACTGATGAAATCCTTTGCTTAACTTGCAAATCCTCCATAATGCGAAATTGAAACCACGGGCAATCAGGTAATCCAACAAGGTGTCTGGACCTCCAGGGCACCCATAAATCTCTTGTTGAGGATTGTTCCCTGTTGTGGGAGTCTGACAACTGACGTGTGGGAGCTGGAGGCAGCCAACAGTTTTTGGAGTGCTGCTCACTTCACTGAGGAGAAAATTGGAAGGTTACCATGCTGTTTCTGATATTAAAAAGGGGCGAGGATGTGAGCTGTTTCATCACTGTGAACGCATTTCTTTTTTTCAAGATGCAGTGAATAGACAGGAATTATAATGCATGAGTTCTACCATATTATTAGTGTCATTGTGGGGCTTGGATTGAGATGTGGCTTTGTAGATGCAGCTTTGTAGGGAAATACATGCATAATATTCATATATGCCACCTTATATTCTCTTTCCCAGGCTGGTAGGGAAAAAATAATGACAGCTTTGCCATCCAATATTAATCAGCCACCAGCAGGGAGAGACAGAGATTGAGCATGATAGAAGGGTCGAAGGGAGAGTTGGAAAAAAAAAAATGTGTGGTGAGTGTGTGTTTGTGTGGGTGATGATTTTTACACTCCACTCATTCTGCTCTCTGATCACGCACTCCAGTTGCAGGTACTTGAGCGAACCTGTAGCCATGCTGTCAAACATCTGTCAAGAGGCTGACAGCGTGATTATCACGAGCCATATCAAACACACACACAAAAAAAAAGTACAGAGTCATCATCGCTGCCGTGCCACAGTTAAAGTCGCAGCCTATTAGGTGTTGTGAAATTAACCAATGACAATTTCATCTCAGGCTTTAGTGAAACTCATTCAGCTACGGCTAATTAACATGGATAATGAAGGAGAGATTAAAGCCATATTTTGACTACGAACACTCTTTCAGATATGATATGGAGCCGCGCCAGCAGTCTTTTACAAACAGCTGCAGCAGCTGAGTGAAACTACAGAGCAGATTATCCTTCTGCTGACCTGCTGTTTCCTACACAGGGTGGACACAATAACAGGAACACAAGATAAGGTAAGATAAGATAAGATAAGATAAGATAAGATAAGATAAGATAAGATCTTTATTGTCTTCCTTAGAAGAAATTTGTTTTGGACCTGCAAGAGACCGTCCACCGTCACACAACCGCCACATATACAGACAACATATAAATTAAGAAGACAAATATATGCCCCCCACCCCAACATCCCCAAGTATTGCACATTGCCCCTAAGCTTAAAAAGTTGACCTTCATTTCCTGCTGTTAAGTAGCTTGATTGACAGTGGGATAAATGAAAATTTGTACCTGCTCAACTTATAGTTGGGTAACCTATACCTTCTGCCTGAAGGCATCAATTCATACTCCTTATGGAGGATATGATTCAGATCTGTAGTAATTTTTTGGCCTTGCTTCATGACTGTCTGCTCAAATATGTCCTATACTGAAGATGGGGGCAGCATGCCAATTATTTTACCTGCCCTCTTAATCAAGTTTTGAAGTTGTGATCTAGCTTTGACGGTCAGGTTACTAAACCATGTTGTGATGCCATAACGGCACCTCTGTAGTGTACTTCAATCCAGCACAAGAGCGCTGCAGATAATACTAATGTTGGACAGATATTGAGTTAACTTTATGGGGATTTTTTTTGATCGCAAGGATTTGATTTTATCGTGTTGTATGTGGTGTTCTAGTAACCTCTAGTGTGTGTGTGTCTCGAAAACCTGAAGATAACCAAATGCTCAGGGGAAATTTTCCTTGTGGTGTAAACATGGGCAGGGAATATTGCTGGTGAGATGTCATCCTGCTGCCAACGCCTGCATCCAAACAAAGAAAATTGCACAAACACTGATCTCATTTTGATGTTTCTGTTTCTGTGTGTAAGATAAAATCTGTTCTTCCGTTTCTGTCACTGTATGATCAGACCTCCTAACTGTTCCTCACATTTTATTTACAGTAGTAAGTGCATTTTTGGCTCTTTTGTCATTTCTGTTCTACCATAGTGTTTTTAGAACTGCCACAAAAAAACACATATCGTTGGACTGCTGATTTTCTGGCCTATCAGTTTATGATAGTGTTGATAGTGTGAAGTCATATTTCTTTTTAGATATTTTTTCGGGCATTTTTAAGCCTTTAATCGATAGGATAGATGAGTGTGAAGGGGGGAGAGAGAGAGGGAGTGACATGCAGCAAAGGGCCACAGGCTGCAGTCGAACCCGGGCCGCTGCGGCAACGGCCTTGTACATGGGGCGCCTGCTCTACCACTAAGCCACCGACGCCCCGTGAAGTCATATTTCAACCCTTGAGCATATATTCAATGTGCAGACTTCAACTCTATCCTCTCGAGTCTCAACCTGTATCTGTTCAGAGATCAGTTTTTTTTTCAAGGGATGTCCCGATCGAGTATCAAAGATCGTTACTGGGTCCAGTCAAGGCATTTTGTAACTGATTGGGATCGGCTATATTATGCTATATAGCGCCCAATCCGACACTTCATTTTACACCAGCTGTCACACAGGTGTTTTAACTCGCAAAGCCTACATGCACTGTAACACAACAAATGCAGCTTTCCTTAACTCTCCAACTCTCTGTACGCTGCTCTGAGCACTTGTTTCATCCCAGCTCAGTGTGAGTGTCTATGGCACATGGTGTTTCACCGCCCTGTTGGAGGAGAGACAAAGCGGGCCACTCACCATGCTGCTGAAAGCGCAACAAATGCCCCACGAGCAAAAAGCCTAGAAGAGTAATACATATGTAGCCTAATCCACCTAAAAGACGTACAGACAACGAAAATAAACACTCAGCACTGGAATACAGTTAATTCAGGTAGCCCAGGCACAGGCTGCAGCCAAGCCACAAACACTAGAGAAAACTCTTTTAAAGGAACAGAGAAAACGGCTGCAACGACAAAAAGATTAAAGCTATGTGATGTTGTACTAAATATGTAAAAAATAAGGAACAACTTTGACGCAGGGAATTCAGTAAGAGCCTGTTGTCTGCAGCTCTTCATTAACATCTCACTGCGAATGTTTCTCCTTTCACTTTCCTACTGTATTATTAGCCCTGCTTTTATTGAAGAGAAGCTGCTATCAAAGTTTGGCTTATTTTGTTATGTATAAACTTTAATTATGAAGCACCAAAATTGGCAGAGTTTTCCGGCAGCAAGCTCACACAACTTCTAAAGCCAATATTGAACATGAAACAGTAAAATAAACCACAGAGATTCAGTTAGAAGCTACAAAAGTACTGAGAGCTGAACACACATACTTTTAAAAACGCCTTTCTCTCTGGTCTCCTGCAGACAGAGGTGAGTAGAGTCTCGAAACACACGCTTGTTTTGGAGGGGGGGGGGGGGGGTTGGCGAGACGTCACTGCTACCAGCTTTAGGGGAAGGCCGCCCGGCTTTTGGACCTACTCTGGAGAAGGTCATTTCTGGCATGGCTTTGCGCGGCATGTTGCGTCTAAACTGACAATGGAAACAAAAATCGGCACGGCATGCCTTTACACGGCGCAGTCAAGAGTGACGATGGATAAAGGGTATTAAGTGCACTGTGCAGCTGTGTTATCTAGGAAAATAGAGGTATTGGATCAGGTCTGGTATTGGCAGATACTTAATATCAAATGACTTGGATCTGGATCAGGAGCAAAAAAGACTTGATCGGGACATCCCTGTTTTGTTTTTATCATTACGAGTATGAGTGGTCTGTAATGGAATGTTATTTCCTGTCCCAACCAACCCTGCTCTCCCCTACTGCAGGTTTGTTCCTGTACTTGACTCTGCCTGCATTGTGTAACACTGGAGCTGAACAGACCAGACAGCAGAGTGGAGGGTCATTAATCCCGCGGCAACAACTTCCTCACATTAACATGCAAGATTGTAATTCTCTTCCAATCTTTCTGTGTTTATACCCACTTAATTCAAGTACCTTTTTTTCCTTGATTCATCTTTTTACTAATAGCCACTCAGTCTTGAATTTACATGAAAATCTTCCCATGCAAATACACACATGCACATTCAATAGACTACACACACACAATCAGAATCAGAGTTTTTCTGTGTCCTTCACATTCATTGTTCCCAGGAAAGACTGCTCTACCTTTTCTGGGTCTTTTTTTCCTCCTTTATTCACCTTGCACTGAGTGCCATTAAACAGTGAATAACCGATAAGAGGACATTTTAGTTTTTTTAATACCGCTGATAAGGGGCTGTTGCAGTCTTTTTAGATACAGGCCTTATCTACTTTCCTTTATGGCTACCGCTTATCAATGATTCCTTTCCAGACATTTCAGGGGATTAGGCCAGATTTACTTTAGGATTATTTCTCTTCCGAAATTCCATCCGTTTACACTATCATGTCAGGGACAATATGATAACACTGACAGCCTGAAACATCTATTTGTGGGCAAAGGGACTTAAATAAATTTCTACTTAAGGTGAACAGTCATCCATTCAATTCCCTGTATACAGAAAAACTGATTGTATCCTCCTCCTAGCTCCTCCTATCATTCTCCATCGTTGACGTCACTCAGTGTGATCTCTGGCATCACTGGTAATGTAAGCTCTTACACTACAGACATCTTAATAGGCTTTTAATTGGTTGCATGAGGGAGATGCACTTCCAATTTTAAATGCAAATGGCGTAGCTTCTTGTGTAACAGCACAAAAAAAGCAAAGAATTTGTTATGCAAAACTGATTTATTTACTGAATTTCCTTATGATAGGAGGCTAAATGCTGCAGCTTTGGAGCCAGATATCGGCTCCCCACTAGCTGCCAAGGGCATGATGGGAAATGACCGGTCTAGACATTCGATCATACTGTTATCTAAGGGAAAAATTATTGGATTAATTGGAGAGATTTGACTGTATTAGTTGGATTTTGCAGTTTGAAGTTTTATTCAGTTTACAGAATAAATGCTGTGTGATTGATGGCGACTTTTATCCAATTCATCTTACATTACAGAAAGCTCTCAGACTGCATATGATCCATGATAATTCTAGTCTGCAACTTGAATATTACTGATTTTCAAAGGCTGAGCTTTAGTTGGAAGAAAGGTATTTGCACATCCAAATGTCTCAGATGCAGATGCGTTGGAAAATACCACGTCTTTGAACAGAAAATCCCGCACACTGCTCTTGCTCAGCTTCACAATTTATTAGTAACACTAACATTTCGGTCCTCCTGGACTTTCGTCAAGAGTGTTCAACACCATTATTTACAACACTGAGCTTAAATCATCAGCAGCAGCCAACCATGCCTTTCTGTCAGAGCTTCTAAACTATGGCATGATCTCCCACCTGAGACAAGAAACTGGAACATCTATCACACCTTCACACAAAGGCTCAAGACCTGGTTTTTGGACAATCAGACATGTGAACATTTCTTGTCAACACAGTACATCACTCACAGAAACTGTTGTTGTCATGTCTAGCTGCTAACTTGCTTTATGTCCATGACTGTTGCCAAGCAGCCAGCTCTGCATGGGTATGTATGAAATATCTGTTTCCAACTTTCTGTTGCATGGCTACTTTCTATTGCTGCTCTGCACATCTGAATGTAATGCTAATCTGTGTGTTGGTGCTTCGTGTTGCTTGAATGTCTGTTTGTGCTAACATGCTTTTTGCTGTTGTATGGTACTGGTGCTCTGCAGTTGCTTGTTGCTTTGCATGGCCTCTGTTCTACCTTGACAATTTCTAATTGCTGTAGTTAAAGCTGTCTTTATGTCTTTATGCTGTCTTTGTCCTTTATTGGTTTCAAAACATCTTGCCAAAGGACTGCGGTTGAAAATTAGCCAGCTGGCTAACACTGGCACATTTACAGAAATGTTAATTAATGTGTGCTGTCCTTATAAAGTAAAGTGAAGTAAATTAATAGAAACTGTCTCACCCATTTCACAGGTGTGCACAGGTGTGAGGGAATTAATCAGCTGTGGGTGTGTGCTGAGCAAGGAAAACATAGACAAAAACCTCGAAAACTCAGGCTCATACACAATAAAGCTGTTTACAAGATTATTTACAAAAACTGCTGATCTTGTGAATGAACACATCGGCCTTGCAGCTTTCATAAATCATTCAAAATGTCAATATTGTATACTCTAATGCCATGTATCATAAATGTCTAGGTTATTCCCATGTTTTTCTTGTTCCCATGTTCTTTCCTTTGTGGGATATATGACATACGGTGCACAGGCTATTGTCAAGTGTGCGGTTCATTTAACCTGTGCACTCTGAACACAAAACAGTCCGGGGGCCTGTATCACGAAGCAGGATTAATGTCTTAGCGAGGTAACCTCATGGTTTGATTGACTGAGGTGTTTATTTCGAATATGATGCAATAATAAAAGGAAAATAATAATAAACAATATGAAAAAGAAAGAAAGAAGAGAAATAAATAAATAAATAAATAAAAATTAAAAACATATTGAATCCAATGAGAAGTAACATAAATAGAACCCTGGGTTTTCGGTCTCACGAAGCCGGTTCAGTTCTTATCGGGGTAGATCACCATGGTAACTTACTCTGAATGGCTGTCCTGCTCTGGAGCAGGGTAAGTTCAGGGTTGAATTTGATCCTATAAAAAGCACCACCCACTGGCCAATCAGCTGTTCGCAAAAAAATGACTCCACTGACAGAAATGCAGCCCAGTCATGACGGGAAGTTTAATTCATTTGATTGATTTTGATTTGAACGTTTATTTTGAACATTAAAAAAGAAAAGAAAGCAACAACAGACAATGAAAAGATTGTTCAAAAAGGAGTGGAAAGAAGTCGAAATTTCATCCCACCCCTTCATAAGAAAGAAACTGATAATTTGCGGACACTTAATAGCACCATTAATTAGTGCCAACATTTCTTTTTGTTGGAGGAAATGATCCCTGTTAAAGATAATGGGCATAATTGACAGCTTTGCTGTTGGAAATGTGGAAAGTAGCCTATCATGTCTACACTTCATGGTGTTTGAGGGATTTTCCTTTTTGTTTTTTAAAGAGGGAGACTAGGTATATTTTTGCGCAGCTGTTAATTTCTAACACAGCTCAATATCAGGATGATTGTATTCAGACTATCAATTTGGTGTTGATATGATTTAATTGTGGCGTCAGCTTTAAGCTTTATTGTAGCATATATAACGTTATGACAAAGAAGACCAATTTATCAGACGCAGAGATGTTTGGCGATAATTGTAATACACGCAATTCATCTGCGCAGCATTGATTTCATGGGATTCAAGGGTGTGATCAGTGTCAGATGTACAGGTACAGGTACTGTAGCTACTTGAACCAGTGATGAGTAATTTAACCCACACGTCATTTTATTTGCTACCTTGTTTTGTCTTTTTCCCTCTCTCCTCCTCTCTTTCTTCTTTCCTTATCTGTTTTTTTCTTCTCTATTATGTGATTTCATTGATGTTTTGACAGGGGAATTTCTTTGATAAATGATTTATACTGTCTGTTTTTAACATTATGTGCAAATAAACTAATCTAAACTAAAACTTAACATTATTCGTCCTGTTGCCACGCATGTTTCCTCCTCCTGCAGCTGCCACGGTGTTGGCCTTTTCTCTAATGTTGCTTTTCTCCTCCTCATATTTTAGTAGAATTAATCTCTGATGCTCACATGAGAAATACTTTTTTTCCTCACATACGGCGCTCTGTGAGGACACTCAGTGATGCTCAGTGACACTGCACTTCTCTCTTGTGATTGGTCTGTTGTGTGCGCGTTTACGGCTCTTGATAAAGCAACCCTGGGTTGAGTTACCGAGTTGATATCCAGCGTCGTAATACCGATTATCCTGATTGCCATTGTCACGGTTAGTCAACCCAGGATAGGTCTGGGTAACCCAGGAAAGGTTGATCTCGCTTTGTGATACAGGCCCCAGGTTCGCTGCTCTTTGCCATTGTATTTAGCCCTCTAGATCACATGCTATTGCACTGTGACACTTGGAAAAACAGACAAAACCACGTTGGCCTGTAACGCTTGCAAAGACAGAGGACGAGGAGCAGTTTGGTCCACAGAAGATGCTGCAGGTCTCCAGATGTGGAATGTAGAATACATCCAACGATAGTCTGCAGCACACAGAAGTTCATCTGAAAGTGAGAGGCGTCATAACCGCACTGCAATGTCACATCAAAGTAAAAACAAAATATATATATTGTATAATGGCTATAGTCTGAACAGAGAGAGGACTGAGGCCCTGTCAGAGCTGAAGTTGACCAGAAAGAGAACCAAGACCTCTTTGAAATGAACTGATGATGTGAAGAACTGAGTCCCTTTTCTGTTGCTCCACTTCTCGGTGCACTTTTAGAGGGCTGAGTTGAGTTTGTTTAAAAAGGACTATGTGTAAAAACACCCTTATGCTAAGCCTTTATAGTCTAAATATGTGACAGCTCAGTAATTAAAACTATGGTCTGTTTTCTTCCCCCAGCATATTTTGACTATTGATTCATGTGTTTCTTTAGTGTGGGAGACTCAGGCCCAGCAATCACCACCACACACAGTTTGCACCGGTTGACACAACAGTAAACCATTCAGACACAAGCAGTAAACAACAGTCAGCTAGGCCACAAGAGCCAAACAACCACACACAGCCACACATCTGCAGGAGCCTACATCTACTCCTACAGGGCTGCAGAAACAGAAGCACACTACACGCACCCATATGCACAATAATATCAATTAAAACAGTAAACACAGCGGAAACAATGACGTCAGCGGCTTACCTGTGATGTTTGCACGTCAGCAGTGGAATAACTTTACAGTAGTTGAATGGTTCAGTCAGCTGTGTGTCAGGGGAAGCATGAAGAAAGGTCCGAATGTGTCACATATGTTGATGCCAGGATTTATCCGTCTGACAGCTGAGATGAGTGATATCATGTAGGGTGATTCTTCCTGACATATACGACACTGGGCTTTATGCCCAGCTGTCTGCAGGTTGATTTGGAGCACTCACAGCAGTCTGCTCACTTTGTGACGGGGAAATCGGCACGCTTTGACTATCATTTACATTAAGGCAAACTTAAAGCAGCTAGTGCTGGCTGCAGGCTGAGAAGAGCCTTGGAGACACGTGAGGTCCTGACAACATCCCAAGTAAATAAAAAGCCTAAATGTTTTATTTCCAGGCCCATCGTCGTTGGACTCAGCGTGTAGAACAAGTTGCATGTCTTCAATATAACCGGGATGACTCTCTGACAAACCTGTCGGCCCTGCTACAATCGGGGTTTTGGGTTCAAAACGCACAGAGCGGGTTGAACAAACTACGCCGTTGAGTTGCATTATGGGAATTGTAGGATCTAGTGTTTAAAGTTAAGAAATGAAAGCCAGTAAGTGTATGTTTATGTATCTTTCAATCAATTGTACATAAAGTACAAACACCATTGTTTTAATAAGTAACAGAAAAAAAGGAAAAAGTGATTTGATATGATTCCAGTCCTTAGTGAAATGGAAAATAATATAACAAAAATGGGGGGAATCTTCTTCAATCAGGAAATGGTCTGAGACAAAAACAAAGAGCAAAACATTTAAATATTGCACATTATGCTTGGCTGGATGAAGTAAGTGTATCTTGAGTATAAGATTATTTTGTCAAACTGCCTCTTCCAAACTATTGTTTGTATTTATTTATTTTTTTTATTTTTTTTTTTTATCAAACTTCCACGCCCAATGTGTTCTAAATACTTTTAATGTAAATGTCTAAAGGAGGAGTGTGTGTTTTCTTATTTGGGCTGCATTATTTAATGTGTTTAAAAAAAAAAAAAAGACTAGAAAGAATATTATTTATATTATATTATTTCACTTTGTGTCATGAGGGGACTTAACTAAATTCTTGTATGACATCACAAATTGAGGAAAAGCTGAAAAATATATTTTTTCAAAACTGTGTTCACTGTCCATGTTGACTTAATACTTATAACAGCTATTTCATTTTATTGTCACTGTCCATGTCGACTTAATACTTATAACAGCTATTTCATTTTATTTTATTCTAGTTTAGTTTAGTTTAGTTTAGTTTGGTTAAGTTTAGTTTAGTTTAGTTTAGTTTAGTTCGGTTCGGTTTAGTTTAGTTTAGTTTAGTTTAGTTTAGTTCAGTTCAGTTCAGTTTAGTTTAGTTTAGTTTAGTTTAGTTTAGTTTAGTTTAGTTCAGTTCAGTTCAGTTCAGTTCGGTTTAGTTTAGTTCAGTTAGTTAAGTTCAGTTAGTTTAGTTTAGTTCGGTTTAGTTCGGTTTAGTTTGGCTTAGTTTAGTTTAGTTTAGTTAAGTTTGGTTTGGTTTAGTTTGGTTTACTTTAGTTCGGTTTAGTTCAGTTCAGTTCCGTTCCGTTTCGTTTAGTTTAGTTTAGTTAAGTTTAGTTTAGTTTAGTTTAGTTTAGTTTAGTTTAGTTAAGCTTAGTTTAGTTCAGTTCAGTTCAGTTTAGTTTAATTTAGTTCAGTTTAGTTTAGTTTAGTTTAGTTCAGTTAGTTAAGTTCAGTTAGTTTAGTTTAGTTTGGTTTAGTTTGGCTTAGTTTAGTTAAGTTTAGTTTAGTTCAGTTCAGTTCAGTTTAGTTTAGTTTGGTTTAGTTTAGTTCAGTTAGTTAAGTTCAGTTAGTTTAGTTTAGTTCGGTTTAGTTCAGTTTAGTTAAGTTAGGTTTAGTTTAGTTTAGATTAGATTAGATTAGATTAGATTAGATTAGATTAGATCTGATTTGATTTGATTTGATTTGATTAGTTTAGTTTAGTTCGGTTTAGTTTAGTTTAGATAAGATTAGATTAGATTACATTAGATTAGATTAGTTTAGTTTAGTTTAGTTTAGTTTAGATTAGATTAGATTGGTTTAGTTTAGTTTAGTTCGGTTTAGTTTAGTTTAGATTAGATTAGATTAGATTAGATTAGATTAGTTTAGTTTAGTTTAGTTCAGTTAGTTAAGTTCAGTTAGTTTAGTTTAGTTTGGTTTAGTTTAGTTAAGTTTAGTTTAGTTCAGTTAGTTAAGTTCAGTTAGTTTAGTTTAGTTTGGTTTAGTTTAGTTCAGTTAGTTAAGTTCAGTTAGTTTAGTTTAGTTCGGTTTAGTTCAGTTTAATTAAGTTAGGTTTAGTTTAGTTTAGATTAGATTAGATTAGATTTGATTTGATTTGATTTGATTAGTTTAGTTTAGTTCGGTTTAGTTTAGTTTAGATTAGATTAGATTACATTAGATTAGATTAGTTTAGTTTAGTTTAGTTTAGTTTAGTTTAGATTAGATTAGATTAGATTAGTTTAGTTTAGTTTAGTTTAGTTTAGTTAAGTTTAGTTTAGTTTAGTTTACAAGAATCCCTAATGTTCCCTGTGCATGGGCTGAGCTGTTAAAGAAAGCTTTTATGTGCTCAGCTCCTCTCACTTGGAACAACCATCAGAAAGATTTGAAACTACATGAACTGGTATCTCTGACTATAATTTTAAAGCTCTCATAAGTACGAGGAAGAATGAGTCGATTGGGTCTTGTCTCTGTGCGTAGGTGTTCTAATATTTCTACCCATTACTGTGTATCTTTCATGTTTTTTTTATTGTGTGGTTGTTTGTAACTTTTTGTGTGCTGCTGTCTCAACGGGACTTACCTGGTTAGATATGGGACAAATAACAATATAGAAAAAAACAAATGCAGCAGTAAAAAAATACAGACATATATGACATTGTGTGACATTGTCAGGGATGACATGAAGTCAAGGGCTTTTTTCCGGCATGGTCCCAACGTTCCATCAGACCTTCCACTACACAATAAGAAAAAAAAAAGGGTTTTCTGTGATGGTTTAAAAACAATGTTATTTCACTTTGTGTCATGAGGGGTCTTAACTAAAACCTTGTGTGACATCACAAATTGACAAAAAGCTGAAAAAGCCTATTAAGCTTGTGTTAACCACAGACGTCTTACAAAAAACCCATTCAAAAAATCCATTGACCTCAACACAAGGGAACCTGGAGTCCTAAAATGCTGACTTATTTCCAGGGTGTTGGACTCATTCTTGGGTAACTCTGTAAATAAAGAAAACAACAACAATACACATATGCATTCTTCTTAAGAAATATGACTCCATTGTGCCAAATGACTACAACCTTCTTTGGAGGTGCTACCTAGCAGTCTCTGTGTGACCATTTTCTCAAAGCCTGGAGGGTTCTGCACCTCCGTTATTGTAAGAGGCCATTTGTTCCACTCTGAGCACCAGCATAGATAAAAGAAACCTTACCCATCATGGCTCAGGTTAGCACCCAGCTCTGGTACGATGATTATGGACTTATAACATCTTAAAATAAGTGTTGAAGTAACTGTTGAAGTAACTAGTCACATGTCTCACATAAGCTTCAGCAGCATGTCAAACATGCTCTATGCCCTTAAAGTCAGCTGATTGGATGAAGACTTGTCAGGACTAATGAAGAGCGACTACTTCGTCAATATCTAATTCAGCCGAGTGAATGCTGCGTAACCGGTCTCATCGCAGTGCATCAAGGAGCTTGACATTAGGACAAAAGAAGGGGATTATTGTGCTCAAAGCAGAGATCTCCTCCGGCACTCAAAAAACAACACAGAAAATGAGCTATACTCAGTTTGAAAGAAGCGAAGACTTGGCACGCTGTGCTGCAGAACAAAGGGATGGCTGATTGGATTCTGCCTGGGAACGTATCAACAGTTAAAAGGCATTAGCAGTCAGATGGCAACAAGCAATCAACTCTCACAGATGATCAATAAAGGGATCGATTTCATAGATCACAGATGTTCGATCACAGCAAAACCTCTAAATAAGGCCTTGAAACACATTATTGTTGACAAAAAAACATAGTTTAATCTATAAGGTTGTGAAGTGAATCATGTATAAATGTAAATATATAAATATAATAAAGTATGCTTTGATTTTTTTTTTCAGTTCCAATACGACCCCTACCTTTGATTAAGATTGTTTTTCATGCAATGCAACAGAAAATAATGTTGTTTAAACACATGAATCCACACAAGAAATTTGCCTGAATATGCTGCAGTCTAAAATTTGCAATTTCCTGATTTTATAAAATTATTTGCTGACAGAATAATATCATAGGACTAAAAATCTGACAGCCTCTGTCAGCGTTACTTTTGATATTGGACTGGTCTTAATTCTCGATGCCACAGACATATTTTCGTTGATATACTCACAAGGCACTGGAGATTGATATGCAGCCTTAGGCTTCACCTTAAGAAATGCTGAGTCATATTTCTGAGACAACTGACACTGTGGTGATAAAAGGGAGAAAATGTAGCAGTAATCTGAGGGCTACTCGCCGACACTATATGAGCAGGAGGGGGACGAGACAGACTACATTATTACCAGAGGAACACACAGTGCCCACCTGTGTGATTAGTATTGGCAGCACTCCCCGCAGCCCGCAGCATAATAAATACTATAATACTGTGAGATGAGAGGTAGATTCACAGAGCGACTCTATTTTCCGTGCTCCCGTCTCTGTTCTTCTACAGAATATGTAATTTTTATTTTGGTTGTAGTCTCTCATCAGCCAGTGATTTTACTTTCATCAAATATTTATTTGCATTCAGTTATGCTGACATGCTGCTGATGGCTGGTGCAAAGAACAAGTTGTGCAATATGACAGCGTTTTCTCTCCTTGTAATGATGGTGATATATGAAAGCATTTACTGCCTCTGGTAGTCATTTGGATGAGTGTCAGATACTTGCCAAAGAGCCCTCAGTGACTTCAGTTTTACAGCCCTGAGTACATAAAATAGGGCTGCATTTTTTATTTTCAGTACAGCTTAATTTGCCAAATATTTTCGCAATCAATTTATTAAACTCCCTGTCAGAATGTCAGAAAATAGTGAAAATGCCTATCACGTTTTTCGAAAGCCCGAGGCAGTGTCATCAAATTACGTGTTTCATTCAACCAACATTCCAAACCCCAAATTTAATATCATATCAGAAAAAGGAGTTGGGGAATGTTCGGTATATTTGGTTGAAAAACAATGGTTAATAAAAATGACTGTATATCCAAATAGCTTTTCTGTATGTTGATGATTATCATTTCATCAAAGTCTGTGACACTGGACATAAACACTGAAGGTGTTCTTCAGTCAGTAGGCAGAGCACTGGGATCTGTGCTGAGCAAAGTTAAACAATGTGGCCATGAAGGATTTAATACTTATACACAACTCTTTAATTCATGTGTGTGTCCTGTGTCTGACTTTGCTTCTGGTGTTTGGGGTTTCCAACAACATACAAGTTGTAACACAATGCATTATAGAGTGATTCCATCTTTCCTTGGTGTCCATAAATTTACTTCAGTTTTAGAATAGAACAGAAAGAACTTTATTCATCCCTGAAGGGAAACTCAACTGTCCAGCAGTTCATAAAAGACAAAAAAACCAACCACACTTCCCCTCATCAACAACAACACAGTGGTATTAAAATAGACATAAACAGAATAAGTTAAAATAAGTGCATAAACAGAAATTAAATCAAAATAAAATTGCCCTTTTCACAGTCCAGTCCAGTTGTGGCTAATTTGATCTGTGTGAGTGTGTGACTGGATTCAGGAGGTGTTAAACAGTCTTATTGCCATGGGGACGAAAGAATCTCCTGAAATGCTCCATTCTGCAACGCAGTGAGATGAGCTGACCGCTGCAGCTGCTCCTCTTTCACCCCAGAAGGCCCATTATAGCTTTCAGTTTGTTCAATGTGCTCCTCTCCACCACAGTTCTTAGTGGGAAACATGGAACAAACTGAAAACTGTAATGGACAATTTTTGTTTTGGCCAAACATCAGGCATACAAATCAAATGCTTCAGCTTTGGAGTAGACCTGTGAAGATGTCGGATCAGAGACTCACTAAAAAGATTTTTAGCTGGGACACGTTTCGCATGTTTAGAGAAACACGGTCTGTTGATATTTGGTTGGACTAAAACTGAGGTGACGATGAGAATGAGGTTCACTTCTTGTTTTAATGTCCTGCATATGAAGACATGAGGGATGTACTTTTCAGTCAGATGACCTCTGTATGTTGATCTCTTTTGGTTGGATGATCATGAAACATTTGAGTTCTGTCTCAGAAAGGGAACCTTCTTTGTAGCTGAATTTCTTTGCCAGGCCTGAGATAGAAGGCAGAGTATTCTGTTTCTGCACTGAGTAGTTAAATGACATGTACTTTGGGTTGTTACTGCAGTGTCATTGTAATGGTGTTTTGCAAACCCATGAGGGTTGGGCACATGTAAGTGTGCATGACACAAAATACAAAAATCAATCAATCAGTCACAGGCTGGGGGCTCGCAGGGGACACGTCCCCCCCTCAATATTTAGAACATTATATTAACAATATAATGAAAATTCACAATATTCACATTTTCCCCTCCAAAATAAAGAGTAGTAGATGACTTTTATTTTGCGGAAATTAAAGACATTTTCATACTAAATTGATGCAGAAAAAAAATTCACCAGAATGCAGGAAATTAAGAGTTTGACGCTCGAAATTGCCTGGTAGAAGACCCCCGACTACCCTTGTTTAACTTTAAGTAACACCTGGCTTTGTCTTAACATTAAACACACACACACACACACACACACACACACACACACACACACTCACACCACATGGTGCCATTTATGCATAACACGGTAATCTGTCTCATGTCAGTGCTATCTGAATAGAGTGAGAATGGGTTACAAAGTTTAAAAGCCATCATTAGTTTCCTCCATAGAACTCTCCCTCACCTCACAAAACTCATTAATCAGTGGACCAAAGTGCGACACTTTAATCAGTGGACTTTTCACATTCCTGCGACACTCTTTAGTGACGAACATGGGCAAGGTGTTACACACACACACACACACACACACACAAATACGGGTGCACATGGGGACATCAGTGGTACCTGTACACCCTGTTGAAAGGCACGCTGTATGGCCACGTAATGATCGCACATGCTTGGAACCTCAGGTTTTAATTACAGGCTGCCACAGGCGGACAAGAGCCGCCACTTTTAATCATGATCAATGTGCAGAGACAAATAGGTACTCACCCACACACTGTCACTGATACTTTGCTGTTACAAAAGGCCGCACACAATCAGAGTGACAGGTAAGTGTCAAAGCACAGGAGAGGAAGGACTTATGTAAAGTATACTTTAAACAGGAGCCTTTATGCAGGTACTGTCTGTGAGGCATTTAACTCGTCAGTATATTTTACATAAGACACACATGAGAGCGGTCTGTGGAAAGTGGAAAACACTTCAGTGACTTTGAGAGATGTTTGTTCTGTTCATGCGTGGGAGGAATGCTATGGATCATTAGAGTGTACTTACTGATGCTACTCATTGACTAGTGGTTGAGGAGACGGATATACCATGGATGTCAGAGGGAAAGACAACTATCCATGAACACTTGTTCAACACGACGGGACATATCCTCAAACACTGTTGAGGGCACGCTATGGATTCAAACTCAGCCTATATCGATGTCACCAATGTTTGGGTACAAGTCGACTGCACTGACCGAACAGGATTGGAGAGAAAAAACTCATCACTTGTAAACTGTTGTTTCCACTTTGAATGGTGCTGTGATGGATAGGAACATCTCAGGTTTCACATAAAACAGAATTAAACGTTCAATTGCTTTCTTGCCAAGAGTTAGAATACTTAGATAAATCAGGCTGTTATCTCAGCACAGAGACTGAAAACAGGTAGCCTGGCTCGATCTACAGCGACAAAACCCCCCTGCCAGCACCTCTAAAGCTCTCCAAATAACACAGATATCCCAGTTGTTTAATCCAGTGGTTCCCAACTGGTCCTGCCACAGGGTCCAGATTTCTCCTGCATCATTAGTGTAAGGTTCACACAGTTTAAAACATTCAGCATCATACTTATGTTTGGCCATGCAGTCCAGTTAGTTTGCTGTCTCCATAAAGTCGCTGTCTGTTAGTTCCTCATTCTATAGCAGGAAACAGCACGTCCCAGAAATTCACTGTACTCCAAAATAAAGTGTGATTTTTACAAACCTGACACGTTCAGTCCATTCAGAATTGCCCCGCAACCCACTTTTGGACCGCGACCCACCAGTTGGGACCCACTGGTTTAATCCATGCAAAACCAAGGTGTAACAATTTCATGTCTCAGTAGACAGCAGTTTCCTCAGCCCAACTGTATTGGAAAAATATTAGCATTGTATACATTTCTACATACCAAGTTACATTTGAAAGTTTCATACTCATCATATCAACTTTTCTAAAGTGACATACTTGTGATGACATGTATATGAGCTGACTTTGTCATCAGAAGATGGAGGGGATTGTGGATTGAGTGATATCTAGGTGAGACAGCTGCCGAGCTGCAGACTTCTGTGTGAGACCAAAAAATGTTAGCAAGACATCAACAGCATTTCCAGCCATGACTGTGGCACCAAAATCAGGTATTTTAAGCCAAAATATTATCTTTTCTTAAACATAACCAAGTGTTTTTTGTGTCTAAACATAAATGAAGTTAATTTGTTAACTTAGGTTTTGGGGCAGGGCCACGCCTCAACCACACCTCCGATTTCCTGCCAAGCCTACTTATCCTCATGAGACCTCAGCTCCTATTTGATATGCATTTTTAATGTCTCCATGCTATTTGGGATCAGTAGGACCTGATAAGTATAAAAAGCTAAACATGTCTTTGAACAAAAAGTAGTTTTGAAGAAAAAAAACATCCTCATATGGGGACGATGGGTTTGCCTTAATAGTCACAAGTGTGTACAAGTAACTGTTCACCTGAACATTGCCATCTTGTTTTTACATGCGTCCATGCACTGTGCTTTAGCTACCACTAGATGGCACAAAGAACCGTCCATGAACGAGGACAACAGGTCTAAGTTACGTAGAATGAAGTGCAAGGTGCAACAAACCCAGAATGTGATGTCCTCATCTGAGGGCGCAGGGTCTCAGGAGGTTGTACCTGGTCAACCCATCTTGCTGTTTGTCTCTGATTTCTCGACCCACCCTCCCTTTCCCTTCATCCATTATCCTCCCTCCCTACCTAATCCCACCACCACCCTTCCCTCTGCTTATACCTATCCGCATTCCTTCATCCTCTTTTCCCGTCTCCCCTCATCTCTTCTTATTCAATCTGGTGCATACCTCTCCCATGTCTCATTCTAGGTACTGTCTGGGAGGCTTGTAATCAGCTCGGGGGGAAAACGCCTGAGACAGAACCCTCTGCCAGATCTTCAGTACATCCTCCCAGACCAACCTAACAGAAGGCATCCCTCTTCCACCTTCACCCCCACTTATATCCATTCATCTGTCCTCAACAACTAACACCTTCTGAATTACAATTAAACCTTTAAATGACATTGTTGTGGCATGGTTCTTGCTAGTAAACTACACCTTAACTTCAGTGTAAGAAACATGGTTTCAACATATCTACTACATAATAATGTACAAATGTTACCTGTGGTTTGCAGAAACGTACAATACCAACATTTACTTAGGCGAATGGGTTGATTTTCCCCATTCCCAGTCTTTATGCTAAGCTAAGATAACCGACTTATTGTGCGCACATGAGGGTGGTATCAGTCTATTTCCGAACTATTCTTTTAAACACTTGCTAAAATAGTTGTGCCAGCTATATGTAAAGTTGTAAATGTCTGCTATTGATTTCTTGTGTATTAAATGCCAAAACAGTGCAGCCTCCAGACAACAACAGAGTGTCTCTCTATTTGGAGAGCAGCTCCACACCATGGGTGGCTAGACGGTTAAAGGGAAGAACTTTAGGGTACTTAAGGTGAAGTGTAACTGCAAAAAGTTCCATTTATTTTGTTGAACTTTTACTTTCCACACGCAGAGAATGTTTACAATGCTTCCTGGGAGCTGCATGACTCAGTGTCTATAACTGCAGGAGCATCAATACGAAAATGAACAATTAGCCAAAGTTTTAGAGAGAGGAAGAAGCTGCTGTGAAACAATAATCTTCGAAGTGGGTAACTAATCTAATGAAGAATGCAAGTTATAGATTAGAGCTAATCCTCCTGCGCTCCTCTGTCATGCATTCCACGGGATAATTAACACAAAGCCTCGCAGATATTCTACCTGTGGCTCTTATCTGTCTGCGAAGGACTACACTGGTAGTAAGTGCAATAGGAGTGAGAATGAAAGGCAGTGGGAGAGGAAAGACGAATGGCTGAGTCGCTCGGATTAATAGTGCTGTGGAGGAAGAAAAGGCAGGGCGGGAAGTGAAGATGGGTGTAGAATCCTTAATCGTCTCTTAGCACTCTATAAGCCACTCAAGTGACCAGTTGCCAGAAGTACATTTATTCTTGGGCACTTGACAAATGGGTCGATGCCGGCTGCTGCTGCCTTTGTTTTCCTTTCCTTTGGCAGTCTGTGGCCAAACTTGCGGGATAATTTTGTCAGTCTGTAGAAAAGCATACTAGATTTATTTGCTCTGTAGAGCCCATAGTTACTGAGCACAACTGCTTGTACCACAGCTACATGTGTAACCATTAAAAAAGTTTCACAGTTGTTTTTTTCTGCAACATTTGCTGACTACTGCAGCTTGGAATTCCCTGAGAGGAACACAATGTATGGAAAAAAGCAATATAGCTCCTTTGTTCTCTCAGAGGTCACAATGAATGGTCATCTTTTGTTTAACAGTAAGTGAATTTCTACTGTGAAACATTCATGAGTTGCTTAGGCGCCACAGCACAATGTTGGCACTGCACTTTTCTGCAAACCACACTTATGAACCTTTTTTGGGGGGTGTGAGGGCTTTTGCCTTTATTTGATAGGACACATAGAGCATGAGAGGGGGATGACATGCAGTAAACGGCCATGGGTCAGAATTGAGCCCACGGCCACTGCGGCAAGGACATAACCTTTTGTACGTGGCTTGCCTGCTTACCAGGTGAGCTAGTGGGCGCCCCCAACATAAAATGGAAAAGGAGGGAATGGTGGGTGATGGGACACATGGGTGAGACAGCTGCCAAGCAGCAGACAGCAGCAGAAGATTGTTTGAGACCAACATGGAGAGGTCTGGACATTTGCAGCAGTGTTTGTGCCGACCAAACTGGGTATTTTAAGTCAAAATATGATCTTTTCCTAACCCTAACCCATTGTTTTTTGTGCCTAAACATAGCAACAAACATGACAGAACAACATAGCACAGCGCTGTCACAACATAAAACTGACACCTGAAATGAAAAGAAACGTAAAGTTTCTACATATTCGCTACATATGAAATGTACATATGTAACATATCTGTGGTTTGCAGAAATGTAAAATGCCAACATTTATTCTGGTGATTGGATTGCCACTAGGGAAGTAGCACAGTGTTGTTAAATGTCTTTAATAAGGTAAGACAGACATAAAACCAACTTAAGTAAATGTGGCAAAGAGGCCTGACCATGTAATGAACTCATAGGAGATAATCATCTAGGTCAGCGGTTCCCAACTGGTGGGTCATGGGTCCATTCTGAATGGACCGCAAGTGACTCGCAAACGTGTTTGTAAAACATGCTTTATTTTGAAGTGCAGTGAATTTCCAGCGCAGAGCATTTATTTCTAAAATCTGTTTCCTGCTGTAGAGTGACTGACTAATGAACAGCTACTTGATTCAAGTATGACGCTGAATATATTCAACCGTGTGGACCTTGAACGAAGGTCTAAGGAGAAATCTGGACCTCGTGGCTGGACCAGTTAGGAACCACTTGTTTAGGAAGCTTACCTTACCCAACACTTTCACATGGTATTTTTTAAATTATTATTTCTTTTACGACCAGTTTTTAGCCATGCTAGTACCAGCATTGTAAAGGATGGAAATGTTGGTGGGTTGATCAACCCTCTTTGGTCCAGACTGAAATATCTCAGCAAATACTGTATGGGTTGCTGTTGAATGTTGTATATTTTTCCATGGTTTACAGGTATCCTAATGACTTTTGCGATTCTCTGAATTTGGGTTGATGGTTTATGGTATACAGACAACTGTCATGAAATTTAGTACACGCATTCATGTCACCCACAGGACAGAATGACTTCAGTTATCACCTTTTCTTTTGGCAGTATCATGTGGTCAAAAGTTTTTGTCTCGTAGCTTTGTTTTATGACCAAATACGTGCAAGACTAACATTCCCATCAGCCTTCGACACATTGTACCTGATAAACATGGTAATATTGTCATTGTGTGCATGTCAGCAATAACTAATCTGCCAAAATAAAGCCTTACAGCTCTCCACACCAAGAACAAATGAAGCTCAGCATAAGTTCAGTCAGAAAGACTTTCTTTATACTATATCCATTCACAGCTCTCTCTCTCTATCCCATTCCCATCACTTCCACCAATCAGCTGACTATGGGTGTTTTCTCTCCTGGTTAGCCAATCAAACTTTGCGACCATCTCCGTCAGCCATTCATGTTGCTGCTGCCAAACTTTAAATCTGTTCTCCTCTCTGTTCCTGTCAGCTGTTACTGTAGGTGGAATCGTTGCACCATCCTCTACCCCATTCACCTCCAGTCACCTTATCCAGAGCCCAGGATGAGCTCGTCAAAATCCCACTCCTCTTCACATCATCTCATGACCACCCTAACCACCACCACTGTCAAGACTCCACAGGGGGTGTTCCCTAATCCACTACATCTTTACTATGGCGTCTTTGGCGATCAAATAATTTTCGCATTTCTCATACTTATCTGCACATGTAAATATTATTTTCTCTAAGAAGGAGTCTCTCCTGATTGAACTATAATGACAACAATATTAGCATCCGCACTGCAGTGCTGAGCAATAATGTGGCGCTGAGCACAAGCTGCGAGCTCCAGCAGTGTCGGTAGCGGTGGAGTATGGATACTGTCATTGTTCCTGTCGTTCATCAAATCACTCTGAAAGTAATTCCAACAATACTGTTTGCCACTGTCTATGTTGTTGAAGTTGTAGTGTGGACTCTGCCATTCACCTGAGGTAGAACGACTTTTAAAACTACATATTTCAATTTTTTGTTGTAGTTATCGTTGTTGGTGGTGACAGCCATTTACACTGCTGACAGAACGGCCAGCATGGCTGTAGCCTCTAGTCGTCTCCATTTCCAATCGATGAATTTCCACCCCCTCTGTGTGGGTGACATTTTATCAATTAGTTAAATTACTCCTGGCTATCTCCCCATTATCTAACCAACCATTTTCCTCTTTTTTCAAGGTCAGTCCCAGACTGATCATGGCTTGCATGTCATGTGTATCGCATGCACACCAGACAGTAAATGTGTACCACGATACTGCTCTTTCAGAGACACTCCTTCTTTCCTTTTCCACTGCCATCAGTTTGGTCCTCAGTGGTCCAGTATCCAGGGTAATAGTCCCTCTTCAAGTGCGTCAGTCAGATATTAAACTGCATGTTAGTGGCAGTGCAATGATGGCATAATTTGCCTGAAATAACACACTCCAAAAAAGTGGACAGCAAATAATATACTCCGACACAGTTGTCTTCAGTTATATGCATTGTAAAATCAGCAATGGAAAATACACAGACTAATTTTTTTGGCTGATTACTGCATTTTATTGAATGCTTTGGAAAAAGCAACAAGGATTATTTCCCAACAAAGCATAACCAAATCTATAACCCAAAAACATCTCTCTACTGTACTTCGTGTTACGCTCTAAACTTCATAATCGCGGTCAATAACCAAATACAAGTACAGAAATCCTCTACTGTTTAACTAGTTAAGAAATGAACATAATAGTAAGAAAGGTCTGTTGAGTTTCAAGGATAGGTAAGGCTGAAAGCATAAGGCCGTAATTCTGACTGCTACTCAACTCTATCACAGTGTCAAAGGAGCTAGTGTCAGGATTATCTCCTTCCCAGGGAGGCTGACCAACCTCATGAGCGCAAATAAAACCATATTCAGTTCCAGAAGAAAAGATTACAAAGGCAGAGTGACCCAAAGTAAATCACGTTTCAAATTACGACAAACAATAGAGATATTTTTTTTGGATCCTGTGTGAAACAGGTCCACATGCCACTCGTAGAAATGTCTTCATTTAGCTATTAAAAAACTTCGGTGCCAATATATAGTCATTTATTACTTTTCTTTATAGGTTTGCCAAACGTCCAAATAATCAATTGTTCTGAGAAAACCTGCTGGTTCTTCTGTCAAATCAAATATCAAAGCTTCATGTCTACCACTTTAAAGTCACCAATGACTGGTCGAATCAGAAAAACCGGCAGGGCAGCAGGACAGCTAAACGCAACACAATGCGTCACAGTGGCTCACGATTGGACTTCTTCGACAGCCACTTAGGTCAGAATTGATCAAATGAAATACTAAAGACACAACCTTAACGGCATGTTACGTTTGCAGTCAGTCAGTATTTTGTACACATTAGCACTGAGACATGAAATATGGCAACAGTTCAAGATGAAGTCTAAAGTGAACAATCCTGCTGCTCCACGGCCCCCTACCGCTGTGTTAAAGTACAATGATGTGTGAAGATGTACCATTGAGAAAAAAGATGAAAACAGGTGAAACAGTTTTTGGTTATTAAAGTGCTCTGACACACCATCAATTAGCAGCAGTATGTATATACATATAAACGTGGTTCAGCACTCTTACAAATCAATCATTTAAAAATCACCCATTTTACAGTCAAAACAAAAATTCCCTCGAACCCAACTCAAAAAGAAAACAAAAACACTCTCTAGTTCTCTCAGTAGTTACTTCAATTCGACCTCTGGTTATGACAAAATTATTCTTTTTTTAAAAAAAAAATGGAAGAGAAATTAACACAAAGTAAAAACAAACTAAAATGTAAAATATCATGCAGAATATCATCCATACTTTACATACATACAAAATTACATTTCTTTTTTTTTTTCTCTTTTTAAGAATAGATTCTGTAAACACTGCTTTAGGTCCTTTAGGTACGGTTTATCCACATATCTGCTACAATCTGTACGTTTCTCCATAGAAAATAGTCCGAGGCTCCTGCTCTGGCACCTGCAGGTGAGTTTTCCTATTTACTCCTCAAACCCCCCGGCGTTTATACCACCTGTCCAACTTTCTACCCATTCCACCTTAAAACCACAGAAAGAGAAGAAACTAGAAGAACTGAGTGGAAGCTCTGGTGTGGTGATGTTTTTATGTGGGTGTGAAGGTACTCTGACATTTTCACGTACCCACATAGACCCCATCTTGATAATTAAAAAAGGATGTAAAGGAATCCAGGTTAATAGAGAAAGGGACAAGGGGTGTTAGCTGAGGACAGTCGACAAGGCTAGGTCTGAATATAGATAAGGCATAGCATGGGTAGAGGTTGGGAAGGGTTGCATTAGGAGTCCACACGTCGGGCAGAGTATTAGCCTTTCCAGTACATCTTCAAAAATGGGGGGAGAGGGTAGCATTAGGCAAAGATGTTTGTGTAAGGTAGTAAAGGATCGTAGACGTGATTTAGAGGCCTTGGAGGAACTCCTGGAGCTGCCTGACGAGCTCTGTGTCGACCGTCTCCATCAGGACTCCGAAGCCCTGG
Source organism: Epinephelus fuscoguttatus (assembly GCF_011397635.1). Taxonomy (NCBI): domain Eukaryota; kingdom Metazoa; phylum Chordata; class Actinopteri; order Perciformes; family Serranidae; genus Epinephelus; species Epinephelus fuscoguttatus. The sequence goes on along the minus strand of NC_064757.1, from coordinate 28,733,142 downwards.
TCCCCCATCATGGCCTGCTGTGCTTTCAGCTTCTCGTAGACAAACTGCTGGAGAGAAACGCTGTGCACCGGGTCCTCCAGGGCCAGCTGCAATGGGACAAAGAAAATGGAAAAGAATTAGCCAGCGTTTTGGGTTACAAATGTATTAAATTTATGGAGTAAATGAACTGCTCATATTCTTCCTCACGCACTGTTGGACATATAATACTTTGAGAAACTATTCAAAGTGACATTTCCAGTTATGCGTGGTATTGTGCACTGAATTCAAAATGAGAAAAATGAAGACGTTTTGTCAATGATCTAAATAAAACGCTTTTCAAGCGACATAATTTCTTGCTGCAAATTGGATGCAAGCATGTAATAACTTTGTGTAAGTGTGATAAAACTGGCACTTAAAGCTGCAGTGGGAAACGTTTATAAAAATAAGTTTATTGTATTTGCTGAAACTTTCAATATATTCACTCAGCAGTACAAGTGTTAGATCAGCTATGAAAAAAATCATTTTCTGCCTCCTCTTAGTGCTGCAAATGGCATTTGTTAGAATACTCAGCATGTGAAAAAAAACGACCAATCAGAGCCGAGGAGTCTCTAACGCAGCTGTCAGTCATGTCAATCACTGCTTGTGTGGCAATGCTGACCAAATATGAATTAAGATTCTGTTACTGTACAGCCTATTTCTCACCTCAAGTGTTTTCAGAAACATATTTTAGTGTACTATTTAGCTGTAAAATGAGAACGTTTGTGACCAGGCTGCCATGTTATAAAGCAAAACAAAACACCGCCCCACTGCTGGTTACAGCTAAACAGTACACTGAAATATGCTTCTGAAAACATTTCAGGGAAGAAAGAGGCAATGCAGTAACAGAATCTTGATTCAGATTTGATCAGCACTGCCTAGTGCTGACTGTTTGACTGCAGTTCACGAGCAGTAACTGACAGCTGCATTAGAGGGTCCTCGGCTCTGATTGGTTGTTTTCATTCAGACTCAGGAGTTTATCAAATGTGATGAGAAGCACTGCAAGGAGGCAAAGGAATATGATTTTTTTTGGTTGCCCGAATTATCTGTCTCCTGTACTACTGTGCAGACGTAGTGACAGTTTAAGCAAATATGACAAAAATATTTTTAGAAAAGTGCCAACTACAGCTTTAACCAGATCAAAAATGTAATAAATACCCAATGATGTAACAACTTGACCATTCATGACATGTAATTTCCTGACTTATATTGTAATAGCATTTTTATCAAAGATGTAATGCCTTTCAGGAGGCTTTCAGGCTTTCTTCCCTTTCAAATCTGATGATGTAATACTTTTGATGGATCATGTAATAACGTTAAAAGTGCTTTTTTTCCCCCTCAGAAATGTTAAGTGTGCTGTTAAGTGCGCAAGTATACAAAATTCATAACACAGCTGCCATTTTGCCTACTGAAAACACATTTATGAGAAAAATATATATATATCTATATTTTTTTTTTTACGTTACTACATTATCTATCAAAATTATTACATCATCAGTTCTGAAAAAATAATTACATTAACTAATACAATAAAAGACCCACCTTAAAGGTATTACATTATTGGTGAAAACGTTATTGCAATATCAGTCAGAACATTTTATTAAACTATTGGTCAAACTACAACATTATGAGGTTTAGTAAAACTTTTATTAAATTTTCAGACGTTTTATTAAATTTTCAGGCAGAAAATTATTACATTATAGGGTGCAACAAAGCACCATTCTTTTTCAGTCTCTGTCTCCTCTCCTTGGTAAATACAGAGAAATATTTTGGCAGCAATTAACAGTTTGATTCTTCTTGGATCTGCCTGCACTGGTGTGGAAGATCTGGATTTGGGGATTTCCTTTTCTCTTTCATTCCTCGTTGCAGATTTGCTCGAGCTCAAGTTGGAACATTTTGTGAGGGGATTCAGGTCTAGTTTTGGCTGGGTCAGTGTGGGCTTTCACACAGTTGTTCTGTGGGCATTCCAGCTTTGATTCTGGAGGTGATAATAGCTCAGGTGTGCTCTCTCTACCGTGTTTCACAGTCTGGATACTGTACCTACTGTGCCTTTTGCATTACAACTGAAGAGTTGTTCTCGTTTCAGCAGGGGACAGAATCTTTTGCCTCATGCTATCAGTCTTTCTTGCATCTTTTCTTTCTTTTTTTTTGGCAAGTCTGGTGTGCTGTCAAGTGCACTTTTTAAAACCATTCAGCCCAGCTATACACTGCACTGTCTGGTGTCATTCCAGTAAGATCTCACATTAATACTGATGGGTTAGCTGACATGAGGGTGAATAGGTAGTGACACTGCAGCGATGTGCTCCTTCAAATTTCTGGATGAGTAAGGACCATGCAGTAAAGAAGGTGTAAGGAAAACTGAAACTACACAGATCTCAAAAGCACCTTCTTTGGGTGCTGTGCTGGTATTGAAACACTTACTATAGTTGATCTGCTTATTTCATGGTCTATGAATGTACAGAGTCTGAAGATGTACAATATATAATCTGGAGGACAACATACACATGTCTATTATGCAGGGTTCTTGACAGAGCACAATATAAACAGTAGATAAAGAAGGTAGAAATGACAGAAACAAACATTTAGAGTCTAAACAGAGGGGTTTCATCTCAGCAACAATAAAATCACTTCTTTCTGTAACATCAAGTTAATTGTTTCTTTACTCCATTCATTTCTGCTCAGGCTGTTAATGCAAGGTACTGGCAAAAGTAGTCGAAAAGGACATTCACTCGCTGTTTAAGAGTCACTTTTGACAAAAGGTGGAGGAAAAACCAATTTGGACATGTTACCATTTCCAACTTTGACATATACATCTAACACAAACCTCTCACTAGAGAGAATGATTCAGTATATGCAGCCGCTGCCATTCATCTTACGCAGATGACAGCACTGGAAAAACAATCCTTGACAATAGAGTAAAAAAGCTGGGAAAAGTTAGATGGCTGCTGACTAGAGCCGACATTTCTGTGGGCAAGCACACTGTCATTTATTTTCTGTGGGGGGAAGCAAGGGCAGAGGAAAACACAACACCGTGGAAAAGTCTAAAAGTCTAGATTGTTTTGGTGTAAGTTGCAGAGTGTTGGAGATACTGACTGTAGAGATATCTGCCATGTCTCGGATATCATGGAACTAGATGGCACTTGGCTTTTGGTATTCAAAGCGCAAAAAGAAAATCCAAAAAGTCAGCAGCAATGTCTCTTTCCAGAAATCATGACACGGCTACTCAAGATAATCCACAGACCATGTTGTGAGCAGTTTCATGTAGGAACTATTATCTCTTGACCCAATAATACCGGCCAACCGTATCACTGTGCAGAAGAAAGTGTGCATCTATTGCTAGCTCACCTGGCAACACTGAGCTAGCTAATGTTACAGCTCAGCTGAGGATGACGCCATTAATGTTGACATCTCGTACTCTCACATGCCTCTTGTCCATGAGTAGATGCACGCCTCCTTCTGCACAGTGATACTGTTGGTGGGTGTAGTTTGGTAGAAACAAAACAGCTCTCACACGTAAATGCACACAACAAGGTCTGTGGATTATCTTGAGTAACCCCGGCAACATTTCTGGAAAGAGACATTGCTGTTAGGTTTTTGAAAGTTGCCTGCCACCTAGTTCAAATATATTTAAAAGAAGGCAGACATATCTACAGCTGATGCCTCCAACACTCAGCAACTCACACCAAAACAACCTAGACTGAAATACAGCACTAAATGTAAGACAACAAATGGGTATCTTTGATTTGGGGCAAAATTTCTTTTTGTGCTGTCAAGAGTACAAGCCTCTCATCCATGAGTAGTCACACACTTCCTTCTGCGTGTGATATGGTCGGCATGTGTTGTTCGGTAGTAGGAAAACAATTCCTACATGAAACTGCTCACAACAAGGTCTGTGGATCATCTTGAGTAACTGGGTCATGATTTCTGGAAAGAGACATTGCTGTCGATTTTCTCAAAATGTATTTATGCCATCTAGTTCCATAATATTCAAGAGAAGGCAGACATCTCTTCGCTAGATATCTCCAACATTTGGCAACTCACATCAAAACAATCGAGATTGGTAATTCGCACTACAAATAAGAGGGAAAAAAAATACATGTATTTTTTTTATTTTGGGGTAACTGTCCCTTTAAATCACAGAGTTCTTTTAGAGTGATATTATGTCGTGTGTGGTTATTTCTGCACCTGAATGCCTGAAGCTTGATTCTGGCTCTCTCACTTGCTTTGATTTCCCCACAGATTAATTATTGTTATTATGTGATGTAGCTTGACCCTCCTCCTCCTCCACCCCCTTTGAAAGCAGGCTGTATACTGAACCACATAAACACAAACTCCATCACTGACTTAATCTTTATAATCTCTCATACACACACTTGACATTTGGGCAAGCTTGTGCATTCTTAGTCACACGGTCCCAGAGGAGCTGCACACTCCCCGAAAGAAAAGAAAAGAATAAAAAAAAAACATTGGGTCCTTTGAGAAGCAGAATATTGTAATGACAACTCTTGGTCTCTAGCCAATCACTGGAGAGAATACTTGTCATGCTAATTAGTTCTTTGTCATTACTGTGCAATCAAACTAGTGAAGAGTGGCTGTTGGAGAGTGGCTTAATGGAAAAGCTGTCATCTAACCTGGGTAATTACCTTCAGCACAAGGACCTGCTGGATGTGTGTGTGTCTGTATAGGACTGAATCCTGTATTGTTGTATGTGTGCGTTTGTGTATGTCCAACACAGAACCGCAACTCTGAGGTGTGTGAGCTACATATGAAGGTCTTTGTGAGCATTTCTTAATCATGATGATCCTCTTAAATATCTAATTGGGAAAAACACCAATGATACATATCTTCATTAATCCCAGAAAGTGTCTGACATTAGTTCTGGTTTAGTGGGGAAAGAAGCAATTACAAGTTTGCTGTACAGTAGGTACACACTGTAACGTCTTAGTCATCGAAGTGTTAAAACAAAGAGATAAAAAGGTGTGAGCGTGGAACAGCACTTCAAGGGGTGTTTGAAGAAGTAGAGTAAATTTAAAAAGAATAATACAAGATAAAGATGCAACAGAGACAGTTAAATAGAGAGACAGCAGAATGTAAACAGGGTTTTATGAGTAGACATGAGCTTAAAGGCAGAATGTTTCAGATAGCCAACAACAGAGCGCCGAGATAAAGAGCAATATGCTGAGGACACCTGCTGTGCTCAAACTCTGCACACAAAGCAGCACTGATACCAACCAATCTGAGGAGTGGAAGCTACCCATAAGAGCAATAAGCATGATCCAGAGCCATCCCTGGGGGACAGATGAGAAGACGAAGAGAGAACAAAGGCGTGAGGTAAGAAGAGGTGAGGATGTGATTGCTAAGAAGAAAGGAAAGGTGAAAAGGAAAGGAAAGAAATTGGAAACAAGGACACAAATGTGAGGAAGCAGTATTGTTGTGCAAGAAAAAAGGTTACCAGGAAATGACGCGATGACGTTGCAGCAGTAAACACCATATAGAAAGAAAGTGATTGACGAACGCAAGATGACGTGGGGCGATGTGCAGCTGTACCTCATTGTTCCGAACATAGAGGAGGAGGAAAGATAGGAGTGGGCAACATGAGAGGTGGCAGAGTAAGATGAAGAGAGACAGGTGAAATGACGGGGCCCGTGAAAGCCCTCTTGTCTAATGCAATCCCTGGACTAGTGCTAGCCTTTTCCAAAGCAAACAAAGTAAAGAGTCCCATGCCATTACTGTAAAAACATCAGTGTTGTTCAAAATCGGCCTGCACTGGGGGATTTTAAACACACACACTTTAGTGCACACACACCCAACAAGTGTGCCAGCAACCCAGATATGTTTACTGCTCTAAGCTCTCTGAATGACAGGCCCAAACAAAGCACAGCTCCTACTGTTGCATTAGGAAATCCGGGATTAACAAGCAGCCACAAACTCTGTGATAATAAATTTACAGAATTAACACAAGTGGGCCTATTAAGAATCTATTTTTCTAACCTTCTGACCTTTCAAACCTCTTTTAATTCCATTTCCCTCCATTTACCACTCCGTTCCTCTCACAGTCATTTTCTCACCACAGTGGGCTGCTCCATTCAGTGGAAAAGCACGTTTGTAGCCGAGGACATTAAAGGAAACCAAGTGAGGCAGGCAATTGCTAACTGGAGTTAATGATGCAACAACGTGCACTTTTCCAGCCTTCATCTCACATCCCATGGTGCCTGATGTCTGACTGCAAACACACTAAATACAGTACAGGAGAGTGCATGTTCGTGAGAACATGCGCTCACTCCAGTGTGATGTAACGAGCTGTGGGGCTGTATGATGTACTGAAGTGTAAACTGAGAACTGTATTGTGTGAGGGGATGCTGACAGCGCGGGGTTCAGAGGATTACACTGCGGGCAGATGTTAATTTCATCAGCTAATTTATGACGCAGCATCAACAGGCCTCGCCAGCCAGTTGCCCTCGGCAACGATGACTAGACTTGGAAGCTGCTCTCAAGTGGTCAAACATGACTCAAAGCATCGTATTGTTCAAGACAAGTGATTCTTACCACGCATTTTAACTGCTCTAGGGTTGTATAAAGATATGAGTCCAACTGCGGCTTGAAAGTGGAAAGTTTTCTCACAAAGTTTTTTTTTATTTAGGGGTGAAAACTGATTGGCTGTTCTATCTGTTCCAGTCTGGGTCAGCTGCTGTTGACAATCCGGACATTAAATTAAATAAAATGACTTCCAGTTACTGTATCTTATTCTCATTATGTTATTATCATATTTTATAGGACTGCAATGTGATGACATCAAATCATTAAGTGAAAACAAATGTGCAAAGGCAAAGTAGTGCAATGTGCTGTGAGTGAATGGTATATGGACCGCACCTTTATAGTGCTTTTCTAGTCTTCCGACCACTCAAAGCGCTTTAACTCTACATGTCACATTCAACCATTCACACACTGGTGGCTTAGGCTACCATGCAGAGTGCCACCTGCTACTCAGTAACCATTCACACACCGACAGAATAGACATCAGGAGCAATCTGAGCATCATCTGATTGGTGGATGACCTGCTCCACCACTAAGTTCACTTGAAGTTCTGCCATCATGTCTCAACTCACTCTCTCATCTAAATCCTGTTATTTCAACCATATCTTTTTGTTTCCTACATGTATTTCAGAAATTAGCAAGGCAAGATCTTTTTGAGAAATGTGCCTTTTTGTTTCGGTGAAGGAACCTGCAAGAATTTGCCTTCTTGCTGTATTTCAGCAGATGCCTAGAAGCGCAACAAGCCCTCCTGCCTCTCAGTGGGTTTCCTTTACCTTTACAGTTACTCAGCAGATGTGTATGTGCACCTTTCTCACTGTTGAGACAAAAAAAAAAAGTCTGTGCATGTAGGTGGAGACGTGTCTACCTCCAGCTTTGGGTGAAGGCACACACACAAATAAATCAATAGCCTATTGAAAGGCAGCGCGATCTATAGAGTAACAGTTGCTGCTGCCACATATGGATACCACGGTTACCACGGCGTGTTTGTTTGCACAGCCATTTCTCCAGTGTTACCTGACACAAAAGAGATACGGTGACAGGCTGGGCTTTTCTCCAGCTCTTTCCCTACAGCAACTGCAACAGATTTACACAGACACACACACAGACTAGAGGCTGACATTTTTTTGGGAGTCCCACGGGTCACGTGATTCCCATGGGACTCCCATGGGATGGGAATCAGTTTCACTATTCTTCACGTGATTGGGACGGGATGGGAAAAAAAGTCAACGGGAGTGGGCGGGACTGGGAACCTAATTAGGCCTGTCGCGATATGCGATAAGTCGGTTAATTGCATGGTAAATTAAAAGGGATTAATTGCCATATTCATGCGTGTTTGTTTTCCTCGTCTCGCTCCACCAAAGAGACTGCACTTCCGTGCATCGTCTGGCAGCCAGGTGAGTTGGTTCATTAGCGTAATGAATGGAGGGAAAGCTCTTGTCATCGAGTGTCTTTGCCTCTGTGGGGGAGGCGGGGCTATGGGCTACACTCACACAGTGCGATCTTCGTGAGGGGGAGACGAGGCGGAGAAGAAAACAGAGAGTTGAGCGTAAGAGAAAGACATGGAACTTGTTCTTGAACCAAATGCCACGGCCCCTGTGTGGGAGTATTTTGGATTTAAACCAAATGACAGAGGGCAGCCCAGTAATTTGGACGAGCCGGTGTGCCGGGTTTGTTCTAAAACCACCTCAACAAAAAGAGCGAATACGACCAACTTAACTGCACACCTGCTACAACAGTAACATGCTGCTCTAACACTAATGCTTCAGTATTAATAATCTAATGATGCCATATATCATAATATCAGTCAGAGGAACCAAACACTACTTCTACTGCAATACTTTAACTACATAATTCTCTCTCAGTACTGATTCTTCTTATGACGTGTTGTCTGACCACATCAGAAATCAAATGTGTTTGTCATTCTGAACAGCATCAAGTTGGAGTGAATGTTAAAATAATTAGGCAATAAATGTCAAAACACAACATTAGATGTCATATTTGGGTTTATATTAAACTAAGGTAGGCATTGTGTGATCCATGTACTATAGATGTATACATATATATATATATATATATATATATATATATAACACAACACGGGAGCGGGGTGGGACAGGAGTAATTCTTATGTGATTGGGACGGGATTTTTTTTTCCTTTTTCCTTTTTCATGGGATTGGGACAGGATGGAATTATTTTTGTGGGAGTGCGATGGGACAGGACTGAAAATCCACTCCCGTGTCACCCTCTAACACAGACACACACACACACACACACGTTTGGATAGGTTTCTGCATGACTTTAAATGAAATAAAATGATTCAACCTTATTTAACCTTCTTCTTAACCATTCTACTTTATTCTAGAAAATTCTATTCATATCTATTGTGTAAAACTCATTTTAAATGCTCAGAAAACTAAGTTCATGGTCTTCTCAAAAGCTCGTTCACAGAATCTTGACAATTTTAGCATCTTCACTTCTGACTGTAAATCCAATGAAAGAGCGACCTCTTACAAGTACTTGGATATATGGATAGATGACAAGCTTTCATATAAATGTACATGTTGCTACTCTTGTTAGGAAGTTTAAAGTGGAGACTGGCTTTTATTTCAGATAAGTCTTGTTTTACTTTCAGTGCTGAGAAAAAACTTGTACTTGAAAGCTACTTTACTGTCTGATCGATTATGGTGACATATTGTATATACATGCAACCTCCTCCATTTTACGTAGTCTTGATTCAGTATACCATGCATCTCTACATTTTATTACAAATGCAAAGTCACTTACTCATCACTGCATTCTTTATGATTTGTAGGATTGGACGTCATTGACCACTCACAGACAACAGCACTGGTATATTCTTATCTATAGAGCAACACTGGGCAAACCTCCAGCCTACCTCTGCACCCCTCTGTGAACTCTGGTAGTTACCAGCTACGCTCCTCCAGGTGGCTGCTTTTTAATGTACCCCAGGTTTTAACAGATCTAGTGAAAACTGCATTCTCCTACTCTGCACCTTGGACATGAAACAATCTTCAAAAAGATCTAAATTTAGAAACACTTATATCCATTGATGAATTTAAGGGCATCATAAAGAAAGTGGTGATAAAGACGTGCTTGTTTTTCTTGAGAGGCCACTATGTTTGAACAGTTGTTGTTTTATTGTGGATTTTTGTATTATATGTTATATTTGTTGCATTTTAAATGTGTTTTGATCGGCTGCTACCTTGGCCAGGTCTCTCTTGTAAAAGAGATTTTTAATCTCAATGGGACTTCCTGGATAAATAATACATTTTCATTTGTTTTGTGCACAGGCATTTACAGAGACACAATGCCTGTATATATTGGCATAAAGGCTAAAGACTGCCATCACTTGTCTGCTAATTAAATACATTTGCTGGATTATTGCATTTGACTATTTTGTATTTCTGTTCACAGTTTATGAACCCTTTTAACATATGAAGCTGATACATATTCTACATTTCTAAATTCCTAAATCTTACGAGCCATGCTGGTCAGCAATATCATCAAAGAAAAAAAAAAGTCTTGAACATCTTGCATCTCCTGAAAGGAAAGGTTCATTGACATTTTCCAAACAAAAAAAAGAAAAAAAAAAAGAGAAAGAAATGACTATAAATCAAAACAATATTAAATTCAAAAATGAAGCAGCACTGTAAGAAAGAACAGGTCACCTTGGTCAGTGAGAAAGCATTAAAAACATTAATCAACAACTTCTGCTAATATACTAAAAATCTCCTGTTTTCTCTGTAAATCACTTTTCTGTATCAGATAAATGACTTTTTCAACAGCAGCAGTATATTTCCACAAAAAAATCTCTTGGGAGGAGGTCCTGTCCTGACATTTCCACTGAAATATGGCTAAAATATGGCAGTCTGATAACAAAAAGATGAATCAAAAGAGAGTCCCAAAAAAGCAATATCAGAATACAAATGTTTCAGGATGACGGCGGTTTTATGAACTGCAGGTAATGTCTAATTTCTGTTATTTGCTCCACAAGCTGATAGAAGTTGAGGTCATTTGAGGTAAGTCGTACACAACAGAAGTAACAGTTTAACATTTTAAAGTTTGGGTTTTCAGGAAGATGAAACGGGAGAGTACTCGGGGTGTGTGGATGTACGAGAAAAAGATAAAAGGCAACAGAAAGACAGGGAGGAGGAGTAGAGGTGAGACGAACAAAGAGAAGAAAGGAGTGTTTTGGCCTGCAGAGAAGTGTGGCTACAACATACTAAGTGGAGTGAAAACAAGAGAGAATAAACGAGCAAGTGATGAACTGAAGGACAAAAGCAATCTGCACAAAGATAAAGAGAGCAGCCAACCTGATGGCGCACAGACCAAATATTCCTGTCGATGCAAAAATGCAGGGGAAGGAAAGATGAGACCAGAAGAGGCTTGAGGAAGAAAAGAAATGAGTGATGATGAGAGAAACACAGTGATGATGAGAAGAAAGTAGGGAGGGAGAGTGACATGCCCCCTGCTGTGGCCCACTGATAAAGAAGCACTGGTCTTCACGTCTTGGAAGAGAGCAGAAGATAAATGAGAGGCAGGATGAAAAGAAGAGGGAGAGACGGATGAGATGTGAAGACAGTGGAAGTGATTTGGTATTTGTCTGGTGAGCAGATGACGAGAGAAAAAAGCACAGATGACAACATAGAGAAGTGGGCGAGATACTGTATGCTAAGAAGAAAGGAACTATAATTATGACAATGATGATAATAACGATGATGATGCTGTTCGCCCACGGCGGTAAAAGCCTGGCTGCTTTTACCTCGCGTAGAATGCCAATTAAAATAAACACAGGTTAAACTTGTTGACATTATTAAGAAATGTCCAGAGGTTGCAAAGCATTTTTTTTTTTGGTTTTTGTATTTCTCTTGTGTCAAGGGTTGTCCTGCAAATAAGCACCTAAACTGAACAAAGTCTTAATTAATGTTTTTAGCTACACCTGTTCTTGGGGGGTATAATCAGGACCGCCAACAGGGGGGTAAAAGGGAAAAGCTTTGTGGGGCCCAGCTGCGAGGGGAGGCCCATGCTAGCCAGCAATAATTGTTTTAATCCTAAATACAATATATTTTTGACCATAAGTACTGACCATTACTTATTAAAACAACAAAAGTAAACAGTGTTGCTTCATTGAAATGCAGTCTGTTTATAGTCCGGGTAAAGCAAAATCACGGATTTTTTTCTACACACATTATACATGTTAGAAAACACTTACATTTTGGATTGGTGTCCAGGATTGTTTGGGTGGGCCTGAAATCATGGCTTGATGACACAATGGAGCCACACAAACACAAAACTACACAAAACCTATGTTACTACTAACGTTGGAGTGCATAGCACCTGAGTCGTTTTGTTTGCCCTCAGCGAGTTTGGTACGTTCCACAAGGTCTCTTAGCTCTCTGAGTTTAAAGGCCTGAACACAATGGTGGTAAATGCTGCGCGTCAAAAAATATGCCCCTATTATTTTCAATGTACAACCCTAAGTCCCATTTCCAGCCTCACCGCCCCCGAAATCAAATCCTACCAGCTTCCGTAGCAGCTCGACTCCTTTCCTCACCATGGACGCATAAAGAGAACTCTGTTGCTGTGTCTCTTGTGTGACAAAGACTGGATGACGAGAGACTCGTTGTTGAGGTTGAGAAATATCCTGAGCTAAACAACCCACAATTCCATCATTATAGAGACAACGGCCAAAAAGATATTGCCTGCCAAGTCATAGCTCTAGAGGTCGGCTCTTCAGGTGAGAAATCAAATTTAATTAGTGGCTCTCCATACATGATTTTACACTAATGCAAAGGACGTATCTGACGTATCTTTCAGGCCTTCAGCTGAAATTGTCTTCCCGGCCGGCCGGCAGTTATTGCTCACTGCTGTGGATACTAGCTTTGTGCTAATGTTAGCTGCTGAACATGAGCCCGAAGCTGTACGGCGACTCTTTCTTATGCTTGAGACCTAATTTTAAAAACTTGGCAACTTATTTAATCATTCACATTTGGCTAGGTGGTGTGACTAACTCATTACATTATAATTTTTTCTTTACCCACACTTATGTGTGTGGGTAATAATGTTTAGTAGGAGAGAGAGAGTATACACGTGCATGGATACAAATAAAGCAGATTTGGGGAGAACCTATTGACTTGACTGTTTCAGGGGCCCAGCCATTTCCTGTGGGTGGCCTTGGGTTAATGTATCAGGGATTACATTAGAATATAAACTAATAATACAGTTATTATTAAGTTAAGAATACGTCTGATGATATTCAATATTTTCTTAATGTCAAGAAATCCCACAAAAATACTAAACTCAACAACTATTTGACTGCACCAAGTTTCGTCTATGTGTATCCGAAGCCTGATACAGCTTCTTCCTCAGTGCAACAGACCTCCATTGTTGTCCTGTTGCAGTGGTTGAGCTGCTCCTTCATAACCACAAAGTTGATCCCACGTACCCCATCCTGCTGTTGTAAATACTCACTAGAGCACCAAGTTTTGCTGCTGAAAAAAGTCACAACAAGTGCACCATTTACTCCTGTTAGAGTAATGCTTTGCTACAAACTACAGTGCAGAGCTGTTTAGGAACATATTTACCCATTACAAAAGTGTTAAAAGATTCATAACTTCAGTGGGAATGAATGGGCTTGGGGATAAGTGCCAGAGAGAGGCTGTGGAGGCTGGAAAATATTGAGGACAAACTAATGCATTTTTGGTATTGCTATATTCATGAAATCTGTTGACAGTAAAAAAAAAAAGAATATTGCCAGCTTTATCCTTTATATACTCTCTAAAAGCCATCACAACTTGAACATTTGAGGTGGCACGTTAAGAGCAGAACTGTCTGTGATTATAAACATCAAAGAAGAACGGATGCAAAGGATTGTTTGTATGTGTGTATGCCAGTTTTTTATGGAAGCATATGTGAGTGTGGCTAATGGATATTATGCATGAGAGTGAAAGTCTCTCTGTATGTGTTGGCAGAGCTGAACTGGCCTGGTGGGAATGGGCCTGCTGAATATCTGAGTCTGACACTAATCCCATTACCTCTGGGTTATCCTCTCATGTCCCCACATACACTGACCTGATTGAAGGATACCTATAAACATGTATATACAGATATATGTCTAGGGATGGGTACCTAATCAAGGTATTTAGGGGGATTTAGTGGCATCTAACGGTGAGGACTGCATATTGCAACCAGCTCAAACTTCTCTCGGTTTGAATTCCTTCAGTGTTCATTGTTCAGAAGGTTTTAACCAAGAGCCAAATTATCTTCCTCTCCAAAACAAAACGGATTGAGTGATTTAAACTGGTAAAAACACTGATTAAAGCAGTTTCATGCTAGAAATCAGTGTTGCTCCCATGCTGTTTCAGATATTGGAGATGGGCGGCTCACAGGCCACCTGCTGCTGTATGTTCACCTATTTTCTCTGATAACCTAAGATCCAGATGTTCAGGAAGTTTTATCCAGGAGCCAAATTATACACAGAAGTCTCTTCCTTTACCAAAAGAAACAGACCAGGTGATTTAAACCGGGGTTATAACTTTGGTGGGCAATGTGACAGTGAGTATCACCTTATCTAGAGCCAGTAGCTATGTTTCCATCCAAAAGTGATTTGAATCATTGTGAAATGCGTATTAAAAGAAATACGAATCCTGTGTGTTTCCATTAAATGTACGGACTTTGGTGAAAACTACGAACTCGCGCAAGTTTTCCGCAAGAACCAGAAACAAAACAAGTCTCGCATTCTTCTTCTTCTACGTTTTCTGGTGGTTGGCAACCAGCTTGTAAATGCATTACCGCCTTCCCGATCCGGAGTGTGGATATCACCATGGAGAGAGGTGCGCTATGTCAGACTTAATTCGAACATAACTGTTTCCATCCCCCGTTTTGCGAAACAACATTTTTTCGAATCAACCAAAACCCGGCTAAAGCGAGCGTATTTTAGTTTGTGCGAATCAGGGGATTTTAATTCGAATTTTGTCGTTTCCATCATAATTTTCCGATGTGATACTTCTAGATGCGCATCTAAACAGGCTGATGGAAACATGGCTAGTGTTTGGTTTGGCCATTCTCCATAAACAAGGAGCTGCTCTCTGTGTAGACAGCGGCTCAAGGTATGGAAAACATAACGATTCTTATTTTCAGGTGATTATACACTAAAGAAAACACACTTCATCTTCACCTTCCACCTTTTCTTTCACTCAGTCGGTTTCTAATTTGCAATATAATTAAGACTTTCCTCTTTTATGCATTTTTTTGTTATTACCAATCTAGAAGAGAGATCTCTCTGTCTGAGTCTGTTTTATGTGTGAGGGGTGAGGGTAATTGCTCTCTGCAAGACAGACAGACAGACACACACACACACACACACACACACACACACCTAGCTTTTAGTGATAATGGCAAACAGTACTAAACGTTTAAAAGTGTGGTAACACTTCACTAGAGGTGATACTGACAGAGCTTGCTGCCAAAAGTGCAAAAAGTCTTGTTTTTACATGTCAGGGCAGAAACATGAGCAATCTTTTGAAACATCGACTGAAAGTGCATCACACACAGGAGGAGAAACACACAATCTTCGACTGCTGGGCTCTTAGTTCATCTCTCAGTGTCCCCATTCGCCTCAGGTATGTTGTGAATGCTGGCACGGAGTTAGCTGAATTGTACAAACATAGATTGATTAAAAAACAAAAAAACAAAACATTAGCCAGCTGATTGTTAAGCTATAAATATGGGTATGTTCATAAATTCAATGATATTAACAACTAATCAGTTAGTTGATTATTGTTAATCACGATTTACTACATTCAATAATAACATATTGTGTTACAATTTGTGTCATCACACAATGAATCAATAATTGTACCATTAGAGTACTAGATCAAAAAGCACTATTAGTGGGAGTAGTATGACCGTTAAAATTACACCCATCCCTATAAATATCTGAATGTACTTGCTGAAGAAAAAAAAAAGAATATATACACCGTCCTTTGTATGTGCCCTGATGTCATCACTAGAGTCATTACTTCAGACTTGACAAAGCTTCGGCGCCACAGAGGACATTTTCACAGGCTGTATAGTACTACCATTACTAGAAAACTGATCTTAATTTGCGAAATTGGTGGAGTCCTTCTTTATAATTAATCTATTTTCTATCATTACAGTGAGCACCATTAACCTCATGACGGCATTACAGGGCTTCTAAATTGTCCCAATTACAACTCAGATTAACATTTCTTAGTCTATGATCATTGAAATGATTGCAATTTAAACTAATTTGACCACACAGATTCATTTATGGCAAATTAAATTTTGTGTGTGAATCTGTGTCCGGGACCAAGTCTCTGTGGGTAATTAAGATCGTCTGAAATGAATGTGTGTTTTTCTATTAAAAAACAAACAACTAGTGGACACAGAGAGCAAGATATGCGTGGGCTTTTAGCACTAACACGTTGATGTAATTGCTCTATCTAATCAATACTGTCAGGATCTCTAATAACTGTGACCAGTAAATGGCTAAGCTCATCTAGGCACTGGGAAAAGGCTTACGAGAGCCCCCTTTGAACAAGAAGCGACAGCTGCAAGACTATCATTGATCCAGCAAAGAGCTCACCAGAACCAAGTAGCACCAAGTATAGTCTGTCAAGTTTGTAATCAGAAGATGGGAAGATCTATTCTTGTCAACACTGGCTGCAAATACATCCTGCCCCCCCAGTGCCACTTCAAAGACACTGGATCCCACAGCTGCTTCCAGGATCTCACTTAAAGAAGAGGTGGCTAATCCATACTTCCTCATCTGAGAGGTCCCTGAGCAGTAACTCAACAACACCAGTATAAAGGGCAGTGTTTTACTGCTTGCCCTGGTTGAAGTGTTTCAGTATTACAGCAGATGTGGTCAGAGGTTTGCTCTGTTGCACCCCTAACCACACCCAACTGTGATGTCATGGTGTACTTACGCAATCTGCAGTACACTTTTACATCACTGAAGCAAGGTGAGAAGTTGCAAGAATGCATTATGAAATACAATAATACAACTAATATCCATCCATCCATCCATCCACTTATCTGGGGCCAGGACAGTAGGCCCAGCAAAGCACCCCAGACATCCCTCTCCCCAGCTTTCCAACTCCTCCTGGGAGACCCCAAGGTGTTCCCAGGCCAGATAAGATATGTAGTCCCTCCAGGGTGTTCTGGATCTGCCCCGGGCCTCCTGCCAGTGGGACATTCTCAGAACACCTCTAACAGGAGGCGCCCAGGAGTCATCCTGATCAGATGCCCAAAGCACCTCTGCTCTTTTCACAACTGGCAGTTGTGAGAACTTTTCTGGGAGAGACTCTCAGAAAATCTGTTACAACCACCAATTAACTATTACGAATTAGTTAACCAAGTACAGAACGCATATGCAGCAAAAGAATGATGACAAAGGCTAATAACATTGTGGGTGACCAGAGACACCCTCTTGCCTCCTCATTCAAGCTGTTGCCACCTGGGTAATGGCACTGTGTTGTACTCTTGTTATTTTCTTTGATAAATATTTAATAAGTCTTGTTAGAGGGAGCCTGAGATTCAAGATTTTATTGCAAACAGCTGCTTGTAATGTGGATTCCAGTGTTTTTGAAAAAATCCTCAAGTATGACTTTCAAACATGCCTAAAGTAATTTTGCTTTGATGCAAAACCGACAAAATATATTAACCACAACACAAGCTTTCAGTGTTGCTGCTGTCAGTTGACAGCACAGTGATTTGCAAATACAACTTTTGTTGCATCAAATCACAATTTTTAAACTTGTGTGTTAAAACAAGAAGACAAAAAACATCCTCAAAAGACAGAAGGATAGGTCACTGACAACACCTATAATTTGAGATTGCTTATACTGAAACACAGAAGAGGCAATCACACAAGTGGAAACAACAGAACAAAGCTTAAGCCCGTTAAGACCAAGCAGAATAACTACCCATGTTTGTCAAAACACCAAATGTTGCCAACCATTCTCTTCACTAGACGATAGCAGTAATACTGAAGAAGCAGAGATTCAACAATGTTTCCTTTCTTTTTGTGTTTCAAGGCCAATAGCAAATTTTTCACACTAAAAATGCTGGTGTGGATGTAAAGAATTTCAATGTGTACACAACATTTTCAAATTCATTCACATTAGTGTAGACATGGCCTAAATAACAAGTGGAAGAGCGAGACAGAGGAGAAACCAAACAGAGTGAGACAGAACAGTGAGCTGAGAGATAAGGTCAAGTACATTCATCAGCGTTATTATGTTCAGGGACAAAGATTGATCAAGCATACAGAAAATAGACAGCACCATTAAATAGTCATCAAGAGAGACACAAGTGGAATTTTAAAAATATAAGACAGGAGAGGTCAGAGCAACAGTTATAGAGAAACAAGGGCCAGAGCAGAAAGAGAGAGATGGTGTAAACTGTCGACCTCCCAACACACACCTCTGCCACCCTTTTCTGGGGTTTCATTAGTTCATGGTCTCTTGACTTAGTGGGAGGATTAGAACTTGATTGTAGTAATTTCCTTGCTAAATGAGGCGGCACAAATTGTAATACCCTAATTAGTATTGTACTAGAGGGGGTGCGCGTAAGAGGCCTTTAGCAGTCTATCATAAGGGTGCATATTACTAAACACATACCATTAAGTGTACATGTGTGTGCATGCACATGCACACACATGTACACAGGTGGATATGAAAAAAATGGGGGAAACATGGAAGAGTTGTAAAACTACTTTGAGCAAGCCATTGTCAAAAACTAGTAGCAAGAGAGGCCAGTAAAGTCCCGTTTCCACCAAACACTTTTGGTGTGGTACCTTTGGAACCAAAAGTAACCCTTCAGACATGATAGACCCTAGCATTTCCACCACAAGGTTGTTGTCACTCACTGCTCTGTCCAGCACTCACTGTATTTCCTAATTACCGACCAAAAACAGGGACAATATGTAATGGTGCCATTGATACCATCCACAATTTTTCACAGTGGAAACAGAAAAAAAGTAGGTCTGGTTTATTGAACTGGTTCCATTGAGGATTCTTGGAACCTTGTTTTTATCTTGCAAGCCAGCTTGAGTTTCCACCAGTTTGCGGCTATTGTCATCAAGGATGTGTTACCAACTGAGGGCACTGCACAATGCACAACATATGTACACAGCAGTAGCAAGATGGCGGGTCACACTAATTATCTGCAAGCTTTTGTTCTGTTATTAAAGACATTTGTTTTTATACAAAAAACAAGTTTCGACGAACGTTAATGAGACAACTGCATTCTCTTTTTTCCCCTGACAACTTCTCCCTTGACCTCTTCCTTCTTAGCTTCTCCATACTCTCTTTCCAACCTGTAGAATATGACAAGCCCGCTGATGCCATTTGCACTTCAGGTCAAGGAAAACCTGCTAACCAACTTTTCGAGTTCCCAACAAATTTACTTTTTGGTCAAAATGCCCCAAAAGGTTCAAAATTAGATGCGCAAACCGAATCAGAACCCATTGGTGTGTTGGTGGAAAAGGTGCCTAAGAGGTCTACAAGAACTCTGAAGAGGCTGCATGGTTTGCCATTAAGGTATGTGGGCAAAGTGGCAGAAGGCCACAGTCTGATCAGACAAAAACTGTATTGTAGTTGTATTCATAATCCTAAAGGCTACAGTACGTTTAAGATAGGCTGAAGAGACTAACCATCAACACAGTAAAGCTTGGTTTGTCAGCATCATGGTGTCACATTGCTTCTCTGCAGCATTCCCTAGAACTCTCCTAATAGTAGAGGAATAAATAAATGGAGAAAAATACAGATGCCCCCTCCTCCCACAGTGCTACAAAGTAGGGATGTAATAAAATGTCATGCCACAACATTTAGCACTTGTTCCCGACTGACATTAGTTGTGTTAACAAGCAGTGGCTCCTCCAAACTTAGCACTTTCCTTTGCAACCTCTCCTTTGTGCTTCACAACAAAATTCAGCATAACCATGAATTTTCACTCCAGTTGACACAATCAACTCAGGCATACTTTTCTTTGCCTCAATTGGTGGTGCCATGAGTGGATTTGCTTGTGTTTGTCCCTGTTCACATCTTTCCATTAACAATTCCAGTCCTTTTTCGCTGTGAAATGCAACTCAACAGCCGCATTCATCGCATTTGCTTCGGTAAATGGGGCATGTGGTTACGCATACATTTTTGGAGAATGTAGGGCCAAAAATACAAAATGCACTGAAATGGATAAGACAAAATGTGACAACAAACCAAGCATGGTGAAAACAGAAAAGGAATGAATGAGAATTTTTCACTGAGCCCTGTGTTGTCAACTGAACTGAATTGTACGAATACTGTGAACAATAAAGTATAAGTCCAAGAATGCTGCCTATGTTTATGGGGATTGTAAATGTATAAATGCACCAGCTCCATCATCCTTTAAAAATGCTACCATGCTACAATGTGAGAACCTGTTGGATTTTCTTGATTGTCTGTAAAAAAAATAAAATAAAATAAAGGCCTATAAATAATTCTGGCAATATAAAACAACTTGTTTTGACTTGTCAGTGCAAACCTTCACGGTGCTCTGGTGGATTTGGCTGATGGATTGGCTGTGACTTGGAGGACTCTTGCAACTGGGGCTTTGAGCACCAAGCTGGGTCAAACAGTGATATGCAGCATCCTGTCTGAAATCTGCTGTGCCATCTGGCAGTCACTGAAAGACCAATTTCTGCATTTGCAAGATGGGACTCAGGGATGGAAGGAAGCAGTCCGCGACTTTTGCAGCTTGGAACTTTTTAAAATGTCATAGTTATCACGAGGGAATGAAAAGAAAAAAGAAAGCACTTAAACCCAGGAAAAGCATCGTAACTACAAAGGAACATTTTCCATTTCTTGTGATATAAACTTTAACATGATTTAAATCTTGGTGCTAAATTGATTCACTTCAATTTATGACCTAGGATGTCAGGCTTCACAAACCTTTTTAATTTTTCACTACCACAGGGGCTAACTTAACCTAACTTTTTTTTTTTTTTTTTTTTTTGTCGAAGGATTTCCCTAGTTATTCAATGTCTTTCTTTTTTTTGTAAATTAATATCAAAACAAGTCATAGGCTGCATATATAATTTTAACCAAATGAAACACAATCAAAGGGCCTAAATGTTTAGTTAAATTAAAGGGACAGTTCACCCTAAAATCAATACATATACATACAACACATTTTTTCCTCATACCTGTAGTGCCACTCATCAATCTAGATTGGTTTGCTGTGAGTTGCACGGTGTTGAAGACAGGGCTGCAGCGGTAAACCATGAAACCGTATATCGTGGTATGAAAATTGAGGGTTATCATACTGTGTACAATAACTTTTCTCATCTCTTTAAAGATTATTGTAATAATAATTATAATTATAATTGTGTAATAGGCTACTGTATACTGATGATGCTAGTCATACCATGAAAATCTTATACTGTTGTTGTTAACAGTTTCATGTAGGAACTACTTTCTTTCTACCAAACTACATCCACCAACCACACTGGCATGAAGGGAAGCGTGCATCTACTGCTAGCTCACCTAGCATTACTGAGCTAGCTAACGTTACAACTCAGCCAAGGAGGATGCCATTAATGTTTACATCTCATGCTGTCACAAGCCTTTTGTCCACAAGTAGATGCATGCTTCCTTCTGCACGGTGATACTGTTGGTGGGTGCTCACAATAAAGTCTGTGAATTATCTGGAGTAACAAGGTCATGCTTTCTGGATAGAGACACTGCTGTTAAGTTTTTCAAAAGTATTTTTTTGGCACGTTCAGCACCACAAGCCGAGTGTCATCTAGTTCCATTATATTCGAAAGAAGGTAGACATATATACTGCCAATATCTCCAACACTCAGCAACTCACAACAAAACAATATAGACTGATAAATCACAGTAAATGGTAAATGGAAAAATGGGAATTTTTTGATTTGGAGTGAACTGCCTCTTTGACACTAAGTGCCTTTTAAAATATTCAAAGTCTAAACTTGCTCTTACAGGTATCATCAGCGAGTTGTTGACAACCACAAATACAGGTCTTTCTAGAAAAGTTCTCTTAACTGTCATGAAGGTTTGTGACCCTCTGAGAAATCATGTGGACCACTTTTTGGAGTTTTCCATTTGTTTTGGTTGCTCATACAATAAATGTAGTTTCCCTCTTTGTGGAAAGACTCTTTGCATTGCATCACATCTCTTACTTAAGTTCTTTCTCTGAACTGGCCCTGCACTGATGCAAACACATGCTCTGCTTTCCAGTTTATGATTTTCAAGATAGTAATGTCTCAGGGCATCGAGTGCTCATGTATGTGTGAGGCTAGAAGAACAATCAGTTACATGAATTTTGAATGAAAGAATGCATGCACATGAGGATTCTCACATACAAGCATGCATATGTATGACAGGATACACATCCCTGCAGCCAGTTTCACACTTATCCCACTGATTGAATGTTGGTGGCAAAGCCAAGAACATATTGCAAAGTGACAACAATGGCAAGGAAAAAGAAGACTGCAAGCTAGCAAACATGTACGTCAACAATAGAGGATTTTAAATAAAATTGGCTTTCATGTTTTATGAGGAGGGAAATACAGTCAACATGTTTGTTACACTTAAGGATACAGTACACGCAATACGTTTTGTAAATATGATCACATTTGGTCACAATGTGTTTTCCTTAAAGTGACACCAGAAGGGTTAATGCTATTTAAACTGAAACAATTTTTGAATTATCAGAACTTTAATCAATTTAAAATGTGACAAAAAAAAAAAATCATAAAAGGAGATCTTCAGATCAATTCATTTTTGTGACAGATAAATTATAGCACATAAAGAATTAACTTTAGTTTCTCAAGTGGCACTATCAGACAGATTCTCTTCCTTTGACAATAACACTGATATGTCTTCTTTGTTTTACTGCCAGCTCATTTCCCAGAGAGAATATTATTGTATTTGTCAGTGATGTATAAAAGAGATAGCTTAGTAAAACAGAACTTAATGATACAAACACAAACTCCCTCTGTAACTGACTATATTTTCTAAGTGAACAGTTGCATAAGACATATGATAAAGTCCATGTCCTAGTCAAACATGAACACCCAGTGAACATGTTTTCCATTTCAGGTCGTAGATACATTTTCATTGAGGATTCCACAAAGGTGTGCCAACACTTCATATCAGAGACAGGACGTCTGCGAGTCTCATAGGCTTGCTCAAAAATGGATGAATCACAAGTCATGACACAGACTGAATAAAAAAAACTAATAAATGGGACTGTTTTTATGCATGAGAATCTGAAGGGGGAAGAACATTTTGAAGACTGAGGAAGTTGTTTCTTTGGCTTCTGGAATGTGATTTACTACTAAAAACATACTGTGAAGGTACTTCAGTGTAGAGAGCAGTATATTCAGTGAGGGTTGCTAGCTGTCAAGCATACCTCTGTTCTCTCTTACCATTACAAAGAACTAATACAAAAATTATGTAACGTCAATGTACAAACTCAAGTCAGCAACTGAGTCAGTCTGGCATACAATCTTGGCTGGACACTCTGTGGGCTTTCTGTTTTAACAGCATCTGTTGTGCGAGTGCTGGCTTTACAGCTGCAGCTCAATACTAAAAGAATTATATTGATGGGCTAGTTTATTTGCCAATCGCAACTTCGCCCATAATGCCAGGATGGTTTTGCCTCAAACACTGCATGCTGGGAATCCCTCTTCAGACATTACTTTTGAACTGCCAGCAAAATGCCAAAGGCTGATGTACTGTAAATGAACCATTTGCTCTCAGTCAATCAAAGTTAATGCTTTATTCGATTAATTAATCCGCGTGTCGTGAGCAAGGACCAATAAGTCAATCACTTTTTTCCTCACAAGCCTTGAATTTAAGTGAATAGGGATGAGGGTGAGAAAAATAGGAAGCAGTGTGAATCCGACTGATTTTGTAGCTCTCCAAGCAAACAATCAAAATCACAGAGGTTGGCTTCCACTCTAATGAGCCACATGCAGAATGAAAAAGCCTCACACTGACAATTAAGATGTATTAAGATCAATTGAACAACCATGAATTGTCAGACCAAAGATCAATTATTCTCATTACTTGAATCACACTAATTAACTCCCAATAAATCCAAAGAGCTGACAGGTGAAAATACTAAGTACACTTTTGGCTGCATCATCATCTGATCTGCACAGCTGCAACATCAACACAAAGGCAAGCAGAGATGTAAGTGGGCAAAAATTATTCTAGCATTCCCTGTAGTGCATGTTTTACATTTTAATATCTTCAAAAGCAGGTTGCGGTCTTGTTCAGATGCCTCCATGGAACAGCTTAATCAGCATGGCAGCCCTCATGATAAATGTTTATGACTAGTTTGATAGTCATCTCAGCCCCCATCCTGCACAACCTCACAGCTGTCGTCATTTATTCTGTCTGATTAGACCCCCGCTCAGGTTAAAGATGGGCAGAGTTCTGATGGAATTAAGTGAGCTCTCTGGACTCTGTGTCCTACTAAGAATGATATGAGTGTAATTTGTCCCGCCCTGCGACAAAACTATCGGGAGAGGCAGGGAGATGTCAATCAAGCACAGTCCATACACACCCACAAGTCCTGAGAGTAGATGTAATCAGAATAACAACAATCATCTGTGTGAGTTTACGACGCTTGTGCACGGCCTTTATAGACCTTTTTCATGGCAGACATATGGAGCCTGTTTACAGCCAGTATTAAAATGCATTTTGGTGATTCAGGCAGACAGAGGAGTCACCTCGACGTTCACACCAGTGTCTTCTATGCATCTCAAGTTGGCTGCTTGCATTCAGATGTCCTTACTGCCCATGTCACTTTCCCTAGCTGGTTGAAGAGCTCCACGCACAGTTATTATGTCCATACTCTCGCTAGCTGATTGATATCACATTAGAGGTTGTGTCAGGACAACTGGAGACGTCACTGTCAGCAGAATTCAGCATGTCTCCCTCCATAGGGCAAAACGATGGGTGGTCATGCAACACTTATTCAAACTCATCATGAAATGGACAAGTTATAGAGCACTGGTGTGCTTTCACCAAAAAAAGACAACAACCATCCTGCACTCATGACGTATTTATCTCGCCTCAGGGCACATTAGCATTTACACTACAAAGATATGAAGTCAAATGCATTCCACATCACTTCGGCAAGAGGTTTGAGTGATCAGATCACAATAGGTCTTGGTGGTCGTTCACTCTTGTATTTAGTGTTGTCAACAATATTAATGATGGCTGCTTACACTTTAAGTAAGTTGTGGTTTTGTGTGTGCTGGCTTACTGGGACACTTAGGACAAAGCAATTGTTAATGCTATTAATTCCGCCTGTGCTTTTCCTGCTATCAGAAGTCAAAATGTCTGCTCTTGACAAAGTCTATAGTTGTGTTCAACACTGCATACTCCATACTCAGTCTGTATCTACTGCATATAGCCTGCTTAATTAATGATCAAGCACGCCATTAACAACAGAGTCTTCACACTGAAGTATACTCAAGCAGTACATCTTCTCTGCATCATAACTGTATCGATCACAGCTTTACTGGTCCGAGCTACCGCTGATAAAAACTGTTTATGACAAATGTAAGTCAACATTACCTCTTCCACTTCATGTTACACTTTCTGGTATTATTTGAAGGCAAATTAAAATTGTTGAATATTTAAGCGTACTTTCTACAGTACAATTTATTCATGAGATAGAGCACTTAACGTCACTCGTCATCATTCTGTTTATTATTTAAACTGTCCACCAGTGGACAGTCTGAAGTGATGCAAAGGATTTTGGGGTGGATGGGTATGTCCAGTAAGCTCACATCTCACACTTGCTCTTCTTCCGGGTATTTCTAACATACACAAAAGCCACACACCATGCAGCTGGAACACACTACATACTCAATTTTACATCATAGTTAGATCGAACAGTATGTCATATTGAGATTTTGAGTAGCTCTATTATTACCATGAGAGGAAAAAAAATGGCTGTGAAATAGCCGGAAACTGCAACACTACACCTAAATTGCCAGAATTGCAGTGTATTGCCTCTTGATTATCTCTCTCCCTGCTCTTCCAGGGACACTCCGTTGAGGATAGCTTGCTCGAGGCAGCTTTACAGCTGTGCCATATTTTTGCAGCTTTATCGAGACTGCACTTATTGTACTCCAAGGCATAGTCTGAACCTTGGAAATGTTCCTGCATCCTTCACCTAATTGGAATCTGACATACTTTGCTGGTAAAGTTGCCACAAACACATTACTTCTTTTTCCTCATCATGTAGTTCCTGTATTTCTGCCATGTAATGTGACAGTGATTATGACCTGCCAGATACTTGTGTATGCAGGGTTTATATTTGATGGCATCACATATAGTTGTCCAGCAGATGAAAACATCAACAGCCATAATGTGTGATGGGAAATATGCCAAATAAATAAATAAATAAATTCATTAGTAGCATATTAAATAGCCTAATACTGTGTGACCTATAAGATATGCCACTGAGACAACTTAAACATAAACCAGACCAGATCTTGTGATTTTAAATACCAATGGATCTTTTTATCCACCGAAGCATACAGAGTACGTCTCTGCCTCCTCAGCGCGTATGCCACATCAACAGAGGTCACAGTCTTCCTCTTAGCTGCTCAGTGTAGTTAGATGACGGCATCACAGATCACAATTTTTAGTAAGACCTTCAACACACCCCAGGTCTCCTCGTAGCACAGACCGGACATACACAAGCAAGATGGTGAATAGTGGGCTTGGTGATTCATGTTGACGTTTGGCGCACCGAGTCCTTTTCCTTCTTTGTCTGCCACTAACCCTTATAACTTACTTCCAAGATATTTAGTTTGGAGTGTTTATTGCCATTTAAATGTAGGCTATTATATGGATATTTAAATATATGTCTGGCAATTGTTGTATATGGCTGAAATTCTGGGATAAAAAAAAAAAAGTTGTAAACTGCAACATATTTCCATTCCTGACACACCTTGCCAATCCACAACTCCCACTACTGTCATGGACAAATGGCTGCAAAGCAGAGAAGCGACAAAGATGGAAACTAATTTTGATGGCTCTGTATGCCTCAGGCAGCACAAAGGAGAATCTTTATATCTTGTGGTGCAAAATAACACAGTCGGAGAGGTCTGTTATTCAACAAAACCAAATTATGCTGACACTGATGGTCTGCTTGAGACTAGGAGCAATAATAAAGCAAGAATGGCAAGTCTTCATTACTAAAGCTTTGTGTGGCCCAGAGTGAATTGATAACACACTGAAACTCATTTCCTATAAATATATACCTCTAGAGGACCTCTGGAGTCAGTCTGATTGTTCATTAAAATGAAATAATGAAAAACTGTTGAATGACAAAAACAATTTTGTGATTAATCGGTACTTCATCAGAGCTTCAAAATGCATTTTCGGTTCACTCTGAGCAACGACAGCCACTGGGCAATAATAATGGGTATCATTTCCTTTCTTAAACATCAAAGCATGCAGATTTAATGGAATTGTCATATGTAAAAGGAACTAAATCAGTCTTGTTGCTAATCTACAAGTAATAATGAAAGTGAAGGGACAATTTCATGACTAATTAATAAGTGCTGGAAAATGTTTTCTATTCAATCTGAGCAATAACAGCCATGGGGAAACAGTGTAATAGGTATAATTCTTTATCTTTTACTTCCCAACTTTCAAAGCATGCACATTTAATGGGATGCCCTTTCAAGGCGCCATTCCATCAGCAAAAGTTTTACTGGAGGAGGTCCTCTGATTGGACTTTTTACTTAAGCCAAATTTGGATTACAGAAAGAAGAGGGTGAATATTTGCAATGCTCCACACCGGAGTTGGGTGTTGGTTAGGTTTTAGCAATTCTAAATCATATCAAAACTTTATTCCAATTTGTCTTTATTTGTACTAGCATTTGCTGACTCTGAGGCATTTTTACCACAGTATTAACCTTCATTAAATTATCTTTTTTAGATCCAAAAAAGGTCTACGTTATTCTTTTTGCATATCAAAGGAAAAGTGTGTAGGATTCAGTGGCACCTAGCGGTGAGGATTGTAGCAGCCAGCTGAAACTTCTCCCATGTGCCAAAAGTGAACTCCCAGTTAGACTTCCTTCAGTGTTCATAGTTCAGGAAGTTATTACGAAGGGCTAAATTATCCACAGAGGTCTCTCCCACTCCAACACAAATGGATCTGGTGATTTAAACCAGCAAAAACACTAAATCAAGCAGTTTTACATTTTAAAAAAAAGTGTTTTCCCATGCTGGTTGTCATGTAGGGGCTGCTGACTATGGTGGCAGAAGCAAAAATGCGAAAGGGCCTACCTAAAACCAGTGTTTGGTTTGTCTGTTCTGGGCACATGTAAAAAAAAAAAAAAAAAAAACATGGCAAACTCTGCGGACAAGGACCCACTCTCTGTGTAGATATAGATGGATTATTCTAAGGTAACAAAATCAAGACAATTTTAATTTTTAAGTGATTATACACAAGGAAAAATACGTATTATATTAAATTATATTTCTGCAAATATATCCCCCTAAATACAACACAGTGGACCTTTATGTCACCACATGGACATTCATAAATGTGGTTAAACAATTAATTGACACATTCATTCCTGCAACCCTGTTTGTCTGTTTAGCTGCAGCCAATTTCTGCTGCTTTCAGAATCACTATATGTTAACCATAATTGTTAAATTCAAAATTAGTATAATCATCTTTAAATCTGAAAATGACTGTTCTTACTGTGAGCCTAATGTCTCTTATACCATCATATGTACCCACCATTACCAATACCAATGGCAGAGAGATGCACTTCTGAAAGCTAACTCATTAGCCTAATTGTCTGGAACAAAAAACTCATCAGTTACACATCCTGAGCACATGCTATAAATGACTAAACCAGGCATTCTGTTCAAATAAATTGAAACTACATTAAAGTAGTAAAGTGCACTCTGTAAGGTGCAGAACTCCGCCAGGTGTGTCTGGGGGGCATCTGGTTAGGGACTACGGAGTGCTGGGCAGGCTGCGTGTCCAGCAGCCTGTATGCATGACTGTAGTAGAATGAAGGGGAGACAATATGGTACATTATCAAGGTGTAACCAGAGCAGACAGGGTCTGTGGAGACAAACCTCAGATGCAATGTCCAATCAAACCTCTCCAAAATAAAGAAGAGTTAAAGCTCACTCCACTGTGCCTCCCAGCTCCTTCACAGTTTAGATGGCCCCGAAGATAACAAAAAGGGATTTTATTCATCTGGTATCATGCCTAACTTCAGTGGATCATAATATAGCAGGTATGGAATTAATCTTCAGATGCTTGGATTCAAAATGAGACCAAACTTTCCTATCAGTGTGTGAGCCATAGCAAGGGCCAAAATGTGGCCTGCAACAGACTAGGTAGGGCTTGTTTTTAGCCTAGCTGACTGCCATAACTGTCTTTAGCTATGTGATTTTATAGAGGACTTATGCCCCCCAAATGGCCGATTAAGGGGGGTGAGGAGAAGCAATCAATAATGATATAAAAGAGTCAGTAAAAAATATTTTTTTTCCCCTTTCCCATAAATTGTGAATCACCGGAAACAAAGTGAGAAACTTGAGTGTACAGCCATAAATGTTCACAAAAAATATTAGGCTGCTGGGTCTACTAGTATTCAATATTAGCTGCAGATAGATAGACAGACGCGCGCGCACACACACACACACACACACACACACACACACACACACACACACACGACAGAACGCACAGTCTTCTTATGGCGGAGATAACAATAACAGCACATCAAATGAGGCTTTTAAAATGAGCATATTTAATTGGTCTGCACCTGGGATGCTACAATATATAAGCTATAAGAAATAATGTGTCTGATTCGCATGAAGTTTATTGCCAAGACGTGACACTACAGAGAACAAAGAAAGAAACAAAGAACTCCAAATCTAATCTTTGTCCTTCGTCAAAGGGATAGGGGTTGAACTTGTTACCAATTAAGAACACTTGACCCCTAGACGCTCTATTACATATAGTACAAGGAGTTATTTATGTGAGTAGTCTGCCTGGATATAAAATCAGCTTTGTGGTATCTAGCTATGCAAAAAGTTTTGGGTGATTTGTTTGCGGTTTCATTTCTATGGCCACCACACATGATGGAGGGGGAATGGAATTTTTTTGTGGTGCTCAAAACATGGAAAACTGATTAGACACACTCGACAGCAATGTGTTTTAACAGTCTTTTATTTTATTGTAGTCTTTTATAAATATCTGATAAGAAAGAGTTTTAATTTGAAAATGAATCACAGTATGGTCTGTGAACCATTCAAGGTAAGCACAACACATAAAAGATGATATGCTGGTTTTGTGTAAACCATGATGCGGCACAATTGCCTGTATTTTGGCCCATGTCTGGCCGGGACTCAATACATGATACCACATCTGGCCTCTGACACTATTCAGTGATCACCCACCCCCTCATTAGATCCCAGTCTTACCTGCACAATTGTGTGTAATAGGTCACCTTTGTCTCTTTATTTCCATGTTGGAGACTAATCAGTCATTGGCACCTACTCAAAGCACAATAAGCTGTATGTGTGTTGTGCATGTACATTAGTGTGAAGCAGGAAAGAATAGGCTTGAGTGGGTGTGTGCAGCCACAGCACAACAGACGAAGCCCATGTCATTAGTACCCAGTAGAGAAAGTCTTTGATGTTGCCTATCCCTCTTCTTGTTTGATGGTGCTGGCCTTATAGATGAAGCACAAGAATCAAATGATGCATTATGTACCGAGGTCTGAACACATCATCAGTTAGCCTAGTCTAGTTGCCTGAAACGCTCAGATCAAAGTAAGGGGCCCTTACAAATCTCAGACAAGATAGAGTGGAACAGTCAACAGCTTCCAGAACACAAAACAAACTCCCACTTCATGCCCAGAACAACATGGCAAGTCAAATTCAGGGCCAAATCGGGAGACTGCAGCAGTGGTGAGGCAGCCTCTCCCAACACAGGGACTATAAATCTTAGAGCTGCACCCATGAGGACAACCTCTGAATGTAATGATGGATGGTGTGGAACGCTGAGCTATCCAGGACATCTCAAGATAAACCAAACCCACATATTTAAAGGTTGACGTCTGACGTTTTCCTTCATTCTAGGTTATCAAATATCAAACTCAGGTGTATGTGTTATGTGCATAAATGTGCAGTAACAGACCAGATCCTGCTATTCAAGTCTGAGTTTTTGTTAAACCTTTGAGTCTGAGCTTTTCAAAGAAAATGATTGATTACAGTCAATTGTGAGTTATTTTTTTGGAGACTGTCCTCAGAAGAACAACACCAAAGGGCATTTGTACAACAGCTTATTACGACCTGTATCTATGTTTAGTATAGGCAGCGACCTCTAGTGGGTGTAGTGATAATGACAGGAGTAAAGTGGAAGTCAGGAGATGAAGTATGAAGAACGATAAAGTCACGTTATGCACTTAACCTCCCTTGTCATGGAACTTTCTGACAATCACGTTATGTACTTGGTGTTGCGTAGCGTCACGCTGTCACATTACGTTAAGTACATAACGTGATGACTTGATGTAAATACATGAGTTAAAGAACAAACATACATACATACTTTAACCCAAACCACGATTCTTATCCTGAACCTTACCAAACCAGTAGGGGCACCAATTTAGGAAACACTACTATAAATGTTTATATCCTTTCCTGAGCAGCTAAACACAAACTACAGAATTGACAAATACAAAAAAACCATGTCACACGTAACGGGTTGGCAGACTATCAGACTATTACAGGGCTGACACATAAAGACAGACAACCATTCACATTCACATTTAAAGGCAATTTAGAGTCAATAATGAACCCGTCCTGCATGTCTTTGGACTTTGGGAGGAAGCTGGAAAACCTGGAGAAAAGCTATGCTATCATGAGAAGAACATGCAAACTCCATACAGAAGGTCCCCACTCCGAGACATCCTGCAGGTTCAAACCCACAACCCTATTGCTGTGAGGCAACAGTGCTTACCACTGCCCCATCGTGCCATCAGGAGTCATGATTTTCATAGATACAGTTACATGGCTTACTGATAAGTGCACTCATACAGACAAACACAGTGCTATAGCGAGGCACTGACACTATAGAAACCCAATTGGCTTTCAAAGTTAGCAGTTAGCAGCCACTTTCTTCTTCCATTCTCTGCACCAGGCACAGCAGATAAATGGACTTATTTCGATACATTTGATAGCATATATTGTTTGATTCAGAGGTCTCACTTGGATTCCAAATGATCTGGGGAACATTTTAATTTGGACGATGAAGTATTGTAGAAGTCAAAGACTTATTCAGAGTTATGAAGAGCCTATAGCGTGTGTGTTATGTACAAGTGCTGATAGCATGAGCCCTATAACCATTAAATGCACTTCTAGCACAACTGGACTCCCTGTCTTCCCAGCAGAGACACAGAGAGTCTGACAGTGGCTTCTCATGGCTGGTTAGCTCTGAACAACCAGCTCTACGTTGCTGTACACGATATACAGAGTGGTAGTCAGTGTCTCCCTTGCCACGTACTATGTAGCCGCAAGGCCACGCCGCTACAGTCTGTTGCTCCTTCATTCTTTCTGTTATATTTTGTCATATTATGCTTGGACAGAGGGCATTAGCAGAATCTGAGTGTGTACAAAGCTGCCAATGGTTTCACTTAGCGGTTGTCAGTCATCATTAGTCATATGTGGCTCAGTGGTAATTTGTCAACAGAATGTCAAACAGCTAACGTCAATGTTGACTGTCAGGCTAATAAGGTTTTAATTAGAAAATGTCCAGTATGACATTAAGGTATTGTCTTAAATGTGAGCTAAACTGGTTTAATATTCAAAAGATAAACATACTTTGAAATTGAGCTCTGAGTAAATCAGGCACACTTGCGCATCAAATTTGTTTATTTGGTACATTAATAAAATCAATTAATAATGATTTAAAAAGGGAGCCCCTGTGTGTTAGGGGTTATGCTGCCAAACATGTACTGCAATGTAACCTGGTTTAAACTGAGCCAGGGGCCTTTTTTGCTATCTCTCTCTGTCCCACTGATTTCCTGTCATCTCTCTACAATCACTATCTCATAAAGGTCAGAATATATATAGACTAGAATTACCACCTTGCGGTTTTATGCCTCCATGAACCAGTTTTGTTACAGTTTACATCCATGTCTGTAAAAAAAAAATGGATGCTTTACACATATCTTCACCCTGGCGGCACAGAAAATCTATATAATCAGCACAGTTTCAAGGTGAGCATCCAAGATTAGTGTCACTAATGCGGTATCTGACCATATGTAACCTCTTCTGTTCCTGAGTTATGGCGTTAAATAATGGCCAGAAAAGTGTTTTTACAGAACATTACGATGTCACAGTGAAGTTGGCCCTTTGAGCTTTTGGATATACAATGTCATCTTTTCATCATTTTATCCTATTAGACATTTGTGTAAAATGTTGTTATAATAAGCGTATGAATTCTTGAGTTATGGCCAAAATCATGCTTTGTGAGGTCAGTGAGACCTTGAACTTTGACCTTTATCCACTGTATTCTAATCAGTTCATTTTTGAGTCCCAGTGGATGTTAGAGCTAAATTTGAGGATATTCCTTCATGGCCTTGACATATTATGGTCATGGGAGACAGACGCAAGGTCACAGTGACCTTCATCTGACCACCAAATTCTAATTAGTTCATCCTTAACTCAATGTGGACGTTTGTGCTAAAGTTGAAGACACTGCCTTTTATGTGTTCTTGCGATATCATGTTCGCCAGAATAAGACAGACACAAGATCACAGTGACCTTGGCCTCTGACCAACAAAATCCCTGCCCTACCATTCATATGTATTTTTATAGTACATTAAACTTCATCATGAAAACAATTTAGGGAAGAGTCCTATAAGACTGCCTTTTCTAATGTATAACATTGTCCTTGTTTTACTTTTAGGTGTCAACACCTTTTTAAACAGTAAAGTGAATTTAAATATCAATTAAATATGTAAATTGCTCATTTTCTTTTTGCCTTTGCAGCACAAAGCAGCTTTAAAACCACTTAGTTTCTAAAGTAGTCAGCAGAAGAGTTTCAATTTTCCAAGGGTCCGTTTTAATGTCTGACTACAAAGTACATACATATGCAATATGTTGCATTGGTAACTTTCAAAGTTGAAAGTCGCAGCCTTTAAAGAGCTTTGCCCCGGAGACGACCATGTTTGAGTCTATTAAAAAAAAAAGAACAAATTGTCTGCTACAGAGTTGTGAGCTGCTGTACAGTCACTGTCATCTTAAAAGCAAATTATCTGGCACAGATAGAGAGAAGCTAGACAAGGTAATAACTACCAGAGGGGAAAAGGTCCCAGAGGTCAAACTGGACAGACGAGGAAAAAAAATTGTACTTAGAGACACTAAACACTAAAAAAATAGAGCTTCTATAGGAGCTTTGAACAAGTGACAGTGTGGTGAGGAAAATATTGAAGTGTGTGATTTCTTCTTTTTCCCTGTATTCATATTTTACGTAAGATTGCAGGTGCCTGCAAGGAAGCAGCAAAATCTAATTCAACAAGACAAACCAGTACAATCATACAAATATCACCTGCAGGCAGCGAGGCTGTGATGAGACTGCTTGATGAGGGGAGGCTATACAAGTAGAAAGTGAGGAAGCAAGGTAAGGACAGACGAGGGGAAAAACAGGAGGGACGGAATGTACCAGAGCGTAATGGAAGGTGGCAAGGATGGATGAGTTATTACACCATATGTACATGTGTGTGTATATAGGTAGAAAGTGTAGTTTCTTTTGTCTGCCTCTGCAGCCACTAATCATGCTTGTTAAAGAAACCATATATATTCAATATACTATACTGTATATACACATCCAGAGATGCAGGGGGAAATCTCATATAAAATAGCACAACAAATGACAAAACAATCTCCCCTGACAGTCCATTATTAGTTATTTTGGAGCTGGAGATTATTACATGATGTTCATCAGCAGATGGAGTTTGCACAGTTGTCAGTGTTCATGTCCAACAACTGGGAAAAATCCATCTGCATTAGCTGCTGCCTCTAAAGTCAAGAACGACCTCTGTAGCTCAGCATCACAGAAAAAACAGCGCTGTCTTTTTTTCCCCCCGGGAGATACCAATGTCAATATTTAAGATTTTCAGAAAATCAGATAATATAAATCACATATGAGATTATGTTTATTTATTTCACATACATTTTTGATCCCTTACATTTGTTTATTTAAAGAATCTTGACCAAAATATTTACTGAGCTAGACATTTTACAGATTCATTTCAAACAGATCTCTAGCATTTTTGTTGTGCTACTGGCCGATACATACACTGAGAGATGAATATATCTACAGTAACCTATAATCAGCCGATATTACTGGACAGCCGCCATTTGCTGTTGCAGATGGGAAAAATTCCCAGGCAAATGACATGCAAGCGTTCACGTCAGCTAGGCAGTTTTATGATCACAGAATTAATCGTTTAAAATACTGTGCACTGACAAAATAACACTGTCCAGTTGGGTTTTATCACATAGTGGGATAGTGTGAGCAGGTGAGGCATGTGCTGGTATATGCGCAGGGCTCCAGATTGCATCCCTTTAGCTTTATTTTGTGACCATGGAGCACCAGTGCTTCTTGCAAATAATATATGAACTGTAGAGCAGTTAGTTTCTTTCTATTTCACAGTTAATCAGTCTTCATGTTTGACGGTGTGGCTATAAAGGTATAACTTTGTGCTAACTGCTGACATCCAACTGTTGGACCGAAGCCTCAAGGTCACAGCGAAAACATCATCACTTCCAGCCTGAGATGAACCAGATGCTTCAGTGTAGCAGCATCAGTGGTTCTGCTTTTAACAATTTCATTATAACAATACTTTAGCTTTACTATAACAGTATTTTAACTTCTTTATAACAGTATTCTATTTAATTTTCTTGTGACAGTAGTTTATGTAGAAGTAAAGTATTTTAGTAGTGAACAGTAGAGGAGACTGAAGGGGATTTCAAAGATATATATTGTAAGCCCATGCAGGCAATATTATTTAAAGGCCATTTTGCCCGGCCCTAGATGTGAGGCATAGATACTTGTTGTTTTGTTTCCCCCAGGTACTTTTGTATTAGTAAGTGTTGGATATACAGCTGCTTCCAGAAAAATACATTTCCCAGTTG
The DNA here is from genome assembly GCF_011397635.1 of Epinephelus fuscoguttatus. Lineage (NCBI taxonomy): Eukaryota > Metazoa > Chordata > Actinopteri > Perciformes > Serranidae > Epinephelus > Epinephelus fuscoguttatus. The sequence goes on along the minus strand of NC_064757.1, from coordinate 28,697,334 downwards.
TAATTGCGACCTGGATGTTGACACTTTATTTACAAGTCACAAACTTGAAATTACAGTATAACATAAACGTCTAGCACTATATATGTGTTATCTCTCTCTCTAAAAATAACTATTATTCATCAAACTACAGCAATACACAGCATGGCTAAGTCAGGGAATCGTGACTTTACACATGAGTGCCCAGAAAAGGAGATGGAAGTGAGTACGGTCTCCATCCAGGACTTTGGTTCTAAGACCAGTGCCGTGCACAAAGGTGAGCCCAACTAAATCTACTTGGTATTGCTTCACTCCACCACATGCTCAAGTGTCTTCATTCCCAGAGGGGTGACATTTCACGTCCCAAGTGCCACCTTTCATAGACAGGCTTCCTGCCTTTACCTGCTGCCGGACTGGCCTTGCAGCTGACCCCAGTGCCTAACCTCACAGACATACATCATAGCCTCTGATGAAAGTTGGCTGACCAATAGTTGTGTGCCACTGACTGCAAGTACACTTAAAATATAATTAATCAGTGTGGATGTGACCACTTTAACCCTATGGGCCCTAGGCCTTTTTGGGGTATTTTTTCTGCCTTTACTTTTAAGCTCATATCACAGTCATTATAAAGGCTACATACACATGCTATATCTTGTCTTTTTTTTTTTTTTCAGGACAATCTGGGCTAACCAGATTTGCCATCATTCCATGTCCTACTATGTGCCTGTATTTTATATTAATTTTTATATCAATGAAAAAACATATCCGTGTGACTAAATTCTTACATTTTTACATGTATCTCAGCATAGCAAGTTGGAAGTTGACATATTCTGCCATATCTGAAGAGGGGAGACTCTCTGGAATCTGGCAATATAAGAACCATGATGGTGGGACATTCTGTCACTTCACAGCTGTCCAAAACATGTGGTTTGTGCCAGGCGGACATAATTGCCAGTGTTTTTTCATTATTGCAAGAAATTCCATTGACTCATTCACAAGTCAAAAATGTGTTTTATCTGACAGCCATGCAATATTTACATCTAAGATAATAGAAAATTAGTCAACCAAGTGCAATGATGTCCTCCAAGATAATATTTGTTTTTCAGTTTCAGTTATATATTGGGAGGACATTTTGGGCATTGGGGGGGGGGGGGGGGGGGGGGCACGTGTCCTCCTCAATGTATATGGTGACTACGGCCCTGTCATGCATGCATAATTAGGCTACAGTTGTCTGGGTATGCAAAGGTGAAGTAGCTGGTCTTGTCACACAAAGTTTGATGGAGTGTCAACTGGACAGTATGGAGATATTTGTATCTTGAAAGCTGGACTACAAATGTGGATAGACAGGGAGAAACACACGCAAGCCTAAGACGTGGTAAGATACGATATTCCTCACTATATGAAGTGACTGATAACAAGATCTGTATAATGGATTGTAAAGAAATTTGTCATGTTTTTATTTTGTAGACAATTGATCTGGATTTATCACTGGAAAGCTCTGGTCCTGCGCTTTCATGTGATATGCGTGGCATTTCTGTGCGAGCCTGCATTTGCGAGTAATCCATCCAAAAGTAATGTGTGTGCAAAGCTGTATGAAAGCTCTGTTATACATCATTTTATTGTAACTTTATCAATTTTTTTTCGCTGCAAAAATATTGGATTACCGTCAAATGCTTGGCCTTGACGGAAAGCTACAGTTCCACTGTTTCACATGATATGCGTGGTCGTGGAGAAAATCCACAGAGAAGAACGGGTGTGAATTTAGACGCACTATGCGTCATTCGGGCCCATAGGGTTAATAACTACAAAATTACATGTTGTTTTGATTGATTCCTCACAGACTTTGCATTACCTGAATATATTCATCAAAGTGAGGCACTGATGCACAAACGAGACAGTTTGAGGTTATTATTTATCACGAGCAAGTGCCAGAACAAACAATATCATCTGTCTCTCCCAAGCTCTTTCAGATGAGCACAAACATAAACATTTTTATACGCATAAATGCTTTTACACAGATTCGCACACACTTGCCAAGGAGATCAGCCACAAGAAAGCCAAACTGAAGTCAATAAATGCTCAAATATGCCACGGGTCTCCTTCCTCATTAACTTTCTCCTCAAACTGAAAACTGTCTCACGTGGACACACCCGTCACACTCACACATGTGTTCAAGCACGTCCCCGAGCACGCACACACACAACCACATGCGTTAAGAAGCAGAGAGAGGTGCGACTTTAAGTCTCCTCTCCTCTATTCCCTGGAGCAAAAAGTCAGGGTCTGGGCTGAGGTGATAAGTGCACTGGGATACCGCCCAGCGAATGCACACATACTCACACACACAGGAAAACGTCACACAAGGTCGCACTAGAAAATAAATACAGCTGTAGTTCTGCATTCAGACACCAATGAAATTAAATTTGTATATAAATTAAATTTTGTTCAGGCACTCATTTGGAGAAGACCACTCAATCACACAAACACCGACGTCAAACTAAACAATATTTTTACAATGTGAAGTAGTGTTACAATTTAATAGCTTCTCACACTGTGGTGTCAGAGTAGCAGAGGGATGCGTCCTCATACATACATACGTCGCTGTACTGTTTAATTGGTATTCATCCTCCACCTAGGGGCCGTTTATAGGAACTCAACAACATCTACGCTTACCTTAAATGACTCTGAGCTTACTGAAAGCTTCTGTGACACATGCCTGCATCCAGGGGCTGTACTTAAAAGTGATTATGTGGTGTGCTGCATGAAAAGCTGGAGCAGCTACTGAAGCGGAGATGTGGCTCTGAATTGGTATGTGACTAACGATTGTAGTGGCCATCTTTCTCTGTGCTCGCTGAGGACAGCTTTCAGTTCTTGTTTTTAGTTGTATGTCTTTTTCTGTATATGGGCACTGTTACAAACAATCATGTATGATGAGTGTCAGTGTAACATAAAGGACACCACGAGGGTTATTTTTGTCATCAGAGGACACAGAGACACGTCAGTAAAATGAACAGAATCATTACGTTATTGAAGCTATTGTCTTAAATATCAAATGAGACGGGAACAAGAGAACAAAGGGCTTTAATGATTGCAAAATTGGAACCCTGCTGTGTGTGTACTGTGTGTGTGAGACTGACCAGTTTCTTCCTCTTGTCCTGCTCAGTTGGCGGCTCCTCATCATCACTCAGCTTCGGTTCTTCAAAATGGCTCATCAGCATGCAGCTGCAAACACAATAATATTCAACTCAATATTAATAACCACACATAAACCTGCACAGTTGGAGACAATTTCAGAACAGGCGGCGTGCACACATGCGGGCACACAAAAAAAGGCTGAACCCTCTGGCACTCTAGTACACAGCTCTGCCGTCTATTCATATTGGTTCATCAGCATGCAGAGAGAATTACAAGCGAAACCTTTGTGCTCAGTCCAAAGTCTGCGTAGGGTCTTTTATTTTCTTTGTCCTTTTTACTTCATCCTTATTGTGAGACGAGATAAGGTAGTGGGGTCTCCAGTGTCACATTTAGTGACTTTGACATGTAGCATTTGGTAACTCGTGATCAGAAATTTTAAGTAAATTCTTCCTGAACTTTAAGTGATGAAATTTAATCCAACTAGAGACAAGTTGATGTTAGTAAATACAGCTCATGCAGGTCGTACACCAAACGACTTATCAAGTAACTTCACATACAAACAAATTTCGAATGTCAGAATAAAATCGTCGGTCTCTATCGTTTGGTCATAAAACTCCGAGCTACCTTTAGTTAGTCTTTTTCTTGTCTTAACATTACAATAAAACCAAATATGTTTAATATTATTGTATGTTTATAGTCTTGGTTCATGCATTTTTGCGGACACGTAGAAAACTGTGGTAACACTTTACTTGCAGGTATCTACATAAGAGTGACATGACACTGTCATAACTATGACATGACACTAGGGATGTCCCGATCCAGCTTTTTCACTTCCGATCCGATACCGATATTACAGCCTTGAGTTTTGGCTGATACCGATACTCATCCGATCCAAGCGCATAGTCATGTCATGTCAGTCATGTTAGAAAAGGTTTGATCAAGCGATTTTACTCTAACAAGAACAACTACTTAATCAGGTTAGTTAGAATGATCCACAACAGTTGGTATGAGAAACTGACCTGTTTATTGTTAACAGGGTTAAATAAACAAACTTTAAACTTGAACATTAACATTTAATAAAAAAATATAGCTGGTTTGCTTTGGCTGCTTTGGCCCCTTAATAAATACAAAATAAATCAACACAAGAAATCTTTAAAATGTCTAACACTCAAATTAAAATAGCAGCAAGACTCCACACATTTGTGCTTTGGCCCCCTAATAAATAAAAAATAGATTAACACCACAAGACATTGTTGACATTTAACAAACAATGCAGCCTTTCCTTTTCAGTTATTTTTGTAGTGTCAGTGCCAGCCTGGTGCTGCTGTTTCCTGTGTGTCTGCATGCTGGCCTGGTGGATTGATAGTAAGTGTGGGAGCGGATCACTGGAATGGACTGCTTGAACTGCGGAGCGCTGGGCTGGCCAGAAAACGTGGATCGGATTCCATGAAAAACTGGATCGGAGTTCTTGAATCAGCATTTTTCCATGCAGTCCGATCCGATGCCGATGCACGTTTTTTGCTAATATCAGCGGCCGATAGGACATCCCTACATGACACAGTCATGAACTTGTCATAAACATTATGTACATGTCATAAACGTTTACATTTGTTGACATTGTTTGGGTTGTCTTGATTATGACAACTTGACATTAATCAAAGTGACATTACCAGAAGTTGTCTTTGTCATGACAAGTTGACATTAAATTTGTTTGGGATGTCCTTATAATGACAAGTTGACATTAACCACGATGACATTACCAGAATCTGTCTTTGTCGTAACAATAATAATCATTATGTCAACTTGTCATAAACACAAAAAGAGGTGCATTTCTCGTTAACGTTAACTTGTTATGACAAACATAATCTTTTACAAGGCCATGACTCATCCGTCTGGCCGGACTATAGAGGGAATCACCTTGTTGTTTACAAATACTTCTGGGTAGAAAACCAGCAGAGCTTTTAGCTATATATATATATAGCCTATATATCACATTTTTCACATCACTGTATCACCGTTTGGACTAATCCGATGTTTGTAAAGTCTATAAACACAATGATTAAACAAACATTACTATTTCTGTGTGCACGTTTAGCTGGGCTAACGGTTAGCTGTTAACCCTGTTAGCCGTTAGCAGTGTCTGTAATAGGTAATAACTCATTAAACGGTCCGTGAAAAAAAATATCTTTTCCAGCGGATATCTTAGTTACAACATGATTGAGCTAGCAAAGCAGTTTTGTGTTGCTATGTATGGTATTTATTCAGTTTTGGGAAATCACAATGTCTAGAAAGCATCAGTGGCTGCAGCTGCACCTGACAGGGACAGCTAACACTAGCAGCGAAGCTAACATCAGGACGTCATCTGTTAAAAGCCTCCCGTTGTCGGATACGACATGAAACTACTCCAGTTAGCTCAATAATGTTGTAACTAAGACATCCGCGTTAAATCTCTCGGCATCCATTTTCAAGCTCTCTGTGTGTTTGTTTCCTTGCGGACGAGAAAAGGGGGAGCACACATTTCCGAGAAGGCGTGTCCTTTTCAAAAATGCAAGATGCGTTGCTTTGTTGCCGGCCGTTTTCACCGGTGTGTTAAACACACTTTAGAAAGGAGTGTCCCCAGACTATCAGAAGGCGGAGATCTCTGATTGTCTGGTGGCGAGACTACTCCTACTGATGAACCTGCAAAGAATTCTCAGAGAATCTGCAGCCTCCCTCAAATTTCCAAAGCTTTATTGTCAATTTTGGCCCGTAACTACACCGTTCTGATTCACTAGCACCGGTCTCATATAATTTTTGGACACAGCAGGCGGCTGTTTTCAGTGGAAAAACACTAAACATCAGACAGACACAGTTAGTGTCTAGCTGGTGAACATAGTGGATCATTTAGCAACTAAAGAGCCAGATATTTCCCTCAGGAGTTGGTGACCAAAAACAAAGCTAAGAGAGAATGAAAATTGGGCTAACAATTCATCAGAGACACTTCTCCAAACAGGGCCGGGTGTTTAATCAAATTTTATTTTTAATTATGAGGCTTTCAAAGATTACAAAAACAGAAAGTCAAGATAAAACAAATACTATACCACAGTCTGTTTTGCAATGATACTCTTGTCTTTGTCCCTGCCACCCTTTCTTTCCTTTACAGCAGTGTGCCTTCACCGCCCCTAAAACCAAACTCACTCTCTGCCAGACTCAGACATGTTTAGTTCACCTCAAGACAAGAATTGTTTTTTATTTAAGTTTAATAAATGCATGATGTTACGGAAGTCAGTGAGTAACTGTGTTAATAATGTTAATTTTTGCCATATTCAAGCTGCCCTAACTCCCAACCAATAATAATGCTGCTCTGTCACTGCCGGATGTGTATATAAGCAGCTGTTTGCTACCAAGTTTTTCAGATCAGCTTAAAAGGTGACGTTATTTCAAAGTTGCATTCACAAGTGGCCAAAAAACAAATCACACAACTTGAAACGACAATTTGAAACACAGTGACACAAATCGGCTTCACTATAACTCGCAGCATTGACAGACAAAGCACTTGTCTTTAAAACAGCAACATTTAACAAAGGTAACATTACAAAATTCAGCTCCATTATAACTCACAAGGTTCACTGACAAAACAACTGTCTAATACTTAACAATTTTTCCAAACAAATATAACATGCTAACGTTATTAGCCCAAGCTTATGGCATTTTAAGGGGTGAAAATACATTGATACATAGTCGTACATAGTCGTTGTATCAGCCAGCTCTAATATGGCCACATTATTATCCCCCTTTTCTCCAAATTTCTGCAGTTCCAATTTTGTTGAACTGCAACTTCAACTTTTCCAATTCTTCACTCATTAGGTTTCGGTAATCAAATCTCACACATTATTTCTGTGCAGCTGAGTACAGTGCAAAAGACATTACAACTTTTAATTCCTTTTACAGTAGCTAAGTGACAACTGACTACATTTCTACAACAACACTGGAGTACCATGCTGAACTGGTTTGCCAACTGGCTTGTACTGCATTTATCCATGGCAGCAAGGACTTTCATTGTTATTCCACACCACGCAAGAACAATTCCAAACCAATTATGGCAGCAGAGGAATAAAAGGAAAGTCTGTTTATTTGAAACTTTACTTAATTCCTAAATACAGGCAGGAAGATTACAATACCCAGTGCTTTCTGTCTCAGTTGATTGCATTTACAAACAGTGAATAAAACATGCATCCACAAATATGTTTTTGTCCGTTTCAAACGCACAACAGGGAACCAAAACAATTCAACACAACACTGGCAAATAAAGAAGCATTTACACTAACCTCTCTACCCAACTTTTCAGTTCATTTCACACCGGCACATTTTAGGAGGGCGCTGAGCATTTTTGACAGCAGAGAAAAGGTGTCTGCATGTAGGTTAACATCGACTAAGAAATAAGCACTCTGCTGCTGGGACAGAGAGCCAGAGGGGAGAGTGATGGGGCAGAGCAGAGTCACAGTTGAAGGGGGGGCTGTGGTAAGTGTGTCCTCCCACAGTGAGCATTTGTTTTCTGGGCCATTTCACAGTCCATTATTTTTCTGGAGAAATGTGTCCTATCCAACACTGCCACTCAGCCTCCTTCAGCAGTGCTCCATAAGTGGGGGACTGCTTTTATATCATTAACTTCAAATCTTTTTTCAGAGGTTTGTTTTTGATCAATCCAAACAACAATTCAACAGAACATCTGCAGTCGCACTGCTTCAAGTACTTTCAAAACAAATATTTCAACTGTCTTCATTCATCATGCATGAGCTTTGTCAAAATTACGAACTCCATTCACTCGTGAAAAGAATGTCTGGAAGGTTTAACTGTATGATTTAGAAGTAGGGATGCACCAATCTGACTTTTTTAAGTGCTGATACAATACCTGGCCTTTGCCAATCAGCAGACACTGAGTACTGATCCTGTACCAGTGATTAATTAATAAGCTGTATGTCTCACTGTATGGAAGTGACTGGGATTATTCCTTTATGTGTGGGGCAACATCAGGCTTGACTTAAACATTGCTTTTCTAACTTTATAAAACAAAACCTTCCAAATAAATACATAGATATAAGTCTGAAACACCTCCAAACAGTTGACACATTTGTTGTTTGCTCCCTTAGCTATGCAATCTACCAGTACACTGCTGACACATCATCTACTAGACGCATCTGTAATCAGACTTGAATAGAAAGGCGTCATTGTCACCAATAGCCAATCCAGCTATTTGAGTCAGTACTGTATAGGCGCATCAATAGAAATACAGTGAGAGTATTGATATGATATTCCCATTCACATCAACATGGCAGGACGGTCAGTGTCGGGTATATTTATGTGTACCATTGCCAATGCAACTGTTGCAGCAGGCTAGCTCCAGTATAAACATACCAACTTGTAGGACATGATATTAGAGAGGTAGCATGGGAGGATATAATATCCAGTATGGGCTGGGCCACAAGAGATATTAGAAGTAAATTTATTCATCACAAGACAAAGATACTATTACACCCCTTCAAAGCTATTTAGGATGGGTCTGACACACAACAGAAATTGTTGTAAGTGTAAGGATGCAATGGGCCTATTCTTGCACGCTATGTGGGAATGCCCTGTGGTCCTTCCATTCTGGAAAGAATTGCTGGTGAAACTTGGTGAGTGGGTAGAGCAGACATTGCCACACTCCCCTCAGTTGTCATGAGTTAAGGGCTCATTGCATTGAAGTCCATATGGATGCATCTGTAAAATATTTCTGTTGCTGTCACACACTGTTTTGTTTTTGACTGCTGTTTTATCATAAAGACAAACCAAGCGGTGGAGTAGTAACATTACGTTTTCAAAAAAGCAATTGCAAATATTCCCGTATCACTTTTTTCCCCCGTTTCTTTTCTTGCCATTAATTGCATGTTTGTTGAAACGTGTCAAGTGAAACTGTAGTTGCCACAGGAGGAGGAGTGAGAGCCGCTGCTCAGTGGGCACTGGCTGAAAGGCAGAGACTGCAGGGGTGTACATCATGCACATCAGCATGTTTTTACATCTGGCTCTGTGAATTAAGGGTTTATTTGAACTAAATCAGAGTTGGGAATTGTTGGAACAGTGGAGTAACTAACTAGAGGACTAAGTTTTATTTTATTTCTGTCAAGTTTTAACGAAGTGTGTTTTACATGAGTTAAAGCAACTGAGCTAAGTCTAAGTTCGGAAACCTGGATGGGTGTGCGGTAGTATTTTGCTGGTTATTAAGGAAAAAATGTGTAAAAATGGGCCAAACAGAGTTCTCAAGCTAGTGAGTGTCACACTTTATGACCACCCTTGCATGCGTTGTCACCACAACAACTTACAATCGCCATTTTCTTTTGAACAAGTCAAAGAACGACAGCAAACAGTTCAATGTCCATTCTACTCCCAATCTATTTCAATGGGTTCATCACTACTTAAAATTATTTATTCAGTTGTTTTTCTTTATTTACTCCTTGCTCAGTTAGTAATAAACATGGATACTTACTCTTTGAAGGTGCCTGTTTCTGGATCTTCAGTCATTACATCATGCAGCGCCTCAACGGAGATGTTAATGATGCCACAGAACTTGTCCTGGATCACACTGGTAACACACAGATGAAACGGGCTCATTACTCATGAGGTCATTAGAACAACAGCTGTGTTTTTGTGTGTGTTTGTATGAGAAAATTACAGAGGGATGGGTAACTGTCCAAAAATGCAAATGGTCATCAAGAGCAACGTGACAACAGAGAGCAACAGTCGAGGTTAAATCCTGGCGCCACTGAAAGTGATAAAGTGTCTGTCAAAAAACATGTGGCCATGCAGAGAACAGGGTATCAATGCCATCCATCAACTCACGTCATCGAACATATGTCCAGATTGTTGTGTTTGTATGTATCTCATAGTCACCCAGGGTATATACAGGAATCCTGAGGTTAATTTCAATACCTTTTTAAGACTTTTTTAAGACCTTCCAAAAAAACCTTCAGACCTCATCGCCACTTCAAGCTGTCGTTAGCAGCAACGCATCTTTAACTTACTAAATAGTTGTAGTTTGCAATTAAATCTATGGAGCACAAACATACAACAGAGCTCAGATAAGATGAAAAGGAATAAAGCTTGAAAGAATAAATTAAACCAAAGGCAGGTTTATTAAAACACACCTTAGGTCATAACAAGTAACACAGCTCTACAGCTCAACATCAGCTATTCAAGGCCAATTTGCTGAAAACAACAACCTTATGGCTAGCCCCTTGCATGTGGGATTTAGGGCTGACCCAAAAAATTTGAAGCTTCGTTCGATGGCACAGGATTCGATGGTGAGGAGAAGGGAAAAAAAAAAAAAAAAAAAAAGGCCCTTTTTTTCCTCCCGTTTTTTGGGGGCACCTTGAACGCAACACTAATCATGCTGTCTGTTTACAGTTGTTTTTTCTCCCCTTTAGCCATATGTAAGAACGAGAAGCAATGTCTGTTAGGCATATAAGATTTCATGTTCCAGTCCGAGTGTGCGTACCTACACATCGTTGTTTGTAATAGCAGCGTGGAGGAAAATAAATTATACATTCATGGATACTTTTTGTCAAAGCTTGAATGCCAAGAAAATTTTATACTTCCTTAATTTTCCGACATTTGATTTATCAACTTTTAAAACTTTTTAAGACCCCGCGGACACCCTGTCACCATTTCACCTTTGGCTTTTGATAGAAACATTTATAAAACAAGAGCAAGGCGGAGAGGGTAATCAAAAAAAAAAACAAACAAAAAAAAACCATTATGTGGGTAACAGTGCATTGAAACATTTCTCTACTTTTATGGTCCCACAAAAACATGTTCACCTTGCACTGATCAGTCACATATGATAAGGGTGATTTTCCATCTGTAAATGTGGTTTTATTGGTTTACACATTCAAGTGTGACAAATAAAAATCAATGAGGCTTACCGTCTTTACACACAGTCTTGTAGGCTGACTTTTTATTGCAGTTACTAAGGTGATTCTTTCAGATACAAAGCACTGCAGAGCCTTGGCTTGCTGAACCTGAGATATTTCAAATATTCTGGCTTGCAACGCCCACCACAGAGGCTTAGAGACAAGCAGCAGTCATTGATGAATTATTTGAGTCATTCTTCGAAAGCACTGGAAAAGAAGTGGGGGGTTTCCCATGTCAACAGAATAAAAAGCAGGAAGGCAAGAGAATAAAAAAAGCCACACAGAGCGAGGATGTGTGGGTATGGGCACTGATGCATCAAAGGTTCTGTCAGTTCAAGTGCTTGGCTGGATAGACCCCAGGCAATGCTGCATAAAGTTCACTGAGCATGAAGTCTGGCAAAAAAATTGAAAAATCTGTGCATGACAGATTCATACCCAGCCACTAAACATAGACCTGTCTTTTATTTCTTATGAGTGGGAAGTACTCATACTGTAAATATCGCTGTCAAGACTTAAATCATGTGAAAACTGAGCTACACCAACAGGGGATCCATCTAGTCAGCACAGGACTGTGCACTATAATCCTCTTTTCTACACTAGCATGTGAGAAAACATGGAACTCCTAAATCATGCAAGTATATATGAGCATAAATCACAGTAAATTACAAGTCTTAAAGTTACAGTTAAAGGGACACTTTAGCATTTTTTTTTAACCTTGTCCATTAGTTCCCCTGTTTTCATGTCTAAATGACAAATGGAGACAACTATTTTTGAAGGTGGTCCATTATTGAGAGACTGCTCTAGCCACAGCGACAAAACAGGCTGCAATGTTATCCCTATGGACAATTGTGCACCGCCACTTTAGGTCCACTGAAACTGTTTGTTTTTTTGCCACTGACAGGTTCAGATTGTGATTGGAAGTGCCTGACATGTGCAGGTCGACCCAGGGCCCATGGGTCCCACGTTGCGGGTTTCGGGCGGTGGGGTCAATAAGTGACAAAGCACCGCTGTGAGTAAGCTCCAGTGACATCGTACAATAATTCAACTTCCACCTTCTCTTCCCCTCTCTGTCTCTCCATCTGCCGGGAATGCTATTATATAGATGGAGTGTACTCTGTCAGCCAGCCGCAACAACCATCAGCTGACAAAACAACCAACATTGGCATACATGGCAAAAGCCAAAGTGACGTTTACAATGTGATTTTATGTAAGTCTGAATGACGTCCAACAGTTCTCTGTCATATCAATCTCCCTTAACTTTTTTGTGTTTGTGTGAGCCACGTGGTCATGGCAACATAAATACTGCTCTCGCCGCTGAAATTTAGTGACAGATATGACATATCTGCCGGCTCTGATAACTGTCAAATGTTGTACAGACTTTGCCTTCTTGGTGCACTACAGGTGTAAACTGGCGTGCTAATTGTACAAACCCGCAATGGACTAAAAATGTTGTAGATTCAGGTGAAAATGTGTCTGGTGATTGGTTGGGGAAAATCGAATCTCCCTCCCCAATGGTAATCAGACTGGAGGCAATGTCAGGGTGCTTTCACACCTGCCTTGTTTGGTTCAGTTCGTTTGCCCCCTAAATGCGGTTTGTTTGGGCAGGTGTGAAAACCGAAATTGCACTCAGCGCGCACCAAAACAACCGGACGGAGACCTTCTTGAAGAGGTGGTCTTGGTCCGGTTACAAATGAACTCTGGCACGATATGTTTGTGGTAAGAACGTGTTCTGACCTCAATCCGAACCAACTGCAGTCACATGACACACTGTTTGGGTTAAACATGAGCATGTTACAGTCCTGGAGGAATATTAATGTGCACCTTCTCCTGTACTGCCTTAATATGCACATTTGGCACATCCAAGGCATCAAAACATTGTTTTCTAGTTGGAGCCGCGTCTTGTTTTCAAACTGTATGGTTTGCCTAAAATGAACAATGACAGCAATATAGTCCACAATGAGCAGCGCTAAAATCAGCCTGCATAGTTGTCCCTCCATTGTGACATTTGAAAGTGTCACATTTATCTTGCAAGTGTACTCTTCTTCAGTGTTTTGTTTTCTTCCTGGATTTTTCCCGCATGGAAATTCCGAACAATCAAGAGCAGCTTTCTCACACAAGGCATTTGATCTGGTCTGTTTGTAAATATGAACACGAACCAACTCTAGGCAATTATGCAACTGTGTACCAAAACTAGTCCCTGATTCGGACCAAAGTAAGCAAACTCTAGTTCTGAAAGCACCCTCAGACTGAAGATGGAAACAGAGTGTGACGTGTTTACAATTCCGTCTGATATCAGAGAGTCGAGTATTAGTCACAAAAACATAGGAATATAGAGTCCACGTTGAAAAATACCAAAGTTTTGTCTAACAAATACTGTTGGTAATGAAGAGAATGGAGAACTTTTCCAGGTGAATTTGAAACACTTATTCCTTTCAGTCGGTGACATTTCACCACCAATATCCAGGGAGTGTAAAATACATCACTGATCACCTCTGCCCCCAATTTCCTAATAATAGTCTCAAATTGGCAGCCATGGCAACAACTGGATGCAGGCGTTGTATCAAAGATCCCTTATCACGCATTTAAACATGTCTGTCAATTCTAATTCTATCCAGTCCTAACACTTCTCCAGTGATTACTTTCTAATGGCTGACTAGTGCTAGCTGCTTCGTGCCTGTCATTCAAATCGATGTAAGTGGAAACATGATCTGAAAGCTGAGGGGCTGCGCACAAAGACAAACAGGTCGCAACAACTAAGTCCTCATCAGAATCAACTGTCTCTCTGTGTGTGGTCCTCACCGCATAAACAAAAGCAAACAACAGGTAGGGGACAATGACCTGTGAAGGCTGCACTCAAATGACATTTTAATGTGTATTTCTGCCCACAGTTTGTTAATCGAAAACAGTTTATTCAGCATTTACATTTCATATTATTCTGCTCAGATTATTTTTATGTCTATGGCAAAATCCTTCCTCCTTTAAGAAGCATTGCTACATGATATAGTACTATAGTAAATATTTTTCTTCCCCTGTGCTAACTTTTCTTTAAAAAGGCATACACATATTGGATACATTCCAGCTGAGCTTGTTGCAAATGGCTTTTAAATAAGCATCACTGATTACGTTCGATGCTGCTGAGCATCATTAGGTTTGAATCATTAGAGTAGACCCTAAATAGTACGAGTGCTTAGCTGGTATAAGTGGCGAATGCATCACCCAAGAGAGGACTAAAGACTGTGATAAAGTTCTTCAATTTTGCTACAACTCTTACATTAGCAAATTGAAAGCACGGGGTATTAAATTTGTATCGAATTATACTGAGCAATATTTTTACGCCAGTACTGAGAAATGGGTCATTTCATACCAACTCACCTAGAATCCCCAATGAATGTAAAAGACGTTCTTGACAAAAAACACATCATGTGAAAACTTCTTTTAAATTCATGGGCTGGTGCAAAGTCCTCCAGCTCAACTCCAAATACTTTGTACTTATGAATTTTTGAAGTTTGGCCCTCAGAGCTACATTTAATCATTTTTGTAATTCTTTGTATGTGTATTCAGCTTCAATGAACTTTCCATTTTAAATGTTTCATGTTTCTCTGGCTTTGTCCACAATCTAACAAGTGTAAGAAATGCTCATTTACAGAAATGTATTATATGATAGAGTAATATAACAAGTTTAAATATTTTATTTATCTGCACGAATATAAACCATTTCATTAAAAAGTTTCAATGCAATTTAAAGAAATTCTTCTTGGGAGAATTTAGAGTTACAATATCTCTCATGCAATATCATTTTTTTAATGTAGGACTAAGTAACTTCAGAATAACAAAAAAAAAATAATAATTTGCAGTAGCTATAGGGTTTTGCAAAGTGCCATGTATTTAGTAAGATGTTTTTACATGCATTTTACATACATCTGCTTTTTCCAGAAAATCGAGTACCTGAACTAGGAAAAGTTAAAAATTATGGGTGAATTGGCTTAAATAACCCACCTGACACTTACAAACAATTTAAGTTTCATAAAACATAGATTTCTTCAAAAAATAGATGGTTGAATAAAAACTACAATTAAAGGTAAATAACTGCATAAGAATTAAAAAGTAATAATTTACTTACAGTATCATGCAGAAAGATAAATACACACATGTATGCAAGCAACAGCCACGTGTACATCTTAATCTTTGAGGGTTGCGTGAAAGGTCTGAATGTCTGAATCAAAAATAACAACTTAAACTTTAAAGTACTTAAGCAATGCAAGAATACTGGATTCCTGCGAACATGATGTTCTTACTGTGAGAAGACACTTCTACAGCCATGCTTACACAAAATGTGGGCGCAGCAGATCAAGCCAATAAAGTTGTGCATATTGATTTCTTACAGTCCTTGTTCTTGTTGCTTTGCCATCGTAAAGCAAACTGTCAGTAATGATGAACTGGTAGTGCAAAACGAAAAGGGCTGAACAGGAGGTTCTGATGACTAAAGCAGTCTTCGGTGAAAATGGCCTCATGGCTGTGCATGTTAAATACAAAATCAAACATTGTAGTGTCCTTAGATTGCACAAAAGTTTCAGAAAGTAAGAAGTATGCCTCATCAAAGGACAAACAGGTTTCATTCTTTGAATGCATTAATGTGCGATCACCGAGAGAAAAAGCAGTTGACCGATTTAATAAAAATCAATCAGTGAGGTGAAAAAGCAGTCTGTCGAGGGCTATACTAAAGTTATCAGAAACAGATGAACAATGCAATCACCTGAGAATGGGAAAGTTGTCATTTCCAATGAGAGCACCGACTGTATTCTGTGTTACATGATATGTTGTAATAGCAACAAAACTTCTTGGACAAATTATCCATCCCCTACTTTAATGAATGGATGGTAAATGAA
Source organism: Epinephelus fuscoguttatus (assembly GCF_011397635.1). NCBI lineage: Eukaryota > Metazoa > Chordata > Actinopteri > Perciformes > Serranidae > Epinephelus > Epinephelus fuscoguttatus. The sequence goes on along the minus strand of NC_064757.1, from coordinate 28,681,415 downwards.
CTTGCACTTGTATAGTGCCTTTCTAGCCCTCTGACCACTCAAAGTGCTTTTACACTACAGACTGCAGGTTTATTAATGACGGAGTCAGGTACCCCATCCCACAACGATTTATAAAAAGTGCCTAACTGAATACTTCCCTATACATCACATGCATGCAGCTGTTTCACAGCTCTCTAGCGGTGCCTTTTCGCTTCATGTCTTGAAGCAGATTCCCAACAGTGTGATCTACTGTACAGCTGCACAAGGCCCTGATTACACAAGATGCATTTTGCAACCACCCCATCACCTCCTAACATTCCAGTGTAATGCAAGCTACTGTTTATTTATTACAGTAACTAGTATCTAGTTCCTAAAATGTTCAGGCTGAGGGTACTTGCTGTAGCTCTGGTTGAGGGTGAGAGGATATCAGTCAATATTTCGCTGGGCGTAAGGAAACGCAGATCTGTGTGGGTACATGACACCCTAAAAAAGAGGGTGGAACACGAGGAGTACCACCAGTTGGTCCAGGAGCTTCGCCTTGACGATGGCCGTCTCCACACATATATGCTCCACACACATGCTCTTTCTGAAGCAGGTTGTGAACTCTGCAACTGACTGCCTCCCCTCTTCCAACCCGACACCCCTCTCCCTCAAACTCACTCCCCTTGTCCCCTTCAAATGATCTAATAGTTATTATTTTTTTAAAAACAGTTTTGCTAATTGGGGTTTCATTTACTCATCAATGGTCAGAAATATACAGAGATTTCTGTTATATAAGGTAACACAGACTCACTGTATTTATTGTACTCAGACCAGTTACGCTGTTGTGTGTGGTCCCCCCCACCAAGACCTATTCTGAGCCAGGAAAAACCTGAATAATAAACGCAAAACAAAGCTTGTAAATAATGAATGTGATAGGCCACACTTATCTGGCAGCCTCATTTAATCACATATTTAGGCGACATTGTTCTGGAATGAGCTCTTATCTCCTGTCTCCTAAACATAATAGCTAATTTGTGGTACTAAATGATTGCTGGAAAAGCTTTATCAAAGTTTACTTTTTTCTTGTGATTGCTGATTTTTCAATGATGCTTTTGTTCCCCCAAAATCTGTTAAGATTTAGTATTTAATACCAGTAAAACGTACAATTTAGACCATGCATGACTTTAACTTCATATTTTGCTACATGTTATAGAAAAAAGATGATATCAAAGGCAGCTATAGACGAGATATGAACCTCTTCCAATTTTAGATTGTATGTGAAAAAGTCGATTTGTCATGCAGCACTTAACCAGCCAGGGCTGTCATAATCAATTGCTGTCGGAGACCAAGGACGTGGGCGTAACAAAGGATTTCATGCCTGTCTATGTCTGTGATTACATTATCTCATTTGGAGAAAACTGAGCTTCACAAAATCTTGATAAAAACATGCGTCACTATAGAGTGAGATGGGACATCACAAGAAAAGTGTACCATTGAACCCCACAGTGACTCCTCTGAACCACTTCAAGAGAAGTTTCACTCAGAAAATGAAATAAGAAAACTCTTTTGATGGCCAGTAAAGAACTTTACTTATTTGCTCTTGTTCTGATTGTTCTTGTACTTTTGGTATTGTCTTTCTGCACACCTGTCACATTTAGATGAAGGATGTTCTTTATCTCACAATATAACATGCTGGTTTTTCTCAGTTAATTTTGATCAAGTTTAGTCTAGTCTTAAACAAATGGTAACGTGTTTTGACATCATGGGAGACTTTGCACAGAGCTTTTTAAACAGCCAATCTGTAGGTACATGAATCTCACATACTTTGATTACTTTCAACCTCAGATTCTCTTCAGAGCTGCTGCATGCTGTATTGTGAGTATCTGGCAAGAGAAGTGACTGTTTTAGTGGAAATCTTCTACCACTGCAGGCAACAGTCTTAAAAACATTCACACCAACATGGTGTTGTTTCCTTTATTAATTTCATCAGGGGAAACAAAATTAGAGCAATGCTCTCTTTAGCAATGGTGCCCTGCAGATGCACAATCAAAATTAAACTAAGCACTACAATGTATAAAATCAACAGGGTGTATGCCTCTGCAAACCAGTTTGGTTGCAGTTAACATCCAAGTTACGTGGCAGTTGACAATGCTTTAATTATGGAAGATCTATACAGTCACCATAGTTTGAAAGTGGGCACCCAAAATTTGTGTCACCAAATCAGCATCTGAACAAATGTCTCCCCTTTCCTTCCTGAGTTACGACGGTGAACGATGGCAAGAAAAATGTTTGTGCAGAACATGAAATGACCTTTTGAAAATAAAAGGTCATCATTATTTTATTCTATTGGACTTTTTTTTGTGAAATGTTGTCATAATTTGTGTACGAATTCTTGAGTTATGGCCAAAAGCATGTTTTGTGAGGTCACAGTGACCTTGACCTTTGAGCACCAAATTCTAATCAGTTCATTCTTGAGTCCAAGTGGGTGTCAGTGCTAAATTTGAGGATATTCCCTCACGGCCTCCTTGACATATTACATTCACAGAAATCAGAGGGATGCAAAGTCACAGTGAACCTGACCTTTGACCAACAAAATCTAACCGGCTCATCCTTAACTCAAAGAGGACGTTTGTGCCAAAGCTGAAGACAAAGTGAAAGATGATCTTCACGGGAGTGTGATGTACAGATGGATGGATAGCTGGATATGGACAATCCAAAAAAAAAAAAAAATCATTAATGCCTTTGGCCATGTCTACCTCTGGTGCAGCGGCATAAATAAAACAAACAAACAAACAAACAAAAGAAATTAACAACAAACAAACCAAAAAAATACATAAGTACACTTCAGCAGAACAAAGCAGACATAATAAGAAAAACAGGAGCACTCATTATATAAAGCATCACTAAACAAAAGTTTAAACTGTTGCTGAGTCAGAAATTTGTCCAGTTTAATGGAGTCCTGAAGCTTAGTCCACCTATGCAGAGCGTAACAGTTAAATGTATACATATATATTATATATATATATATATATATATATACACACACACACACACACACACATATATACATATACATACATACATACATGTACACATAATACTAAGGATAGCTTTGAAAATAAAAAAAAAATAGAAAGTGCTGTTCCCTTCAAATACTAAGTGATAGCCACCTTTTTGTCTGTCAGAGGATACAATGAAACTGTCGCCTGTAATAAATCTAATGTCAAATGTAAGAGAGCTGAGACACACACCATTAAATGGCTTGAAGGTATGGACAGCAGCATGCATGTAAATTACACCTGCATAGTTTCTCAGCCCCATAAGCCACTACAGTTCTGGTTAACTCTCATGGTCCCACACATATTCAAGTAATCATGTACACATAGGCACAAGTGGATCCAAAAACCTAACTCATAGAAGCAGGCAAACACAAGCACAGAAAGATGTCTAATGCACTTGGTCAACCTGATCATTTACAGGTTTAAGTCTTAAATCCCTTTGCATGTCCCTGAGAACAGACTGGGGCATCAAGATCAGAAGAAGAGGTTGTAAGTTAGACAGAATATAAACTCATAGAACACGTTTGAGTGGTTGTGTAAATCTGTCTGTCTAAAAGTTGTCCCTCTCACAACACAGTCTATCTCCTATCATCACACTGCTAAAGTATGCCTGCATTTTGCATATATGTGCATGCTGTGCTGCTGTCACATTAACTGTGGCACCCATATGGCATAATAGCTGCACCATATTATGGCTATAGGGTAAAAATCTGTTATCAAACTTTTTAACAACTAATATTCTCTGTTTCAGAAGCACAGACCTCCCTTAGTAGAGTAATTCCACCAGTTATGGTCTATAAAGACAAACAAAAGCTGAGTAAATAATTTGTCAAGTATGTCTCTTCACTTCCCCCCCTGATTCGCCCCAGTGTCAGCTGTGTTGACAGGGTGGATGCTATCCACTTCTCACCAGCTCAAAGCCCCATCTGCACACAGACGAATGACAAATGCCTCTCACCTGTTGTCAGATGGTAGGAGGGAAAGCAGAGCCAGCGACGACAGCTTCCTCCTCTCTGGCTGAGTGATGTTGTCCATGCGGTCGACCCACATCTCTATCACATTGCCCAACAACTGGTCCATCTGGTGAGGAGAGAGGAGGAAGGTGGACAGGAGGGAGGAGAGATATGGAGGGTTAATATAGAGGAGGAAAACAGAAAAACAAGTAGAGTGGTGATTAAATATAGAAAGAGGTCCAGACAGAGTGATGTAAACGGTGTTTGACAACTCAATTTTATTTTAATGTTTAAAAATATGAGTCTACCGCTGTCTAAAAGTGAGCAACTGACCTTCTCTGTTTGTTCTGCCTCATTTACCTCATTGCTTTGTCCTTTATCGTCAAAAAGAAGGGGCATGATGGAGTGACAACTTAAAGAGACAACCTAAGGTCTTTAATTTATTTAGATTAAGGCAGCAATGCCAAAACAAGGCAGAGTCAATGTTGCTTTAGGTCAGAAAAAAACAACAATGCCAGGGCTTCATAGTGAAAGGGGACAGCTCTAAATTTTAGGGCTTGAATAGGTTACCACTTGCAATTCCCTGGCTCATTAGTCTTAGCATCGTTCTGAATGATTCCTCTTTAACAGGCACTTTGCGGTTATGTCTCTCACACACATTCTGAGGGGATTGTGCTGAGGAGACAGAAATGAAGGGCAGGCATGGAGTCTCACCTTCTGGCTGCACTCAGAGGCCATTTGAGTCAGCAGAGAGGAGAAGAAACTGGAGTTCTGGAGCAGGACACGGCCCATGATCCCTAGGTAGGTGGACATCACCACAGGATATCGCTGTACAACACACACACACACACACACACACACACACACACACACACACACACAGAGCAGTGTGAAAACACAATCAGTCATGAGGATGCAGAAACATAACCTTGCACAAATGCTTTTACATTATGCAAAGGTCATTAAGCATGATAAAGGGAAAAAAAAGATCCACTGACACAGCAGAATCCTTGAAAGGGAGCCTGTGAACCTTAACTGAACTAAAGGATCAATAAATACCACTATATAGCCTCCATATGAATTAAATAACGATGAGGACAAATTGAGGGAACATGCAGGAACAGGAATCGTGTCTTTATAGTGAGTTTTTAGGGTTTAATAAGGTAAAATGTTTAAACACTCAGCAAAAGAAGATCTAAAATGAGAGAAAATGCAGCACACGTGGAGAATAACATATCTTTAAAAGTCTGTCCTTTTATATGATTCCAGTCCGTGGAGACGTGGATGTAAAACTCACCTCTCCGTCCACAATACCTCTGAAGACAGCTGGCAGCAAGGGCTGGAACATCTGGGCTCCCAGTATGGGGCTAACCTTTAAAGCTATCTCTACCACCTGCAGAGACACAGGCAGAGGAGGGATGAGAGACTGTACTCAAGGCGGGGAGTAAGGAAGCAGAAACAGAAGAACAGTGCCAGAGAGGATGTGTGTCAAACCAGAGACAGTAAGGGTCAGAGGCAGGATGATGTAAAGACGGAGCAAAGTGTGGGAGGACATACGGGGGGCAAAAGGGAGTTAGCAGGAGCTTCTTTTCGGAGAGATAATAACAGAGTGCAGAAATCCTCCTTTTAATTGGGGGTTTGACCTACAGTGTGCGGCAGGCAAGGTTAGTCCCTTAAGTTTTAGTTTCCCAAGAAATTTGAATGAGCTCTCTGTCAGGCATTAAAGCCGGAATAAAGAGAATACTTGAGTTCAACAGCTTAAGTACAGCAACAAAAAACAAAGCCACAAAAGCCCTGTTTCCAACGCACACTTTCGGTATGGTACTTTTCGAACCATAAGCACCCCTTCAGACATGGTACCTAGACCCTAGCGTTTCCACCGCAAACAGTACTCTTAAATGTGGGCGGGGTTGTTGTCACTCACTGCCCTGTCCAGCACTCACTGTATTTCCTCATTACCAGTGAAATATAGGAAGTCAGCACCTCATTTATCGTCCACAGAACAGGCTTGCATGCCGACAGCAACAGCAACAGCAACATCCTACCTTCATGAAGGTTATAATATTCAATATGAGAAAGGATCAGTGATGCATGTGCTTGCCCTGATAATCAGAACAATATTGCATAAACAGGCTTCAACGGTGTTTTTGCTGGTTTTAGTTGCCCCTACACAATTTGTTTTCTTGCTCTCAAACTTAAGGCAAACTTCACATTACGTAGTTGGACCTTCGCCCATACCCAACTAAACTCCTGTTTGCAGGACAGTGGAAATGCTTTTCAGCTTATAAACTACACATTTGCAGCTCTTAACAGAGAAGAGAAGGACGCCAAATGGCTCACCTCTTAGTTAATTCTACTTGCTGGATACATTAAGTGATTTGTTATATTTACTAGCATGACATGACATTTTCCATATCCTGGAAAATAAGATCCTTATTGTTGAGCCCTACATAACATATATAATAATATAAGTGAGGAAATCACTCTGAAAGGACAAGGACTAGATTCAACCAGTAAAATACTACTCCAGCCCCATTTGGCTTCCCATGACTAGACTATAACATAAATCCAGACCACACCAACATCATGACACTGTCACATTACAAATGGCATTTTAGCAAATTAAAGCCTCAAACAAGAATATTTAACTCAAAGGTCAGAAACCAACTCGAAACACAGAGACAGACACTGAGATGCTATATCTGTCTCTGCAAGTGTGCATGCATATGAACTTTTCAAAGAAATCCATGGTGATTACTCTGATCCCTCTGTTCTCAGGGTGCCCATGTGTGGTGAGCTGTTGTGTGCCTATGTTGTGTAGGTCGACAGGTTTATTGTCTGCTTGCTCTCCTTTCCCCAGAACAAAGGATTAGAAAGAGCCAGATGTGCAGTAATGCCACTGAGCTTTACTAAGCTAAAGCTCAGTGGTCTTAGGAATGTTCTGCATACATATACTGCTGAATCATTGCAAACAACAGGTGCATACAGACATGCACACATGTATACACCTACTGTAAGTCTGAGAGTAAACCAAGAGAAATGATGATTCAATAAAGATGGTCCTGCTCATCTTAACCTATAATTTAACATGCCCATTGTCACAACAGTCGCACATGCAGAGCACAGCTATAGTGTTTTGGCTTACTGTTGATAGCATCTAGTAGAAAATTACATAAAAGTGCCAGTATTAGGGGAAAAAAAAATCACAGTCACAGTCAATTATCTTTGAGGGAAAAACATGCTAACATCCTGAGGCTTCATGTCACTTTGTATTATTATACAAAATTGAGCATGGCTAAAAACAGAAAGGCCACGAACTACATGACACTCGGCTTGTGGTGCTTGAAGCACCCAAAAAAATACTTTTGAAAAACTCAACAGCAATGTCTCTTTCCAGAAATCATGACGTGGTTACTTGAGATAATCCACAGACCTTTATGTGAGCAGTTTGGTGTAGGAACTATTTTCTTTCTACTAAACTACACCCACCAACCGTATCACTGCGCAGAAGAAAGCGTGCATCCTCTGCTAGCTCACCTAGCACCACTGAGGTAGCTAACGTTACATCTCAGCCGAGGAGGATGCTATTAACGTTTACATCTTGGGCTGTCACGAGCATGAGCCTCTCATCCATGAGTAGATGCACTCATCCTTCTTCGGTGTGATATGATTGGTGGGTGTAGTTCAGTAGAAAGACTGTTCAATTTTAATTATAAAGCCCAATATCACAAGTCACAATTTGCCTAAGAGGGCTTTACCACACGCGACATCCCTCTGTCCTAGGACCCTCAGAGCAGATAAGGAAAAACTCCCCAAACAAACCTTTATCAGGAAAACAAATTGAAGAAACCCCAGGAAGAGCAACTGACGAGGGATCCATCTCCCAGGCCAGAAGTGCAATATATGTTGTTTCATGGAGGAACTATTTTCTTTCTACTGAACCACACCTAAGCACCACGTATCACCTATCAGAGCAATGCTGGTAAAATGTGGTCAGAAACCAAATTGAAAACTGACATTAAAAATATTTGTTGTACAGATAAAACTCCAAATTACTTTTTTTGTGATGAACGTAAGGTTCATTGGATTTAGTTAACAGAGTGTCTCTCAAATCCATTATTTTGATGTTCAGCTACAAAAGGTATCTGACCAGACAGAGATGAAGAGAAGGCTGTTTGAGGTACCCTCCATAACACTTCTCAAATAATTTATCAGTAGTGAAAATATGGAGGCACCTCTTTTAACCGGGTCTCATATCACAAGCAGCACTGCCTGTGTCTGTTTATGTCTGTGTATACAGCATTTAATGCCACTTCCCATGCACCTGCTATTCACCGGGCAGCCCAGACAGAACAAACAAACACTGTGAGGGAACTTAAGAAGGGAGGATGAAAAAATGAACCCTGAGGAAAGACAGGCAGAGAATAAACAGAGGTAATATAGTTCTGTGTGTGAGGGGGAGGGAGTGACAGTACCTTGAACACTTGGACCTGTCCCTCATTCGTGATGTCTTTGAGCAGATCGCAGAAGGCTCGACACAATGATTCTGCATAGTTCTATAGGGTGAAGAATAATCATATGTATGAGCACGGGGAAGTTCTATACATGTGTGGATTATGTGCTAGTATAAAAGTGTGCGCGTCTCACCTGCAGGAAGTCTGTGGCAGACAAATATAAGTAGGCATTAACGATCTGAAAGCAGGTGCGCAGGTTCTCGGAGCTCAGCTCTGAAACAGAACATCAGATGTTACACTTTAACAAATCGGATAAAAGGGTTTAAATGATGGAGGCAAGCAAGGGCGGAAACACGTGGCAAAGAGGAAGGAGAAAGGTATTCGTTGATATATGACCCTGCTGGACAAGGCTGATCAAAGGTACAACGCTTTCAGACTGCACTGCATACTGGATGGATGGTCTTACTGACTTTGTCCCCTGAGTGTTGTCATTAAAGATGTGTTTTACTTTGAAAGTTCCCAAATTAATCCACCGTGACTCATAACTGGATAAAAATATCACATAAAAAATCCATGGGGAGGGGGACTAATCTTTAATGTTAGTGCAGAAATTAAACCTCAGTGCTTACACCAATGAAATAATTCAACAATAAAGTCCAGGGAAAAAAAGGTGTAGTATCCATTTTGTTTTTCAAGATTAAAAGATAAACTCACTGGGTATGTGCAACTACTTTGGAGCTGTGCAACGAGATTAACTAGAGTAAATATTGTCCATGAAAACACCATCAAGGACGAAAGATGTTTCTTTACTTTGCAACAGCTGCTTCTGTTGTTTTATCATAACATCCTCTGAGTGCATCTAAAGAAAATTCAGGCAACACAAAAAAAGAAACAAAACCATCGTGGTGATTAAAAAAAACAAAACAAAACAAAAAAAAAACTACTGGATGAGCCTGTTTTAAACCACCCAATTTAAGATGCCCATGATGCAACACATGAATATTGCAGTAAGAGCTTTACATGCCTTCAAAAAAACCCCCCAAAACTCAAGTGTCTGCTTTTCTGCCAGCCTTAATGAGAGGTTGTGAGTATCTATTAAAAAGAACTACAACCTAAATTATTAAACATTCTCACATTGCCTCTGCAACATCATTATCCCAGCATTAAATATTTTCTGCTTTGTCTCTGGTGTCTGTCTGACCTTTGCTGACTACGTTCATGTTAACACAGATAGAGTGAAGCCTCGCATATCAGTGCTGGATGAGACCTGTGGGTTTGCTGTGTATTCAACGTCTATGAAGTATTTTTTTCACACTGTGGCGAGTTATACGGATTTAAAAAACACACAAAAAGCATGTGTTTATTTATACTCAACACCAGCAGGGAAAAGGGTTGTAACTGAGGAGGCTGTATTCAAACAGGATTACAATACAACCATAACCTGGGGATAAATGTAACAGTAGAGACAAAAAACTCAAGGGGACGTGAATGGGGGATGTAGAAGTGCAACAAAAGAGGCTGGAACATTCTATCATCATAAAAGAGCAGATATGCTCTAAAAAGCTCGGCAAGTGTAACCTCAAAAACAATGCCCTCTTTAGGCATTTTGTACATATATGGTAATGCACTAAAAGAGGAAAAATGCCCTCGAGGCAACACAACCAAACACACAACACTTTGAACCATACACAGGAGGCTGCAGTGCGAAGAATTGACTTTCGGCCAGTAAGTGTGTGTACACGCTGGAGTCTGAAGCCAGTGTAGCACCATGGCTCTAACTGTTAATGGCCTCTTGATCCATGGAGCAGCGAGAAAACAACCCTCACTGACATGATTAGTTGTGTAATAGGTTTGGTGTTACAATCAGAAGTGGGCACTGAGCAAACGATTTGCCATATTCTGTACTGTACACAGTATTGAGTGTGTGTTCCATGCTCGTGTGTGCAAATGTGTTGGGAAGGAGGGAAGATGGCTCTGAAAATTGAGCCAAATTTCAAAGCATTTACATCAGATTGCCAGGCAGCTGAGCAAAAGTTAAGTTTGAAAAATAAAAGAGGGGTACGTGAGAGGAGGAAGACGATGGTGTTGTGGGTGAAGGCTTCAGATGAGCAAGGGAGAAAAAGTATCATCCAAATATACAGCATAGGTGATGAGAATGAGGACATGAGCAGTAAGAGGAGGTCACAACATACACCCCAAATAACACACACACACAGCAGGGTATAGGTTTGACCGTAATATAAGCTGGCATGGTAACAGACCTTAACACCCTGAATAGCTGCCGTGTGACACTTAGAAACACAGACACAAACACACAGACAGGTGAGAGGTGAGGGTGAAAAGAGGGAGGACTAAGAGACAACTGATGGACGGACAGGAACTAAAACACTCACACACACCTGCATGCCGACACTAACACCCTCAAACAGTCACCCACATGGCATCTATGCAAACACCGAGACTGTAACATCTGCATGAATAGTTTGAATGTAATACGGGATGACAGTGTAGCTGACTCTAACACCTAGAATAGTTGTTTACTTCAAACAAGTTGACAGGGTAGCTAATTCCAACACCCAGGATAGCAGTTACCTCCCTGCGAGTACACAGGGGCCAAAGACTGTGGATATATAAGCCTGTGAATACATACATATATAAAACATAATGAGTTAAAGCTGCTAAAACTGTTTTTTACTTTGTTTGTGTCTAAATGAGGGGGGTGTAGGTATAGTTTTTTTTCCAAGAACTTTTTTAAAGACCCACCAAAGGAGTGCCAAGATAAATGCCAGGGTTATCTATCTATCTATCTATCTATCTATCTATCTATCTATCTATAAGTGCAGGGGAAAGAGTATTATCCATGCATGGTAACTACCTATGTGCCTGTTAGGGCTGTGTGTTTGCAAGAATCTGTTGGTATGATAAATATCACAAAGGCTATCAAGACAATCACTTCTGTTGGACGATATATTGTCCCAGAAATAATTGCAATGAACAATATTATTGTGATTTTGAGACCATTTTATGTCAGTGATATAATGATAATAAAATAGAATTATAACGCAAGCTCACCTATCAAAGAACAATGAACTTTTAAATCTTGATAATATTCAGACATTGGACTGAAAAAAACAAAAAACAAAAAACCTCAGTTTGAGTCCTAATTCGAAATTTAGCCAACAAAAACAAAATCAAGTGATGCCTGTTGCGACTAATAGACAAGCTAAGTGAAGCTCCGGGAGCAGCGCAGCTACCTCCATAATCTGGCCGGTGTGTTTCTGTAGAAGGACGGCCTGGGAGCTGGGTGGTTTGCTGGTGGATTTACTGAGTGGAGGATTAACTTGTTGGAGGGTAGAACTACAAATGACTGACTGGCTGGCACGTTGCCAGAGGCTAGCAAGCTAACGGTTATCAGGACTGTGCCTCTTCACCCTCCAAAGTGCAGCTGCAGGCTAGTGGTAAGCTACACTGTGTCACCTTCAAGGGGTAGTTTTACTTCTCTTCAGACTTGCACAAGTTGGCATGGGCGGAGAGAAAAAAAAAAGAAGAATCACTGTGTCCTCATAATTTCTAGGACAACACTCCTGTTTATTCTGGCGTAATGTTGGTGACATTCCTATGTAATGGGCAATATCAAGGTCACTAATGAGATCACGGTCATGTCCATTGTACGATTAAGTCAATAACATAATTATCATGACAGGCATACGTACCACGATACAGGGGGTACAATTTAATGTAGGCAAGACAATACTTTGTGACTTTTTTCAAAGTTTAATTTTACTAAAACTGTCATAGTATAAAGAACACATCATCGTATGCAGAAAATCTGAGTAGAAACATTTACTTTTTAATGCAGTCAGAACAGTGGCATCTACATTTGTATTTATCACAGTCCTTGTAACACTAGCTATGTGTTGTTTGGTTGGAGTGGAAGAGTCAAGTAACGCGAGACAAGTTACAACACTGCTGTCTAACACGTGGGGGTTTAAACACAATGCAAATGAACCACTGTCAACTATTAATTAAAAATCGATAGTGATTTTGAGAATTGAAACAGTATCACAACACATAATATTGCGACACTCAAATGTATCATTACCTTCTTACACTTCTAGTGTCTGTAATGTGTCTCTTTCAATCTCGCTTCCTCTCTGCTACTTGTTTCTTACATTACTAGTTTAAACATCAACAGTAAACAAACTCTCATGCCTACTTCAGGATTTATTTAAAAATATAACCTGAACTCAGGCCATAAATATAGAGCTCACTGAGCTGCAGCAGCACTGGATCCTTCTATGAGCATGTTTTATGGGTTCATGAAAAGAATTTCTCCCCACAATCAGAGACCTGAAACATCAAGTGCATTTATTCAGCCAGCCTAATGCATTGTTCCTCAGCGTCAGTGCCTTGTTAGTGTTGTACAGAAGCCCAAATTTGCAGTAGCTTAGGGGGATATAGTTACGTGTTATTTTCAACCGTATTGTCTCTTTCCAAAGCTGAAGTTTAGGACAAACTTTCTTTTCATAAAGCTCCCAAACCTTATGAAATCTCTCTTTTATCAAGGCTTGTACAGGTAAAGATTAAAAGTCACTGGTGGGTAGTAAGAGAGGAGGTCCAGTCAGACCATTCTGGTTCATACAGGTGATATTAATGTTGATGTATGCAATATGTTTTCTCCAGCCATCTGCCAGACTCAGTGAGGTAATGAAGGTAATGTATGCTGCCATCTGTTATCTGTGCAGGTACATAATGTATTCCAGGGGCCTATTTAGTCAGTAAATCAGCCCACATGAATATTCAACAGTGCAAACATAGTATGGAGCAACATTACGCTAAACTCATGCGGTGTGAGGTCAAGTTACACGAGCACAGATCAAGAAAAGACGATGATTGATTTCAAAACACAATCAGCCACAGAGACGTGTGGAAAAAAACAGGAGCAAGAAGATGAGTGATGGTCTGAAAAGTCACAGTGACATCAAATGTGCAGTAAAACAATTGTTCTGATGTTTCCACTGTCATTGTGTGCAGTAAACTGCAGCATGGGTACAGGAATGTGGAGCATCATGGGCAAACACAGAGGGAAAAGATGAGAGCTCCACTGCAACAAATGCTTCCCTGTGATCAAGCCAGACCGTTTATTTTTCTAAAGAATAAAGCAAAGGCAACAGATTGCTTAACAGTGGGTGAACAAGGACACACAGCGTCATCTGACAAGGAAAGCACGACAGGTCCGCAGTCCTGCAGAGGGGGTGAATAAATGATCATGGTTCTTTGTCGACACCAAAGTGGGTACATTTAGCGAGGGCAACTTTTTTTCTTGAAACCTACTTACAGGCTGCATTATCAGCACATTTATTATGTTGACATTCTCAGTAGGAGGGCAATAGATGTTGTTTAAAATGTGACTTTTCAGTGTTTAGATCCCTCAAATCTGATGGGAATTAGTTAAAACAAATCCTCTACAGAAGTTAGGTGTTTGTTTTTTTTTTTTTTTTTAACTTAAAAAGAAAAACAACTTGCAGGCCCCTGATCCTGATCCGAGTCCTTTAATAATGAGATTCTGCTGATATCAAGTCACTATCCGATACCTCTATTTTCCTAGCTATACAGCTGCACAGTGCACATTTCAAGTACTTTTTATTTCTTACAAAATAATAAACCTTCCCTTTAATCTCTTTGGCCTTGTTGCCACCTTGAGGGATTTTTTCTATCCTTTTAAGAGAGTATCCTTCAGTGTTTGTTGCTTCGCTACAGCCTGTGTCTGAGCCATCTGAATCAGCTGTGTTCCACTGTTAACTTTCATCGTCCTTTTTTTGTGGGCATTAATAAAGAAATTATTCCTTCAGGCTTTTCACCTCCAACAGGTAAACTTCTTTTACCTGCCCTGCAGTGGAAAAACACATGCAACAAAAATAACAGGGGACTTCAGCCATGGATCAGCCCACTGCTTTTAAACTTCATCACTCAAGACAAGCCATCACCAGTCACCAGACACACCTTCACGCAGGTAAACCTGTTGTAATGGAAATGCAGTCTTGTCGTGCTGGGCTGATGGCCCACACCAAGCCAAGTCAAGCCAAGCAAAGCCAGCGCATGACTGTCGAACAGGGCTATCTGTCTCTCCTGTTTCTCTCCTGAGCAGGGCGGTGACACACCATGTGCCATAGATGACAACAAAGCAGTTTCTCACACTGAGCTGAAATGAAATGAGAGCTCGTAACTCTGGTAAATAACATAAATAAAACATCTCATTTTACATTTCTGCTTTCATTTATGGCATGTAGTGTTTTCCCCAGGCGGGGCGCAGCCCCTGCTCGCTTATGGGAGCTCAACAGAGTGGAGGGGAAAGAGAGGAGAGGAGAGAGGAGCAGCAGAGAGTTGAGGGGTTGACAGCTGCACTCATTGTGCTGCTTTGTATGAAAGCTTCACGAGTCCAAAAAAACCCCCCCAAAAAACAAAAAAAACAAAAACACCAGCTGACGTAAAATAAAGAATAATAAAGGAGGCTCAATATATCTGATCCTATTCAGTTAGAAAACTCCTTAAACGACCCAAAACCTGATCTTTGAGATCGGACTGGGACATACCTAAAAAATGAGCAGTTAGGATCTACTGTGCATATAGAGAACACCTGAGACTTTGGTGTTGCATGAGTACTTTGGAGGCTTATACTGACATGCTGATGCTTTTTGTGGAAACCAATATCCCATCAATTTCAGTGTACCTTAATCCAAACGTCTCTCAAATTAGAATATGAGGTCCAATTTTAAGACCTTGAGGTTGAGACAGTGATACAAACAATAACTTACTATTATTGAATTACACATAAAACTTTTTTTTTTAATGAAATAAAGGCTGCAAACGCAATACTGCAGCAAGAGTCAACAGTGCATCTCATGTGTTCACAGGCACATTAAACATTTTCCTCCTGTGCTCAAGGTGTGCTAGACCAGATACTGAAATCCACTCAACAGCCACTGAAATCCCTTTGTTGTGTCCTGAAGGTAAATAGGGCAAGCGAATAGCTGACACTTTCATCCTCAAATATTATGAGATCAGTTTAACTGAAAGTAATTCCCACTGGCCTCACAATAACAATAATTCACAGCATCAAGAAAAATATGACACACGCTTGTTTACGTAAACAAAGAGACACCCACACTGGAACACACCCTTGAGAAATGGCAGTAAAATACACTTGCGGAGAGAAGCATCATCAGGACCACTTAGACAAAACACAAACATTCCTATGTAACCACCAAAATATATACAAGTGCTGAGTCAACACTATTGACTGTATAATGAAGATGGACATCGTGCAAGCTCCCTAAAACATCTCTATCACCCCCTGGTGGCTGGCTGCAGTATGGGTCATAAAGCCCGCCACTTCAATGTTGGCAAATGGCACATGGGCGAAAAAATCAGAGTACATGTCAAATATTTTTTCCCAAAGATGTTTCCTGTCATTTTAGGTACTTACTGTCACACTTATGTCATTCAAGTCTTTATTCATCTGAAAAGTTTGTTTAAAGCCAATCATTTTATGCTATCAAAGGGGGGGGGTTGACGTCATGATTAACAGCTGTGTGTGCCAATCAGTGTGCTCACGATCAATGATGCTGCTTTCAATTGGACAGACGGCAAGAATTCAATACCATGGAGATCACTACTGCGCCTTGTTTAAATGATGTAACCAATGCAAGATAGCAGCAACTGTATCGGGATACTCTGACTTCATTTTTTGTCTACTGAGAGGAAGTAGAGACCTGTCCATTTTCTTCTACAATCAAGAGTCGAAACAAATGGTCGTGCACTATCATAAACTGATCAGTAGATTACCATAATATACAAGCAACAAATATAATCTGGACACTCTGGTCACAGCTCTTCATCATGTTATTTAATTGTGATTTCAGAAATTAAATCATTTTTGTACATTATGAAACAAAACAGAGGAGAAAAATAAATGCGTAATCTGTGGTGCAGATTTAAAGCTTTCGGGTTTGATTTAAAAGTAGTAAGTGTTGAGTCAAGTCTCACATCATTTTCATATCACAAAGCATGGGGGCTAAAAAAAAAAAAAAAAAAAAAAAAAAAAAAAGAAGAAGAAGCTGGTAAGCTACAGTAAGTGGAACCCCAGAGGCTCATTCATATTGTAATAACATCTGCCTTGATCCAGACTGTAACTGCAACAAACAGAGACTACAGGAGGAGGCTTTAAACCACTAGTGGCCTTCAGCTGGTGGCATATGCCTCAACAGCTCTCATAGCAACCCTCCAGCGACAGCTGATCAGCATCTTATATCATTGCTTTGAGGCGAGATGCCGCCAGTAGGACTCCACAGGCCCACAAAGACACAAACGTGAAAGACCACTTTATAAGTGAGCTACAAGCCAAACCCCCAGGCACAGATAGAAGGCTACTCCAGATCAGATAGCAGGGAGACTATATGAGCCTGTACTGACAACTGTGACAAAACGCTAAATCTGGAATGAAGTGTGACCTTGGGATGAAGAGCCCCAGGAGAAAACCTTAAACTGACTGGCGCTGTTACATGAAGAAAAGCATCTGTCTGTTATGTACTATACTGCACCAGCTACAGTAGCTTTTAGAAGAAAATAGGGCTTTATTGCCACTGATCGCTCCCAAGACGGAAAAACTCCTAAAGAGTTGGGTGGGGATGATGGTTATAGTAAGAATCAGAGAAATCAGAAACATTTGTTTCCTGTTTTGTTTATGTGCGCTACATCTGGATGTGCGCTACAGGCTAGTGCTGCCCCAGTTATGGGAGTCTTTTGTGTATTATTGCACTTGATTCCTCACCTGCATTTTTCATGCCTTATAAGCGTTTTGCTTGTACTTTTGTCCCAATTTTCTTACTTTGTTCTATTTTTATTTTTCTACAAACAAAATTGCAGGCAATGGTTATATGAAAAGTACAGGTGAAGAATCCACTTTTACAAAGTGTTGTTATCGGCAGGACTTGGCATCGATTGTGGCCACAGCACTGGAGCTGAGGGGGGAAGGGCTGTGTTAACTCTGGCAAAGAGGGGCTAATCAGCAGGTACAGCTCCAGAGAAAACAGGTCGCTTCTGTTGTGTTTGTGTGTCTGAGCTTACGGTTTCTTTTGAGCATGTATTCACAGGAATCTTTTGTCTGGACCGCAACAGCAGGGCCAGCCCTATAAACAAGAAAGTCCATGACCGAGACTGACTGATAAAGTTAGGGCTGAATCCAAATGCCCACCCCCTGGACTTGCAGAATGAGCCCTGGTGGAGTTCAGCTGTAAGTGATGTGACGTGTTTACTGTCATCATGTAAAGTCTATGAGGGCAGAGACTGCAAGCGGCTGACAGACAGCCCTGGAGACAGTTTTACTTGTTGCCGTGGAAACGTTCAACTATAGCTGCTGTCATATTCATATATATGTCATATAAGTTGATGAATAGTGCTGAACTCATCTGTCCCTGCAGATAACAAGATATAAATCCCATGTATAGCCTTTTTTTGTGACCAAACAAAAATGTATTAATATATCTCTACATAACAGGCTACAGGTGTTCAAAAACAGAAATGTTTGTACATAAAGACAGGACTATAATTCAATAAATTGGGCATAACTGACATTAGAAACCTTCTTTTGTTGATTGTCAGCCATGTTTTAGGCTATTAGACTGTGCAACCTGATAAGCTGCAATAATAAAATGCATTTTCAGTCTCTCTACAGCCTAGATTTCTACATATCCCTGTATCATGATGTGGTTGAATATTATTTCTGGCCTTCACAATTCAAGCAACATTTTAGCCCTAACTATAACTATTTTACACATTCATACGTTTTTTTTCTGGCAGTTTTAAAACCCACAATGTCACGTCTGTATTGCAATGAATTGTGAGTTATTAAATCAGTGAAGTCTGCTGAAGTCTGCACCCCAAGCGGACTCTCTGGAAGTCTGCAGAAAGTCCACTCGAGGCCCCTTATGGACTGGCTGAATTGTGGATTCAGACAGCCCTAAGCACTCCCAGACTTCCCGGGAACTTGCCCGCAAAATTCGTGAGTCTGCAAGAGTGGTGAAGTGTGTTTGGATTCAGCCTTACACCATTAGTCGACCGTTGCTTCCTGTGTCCATTTCAAATTAAAAGCCCTTGTTTCAAATTAAAACATTTCATACAGTGTCAAGCCATTTACTAGGTTTTTGACCTAGTTTTTTATGTTTTATACATCATGTAGACAATATTTTGAGTGTTCTAAAAATATAAAATTACTCCACTCTAAAATATCTTGTTACAAATTACATTAGAATTTTTTTTAGCCGTGTCAAATATCAGTCACAAACACTAAAAGCCACTGAAGTTTGTATATCAAATGCAGTACAAGTAACAGAAATACTGCCCATCTCTGATCACTGTTGTGTAAAGAGGCTTCACACACAAAATCAATCTCGTGTGCCTGTGTACTTGAGGATTCTGGGGGAAATAATCACTCAAAAGATGAGAATCACTCCCATGTAAATTGTTTTACAGTTAGTTTGATGTTCAATTCCAGATTTATGTATTTAGACATTTATTACTTTGACTCAGTAGTTCAGTTGTAATAAAGTAAAAGACTGTTTGTTCCTGTTCCAAACTATCCTTATAATCGGCCTAAAAAAATCCAGTATCGGTCGACGTCAAATACAAATATACACTCGGTGTCCAAAAAAGTAAAAACAAAACAAGCCTGATTATATTGCAATCCCATTTTTGTTATGAATTCAATTAGGCTAATTATTTATTGAGAGTATTAGAGAGGTGCTCGCTGAAGTGTGGCAATTAAGTTTGATTTGGAAAAGGATTGAATTATATTGAAAAGTATTTTAATATTTTGTTCTCCCATGCATGTAAATGGCCATAGACAGAATGTTACAGACCCCTTATGAATATTATTCCACAACAGAATAGGCTATTTTGCCAAATCAAAACTATAAAAGCAATTAAATTTCCACAAAGACAAGGCAAGTGAGGACACAACCGCCCCCTCCACACACACATACACACACACACACCATCATCTGCTATAATCAAATAGTCACAAAAACAGCTGCTAAAGCACTGATTAAGCTTTAGTCAGTACATCCTTCATAGCCCTGGGCATGTGCTGCACAATCCGCTTCGGTTATCAACATTAACAGGAAAATGAGCCTCACGTCTGACTGTGATAACGGCCTCTGAAGTGCCTCTAATGGTTGTTTGGGACACTGCTAAAATTTTGGTCATCTCCCAACCCAATTTTCGCTTTACAGTGTGTGATGGGGACAACAGATACCAAAAAAGTGGTGCCAAAATCTGCTCTGATGTGCTACAAGGACATTTGTGTTTGTTGGGAACATTAAAGCCAGTCGGATACAAAATGGTTGAGCTGAGTAAAGCCCTTTGTTGGAGGTTTAAATGAATGAATCTAAAAAGAAAACTGACTAATCTCATTTTTACTATTTATTTCTTTTTAATTTAAGACCTGTAAATGTATAAAACTTAAAGGGTCAAATCATGTTTCATTGCAGAGCGTTAATGATACCTTTCTGCAAAGCTACCTTATTAAAGCCAAACTCCTTACAGACTTTCTTTGAGATAAGAAAAAAAATCACTCCTGCAGCTCTCCAGAGACGGCTCACTTTGCCAGGTTTTACAGTACACAAAGGACTCACTGCAAAAACATGAAAAACAACATGGCCAACAGCTACACTTGCAAGATGAGAGGCTGACTCCCATTGGTGCTCTAGTGACAAAGTCTTTGGAAAGGCATGGACGAGTAATCATGCATGAGGAGGGATAAAAGCTCAGCAAGGGATTCAGTGAAGTGGCAAAACATCACCTTCATGGGGAGACACCCGTGTATGAGATGACAGCAATGATGAGAAAGCAGAAACCTCCCAGCACGGTGCCAAAGACATTTTTAAAACATCTCACTTTGGTTGATCCGAAAGTAGCTCAAGGTTGAGCAGGGCATAAAGATCTGAAGAGATTTAGACTACAAAGAAAAAAGGGTCTTTATAATATCAAATGCACAGAATTGCAATAAACTACTGCATATCATAGAGTCAATCTGAAGATGTGTTATTCCAGTTCCTTCCATCCCCACAGTAAATATATCCAACATCTGTGAAAGCTGTAATCGGTCATTACTTTTACTTGAGGAGCCTGTAATAAAAAGGTTGTCCTCTGGTGGGGATGTCCAGATTGATCCATGGAGCACATTAGCTGGGCAGTTAACTGCGAGACCACATTCTCTCACAGGCAGAGGATGAGGCCCAGAGCTCTTTCAATACAGTATCATTGATCTTTGTGAAGATGGTCTGACACGTCTTTGGCTGCACCAGTAATTGCTAACTGATGGGATGATCATGGAGCAATGTTGTGTACTGTTCAATTTCTGCTTTGTTATTACTTTAAAAGCCACTTCAGCAAGGTCAGGTTATAATGGTCTTGTCTATTCTCATTCATTCACCTTAAACTGCAAAGGGGCTGGTTATTAGTGCAGAAACAATTGGTCAGAATTAATTTGTTTTATAATAAATAATCATTTAATTCAAGCAAAAATCTGAAACACTTTTTGGCTCCGGCTTCTTAAATGTGAGGATTTTCTGTGTTTTGTCTTTTGCGTCACTGTAAATTGGTTGTCTTTGTAATCCAAAAACACATAACTGAAACCACAAAATATCTCCACACTGCTCGTCAGTAGTGATCAAGTGTCCTGAAGCCCCGACATGAAAAGTTGTTTGAACTCTGTTTTTAGCCTCATTGCAGCCTGCAGCTCTAACTGCCTCTCTGTACACCGCGTTCACGTGTGCGCGCTTTCGCGAGACCGTGAGACATGGGCACCACTTTCATGTGTGTTCACGTGCTTTCGCTGGACTCGCGCGCAAGCGTGCACACGTGAACGTGAATAACAGTAACTAACTGAATAACAGTAAGTTACTCTGGCTTAAGACAGGGCTTTAAAGTACTTAAACACTTTCTCTGTTACAGATTAAAGCCCTCTTGCACTTCAGTAGGCGGTAAGCCTTCTTTTCCCTGGACAACTTTTACCATGAAAAAGCAGGGCATGTAGACTTTGACATTCTTAGTCACTAACATAAAATGGCATGTAAATGAATGGATACTCGAGCTCTATCATTTGCTCACACTAATCAATGTAACGCCAACAAGGAAAAAAGCTTCCCTGCTTATTTTCCATCATCACTGGTCAGTGCAGCACACACAGCCGAGATGTGTCCTAGTTCAGAGTGTGGCGGCTGTGATACAGAGTGTAGTGCTAGTCTAAGAATTTAGCCAAGGCAAGGCTCTTGACATTCTAATTAGGGAATTTGCTGCTCCAGTTTAGCAGTGATGGAGCGGGGCTCTTTATCAGGCAGGCCAGGCCACACACCTGGCAAGCTGTGACACCATACCAAGCCAAACTCTCTCAATGGCCCACATCCCTCCACTGCTGTCCGCGGACCAAACAAATGAACCCCCGAATGTTCTGGTGAAAACCAGCCAGAGGTAATGACTGACCGGTTTAACAAAAAGACTAAAAGACAAAAGCCAAGTTAATTTCCTTTGTGAGATTTTTCATCAATATATGTAAATAAATGCAGGATTGTCTCATGTAAAATGATCCTCCCCTTAGTTTCCTGTTCAGTGTCAAAAGGACGTGTGTTTTTTAAACTGTTTGGTCTGATCTGTGACCACCTCGAAGCTATCATCTGTCATCACTGCAACTTTGAATTTTCCCCTCTAAGACTTGCACTGACAACCTAATTACATGCAGTGTGATTAACGTGCTTTAAAGGTGCTAACGTAACCTTAAGAGAAAAGTATTTTCCCAAGAGACAGGGACACAGGGAGAGGGAATGGGGGGGGTGGAGAGAGTGCAAAGTGCTGACAAGTAGCTGCAATGCTACACAGGTGAAAACACCCACTGATGCCAAAAGATTATGTTAAAATACGGGATAATGAGAGGAAAATAAAGGAGCTATTAATCAGGTGAAAAACAAAAGCATGACACCACAGTTCTACAGTGTTTCTTTGCAGGTAAGGAACGTGGATTTGGGTTAATTTAAGTCCGCTTGCTACAGGAGCTACTAAAGATGGGATGGTGCAAATGTGGAGAACAGAGATGTGACTGAGGTGGAGATAAAAGCTGGTCTAAACTGTGATTCACTGAGGTTCAAAGATCAGTCTTGACCTTGAAACCAGCAGTTGTAAAGCGAATCTCACATTTATTCAAAGGTCACTCTTGATTATGACTGAAGGCTTCAAAATGGCTATTAAATGAACGCGGCTTTAAAATTATTTTCACAACTGCTGTATCAGTCAAACAGCTAATGATGTGCAGACTACCGCCACAGATTAAAACACATTAAGGGGTTTAAATCAATTTTAGACACAGACGCATATTTCAAATGAGAAGATGACAAGTTTATAAGGTTGACATGACATTGGCAAGCAGTATTACAGTGATTAAGCACGATGTAAGAGCAACATCAGAGTAGAGTGCACGTGTTTCTTATGAATCTGACTTGCATAAAAAAGCAAAATGTTGAGGGAAAAAGGGACAAAATATCTCCGACACGCATTTGCCACAAAATCATTTTGTGTGTTTTTTACTTTACTAATGGAACGCTGTCAGCTTGTACCTGGAGAGATGTGAAAGCTTTTTCCTTTTCTTTGCTTAAATGTGTCAGTTGCAGCCGGAGAAAAGCAGCACTCATCTCCACTGAACCAAATATTAAAAAAGGAGAGACGTGTGAGTTGCCGTAGTAAACATGGAAAATTATGAGCGTGAATTAAATCAGGTCACAAAATGAGCTGTTTTCAGGAGGATATGTAGACGACCTTGGACGTGGGCACAACAGTGTAACACATTATGCCAGTGGTTCTCGAATTTCTTCTGTCATGCTCTCTTTTGGAGGAAGAAAAATGTTCAACCCCCCAAATAAAGTGATGACAAAAGAGTCTTTTACCAGTACTGTTATTTCATGTTCTCAATATTTCTGAACATGCTGCGTATCTTTTTTGTTTTCAGGTAAATGTGCTCGACAGGATTATCAGTTGCAGCATTTACTCACGGACAAACAGAAACCTACACTGTACAATAGGATCGCCTTCAGCTGTCTGCTTTGAGCACATCAGCCTCTCTCATTCCCTCTCCTGCTCAATTAATCACACGCTGCTCACTGAGCTCAGCACGGCGGGGCCCATGAAAAACGACAATTCTCTCTGCGTGTTCTGCAGCATTTGTCTACTACTGGAAGTATCTGTCCGTTCTGTAAACCTGCAGGCTCTCTGTGAAAGCACAGTTTGTTTACTGATCAGCATCACATTTTCCCCGTCGTGCATGCGCACCCCACCTGTTATGCCTCTGCGCCCCCAGGTTGGTTGTACCACACAGTTTGAGAAATGCTGCATTAGGCTGTTATTGGATCACTGACAGAAAAGACAGCTCACTGAGTCCTACATATTTATTAAAAGTGCAAAGCAACAGATCACACAAGAATTACTTTGAATCTGTGCTATGGATGCAACTGAAGATTATTTTCATTATCAAGGAATCATTTGCTCTGTAAAACATCAAAAACCATCACAAATGCCAGTGAAAATATTCCTAGAGTCCAAGAAGACATTATAAAATGTCTTGTCTTGATGAAACAGGGGTCAAAAACCCCAAAAAATCCAATTTCCTATGACATGAGACAAGGGAAAGCAGCCATCGATTATCTGCTGCTGACTAATTTGTGACTAATTGTTGCAGCTCTAATTTGAGCCTGCATCTGTTAAACTGCATAGCAGGGAAGTCTGAGATAAACGGTGCAGAGAAATGAGTGTGCATCTGCAGGTAAACCTACAAGCTCATGTATCTTACCTATCAAAGTGTTCAACAGCGCCTCAATCTTCAGCTGAACTCATCTTTTCGATACATCATTCCTTCCTGGATTCTGTGCCTCCACCTCCATCTGTCAACATACTACCTCCTTTCATTTCCCTGCTCCAACCATCCATTTGCTCTTTAAAACCTCTTTCCACTTTTACATTCCCTCTCCCCTCCTTTAATTCATCCTTAAAGCCACATACAGCAGTAATATAGGAGCTGATCAGTCTGCGCTAAATACCTGACAGATGTGCATCAATCATGTTGAGGCAATGAGCACTGACGCGCTCTCAGTCCCACTGTCAGACGTCTGTGAGGGAAAACATGTACACTCCAGCATTGCTAGGGGACACTACTAAGTCATAGCAGGTGTATTGCTCAGGACTAGGCTCAAGCAGTATCACGATATATCAGGGTATTTCGAAATCTCAACAGCATGATTTTCAAAACCAGCAAAAATGCAGATGCTCGTCTTTCTATAAACTGATATGGAAATGCTGTATTGAGGCGATGTACTGTAGTGCACAGCGCAAGCCACCAGGGGTCAGTCTCTATTGTAGAATCAGGTACTTTTTTACATCTAACTCAGCAAATAAAGGTTTATTTTGACCAATCCAGAGTTGTTGAATGTTGGGGCAGTGACACAGTGGACTAACCAACGGTTTTAGTGATTTTTTCTTTTTAAAGGCGACTTTGAATGAAGTCTGTTCTACAACAACTTAACAAGGCACTTAGGCTAATCTTGAATTCAGGAGGTATACGATTTAATTCTTCTGTTTGATAAGGAAAACAGGTGTAAAAATAGTTCCTCTTCTGACATTTTGACGGATTATAAGGATAAAAGAGCTAAAAGACCTCGTAAAACTTAGCGAGTTTACTGCACAGGGGTGAGGGTGAGATAGGTGTGTGTGCCAATACGGCTCCCGTGTGTGTAGAAACAGAGTCTGAGCTCTGCCTGCCACAAAACCCTACAAAAAAACCCTACACACCATAAACAACAGAAAAAAAACAGTATGATACTCTTTATTTATTATTTACCAAAGTTATGAGCACTCATTTCATCTCAGCTCAGTGTGCAGTACCTGCATGAGCAGCACTTGACGGTTAGCACATTGAACTGATGCAGCTCATACATGACTGGCATCACACGGACAGTGGTACTGCTGCGATGCATCTGCAAAGCTACCTGCCGCTATGGGCACTGTGTCTCCACAATTAAAAGCCAGTACTGAGCCGTGAAAGCCATTGCATTATCAACAGCACACTTGTACGAATATTTCACAATAAAAAGCCTTGTGATAACAAATGAAGGGGTTCTGTTGACAGAAACATTGTCAGAAGGTTTTTATTTTGAAATGGAAACAAGAAGTACTGAGTTAATTTTTTTTATGTCTGTGTTTGATAGAGACATTGAAACAGTAGTGAAAAGTTTTACAGTGTCAACACTGTTATCAAAAGACCATTTTCTTTCTTTTTTTTTTTTTTTTTAGCTGAAAACCATGCATGCAGAAAGAAGAGACGGGACTCTGAATGTCGAGAAGTTCTGCAACTGAGCAGCGCTGCCCATGCGGGAAATGTGGCTGCTCTAACCTTTTTACATGGGCACTGGAAAAAAATTAACCAAAAGGTTACTCAACGCACACGCTCTGCTCACGCAGGCAGTGTGGCCGAGGCATGACAGTCTCTTGCATTTTAATGTCATCTATGGTGCATGGTGTTTCACTATCTTGCTTAGGAGAGAGACAGACAGTGGTGCAGTGCTTATGACAAACACACTCACCACAGTACTACGAGTGCAACAAAAGCCCTGTGAGTAAAAAGCCAATGAGAATATTACATTATTATCGCAAAAGATGTACAGATGACAAAAATAAAAACTTGACAAAGTACAGTTCATTCAGGTGGGCTACCTCAGGCAAGGCTGCATCGGAGCAACATTAAAATAGGCTACTCTCTTAAAGGGATAGAGACGTTCTCTTTAGAGTGTGACAAGGCCAAAAAGATTAAAGAGAGGGTTTGTTATTTATATTTTATGTTGTAAATACATGAATAATACATTTTAAAAATGAAGGACAAGCTTGGGTGCAGGATTTTTTTTGCAATGCACTGCAAAGCTATTCCATTGTAAAATTCAGGCGACACATTAGATTGATTTTAATAACTTTAAAGTACATGACGAGCACACTGTGTAGCTGAATTATCTAGGAAAATAGAAGTATAGGCTTGAGACTCCATAGCAGCAGCTCAATATTAAATATCTCAGATTGGGATGTGGGGGCAAAAAGCTTGATAGGGACATCTCTATGGCGAGATGTTACACCGGTTGTTTGTTGTTTTCCCACAAATTTCATCATATACTGTATACCCTGATGAAATGTCAGGAAGGTATGAAATATAAGATGCAGCTTAAACCCACTCAGGAACCAGGGAAGCGCTTGTGGAGTATGAAGTTGTTTGTATAAGAGGTTCTCAGGGGAGCTGCGAGCAACAATACCACAAGCCGAGCAATCAGCCCATTCCTAACAGGGACGCTGTGCATGGGCTCCACACTAGTGCCTTAAGTTGAGTAAAAAAGCAAAGTTGTTTTTTTTATGGAAAGGCTTTTTGGCTGCAGCTGTTGTTTAGCCACCTTCCAGCCCCCTCTGTATAATTACCTGTAATTGGTCTAAAGTGTAACATGACTTGTTGTGCTGCTTTGTAAAAAAAGAACATCTTTCCTGTTCATTGCCTGGGTTTAACTTTTCTGTTCAGCACTAGATAAGAGTAAAAATGGCCTCTCTTATCTTTCCATCCATCCATGTCCAAGCTCCTCAGAGCACACCTCCACTGTGTAACCTTTTTTATGTCACTTCTTCTTCTTCATTAATTTTCCTGTCATGACTTCTTAAATCATTCATTTTCATCCACCACCTGCTTGTTATGTTTTCACCAATATTCCCCCTTCCCTCCAATCTCTTTAAATCCTTCCCCCGTCCGTTTCATCCATCCGTGACGGTCTTCCTGAGTCCCTTGCTCTTCTGTGGCTCATAGATTCCCTATCCGCACAATAAGTGATCAAATGCTCCAGTAAGCCAATCAGGCTACACTAGTGTTCATATTAGTCTGACTCACTCGGTATGAGCAGAGGCACCAAATCAATATTTTTCCTCATCACACTGAAGGCCACACACACACACACACACACACACACACACACACACACACACACACCCCACACGCACACCTCTACACACGGCAGCAAGTGAGGTGTCCCGATTGCTCCAGGCCTGTGATAAATCATCCAGCCAGTTCCATTCAATCTGCCACCACTCACAGCTGCCTACAGACCCACAGTGGTCGCCCTGATGCCTTGAGGCTCCTGCAAAGCCACAACTGTGATCTTTGTAAGCTACAATATCCAGAAGTGATAAAACTATGAAAATTACATCCATGTCCATGGACTGCATCAACTTTCTGTCCTCATTCTCTCGCCTTCTCTGCAGTTTAAAAGTATTTGATCACATAATGCTGGTTCATTCTATCGGATCGTGCAGGTTTTTGTCTTCACCTCACAGGCTGTTTTGATGTGAAATGCTTTCTGTGTTGCTCTGAACCACACACACACACAACCCTTTCACAAGAAAGGCATAATTTGACCTAATGCTAATCAATTTTTCGAAAACTCGACATAGTAGCATGATTCTTGATGTTACTGTGATACCTTCTTTTCCATAACCTGACGAGCCAGATGGTTTGTTACACAGGATTATCAAAGAAGATATTATTGGAAACTGTTTGGAAGAAGGGCAGGCACTTTCAAAAAATACTTGGCACGGCACTGGAGGAACCATCTGTCTATCACTGTTGCTGTCACCAAAAAGCAAAAACATTTTGTTTTTTGTTTTTTCAAATGAGGGACTTCACTGCCATTCGTTGCTTTTCATTCAATAAAGAACTCTAAAATAACTCTCCAGTTATGATATTACTGACGCTAATGCAGCACCTACGTCAATCTTGGACCCCATCGGCTATCTGTCTGACGACGTGAGCCTCTGGGGATGAGGGCCAATACTTCGGGTTGAGCCAGAGTAGCCGGCAGATATTCGAGGACTTCCTCTTCTGTGCGCTAGTCATTTCAGCTAACCCTCATAAACAGATATTTTCATATGAATGTAATTAATCTTTTTTTTTTTTTTAAGTTAACATAAAGCTAACAAGTCTTCAGACAATAGCCCATGGGGTCTGAGTTTGCAATTTGGCCAATGCATTTCGCCTTGCCACAGGGTAATTTACTTGCCATTCAGATGTGACTGGTCAAAACTCTTCGGACTACAAACTTAAGATACCATAGTCTTGTCCCCAGGCCTCCACATGTGTTTATAACAATTACATCTATGGTAACCTCTGTAGGAGTCCCCATCGTTGTTTTTGAAACAACAGTCACCTCTCTGTGTTGTCACACACACCTTAACCACACCCATAGCTGCCAGTAGCTCCTAAAAGGACGCTCCCTGATTGGTTCGAACAACAATAACGCATTATTTGAAGCCTGGCAAGATGTATTTTTTCATATAATCTTGTGTTCCATGATTCTCATGATATTGCAAGAATCCAGGTGCCGTGCAATGTACTATAATCCTTTCCTACCACTAATTCAATTTATATGTTAATACAAAACACCATGAAGTTTGGAGGGGGGGGGTCTGTGTGCAAACTCATTTGCAAACAGTCCATACACAGAAGTGGAAGCATACACACACACACACACACACACACACACACACGCACACAAGCAAACAAAGAAATCTCATGTGAACTCACCCAGCAAAGCTGACATGTTCTGGAAAATTCTGAGCAGCTCCGGGGTGATGGCTGGGCTGTTCTCCAAAGTCACCAACCTGCATGATGAGAGGGAGGGATGAAAGAGAGCAGGCAGAAGGAAAAAAGAGAGGAGGAAAGAGAAGGGAAGGAGAGAATAAAAAAGAAAATAGGGGAAGTTGTGAGAACGGAGCAGCGAAGATATAGATTAGAGGTGGCAAAAGAAAATGGGCAGAGAAATACAGCGGGGCAAATTACAGAGACGGGAAGGAGAAGGGAACATGGGCATCAAAATGGTGGAAAAAATATATAATGCATGGTGAAGTGGGTGTAAAAGGGAAAAGGAAAAAGGATGCGGCAAAGGAGAGTAATGTTAGTGGGTTGCTCAGTGTAAAGAAAAATCTGGCAAAAAGAAACATGTCACATAAATCTGATGATTGGCATACACATTTGTTTCCAAAGCATTTTACATACAAAATAACCAGTCATAAAGCATATGTACTGATAACAGAGAATAAGCTCGGTCTGTAGATAAGTTCAGACTGCCTCATGGAAAACTGTACATCTACATTAACATCTTATGACATGAATTCACCTGACGTCTCTCCTAATACTGTATGGCAGTGGATTGTCAAAGTAAATATTTCAGTAAATCCTACTGACATGCTCTAAGCTACATTAAATGTATGTTCGCAAAACTGGAAAACCTTTCTGAGATGTCGATGCAACCAGGAAACACTCAGTGATCAAAACACCTCAAATAAAGGCTTGTGAATTTCACCTACAACCCAAGAAGAGACATGAATGACTGATTTGATGCATGTTCCACAGACTAATAGGGAAAAAAAAAACAAGATAGACAGATACCGAGAGGGCCACAGAGAGAGAGAGAGAGGCAAATCAGCTGATAAAAGATAAAAGCAAAAGAAAATGACATTGACTTTGTAAACAAAGCAAACAAATATTTAGGGCACGGCTGTTTATCAGGCAGAATAAAAGACAAGACAGAGACATAAGACTGTGGCTTTGTGCCACAAGCACACGCAGCATGCTGAACACCGACGCTCTCCACAGACAGGAAAAAAACTGATTAAGCAGGGATGACAGGAGAGGAATAAAAAGGTAACCCTGCAAATTCTCTTCTACTGAACCAAACTTTACAAAGTGAGCGTACTGTCTCGCAGCAGATTCTTGAGATAGCTTAAAAAAACAGCACATGCCCGAAACAATAACATGATTGTGATGCACTTGAATTATCGACAGCTTCGTCGCCCATCTAGAGTGGTTCTCCGTGAAAATGTGAGCAATAACAAGATGTCACGGCGAGCCCATTTATAACTATTTATCGACAAAGTGTTTGGATTTGGTTCCCATATATGTACAAAATGTGAGTCAGTAAACTAGGCTGGTGACTAATGTCACCTAAAGGGCTTGAGTGAATTCAGCGACAGACGAAAAAGGAAAACCAGACAACTACAGTCATAGTATGAACGTGTCGTGTGTGCGTGAATGCAGTCTGACGTGCGAGTGAGACCACTGGGACTTAAAATGCATAGTGTATCTGCATGTGGGATGTGTGTGTCCGTACCAAAGCTCCAGTCCGTCCTCCAGCAAATACACATGTGGCGGCTGGGAAACGTCGGTGCTCAGCTGGATGACAGGAAGAAGGAAAGGGTAGAGGTTCTTACACTCTGCCCCCAGGCCCTGTGAAAACACAGATACAGGAAGTCGATGCCAAATTAGGAACACCTGACAAAGAATGCAGACAGAGGGCTTCAAGCACTGCACTTTATGTGCTTTAGCTTAATGGATGTTCCTTGTAGACCATCTGAGCAGAGAGGAGAGCGACAGACTTATAGAAAGGTTCAACATACTGCTGCTCTGACTCACCCCTTCCTGGCAACGTACACCTTGCCAGAGCACACTGTGCCCATGCTACACCACTTCTTCTTATATGTAAGATGTATCAAGCAGTGAAGGCTGCTGTTCCCACTTTCGTTTCGCTGCAATATACATGCCTTACGGTGCAGGAGTTGTTAGGGGATCTTTATGTCCAGTTTATGGCTCTTTTAAAACAGCATGAACCCATTTACTTCAATTGGTTGAATCTAATTCAAGGTCAGTTCAGTGGTCATGCACATTTTAATGACTTTTCAGGTGACATGGGAGTGAGAAGGAGATGATGGAATTTTCCTTTGGTCAGAACTGCTCTTTAAAGTGTAATGCGAAAAACCCATTTGTTCCACATGAACACACAAGTTTTAAGTATGTAGCTATAATGTAAGATGAGGATGGGGAAAGAGCAGCAGTGCAGTGTCATCTTGACCTCTACAGCACCACATGGCTTTTAGCTCACAGAGGACAGCGGTCAAGGACAGTGCCACTGAGAACACAGTTGGACACTTAAAACCAAACAATCTCAACATTGGTTTCTTACAGTGAGGCTGAAGCCATACTGTTCATAATCTGTCTCTTCATCTCCACCACACCTTATTATCGACTCAGCCCTATCGGATTATTAGAAGTCTCTCAGTAATACTCTAGGATCATACAGTACTTGGATGTACAGTATATTTCTCCATGTAGGCATTTCGTCTCTGCCTATACAGCTGCTCCCTCTCTGATGCATGTCAGTGAGCTCCACCCCTGTTGGTGAATTTAATTAATGCAAGCACAAAGTCTTTATCCATTTAGCTACATCCAGTATTCCCTACACTGTTTAAACAGATTATCTCAAGCGTCACTCAGCAAAATAGCTTGAAAAACAGGCAGATGAACAGAAGGTACGGATATTAAGTCGCATTTAACCGCCATAATGTCTTTGCTTTACTGTCTCTACATTTAACAGATATGTTAAAAAGACACTCTATATGATCACTTAAATGCAGGGTTTCCCACGCATTTATGTATTTGCAGCACACCACCACAGAATCAGCATTTGCCGCCACATATTGATTTTCTATTTTTGAAGCTGGACCGTTCATTCAGAGTGCTGTTGTAATATATATATATTTAGGCTACCGTTACGGTTATCCATACCAACACTCTCTCTCAGCAGACCATACTGGCACAGACGGAGGAAGAGAGCGCCAAGAATGAAATCGTTCATTAACAGCACTCTTATTGTAGTGTAGTCTATAGTTTTCTAACCTACTTTAGATGAAACCGGCTGCGTTCCCATGGAAAATCGTGCCCGCAGTCCAATGCTGGACCTGTGTAATGGCAGCAACAGAGTTTGCTTTAACTCATCTCTGCAGCAGCTGCTCTTCTAATCCATCAATCTGATCCTGCCTCTCGCCCAATGTCAGCTGGGATAGGCTCCAGGCAACCGCGACCCCCAACAGGATAATGTTTGTTCATGTTTGTTCATCTCACTTCAGTTACTTTTATTGAAATAAAATGTATCTGGCAGACCGAAAAAGAAATAGTTTTTTGCAAGCTACCAAAAGTTTCATCATATTTGCAATTTAATAATTTATATAATGTAAAAAAATCAATACTTTGCGTCAATCAAAACAATATTGCCACGCAAAATATCGCAATACTATGCTGAATCATTTTTTTTCTCCTGTCACTTTGTATAGAACAAACAGTGCCTCTTAATTTCTTAACCAACTTGAGATAACTTTCTTTGTGCCTTTTTGAACCAAGATGAACTCCAGAACTTCAACCATACATTTGTTTTAATGTCAACATTATATATTGGATGTATAATAAAATCTACATCAGTATGTGGTTCCACGATTTGCTAATTCATGTCCCTTCAACTGTGGACTTTCAGTGCCTCCCACAGTTTGCCAGATGTGTACTTGTATTACTCTTTCAAAGGGAGTGTGTCTCTATCACGGAGCGTTTCATCTCCCACTGTGAAGTAATGCAGCGGCCGCCTCATGGGGGTCCAAATCTTTCTGCAGGCTGAGACACGCTGCTTTAATGCTTTGGGGAATGGAGCTTCTGTCTCAGGCTATTTTGCTCTTAACTTCAGTTTGTGATAAACCTGACTGATACTGAGGGGAATGATAACAAAAAATATTGTACACATTGGCTCACAAACACAACTGAATCTTCGCATTGCACCTTACACCTTGCTAAAAAGCAAAGAAAACAAGCGGCTGAGTGGTTTGAACCATATGTAACTGTGAGAGCATGTAAATCGATGAAAAGCAAAGCCGGAGAAACAGACACAGCCTCTCTCCGAGTTGTCTTATCCAGCTAGTGTAAACAAATCCTGGCAGGTGAGGGCAAGGTAAAAAAAAAATAAATAAATAACATAAAAATAAAAATTGGTGTCACAGTAACCCAACCGTTTGGGGAAATGCATCTCACTCAGGTCTACAGAACAGACATTTTGGAAATCAGCCTCAGCAACATGTGGGCAGACAAGTAAAACCTCAATTACTGCCAGAATGTCTGAACACTAGCACCTGTCACACTCACAATAAACGATAAACATAATGTACTTCAACCTATCTAACCCACGGAACCATTAGTTAAGTTAAAGCTCAGTTTTATTCCCAGCAAAAGCTTTTTGTTGCGGTTTTATTTAATCTAATAGTTTTGTTAATGGGCTACTTTCTTGTGATCCTGGGAGAGATGAGAGCTGGCTCGCGGCAAAGCCAAGGTGAGCCAGCCAAATGTGTGCTGTGAATCAAAATCATGTGAGTAGTGAGATTGGCAAGGCAGCAGTAAATTTCTAACTGACAGCAACTGTATGAAAAGACTGGAACAAACAAACATCTAGGCTTGGGTTGCTGTTGTGTGCAGCCTGACACTGCGCCCTCTTCACAGATGACACACTTGTAAATTAGGTTTACATTTATTTCCCTTCTAATCAACATGTCTGGTGTTTCACAGCCACTACCTGAATGGTATTTCTATTTTGGTCGCTGACATTTCCTGGAGTTTATTGTGACACAATAATTCATTATTTTTATTTTAGCCAAAAGGTGGCACAGGTTGTAAGTGTGAAATACACGCTCACACACAGAAGAAAACAGCTGTTAAATATGAGGAAAAACTGCAGCTGTAGCGCTCCTTGCCTGCAGGTGGTGCATAAAACATAATACAAATGTGCTTGGCTGACAAAGAGGTCTCAGTGCGTGATTGCTGAGTACACGTGTGCCTTTTTTAAAATGATTGGAAACACTGGAAGACGGGGAGGCACCATACCTGCACCAGGTGGATGAGTGTGGTAAGTATGGCACATCGAAGCATGTTGTGTTCTTCAGACTGCTTCCAGAGCAGGGGCAGGTACTGAACCAGACAGCCGACATATGGCCGGATCTGAAGCAGAGGGAGCAGAAAAATAAGAAACAGAAACATTAGAGTGTGACATTCAACCAACATCTTCAACAAAAGCAGACAATGGTGTTCATTTACTGTCTCAGCAAAGTAGTTTGTATATCCATCAGATACCTAAACCAGGGATGCATGATAGTGGATTTTTTGCCGATATCCGATAAGTAACGACTCATCTGACCGACAGCCAATACCGATATCGATAGATCCACATTTTTCCCCACCAAATTTTAGTGATCAAGTCTAGTCTGTAGTGGAATAAACATCATATTATGCATGCATACTCTTCTTGTGATGGCCCACCAGCAGACAGAGGAATTAAAAACAATACAAATACTTTTCAGTGTATGTAATATTCATTCATTGGGTAAAATAAGAAAAAGCACGTTGGCCGATCCTGATAGTTCATTTTAAAACCATTTTTGGCCGATACCAATGACGTGCCAATATTACTGTACGTACACACCAAAAGCAACCAGAGCTTCCAAAACGACGGAAGTCATTCATTTTCAATGAGAACCCAGCGACTTGGGCGACCTGGTCATCAGCCGCGCGTCTTGGGTGACCAAAGCGACCAGAACGGGTCCGAAAGGAGTTAAAATTCATTTAACTTTATGGTAATGACCTCTGACGCGGTTCGGCTGCAACCAATTGGAATACTGACATGCTTCGATGAAGCGGGTCCCCGAGAACAAGCCATGTAACTTTGGTTCCTACAGCACACTTGTTCCGACAATGGATACCGAGAAGTTTATGACTTGCGTTCGCGCCCACTCAGTCTATTATAATGTGTCGCTGTTCAGTTACGGAGACCAAAATAAAAAGAATGAGGCTTGGGACCACGTCGTGGAGGTAGCTGGTTGGTCTGGTGAGTTTTAAAGTGTGTAATGTCAGTAATAGAGGAGAGAATTACAGGCTAATGTTGTGACGTAGCATACAAGTCTTCCTTGCTTGGTTTGAATGAGATGACATACGTTTTCTGTTTTCAATGACCAAACATAACTTTCTGTAGGCCAACTCTGAGCTTTTTGACTGGACAACAGCAAGCAGCAACTACGCTGCTTTCAAGCAAGTAATCTGCTTTGCGGCTCCTTTAAATTGACAATCACGATCGAACATTCAATGATTAACGTGATGAGCGACTAGAGCGACCAAAGCTGCCAAAAATATTTTTGACAGTCGTGCTTCTTGGGCGTCCACGACAGACTTTGCTTCTTTGGAAGCTTCTGGTCTGAACGTACAGTTATCGTGCATCCCTAACCTAAACACATTTAAGCCCCTTTCCCACTGGACAACAAACCCACTAACCCCCCACTGACATCTGGCTTTTGTCTTTAGAAATAAAGATTACAATCAGCATTCACTCCCGAGACAAATGAATCTTCTAAAGTCACGGGGATTTATTGGCTCCAGCTCCTATCAACAGTGATGGAAATATGACACCTGAGTGGACACGCCAATTTTCGCCCCTTTTTCGGCACGATAATGACAGGCCGCCACAAATTCCATCCGTCTCTGTCCAAGCAGTGCTCAAACATCATTCCAAACTAGTCGCCAACAAGTTTGAAAGAGAGACTGAAACAGATATGAAAAAGAAGTAACCACTGTAACACTGTCACCTCCATGTTGCGTTCTACTGTTTACTAACCTGTTTTCTAATGCGTCTGTGACATCGAATGTGACACACCAGAATAAAAAAAGTTATACTGACAATAGGAAAGGAGTCCTATTTTCAGTAGGTTCTCCTGTATTTAAAAACCCACATATGCATGCTAATGTCGGTGAGGAAAGGGTTTTAAAGAAAACTCTAACTTTTACTCTAACTTTAAAGATAAGGAAAAATAATATGTATGTATGTTTTGGTTTTCCCACCAGTGAATTCAGACCCAATCCATTTCCCCATCTCGCCTTCATCAGTCCAAATCAGCTGCCTCAAAACATGCTTCAGTGGAACGGCGGTGGAAAGAAAATACTGGACAGGATGTTGAAAATACAGAGTATATCTTCTAATTAGTGCAATGGTAAAAATCAAAACACCGAGGTGATCTCTTGATGCCTCCACTCTACAGTCTGCAAAAGTGCTCATGGAAGCCAATTTGGCTGACACATGATGTGAGTGTTTGTGAATTTGTGGCAACTACGGCAACAACAATCACAGCCGAGCTCGTGTGGAAGGCAACATAATGATGTTCTGATTCTTCAGTATGCATTTTGAAGATAAGATAAGATAAGATAAGATAAGATAAGATAGACTTTATTAATCCCACACCGGGGAAATTCACTCGTTACAGCGACTCGAGACGAGAAGAAAAGGAAAAAAGTGATTGAGTGACATGAAACGAGATAAAAACACAACAAAAAATACAAATAAGAAAATAGTATAAAGGCTATATGGACCAAACTGAAACATACCAGCCTTACGCATCATCTTTATAGAAAAAACTTGACACCCATGTCCACATTTGATCTTATACCAACTCATTTTATCTGAATCCACGCTTCATACTTCAGCAACCTCTATAACAATCTATTTCTCCAACAAAACGGGGATGTTTTTCTATTATTCTTTTCTCTATCCTGAGTTATATGTTACCTAAACGTCCCTTTTCTTTCTTTTAAATCAAGTTCTTTTGTTTTACACACTTGAAAAATCTGGGTGGTCGGACACCAAGTGGATGTCATCACTCTCCTCCCTGTGTGAAATTGGAAAATGTGATGGCACACGGTGTAATTTAGGTGCAGTTGCTGTGCAGCCAGCCAACTCTAAGACATCCCAGAATAGCACTGATTTACGGACTTCAAAAAGTTTTCTGCCATTTTCTTGTGCTGACTTGTACTAACCCTTCGTATTCCCTGTAGCGTCTATGTGGCCTGGCTTCAGACCCCACACTGGGATTTTTTTGCTCGATTACACCTTTATAAGGAATTGGCTGGGAGCAGATGGAACAGTAAAAAAAAAGAAGAAATACGACATACAGCCTTGAGGAGAAAGATAAAAGTGAGGAAAAACAGCCCCACAAACCAGCCTGGGATGACTTTTGTGACTGACAGCAGAAAAAGGAGCTAAATCTCATCATATCTGTCATCATGTTCATTTCAACACGAGCTGCACTCGTGGTTTCATTGCCTCGTTTTCTCAGCTGCTGCCACTCTTTGTGGGTTTGAAATCCCTTGTGAGAGGAGTGAGAATATTAATGGGACTTCCACTGACTCTAGAAGTTTAGCCAGGGCCAGCGACTGGGGAAGACTTAACCAGACTGACAGTTCACAAGGATGAAAGCCATTTCTGTGAAAGATTTAAGTCAAGGGATCGTTTAAGGGAAGGTGCTTAAACCAGATCTGAAAAAAGCCTGCGGGGGTCAAGAGGAAGGTCAATTTTTTAAGGGTTGGCATTTAAGTGGATTAGAGCGACTTATTGGATGCTCAGAAAAAAATAAAATCCATATGGCCACAAAAGCACTGCAGTGGCAGGAGGGAGACTGTACCACTGTGGTAAATGAGAGCAGACATGAGAACAAGGGCTGCCTTAGGCCTTGTGATTTACAAAGAGTCAAGAATCGGGGCTCACGGTTGCTTTGATGGTGCGAGTGTTCTGGGATGTGAAAAATCATTAATGTCTAGCTATCTTTTGAGGACAGATGGTTGCTCTACCCCGGTGGTCTGGGGCTTGTACAGCGGGACAGATGTTTTGTTTCTGTGTTATAATGTTTTTATAGCTTCACGTTTCCCCTGCAGAGCACAAATCAATAACTACATTTTGTGCAGTGCTATTCTTCACAAAGCAGCTGCAAAATATATCTCCCCAGATGTCCAACACAAGGGCTCCTTCATCATCACTTCAGAGTTTGACTCAAACTTTACTTTACATACTGCGACTTGGGTGTGTGCCATAATACCAGTCTAATTCTTAATATGATAAAAAAAAAAAAAAAAAAAAAAAAAAAAAAAAGAAGCATTTTCTGACAATGGCAACAATCTGTCTTGTTGTAATGATGACGTCAAACTAATATGCAGAACAACAGCTGACATTACTGAAAGCAAATTGCTACTGGCTCCATGGTGGAGTTAAGTACCACAAAGGGGAGCGACTCCAGCAGTGGGGAATCAGTGGCATCCTTCAGCCTGGGCGTCAAAGACTATAGCCCTGAATGTTAATGAACAGCCCTGACTTTCAGACCCTTTAGCAGAGTGACTGCAGTTAGTGGTTAGATGGTAAACACTGAGCAAGTTACAGCAGGACGAGTAGAGGACAAATGGCAGAACGCACAGTTGCAGGTGGAAAAAACAACTCAGTCTTTTAAGTTTTAAGAGGTAAGAAGTTAGCCTATGTAGTAACTTTTGTCTTATTTTGATGTAATTTCTATGTTCTTGAAATGAATAAAATATTTTTCAGTATTTTGTCATACCATAAGAAGATCAGAATTGTAAAAAATACGGAAAAATACTGAAATATTGTCATAGTATTTTAAGGTCATATTGGCCATTCTTAATTACAACCATAGACTGTATAAAATTACTAGATATAGTCACTGTGAAGTCACCAATTGGTTCGGAGCCAGAAGTGACCATATTTGGACAAGAGGCTGGAGCTGTGGAGGAGCGAGGGGTGGATCTGACTGAGAGCCCGAGGTGACACCTTGCAGACAACCTGTCACTCTAAGCAGCTTTAGAGGGCAAAATTGTTTTTTGTACCAGGCTGTAAGGATGTTTATTTCTGCTGGAAAGCTGGGCATTTTAACATGGGGGTCCATGGGGACTAAGTCGCCTCTGGAACTAGCCTCAAGTGGCCATTCAAGGAACTGCAGCACTTCTTTGTTGGCTTAATTTTTGAGCCCCACAGGATGCCGCTCAACTGCAACTGATGATGGTTAAAAAAAATCTAGGAAAGGTTAAATTTTAAGCACTTCTTTTTTCTTAAATCTCACCTGGATGTTCACTCTCTCGATGACACAGGAGATGACATGGAGCACCTGCATTTTAGTGTCGCACTCTGTCACCTGCTGCAATAGCTGGAAGAGCAGCCCGAAGATCGACTCTAGGTACTAAAGAAAAAGACAAGAATTTAAGAGTTAGAAAAAGAGGAAGTACGGGGCTGAAAATAATTATTTATTCATTGATTATTAGGGGTGTCAGTTTTCCAAATACTTGATTTAATTTGACTTTCGATTCAAAGGTCACAATTTGATTCAATTGTCAATTATTTTTAAAAGAGATAAGCCTCAATGTATCAAATGTGATAAAAGTACCATATATTTTGAACCGTACCATTCAATGGCTATAGAGTCAATATTAATCAGTTTCTTTAAAATGTAATAACCCTTTTCCAAAACGCTGCCACTCTATGGACTTCAGTGAAGCAGGAGCATTTTCTATTTTTATTGTTATGTTTTATCTATCCCTGACTCTGGCAGTGGTCATGGTGTGTGAAGAGGTGCAGCTGCAAGTGACGCTGTGTTGTTATTTTACCTTCAAACACATGGAAGTGGGCGGGAAAGAGTCACACAATCCTGCTTTTGATGTCAATGACTTAACTCAGACTAAGACTCATTTCAATTGATTTTCTACAACATCGTGACACCCCTATTGATTTTTGTGAAATTCCTATTCTACTCATCACTGATTCAAAAGCATAAACAGTAAACAGATGTACTCACTGGAAGGAACTGCTCTGTCCGGAACTCGAAGTCATCAACAGGTGGTCATGAGTTAAGGATGAAATCAAACTGCTAAGGTTAGGTATGCAACATCTACATTTGCTTCAGCATACCTAAGGACTAATAATGTGCCATCAGATACAGTTAAGCTCACACTGCAAACATACTAAGGAAAGTATGATCAGGGGTGTCGGTGGCTTAGTGGTAGAGCAAGCACCCAGTGTACAAGGCTGTTGCCGCAGCGGCCCGGGTTCGAGTCCAGCCTGTGGCCCTTTGCTACATGTCTCTCCCTCTCTCTCTCCCCCTTTCACACTTAACTGTCCTGTCCATTAAAGGCAAAAAAAAAAATGCCCAAAAAAATATCTTGGGGGGAAAAAAAAGGAAAGTATGATCAAATTATCTGTTGTAAAAATGACAGCCTGAAAAATAATCAAGAAACCGAAAGGATATTGAGCTTCAGGGTTGTAGCTGTCTCAATCCGCACCTGTAAGAAAAACAAGATTAAATTAAAATACAGTTCATTTAAAAAGCATTTGAGAAATTAGGCTTCTATCAGTGTATCTGGATTGTTACTCAAAGCTGCAGAGAGAGGAAACGAATGAGTTGGTGGTGAACTAAGAACAAAAGAAATGTAGACACACATATACACGAACAGGAGATTGCAGCACATGCAGCAATACAGCCAAAACTCTGTCTATAATTACATTTTCGTTTAATGGCCGCCTCAGAAAGACCACAAGGTGTTCTCACTATAGCAAAGGCTTTTAATAACTGAACACTGAAGGAGTGTGCCCCAGCTGCACCTGCAGCAAGTTAGCTAAGTACAGGCTGTCCATTGTTATAAAAAGGAGGCAGCACCTCCACCGTTATAGACTCTAGCAGTGTAATCTAGCCGTGTCACAGAGATGGACGTGGAAATGTCCACCAGGGAGAAAGTCGTCGGATGGAGGAAAGATTAAAGAAGGTAAATGAGTGAAGAAAAAGGCGAGGGACTGGGAACTCAATTACAGCCGGTCCTTGCTCTCAACAATTTCACTATGCATTTAAAGTACAGAAGTCATCTATTGTTGGATATATGAGGGCAAGTGTGTGTATGTGTGTGCGTGTGTGGCTTTATCAGCACTATCCAAACTATGGAAGGCCTTTGCAAAGCTTTGTAATGTAATTTTACTCCAAATACCTTCAGGTGTATTTGTTATATTTTATCTCAAGAAAGCACACCAGACGATTCAGTCGAGGCACAGGACGACATAATTGTTGTTTATATTAAATGATTTCAGCAGCAATTCCAGAGACTCCCGTGATCCGATGTGATGTCAGACAAAACTAACATGAAGGTGGACTGTTGTTGCCAACTTGTTGCACTTGTGTGTGCACTGCCTTGCACTAAAAAACAAAAAAGTGGAAGGGAAAAACATGCTGATATAGTCACAGCTAAGAAAAAAGTGTTATCAATAGTCTTAAATGTGTTGGTGACTCTTCCCTGTCGCCTCGCTTCCATAGGCATTTGTAGGTTTCTGCTAAATATTCCTTCACTGTCTTTCACAGGCAGCACAGTGCATTGTCGCCTCATAGCAAGATGTTTCCAGGTTCAAACCCTGGGGTAGGGGAGCCCTACTGAGCGGAGTTTGCATGTTCTCGGCTTCCTCCCACAGTCTTAAGACATGCAGGTTAGATTTGGTGACTCTAAATTGCCCGCAGGTGTGAATGTGTGGGTTTAACCCGCCTCTCGCCCAATGTCAGCTGGGATAGGCTCCAGCACACCCGCGACCCCTAACAGGATAAGCGGTTACGGAACACGTATGAATATTTCTTTCACACCACAGGATTTCAGTCAGAAATGTTAAATATATTTCATATTCCTGATTTGAAATCTGGGAGACTCTGATCAAATCAGTAACGTTAAAATTAGGTCTGTAAACACCAGACAAATGAACTGTTCAGACCAGCCTCTAATCAGAAACACCCATGCAATTGCTGGGAGGGGATCTGACCCAAAATCTATTGATTTATCCTCAAGTGTGGAGCCAGCATAACACAACTACCTTATTTCCCAAGTCTTGTTACCCATAACCTGATCTATCCAATGGTTGTTTTAA
Organism: Epinephelus fuscoguttatus; assembly: GCF_011397635.1. NCBI lineage: Eukaryota > Metazoa > Chordata > Actinopteri > Perciformes > Serranidae > Epinephelus > Epinephelus fuscoguttatus. The sequence goes on along the minus strand of NC_064757.1, from coordinate 28,639,245 downwards.
GTTCACTTATTTTTGTTTATTTTGCTTGCAACAAGACTAAAGACATAAGAGAAAGGTTTGAGAGCTGTCTCTTGGGTATTCTGTTATAGTTTATAAGCTATAAATAACTGTAGTGGGTTTTTTTTCCATCAATTCATTCATTTGTTCCTTTATGTAATGAACAAAGAACTTGGCATAAAAAAAAGCTATTTGTTGTTTAGACTATTCCCCAATTAGCTGCACAGCACAATCCATTCTACTGTAAATAACACTGCTCGAAAAATAAACGATATCAAACCTTGTTTTCTCTACATGCAGACTTTCACATCTATTAGACTATGGATTATAATTGCGTTAGTTTGGAAGACATTATATATTTGAAGGAAGAAAATGTGTTTGTTAAATATTTAATTTTCCAGTTCATAAATCCTTAATAGATCCATATTTGTGGTTTGGTCTCTCAAAAACACACAAACTCTCTCCATTTAAGTGGTTGAAAGTTCTCTTTTCACACACTCTGCTTTTCACACTTTTAATGCCAATCAGTTCACTTCAAAGGCAAGTCAGCTTTCTTAAAGTTACTTATTTGGCACCGTGCTTATATTTTTGCGCATCAAACCAAAGCGTAAGCTCAGTAGTATCACACTTCACTAGCTGGTGCATTTTTATCAAATTCAGAGACCGATTTGAGCAGCGAGCTTTTAAAAACACCTCAAACAAAAACATCTTCCAAATCTTTAACGAACAACCTGTCGCTGCTGCAGAGGACGATAACAGCCGAGTTACTGATCTCAGCTTTAAAATGCATTATGACATTAATACTTTTTATGACTAATATCTATCTAATAACTACTAATGACTAACAACATCATTGATTTCCCCTGTAGTGACTCAGTTGTAAGATCCGCACACCAGAAGTAAAGACACATACACTTTTCCACGGAACACAGTATGAAATGAAGTCATTAAAAACACATTTACATGCATGAAATTATTTGCATAATCCATACATAATGATATTTAAATCTGTGTAACTCTTTGGATTGAACATTTAACAGGCTATGGGTTTGACAATGACGTCTAAACAAGACAAAGTTTCGTCTTGTCTCTAACAAGAACAGCATGGCAGAAAATTGCCATTTAATTCGGAGAGAAATGTAAGCCTACTGTATGTCAGTGTGAATCTATCAGAGGGATTTAAAGTGACAAACTGGCTTAATTATCCACCATTTATAAGATAACAGTTATCCTATGTCCAAATATGAAGATGGCAAAGACTGCTGTAAAACGTGCATTCAAGAAATTAAACTGCTTAAAGTTGATCTGACACACAGTTGGATTTAGAGATGTACAAATTTTCCCCCTGTGTTTGCAAGATCATAAAATACAGAATAATGTTTTAATAATGCCGCATACATTAACAAGGAACAAAGGGAGTTCGCTGATGAACGAGGCCCATCAGTTGCCATCAGCACCGGCCTTGTTGGCAATTCAAACACTAATGAGAGAAACTGCATTTCAATTCTACAGCAAAGCCTGAAGATAATAGATTGCTTGATGAAACACTCGGATGGGTCGAATAAACATACGCACACACACACACATGCATGCACACATGACATCTGACAATAATTCAGTCAAAACCTCACATCATTATTCAGTCTCAAACAGTCTTTGAGGGATTTCTAAAATACAGGAAGTTCAAGCTGAATGTAAACGTGATTAAAAGTGTTATCAGTGAAGATCACACTCAACAACCTCACTGAATCAAAACAGGCCAAATAAAAGCTTCAACATGGCAAATACTCATTAAAGAAGTATCTCACTGCTGGAAAGATGGTCTCTGCATAAAATGGGGGTGTGTATGCAGCAGAAACATGCAAATACTTTTGAAATCGGTGCTATATGACCAGAGAAGACAGAAGAAAATAGCTGCGGTTTTGTTTTTGCTCAAGAGGAAGAAAACCTACAACTACCAGAATGCACTGTGCCACACCACACCAATAAACTCTCCCACTGGTGGGTGACGTAATGCTTTTCCCGTCCAGAAACAATATGGCTGCCAACTGAGTAACAAACAATCTTGTATAACAGCTTAACAGTGTCCTAAAGTATGTTTTTGAAAACATTTTAGATGTGAAATAGGCAAAACAGTTTCAGAACCTTGGTTTATATTTGATCAGCACTGCCTAGTTTTACCATTTGATCTGAGTTTGAGATGAAGAGAGAGGCATCTTTCTCTCTTGATCCACTTCTAAACTCTTTAGCCCAGTTTCCACCGAGCATTATGGTACGGTACAGTTTAGTTCGATACGCTTTTTTTCCCATTTCCACAGTGAAAAGTTGTGGATGGCACCAATGGAACGGTTCCATACCATTCCCATTTTTGGTCACCCCTCTGCTGGTAGACCCACAAGTCAGTCTTTAGACGCTTTGCTTAACTAAAGACTGATGACTTTCTCCCTGATTTTGTGTTTAGATGGGTGGATACAATTTCAGAGTTTAAAAAACTCCCTACGTTGCAGAACCAATAGTAAATCTGCAGGGCGGTCCTTCGGTGGCTCGCTGAACTCTTGTGCTTGTAAACATAGTCCCACTAGAAACACGTGTAGCGGTACAAAATGGCTCAGCCGCGCTCGCAGAAAACACCGTCAAAGTTAGTGGATGTTTATCGCATTTGCGGCGACACATTCTCGCCAACTAAAAGAAACAAACATAATCTTTTACAAGGTCATGACTCATCCGCCCAGCCGGACTATAGAGGGAATCTCCTTGTTGTTTACAAATACTTCCAGGTAGAAAACCAGCAGAGCATTTAGCTAAATATATAGCCTATATATCACATTTTTCACATGCGGACGAGAAAAGGGGGAGCGCACATTTCCGAGAAGGCGTGTCCTTTTCAAAAATGCAAGAGGCGTTGCTTTGTTGCCAGCCGTTTTCGCCGGTGTGTTAAACACACTTTAGAAAGGAGTGTCCCCAGACTATCAGAAGGCGGAGATCTCTGATTATCTGGTGGCGAGACTACTCTGTTGGGGTACCTAGCACACAGATCTGGTACTAAAAGGTGGAGCAGTGAACACTGCAGTCCACTGATTGGTCAATAGAGGACGGTAACTCTGCTCAGGGCTGAGCTGTGGCTGGATTTGAGGCACATGTAACCACTGTTCATACTGTGGAGAGTTTTATTAGTAGACTGTAACTATAAAATGAAAGGAAGCTTTGCTGCCTCTTGCAGCAGCTGTAGTCTGAGAAAAAAATAACTCAATTCACTGGGTCGACTGCCGGTGTCTTTAAAGGTGAAACGTTAACTTGTAATGTTACTCAATGCATGAGTTGACATGAGTACCATGTCTGAAGGGTTACTCATGGGTCCAAAGGTACCATACTGAAACTGTTGTGGAAACAGGGCTTTTGTGTCCTAATGTGGATGTACAATCTGCAGTTCGAGCAACAGCCCCAGAGATGAGCAGGGAGATATGGGCACAAGTAAGATGGAAGGAAGTACTAGACTTTATTTTGTACTGTGATGTGATTTTGTGCTGCTGAACATGAACCTGCTCAAAACCAGTTTTTAACTGTCAGTCCACTTTTAACTGTAGCACACCTATTGCTACTTTTATTAATTTCCTGTATAAATAAATAAATGGAACGAAAAGTTTACTGTAGTTCATTTACACATCTTATAAACTAAGCTGGTTGAAACATTATCCCCCTAAAATGCAACACCAGATCCCCAAAACTGATACATACATCCTTTTGCAATTTACTGTCTTATGTTCAGCCAAACAGCATGCATGTAAACACAAACGCACTCTCTTCCTTTAGAAAAAAAAAAAATCAACCAGTGCTCCACTGATGCAAACAAATGACAGTTATTACCTGGATTTTAGATAAATTTAATACCGATGGTATCAGCTAAAACAGCCTGGGAGTGGGTCAAAGTTTCATTGTGGCCTCAAACCACAAACACAAAAGAGAAAGCAATAAACGGGTATTATCTGGAAATGAGAATTAGAGCAGATAAACAACAACACTCTGTACATATTGTAAATGCAGCTGGTTTATCACTAAGCGGAAACAGAGAGTCATCTAATACTAAGCTTGCTCCAAGACAAAGAAATGAATCATGATTAGTGTTTGGGATTTAGTGGACTCAGGTAATTTAACTACAAAATTAATCATTACACACAGACTGTAAGAGAGCATTTATGTTTGGCATGGAGAGAACAGCCACCTGATGCAATTTGGGTATGGAAGAAAAATTCTGATCTTAGAAAGCCCATTACAGTTCACTCCAACTTCAGAAACAGCCATGGGTCAGAGTAGTGGATTTACTGTACAGTAACTAAAAACACGACTGAGTGGGATTAATCATGGGGCATAAAATCCATATTTAGAATGCCTCAAAGCCTTCGTGCAGTCGAGGAAAAGTGAGCAGAAATGGGACGAACTTGACTGAAACGTCACAGCTTGATGTCGTCAAGGCTGTCGTCACAGCAAATTCTCGAAATTATTATTACCTCCCACTGGGAATGCAAATCGTCTGAAAACAGAAGGAGTTAAACTTGACACCAAGATTATTTTTAGCCTTGACTCGGAATCTGTGAGTAAAAATCAGAGAATGCAGCTGTTAGAGAGGAGAGGAGAATGTATCGCAGGAAATGAGGAGAGGAAAACTGGCACAATAGAAGGCTGCAAGCAACTGGCATCTGTGATCTACCATTCAGCTCATGAATGTCACTGATGGATGCCAATACACTGTTTCACATCCAGAGCTCCCAAGATCTGTATTTATCGTTGATATCAACATTGCTCAGAAGCACAACAAATACAGCAACTCAACCACCAATATAAATGTTGGAATTGTACTTAGCTACAAACCAAGAATATATGTTAGATTTGTAGGTTTCATATAAAGCAGATATGTTGAAACTTTATCTTTCTTTACGATTACATTTTCAATTTGATGTTGTGACTGCTATGGCTATCAAGTTTAGATACAACAACCATTTGATCAGGTTCGGAAAACGTGTTTTGGTATAAAATAAAGTGCATTAAATAAGCATGTAAAATTAGTTGATGATAAAGAAAAACGTCTAAATTACACCATTTCCATTAAACAACAAATGTAGAAACTGTTTTTTATCACATAAGATCTGGATTGCACTTGCAATTCATCATCAGCCTTGCTAAACAAGCCCTTACTGGACTTCAATTAACACAAAATACTGCCAACTCCTCAGGAAAAAAGAGCATAATACAATTATTTCATCCACTTAACATTTAATTTGAAAATTTCACTAATCATATTTAAGGCACAGGCTTGTCTAACAGTTATATTACCTAGCTCATAACTCCCTACAAGCCTATCTGTGCTCAAGGCGGTCGGGCCAGACACCTAAATCTAATTTAAGTACTCAAGGTGACTGTGTAGTAATTCAGGTGTCAAACTCTCAAATGATCTTCCTGGAGATATCTGATTAGTATCTTTAATAACATGTTTTAAATCTGTTTAATATCACTGAGGTATAAGAGAAATGTCGTAACAGATTTATCTTTCCTCTAAAAAAAAAATGTAAAAGCCAGCCTGAACAAATTGGAACTTTCTTATATGTGGCTTGGGAATGTGAAAAAGTGTAGCAATTTTGGGTTAGAACGACTACAGTGATATCTGACACGATTGGTCACCAAATCTCTATAGACCCAGCTGTTCTTTATGATGACTCTGAACTCAACTTGTTTGAAAAACAGAGGGAAATCTGGCTTGTTGGCTCTACTGCAACAAAGAAAATGATTGTCCAACACTGGCTCCACCTCACTCCCTCAGTACTTATCAGTGGTTGGCGTACGTTCCTGATATAGTGATGCTTGAACTATCCACAGCAAGGATCAATAAAGCAAAGTCCTCCACTCTCAGCCTTTGGAAAGATGCATCATCGCAGATTTCCGACCTAATGATCTCAGTCAGTACGTTTACATGCACACAGTAGTTGAGCTAAGCTCATCAGTCAAGTCGGACTTCCCGTCTTGTCAGAGTATACATGCAGAAGAGAAAATCGAATTTCTGACCAAGTATGTCTGACTCCGCCTCGGCACTGTGTCATATTTATTATAGTGCGTATTGAACTAGTTCCGGTTGACTGGAAGAGGAAACTAACGACAAATGAAGATGGCGGAGATGGATGTTGCTATGGCTCTGTATGTTCCGTACATGCTTTACGTGTTAATTATATTACAAATGCAGTCCATCATGACTCCTTTGGTTGCCGTGTTGTCTGAAGGAAGACGTCACAAAACTGCTGCTACGTCAACTCCTTTTCGGGTGAAAGCCCGCGAAAGAAAGAGTGGTGCATGCGCAGAACACCAAGTCCCACTCCAGTCGAACTAAGTGGATTTTCAATCGAATTACCTGGGTGTGTTAGTCGAGCTACGGATAGTCCAATTTCAGTTGGACTAAGCTGTTTACATGCATTTAAAAGTCCACTTTCAGTCAGACTAAGCCAATAGTTCGATTTTCTCAAACTGCAGGTAAAAGTACTGAGTGTCTCGGCAACCAGTGCTCCAGTAGTCAGGTATGAGATGTTTATTTGAATAGACACCATAAGCGGTGGGGGTTACAGGAGTGTTCATAAAGGCATTTTGTGGGTGGTTTTTGTTGAGTGGGAATGTGTATTGAGGGTGCCATTTGTTACCTTGTCTGTACCTTTAACATACCTGAACTGAATAAATGGTGTTAGTAAAAAGTGTGCAAGACACGGGGCCGGGCGTTTCCAAAAGCTGACAATACAACATAAATTTAAAAAATAAGGAAAAACACTGGACAGGCACATGAAAGGTCAGGCAAGATGCCACAGCGTCAGGAACTGGTGTTTCCTCTTCCACCAAAAAAGCACATCCTTATTAAATAAGACAGTTGAGAAGTGCCGTTTCTAGGAAATCAAAGGTACCACTTTTAGTTCAAACAACTTTCTGACATTAACTTATTTCATTATGGGCACCTAATCTGAAACCCATTTGGCCCACCAGCAGTCTAATGATCACTTTGATAAAACTATAACTCAGTTTTTTCAACATTATTGAGGCTATCAGTATTTCTGCCACCCTCGTCATTACTTACACTCTTTCAATATTAAAGCGTGGCAGCTTCATGCTTACGAGGCCCAGCGGACACATGCTTACAGGAGCGAATCAATAAATGTCTCAAGTCAATGTTTTTTCAATGAAGTACACAAACTGAAATGTCAGAGATAAATATAACTGTTATCCTACATGATTCACTTTCCATCTGAGCCATAAGGAGTGCAGAATAGCAACAGATATCGATAACCAGTTGGACTGACTGATGGACGGTAGTTTTCTCCATTAGCCCATTAAAAGTTTATGATCAATAATTAATTCTGCCCCGGAGGCTCTAATTGGCCTGGACGATATTGATCAGGAACCACAGCGTGATTGGTGAGCTGCTCAGTGGTGTAACAGCAAGCTTGTGTGAAGAAAGACCTTTTAAACCCTAAGAGCCATTACTCTCCTCATAAAACTTTAATCAAGTCAAATGTATGGCATTACATTAAAAAAAGACTATAATATTTTATATAATACTCATATTTAAATTATAACTTTGCTTGACTGGTTAAGCAGATATGATATGGTAACGTAACACCAATGTAAAATGTAATTCTTTCTATCTCCTTATCCATGAGGCTTCACTGGGGGATAAAATGATGGTGAAATGGAAAACCTAATAATACATGTAATTACCTACATTTAAATGTGACTAAAAATAAAATGAGATCCTGGGGACCTATGTGACATGTAAAGGGTGTATGGACATAACTGTCTAAATGCAGATAATGCTATATACACAAGTTTAATTCCACTGCTGCCTGCTAATCATTTTACTTTGTCAGTTATCAATCAATTCAAAAAAAGAAAAAGTTTGTTTGTGTGTCTGTGTGTAATTCATAAAAAAAAAATCACTTGTTTGTGACAAGAAAATTGCACTGCCCTGAGTATGTTATTTACACACTAACATTACCCCTCACCTGGAATATTTCAATCTGGGTGCAAAGATGGTCATGCTGACTTGTCTGCATACATGTGTTTCAACCATTCTCCAAGTGTTCTGAGGTAAAGCAGTGTTTGTCATTCGCTGTTGTTTGTGTTCCACTACAATGTCGTACACCCCCGCCAGGGAATGGCCATTAACGTTCTTGAGCAGTAACTTTTGTTGGTAAATGTGAGACATTCAGTCTCGCAGACTACCCACTCCAATACATGACATACCCACTTTAGTATAAGGTGATGTTGGTTTGGTGTGTCTGGGTCTTAACCAAAAGCCCCTTTTCCACCAAGCAGTACCATTCAGTTCAGTTCAGTGCACTTCTTTTTTTCTCCACTGTGAAAAGTTGGGGATGGTACCAATGGAACCGTTCCGTATCGTCCCCATTTTTGGTCCCCCCCTCTGTTGGGGTACCGAGGTAAAGGTGGAGCTGTGAACACTGCAGTTCATTGATTGGTCAGTAGCAGTTGGTCACTCTGTTCAGGGCTGAGTTGTGGCTGGTTTTGAGGCTCATGTAATCACTGTTCATACCGCGGAGAGTTTTCTTGACTTTAACTAGAAAATGAAAAGATGTTTTGCTGCCTCTCGCAGGAGCTGGAGTTGGAGAAAAAAAAACTTAATTCACTGGTCCAACTGCTGGCGACTTTTAAGGTGGAATGTTAAGTTGTAATGTTACTCAATGCATGAGCTAAAGACATGACTCAATCGACATACCTTAAATTTCACTTTAACAACTTTGACCATTACTAGTTTCTATAAAACATACACTTTTAGTAATCAGTGGATCTTCAGGTGTTCATATATATTAATTATGGCCGGATTATGTGAACTGCATATATTCTAATCCTCACTCTGAGAAAAAAAAGCATTGCAGAGCGTTGTTCCTGTGGGCTCCGGCAACACTAAACCCCTGAACTTGCCTTAGAAGGACTAAATGTTCAAATACGCTATTTTTAAATATCTTATCGAGAGAGACTCTCACTGCAGCCTGTTTAATTTTGCTCTGAACATGTCAGCGTGCAACCTTGTTCTGTGGACAACAAATGAGGTGCAGACTTCCATCTGTGGATCTGGACCTTCAAATGTGAAAATTGATATTCGATTGTGGAGAAAAAAAAACACCACCGCAGCTGTCCTCTTTGCGAGTGGGCGTTGGCATCAGACGCGCATTTCTCCACGCTGGTCAACAAGCGGTTCTGCTCCCAGCTGTTGTCTCCGTCACCCGGCTTGACACATTAGCTTGCAGCTCACACAGAAAATAGACCAGAGGCCGAAACAATCGCTGCAGGGCGCGAGCCAGTCACGGTCCGGCGCCTGAGGCTATTTGCAGCGCTTCCGCGGGCGGTGTGGCCTGACGGGTCAGAGAGGGGGGGCGAGCGAGAGGTCCGCGGCCGTTTATAACGTAATGTTATAGATACATTTTTTTATGTGTTTTTATGTGTAGGTATGTAAATGTTTTCAAAGACGTTTATGTTGCAATAAAAATACCTACAAGTAGTTATGTTTCCTTGTATTAATACATATACAAGTATATGTATGTTTCCTTGTATTAGTTTTTCTTACTTTTGGTTCCAAAGGTACCATAATTAAAGTGTTTGGTGGAAACGGGGCTATAGTGTGCCTGTAGTCAAAGATAAATCTACCTGTCTTCACAACCAGACACAAGGAAGCAAGTTGACGACATTAAGCAGGGGACTGCGTTGATTGGTGAACCATACAGGAAACTACAAAGATTGGTCAAAATTGCAGAAAAGTTCCAGGAATTGGTTAAATCTGCATTCATTTTTGCAATCAAAACATCCTTGGGCTGCTATAAAGCCAGAATAATGAAATGCAGGAGATGTAATCTGCCTCAGTTAATTGTTATCTATATTATATTATATATATTAGACCTATCTATACTATTTAGTGTCTCCATGAGCGTTCTGTACCCTTAATTTTACATACAAAGTACATAAAATAGATGATGAATGATGCATGTCATATGTATGGACATGTAATTATCACTAAACAAATGTCACTAAGCTTCTGCTTCCATCTATCACAATATAATCAGATCAGTGTTTGCGTGGGCTCTGCCATACATGTATTATTATCTTAATTATATTATAATCATAATTACATCATAATCACATTCTTTGTGTATTGCAACAAAGAGGAACACAAACAAACATCTAAAAGTTCCTCCACATAAAGATGGATTATTAAATAAGAGAGGCAATTAGACGCAGAGAAATTGAACCCAGTTACTCATAACGGTTCAATCTAATGGCGAGATTATGCTGAATTGCATTGTAAATAATGCATGGAATTTTTCACATTCCTTCCTATAATTCTGCTAAAAGAAAACACATCAATCAAGTGCATGGCTCATGAGGCAAGAAACCCAAGGATGGCGAAATGTAATTTGAATTGAGGATGACTAGGGCATAATAATAGCCACTTTTCCACAAATAGGATCACACAGCAGTTTATCAAAGCCATGGCTGAATAAAAATGTTAATGAGTGAATGAAAGGTTTCACTTTTTAATCAATCTTAATCAAACTATTTAAAGTAATTACCTCTGTAAAAAAAAAAAAAAAAAAAAAAAAAAAAAAAATCTAAAATATTATGTTGAGAAATCAGATGGCAAAACCTTCCAGCAATCCCTGACTGACTCTGTTTGGCTTTGTTTGTAGAAAGTTGGCAGCATAAAAGCTGTGGTTCCGTGCTGTTAAACTGAGAGTGTTTGTGTGGCTGACTGTGCACTTTCATAAAGGGCCCATTTCATGCACAGAAAAATCAAATGTTTTCTGGGGAAGCTGCCACCCCAGTTTTAATAAGCAGTTCACAATAAATAAATAAAAACACTGATGTTGTGTCTGTTGCTGCCTTACCACCAAATCAGGATCCTGCATGAGGCTCAGGATGACCTCGTAGAGTAAAGGTCGAAGGTCAGATTTGAACTTGACAGAGATCCACTGTCCTATTAGCCAGATGACTCGTCGGCGAATCAGCTTATATCTGGAGAGGAGAGAAGGAAGGGGAGAGGAGTTAGCTCTGGTTGCAGAGATATACTTATAACAAACTTCTTCTCCGAACTATTCATCCATGTCATAATTTAAATAAATGAACCAGCTGGCTCTCTAATCTTATCTTCACAATGTAGCTACAGCACTTTATGGATCCATTAACAACAACCGGGCCAGCTATTAAAATGATGAAATTTGCTATTGCTTATGGCTCATCCTGAAATTGCTTTTATCATTTGCTTACGTCTGGTTGAGACTGCAGTAGACTTTGTGCTCTGAGGGAGTGAGCTGTATCACTGTCCTTTAATTTCACATGTCCAACTTCAAGACTATGTCTACTTGAACCCACACTGGGTGTTCACATTTCCACGTGCATGTGTATGCCATATATTGGAGAGACCATGGTGAACTGACACATAAAACTGAGTCAAAACATGAGCAAAAGGACAAACCCAGAAAAAGAGACGAGGTGAAGAAAGTGTTAAGAATGAGTGTGTTGTGTGTGTGTGTGTGTGTGTGTGTGTGTGTGTATTTGTTTGTATAAATCCATGCCAGCAAAGCCTAAGAGACATGGTGACCACTGACAGAAAAACTAAATAATGGAAATAGCCGAGTTCAAAAACTAGAATGATCAAAAATCCACTGGGGTTGAGTCGAGTGTGATATGAATTAAAATGCCCTGCACTGCTTGTTGGAAGCTAATGGTTTTTCAACAGTTGTATCAGGCAGACAAGAAGTGTCCCTCTGCATCTGCCCTTGTTCGTATCCGTGGGCCAGCTTGACAGAAATGAGCGGATGGAGGGATGAAGGAACTGAAAGATGGGAGGATGAAGGAGAGGGGGGATCGGGGGATGACACTCTTGTTGGCGTCTTGTCAAATATCCACAGGGAGCTAGAGACCACAGTCTGGGCCACCAGCCAGAAGATACTAAACAACAGCATGACTCAGGACTTGAAGATGGAAAACAACACTGTGTGCGTGTGTCTGTGTGTGTATGGGTGTGCAAGGAAAGAGAAAAAGAGTTTGCTTGTATAATTAAGCACACAAGCTTGTTTGTATTTTGTTCATATAATTGGTGTAATTGACTTCCAAATAAATTTCAAATGAATGTTTGCCAAAGCATTTAGAAAACTAAAACGTAGCCCGAGATTACCATCACTAATAAGGCTGGATATTGTTGAGAAAATAAGATACCAATGCCAAAACCAGTACCCTTAAAGTGATTCTGATACCAATAGAGTACTTCATTTGATACCTTTTTTCCCTTGCTTATTCGATACCCATCATGTGAATGAAAGATGCAGTTGTGTAAATGCCACCAGACACCAAAGGCATGTGGTACAGTCATACTTTTCAACATTTTGGTGGCATCTCTGCGCTTCACTTCACCACACCAAAGATTTTACGGGTTGTACCTGCTGCAGTCGTGGGCCGAGCACACACCCGAGCGCGATTGCCGTGTTCACACCTGCCCAAAGAAACCGCACTTAGGGGGCAAACAAACTTGAGTTCGATTGAACCAAACCAAACCAAACAGGGCAGGTGTGAAAGCACCCTTAAAATACCAAATACTTACACTCAGCCCTATTCACTAACAACATTACACAAAATGCCATTTGGACTTGACTTCTCATCATCTTAAAAGCACGAGATGGTGCTTAGTCACTCCTGGGTTAAACTGCTCACAAGCAGTGGAGGGTGCAAGAGGAATAAACCGTTATCCAATTACTTCTAAAGGAAAACAAAGGCAGCCAGAACTATCTGATTTTCTACAAGCTTTTATGGAGGCAGCAACATATGGGATGGTTCCAACATGATAAACCGGGCAGCCGGGCACGGCAGTGCCAGTGGACAATGGCCATGGGCACATTCCCAGAGCTCTCTCTGTGTTCAGATTCCAAACAACAGCTTGGCAACTAGCAAAACTGACACTCAGATAACAAGTCAGTGACAACAGGAATAAATAATCACATTACAAATGATTATGTGTGGTCAAACTAACACTCCAACAGAATAAATCTACAAAATGCTTCCTCTTTTTGGTGTATCTTTGGATGGATGGATGGATGGATGGATGGATGCTTTATTGTCCCCGAAGGGAAACTTGTCTTGGACTCCATGAGCTGAGACAAGCTGCCGTCATAGTTAAGATTACAGAAAGGAGAAGACAAGTAAAGTTGGACATTTGCACAACAAAATAACTGCAGAGTTGCACATAAGGCAATTAACTTTTAGCAAATATGTTTGCGAGTTCAGAATAGCACAAAATAAATCCTAGCGATCATCAGCATTATTTCTGACATCATAATCCATATGCCAATTATTATTCATTCAACGCATCAGTTGAAATGACTAAAAGATTAGTTTCCCCAACTCTGCATGCCATATAAGAGAGTGGTATGCGTGTGCATGTCTGTGACTAACGAATACAAAATATCTTTTTCAGCTGCTGAGGGTACAGCTGGTAGAGTTTATTATTAGTGTGCAGGCAAAGTGGAAGAAAAGGATGGACAGGCAGGTTGACAGGGGTATTTGTCCGTCAGTCAAAGGTTAGGCATGACTCATTCACGCTAAACCTGTTTCTTCCTCCAGAACTTCGCACAGCTGTCAGCAACCCTGTTCCCTCAATTCTGGCAAACACATGGGAAATCCATGTGGACAAAATAGAAACTGAATGAAAAGCAAAATGCCAGTTTCATATTATGCTTAAACAAATGGACACACTGCCCTAAAATGCCTTAATAGAAGAAAATGAACAATGTTTGTAGAGAACAAGTCTAGGGCCATTGTGTGATGCTTAGTGTATTCCATTTGTGTGTTTGCATGCATTAAAATGTAAATGGGAATCTGGATGAGATAAGTTTAGGTACACAGGTCTCAGACTGAGGATATGAAGAGTCTCTCACACAGTCTATATCCATGAGTAAATATTATTACCAGTACATAAGTCATACTACTTTATGTATAAAAGCAACAAAAAATTGTTTAGAATAGGATTTATTCATCAGATCAAGGGTAGTGCAGACCTTGTGTAAACCTACTGCTTAATTGACCACATAGGTATATCTATGTTGTTTCTACAACACTTCTGCACAGCCTTTTAGCTGCAGCACTGTGAGCAAGTGTCAGTATCCTCACTGGGACTTGAAATCTATTCGCTTAATGGTGTCAACACCAGGTGAAAGACCTGGTGAGTCACAATGGGAGCAGATACAAGAGAAACTGAGGTAAACAGAAATGCGCCGAAACAAGTATAGACCTTTTCATTGCTATTATGCTGCTGGGGCAACAGCTTTGTTCCCCGTTAACTTCCTGCCAGCTACTGCATTAACAAACCTTCAAAGAGGAAATACAAAGACATCCATTCAGGAAGTTTATGTTGTCAAGTCTGACCAGGTCCATAAATGTAGCACCCCATTTAAACCTGGTTTCAAAACGTCCGTGTTCACACCTGTGACCTGCCTATCATGCGCCTCGGTTGAGCACTTGTGTTCAGATTTCATTACTGCCTCTATGGCTTACACTAGAAGGTCAAAGGAGCCACACACACAGTTATTAGGTTCACACTGGCTAAGGCTATTAAATGAAGGCTCAGACACGGTCTTTAATCCCATTAGAGCTATGGGGTAAGACACATGCCCAATGTAACTGGAGCTGAGATGTTGGAGGGTTTCTGTAGACAGCGCTACAAATGAAGGATGGTGTCCACTCAGGTGCCCTTTCCTATAGCTTCCTTGCATGTGCTGGGCCTGAAAGAACTCTCTGGGTATGCTCGAAAGAACTGTGGCTGATAAACAATGGAACGTTGAAGAAGAAAGCATCTGTTATGCTCTTTTATTGAGGACCTGTTCAATAGTTGCAGAAGTGTTACTCTAACCCATCTCTTTATTTTTCAAATACGATATATTCTGACCCAAAGCTGACTGTGTACGCCTTAAACAAATCAATCATCCCCATGTTCTATGATCCTTTTGGCAAGTGCTGATCAGACTTTATATAGTGCACCCCAACGATGTGATGCTTTGACTTCACCTCTTTGTGACCTTGTACCTCGTCAGTCACGTTTGCAGTTGTCAGTACAGGTGGAGATGTCTTCTTCCATAAGCCAAGACAATAGAAGTCACTTGACACTTTGTCCAACTCTTTGAAAAACGGGCAAGTTATAGAGCATTGATGCGCTGTCATCAAAGCATCAACTGCATCCTGCATTCATGACACATTTTCCTGTTACATCCTTGTCATGAACACATTTTGCACTACAAAACATATGTGGTCAAAGGCACCACAGATCACCTCAGCAAGTTGTTTAAGTAATTGGATCAAAATGTGTTTTGGTGGTTGTTTACACTTGTATGTCTACTTGTGATCAATCCCCCAAGGCGCAAACAACAAGTGTAAACAGGGTCTAAGAGGGAAGCCCCAACAATGTAGACATCAACCATTCAACAGTAATGATCTGAAAAATTAACTGAGTCAGGACCCTAGCTGTGTGAAATGTCTGAGTCATTCAGCTATCCAGCCTGGACATACAGGAGCAATAAAAGCCCAGCTCTGTGCTTCTTTCTGCTCACATTTTACCTGTGTGAACTCAATTATGTTTCGAGTATAAAGCCAAGAAAAATCCATCCACAGCGGCAAATATTAGCAATGAGAGGAAATTAAGTTTAAGATATCCAAAGCACAGCCATTTAAGAGCATCTATTGGCCACCCAGGAGAGGGACTGACTTTTTTAACAAAACTGCACACAAAAGGTCAAGCCACAAAAGGCAATGTAAAAATGCCAAAGTGTTTGACAGCCTTTTACTGTATTCTGGCAAAGTCTGACGGTAGAATGATGGAACACACTCTGCAGTTGACACAAAAAGCTCCTTGTGGCTATTCTGGGATGTTTGATATTTAGGGTGTGTGTGTGTGTGGCTATGTCCAAGTAGGAGTGTTTTGCATGTGTGTATGTGCGTAAATGTGCTCAAAAATGACTCGCTGTCATCTCTCTACTCTCGGACATGATGACTCATCACAGGTATGACAACTGTAGTGGTTGAGGTGCAGAAGGGAGAAGAAAAAAAAAACAGCGAGCCTGCGTGTCAATAAGTGTGCGAGTATGACTGTGCATACAGTATGTGTTTGAGTAGACAGTATGCCAAAAAGTGACAACCAACTTTTTTTTTAGGGAGCTTACTGGCGGCCTGAGGCTCAGCTTCAGGTGTAAGTCACACACAATAGTTCTGCTATTGACAGATATGATTATTAATATTTATTGCTGTTTGGTATGGAGTGATGCAGACAGACTTATACAGGGCTCAAATTTAAAATCAGTGAAACCTACAAGAGGCAAAATGACACTGTCAGAGCCTACAAGGAAAAGATTACCAAACCTGCAAGCAAATGAGTAAACACATGCACAGCTGCAGCTTTTACATGTACAGTACGGGATAATACCCCACAAGTTGTACGTTTCCTGACTGTAACGGATGACACGGAGGCTAAGAACTGCCTGACGTGACGCAGAGGTGATGTGCCTGTTTTTCAGTTACTTATACCGTATAAGTAATTCTGATCTCGGCTTTTAAATCATGTAAAATAGTTCCCTGAGCCAAAGAATTTCTGTCGTGTGCACTGCCAGGCAACACCTAGCTAAACAGTGAGGCGTTCACACAGTTGGGTTGAGTTTTGAAATCCTGACAAGTTTTGAAATCAGGAGAGTAAGAGAAATTTAATGACTGCACTCAAATCCTCAACACACCCAACCTAAAATAATACAGAATATCGCTGCACCCTGCTATATCATATTAGTAAAACTGTCTGTTCTATGGAGATAACTCCCACTCGCACACAGACATGGCTGCCTCTCTCTCCTATTTACACACACTGACACACACTCACATACCTTAACTAGTTAGCTCTGTAAACTCTGTCCTTCTCACACTCTTACCTGGATCCTCTCCTAATCTCTATATTATCTTTGCAGTTTTGGTGGCTTCATGGTGGGTCATAAGCTCTGGGTAGTGACCTGAAGGATGAGATCACGGATACAAGCGGCCGAAATGAGTTTCCTCCGTGCTCTGCTTTAGAGATAGTGTGAGGAGCTCGGACATCCGGAGATAGCTCAGAGTAGAGCCGCTGCTCCTTCACGTCAAAAAGGGTCAGTTGAGGTGGTTGGGGCATCTGATCAGGATGCCTCCTGAGTGCCTACTGTAGGTGGTGTTTCGGCATGTCTAACTGGTGGGAGGCCCCAGGCCAGACCCAGAACACGCTGGAGGTATTATATATCTAGTCTGGTCTGGGAACGCCTTGGGGTCCCCCAGGAGAAGCTGGAAAGCGTTGCTGGGGAGAGGGACGTCTGGGTGCTTTGCTTGGGCTGCTGCCCCCGCGACCCGGCCCCAGATAAGCAGATGAAAATGGATGGAATGGAGTTTTGGTGGCGTTCTGAATTCTTAATTTTTGGTGGCCATGGTGTAAAAAGTAAGTTACTTTTCACAGTCAATTAATTTGTCGATTATGTTTTCGATTAATCAATTACTTGTTTGCTCTATTCAATGTCAGATAATGCTGAAAAATATCAATCAGTGTTTCCTAAAGCTGAAGATAACATCCTCAAATGTCAAGATATTTTGTTTACTGTCACTGAGGAATAAAGTAACCACAAAATATTCAAATTTAAGAAGCTGAAATGAGAGATTCTTTTTTTTTCTTTGAAAAGTTACTTCAACCAATAAATTGATTATCAAACTAGTTGCCAATTAATTTAATAGTTAACAAATAAGTGATTAATCGATGCAGCTCTATTTCAGAGATGAGCAAGAATGCGTTGATGTTGCTAAGAACTTAATACCTTAACTAAACAGCATCGTCAAACACCATGTGAATCAGTCAAGTATGCCGTCTCTGCTCTTGAGGACAGGAGAAAGGACACCTGAACATCAACCAGTCTGTCAACACTGAAGCTCCACAGACAGCTGATGTCACGTAGTGCACCTGGCTCCCCATCTGGAGGAACATAAGTCCCTGTCATTGTCTCACGGGTTTTCTAAAATGGAGGTCTGCATGGGGCACGACGGCCTACAGGTTCAACAAGACCTTCGGCAGATGATGCTTCTCTTTCATTTTCTTTCTTTTTCGCCCCAGTGCTGCAGGCAGGCATGAACAGTCACGTTGTGATGCATGTCTGCAGTGCAGGCTGTACAGTCATTTGTTTGCATGCCGTAACATTTCACACATGGCCGAATATGCAACACTTTTGTGACATTTTTTAAATCATGAAACATAAATCATAACTGATATCTGATATCTAAGTCTAGAACTTTATTATAATGTGTAAAGAATCTGTCAGTTAGAACCAACTTCACTACAGCTCCAGGCCGAGAGAATAAAAAAAAAAAAAATAAATAAATAAATAAATAAATTTGACACCCTTGGTCTGATTGTTAATGGAGTTAGGTAAGCACTTGAAACAAAACAATATCACAAAATGTCCCAGGAATTGATTCAGTACCAGAATCTAAATGATATCCTACCTACCGTGGTGACTGACACAGACACACTGCAGGCTGAGAGGCTAGCAGGCAGCAGAAAATCCTGCAGATGTGCTCACAGGTGGGTGCAGACCCCTTTAGTCCGCACCCCAGAGACTGTTTGGACAACATTCATTTCGGTGGGCTAATGACACTCGTTTCTCCAGAGACAGGCTTTACTTGTCACTTTCTTTAGGTACATCTTCTGCTTCGCACACTGTTGCTAATATTTAGGATTGTTCTCAAGCTGTATAAAACACTCCAACAGCCAATGCCCAGAGGTCCAAGGAAGGCAGGCACTGCAGTGTGATCTGGGAATACACTGGTAACAGCAACAAATGTGCACCAGGCAACTGTGTCGGCCAGGAAATCTGCTTTGAATGTGGCTTCTGGCAGATGCCAATATAATTATTGTCCTTCTGCTTCTCATGAGATATTGCCAAGTTGGGGAAATATTTCAGCCACGTCGCTTCTCTGTTTTAGCTGGCCGTGCTATTTCTAGCCGCGACACAATATCAGATAAGGGCAGCCTGGCAGTACTTGAGGACCTAGATGAAATGCATAGGTTTGAAGTAGAGCCGACAGGGGTTGAATGAAGACATATACCCCTGGATAATCACCGTTCAGTCTCTGTCTGGTTCTCTGTCCACAGATCCATATTTATTTTGTACGTGGAAAGAATATAAATATTAGAGGAATTCTATTCCCAACATCCCTAATTTACATTATTATAGCGGGAGTTGTGTGCGAGTGTGAACACACAGTATATGCTAACCTGTTGGCAGTGGAGAACAGCGATAATGCAAGAGAATAGCTCCAGCGAAATGCTCACATTTCCCAAGACACAACACAAACAAACAAACAAACCTGTTGGCTCAACCTGCCCAACATGGGCTTCAACCAAGCACGCTCCTGCATCTGGACAAAACCCAACACAGTTCAGCCATCACACAGAGGATATATACATACATTGATTAGAAACATTAAAATATGTCCAGAGGGTGGACTGAAAAACAACAAAACTAACAATCACTAATAAAGACTTTCAATCTTTTCTGGTGATTGCTTGGGTTTACACTCAGTGACAAGAAATATAAACCGGCTAAAAAACCAAATCTGGATTTGAATCGTAGACAGCATAACTAATGAGGCTTGTGGCTGGATATTTGATGAATGAAATGTTGCTCCGCCAGTGACTCCATCTCTTAGACAGAGCCTTGGTAAGACACCACTCACAGGCAACAGAAGACCCCAGCTTTGGGGGGAAAAAAAAAAAAAAACATTTGCAAGCTTTCTCACCTTAGATATGATTTTGAGATACGCACTTACCAATTTTGAATGTAATAGTGTAAAAAAAGTAGTAATGTAACAAATTAGTGTTGGCAGGGAGTAATAAATTAAGTAATATTAGTTTTAAAAAGAGTAACAAGTGATGAGTAATACATTACTATTTAAAGTAACAAGCCCAACACCGTCCGTCTACGTAGATGGAGTTTATTTGGATACAGCAAATCAAATTATGCATAAAGTTGTAACGTCAGATGTCAGTGTTCTTTCATACGAAGAGCAGACAGTCACACTGAGCCAGACAGAAGCCTGCTACACAACCTAAGAGCCACAGCCTATGCACAACAACACACATTAGCTTTCCTGCTAATGTCTCCTCCTTATATAAATTACAAACATGAACACACTTCTTGTTCTTGTCCTGTGCCTTTTTTTTTTTTTTTTGCAGCAAAGGGCCACAGGTCAGAATTAACCAAGGCCACTGCGGTAAAGACTCAGCCTTTCATACGTGGGGCACACAATCTACCAGTCCAGACCTTTGCTTGTCACCAAACAAACATGGACCAGGGAAAAATGCACTGCTAACATCTGTTTGAAGATTAGATAGCTGATAAGCTGCTCAGCTGCTGCACATCAAACAGCATGCACACATTTACAAATGCCTTTTTGGTCTGGTTGGGTGCTGGGTGGTGCTGACTCTTCAACACCACTAACAACATGCTGTCTGCCCATGATGTGAAAGCTACAGAGCAAGTTTCTACCTTGACTCTCGTTCCCTACGGTGTAACATCGGCACTCTGGCAGCCTGCCTTCAGCTGTCAATCATACAGACACATACACACCCATTCAGCCAGCTGAGATGAAAAGTAGCATTTCTGATATTCTCCCAAAGACCATTTTCTTCCTTTTAATAATAAAAACTATTCACCGTAACTTTAAAAAAAATCACGTCGACATTATTTTTGACAACAGAGAGGGATGACTACATATGATTTCATTTGGACATTAAAATGTTGAACTTGAACAAAACAGAGATAAGTCCGCGGGCACAGACCATTCCAAGTAATCACAAGTCTACAATGTAACACTTAATGGCCTGTTCCCCATAAATCCCTGATAGCAATCCACCTGAACACCTTTGAAATGAACTTGAAAGCAGCATCAGTAAAAAAAGGAACATCCACCTATAAACCTTAAGCAGTCTTGCAAAGCCCTCATGTCTGCATGGTCAGCTTTGATACCAAGGCACTACGGGTCCCTTGTTGAGTCACTGCCACAAAGTGTGACAGCTCTTTCAATCATGGGCCGCCGTGGCATGGAACAAGGATTTGTAACTTTCTGGTCGCTGAGTGAATTTACTATATACATAATGTGTAGTTCACCTTCCCAGCATATCAAATAAAAGTCCTGTGCACACTTTACATTTCAAAGCATATGGACTGCAGCATACGGAGCACTGCTGCTTTTCTTTAAAAAAAAAAAAAAAAAGTGATTTTAGATCGAATATGTGTGGTATTTGAGAGGAAGAAGGGCGGAAGAAAATTTGGGCTGGATTGGGGTCACTGGTTAATTAAAGCCCCTACAAGGAACTTTCATTTTGAGTTGATTTTGGCGACCCTGTGGACAAAAGCGGTAGTGTTTTGCCGGAATGAAGCCTACATTTCCCATGAGCTCTAGCACGTATTGTCGTAAAGATGCTTACCTGGCTCGCGCAGGTGTTTGTTTTGGGGATGAATGAAACAACAAGACGGGAAAACTTTGCTCCCGCTCCTATCGAGGATCCCAGCTCACCTCTGCTGCACCCCAGCTCCACCTCTCAGGTGTAAGCGCCATCGCCGCCGGGGTAAGCGCAGCGGTCAGCTGGTAAGGATGAAAGCCTGTTTGGTGAGCACTTCCATGGCTTCTTGGACTGAGTATGAAGCGGTGCCTCGCCTCTTTATTTCTCGGCACTCGCTGGACCCTGTCGGCGCCTGGCTGGTACCTGTCGTCGGCTCGGATGAGGTGTTCCAGCCCCGCGGCCTCTGCTCTCCTCGTCTCCGCTGGCGCAGGGTAAATCTGCGCAACCTGCAGCCTCTGTGTGTGGCTCCCCGGACAGCTAACGCCGTGGACCCGCTGGCTCCTGCCAGGATTGGGCTGGTAAATGCTAGATTGCTAGCCAACAAAACGTTTATCCTGAAGGATTTCCTGACTTCCTGAGGATTGGGTTTTCTCTGTGTGACTGAGACGTGGCTGAGTGTTGGTGAGTCCAGTGCTTTCACAGAACTTTTACCCGATGATTGCTGCTATTTTAACTCCCCGCGGACGTCGGGTCGAGGAGGAGGAATAGCGACTATTTATAAGAGTCACTATAAATGTAAGCAGCTAGGTAAGATGACGTGTGCCGTCTGAGTGCTGTAAATCGTTTCGTCCTGGAAGTGACCTGGGGCGGACCCGGAGACAGTTTCCTAAAGGTATGGATATACACTATATAGAAATAGCTTATCTTCACACCGATGGTCTCATTTGCTGTTGTAGGTCATGCACAGACATCAGCAGAAACAAGAGACTTTTGCATATCCAGTTAAAAGTTCCTTGTAGCGGCTTTAAGTGACTTGGTCATGTCGCATTTTACCAGAATAAGAAATGTTTTATAACCGAGAAGGATTGCAAATGCAAGGAATTTAACTTAATGATTTGGCGCATAACAAAAAGCACAGTGCAAAGTTACGAAGATGTGACATAAAAACAAAAAATACAATATGCAAATATATAATACTACATACAAACATACAGGGTTTTTTTTTAATTTACATACAGGGACTTGAGTTGTGCACGATCAGTAACACTAAGAGCCCTAATAATGATCTCCTATAATTTCTTCTCTGTATAATTGTTTTCCTTTTCCAGACACTGATTTAAAGAAGTATAAATTCTTTACATGACAGCTTCATACATTTGATCAGCGGGGGGTTTTCTTTGTCAAACGTCAAGGAAGTATATTCTTGAGACTAATGCACTCCACTGGGAGTTGAGAACGAGTTATTGAATTGTGACAGGATGTAAAACATAATGAGATACTGACAGCGTGAAAGCAGGCGCACTTACAGGGCAAACGCACTGAAAGCGATAATTAACACACCTCAATTGATGCTCCTATGGTGCGCTGCGGGCACTAGACTTGAAATGCCAGCGCCACACAACCAGCAGTAATTTTGGAAAAGGTCACTAGTTAAGCAAAAAAGTTTTTGTTTTTAACACATACCCCCGGTCATTTTCTTTATCGTTCTACGTGAGTATTGTTAGTGTTGTGCGCTCTTGATGCACATCCACCTTTCTGTCTCTCAGTCTCTCCTCCTTTATTTGTACTATATTGCTCAGTTTGTACTGAAACCCTGTGTAAATCTGTATTGTGATAATGTGACATTTCTGTGTCTCTGTCTGCACTGACCTAATGAAGCTCTCCAAACAGGTTCTCTGCCTGCCAAAAAAGACACTTTGGTCGCTGGGTCCTTATTTGACACTCCAAAATCTCAACAAGGTTGGAGTAGGGTCATCAAAGCAGTTTGACGTGCTTCATAACACTTTTGGTGTGTGGTCGGCCATTTAAAACAACAGGTGTACTTCAAAACGTGTGCGTCAGACTCTATTAGTGTGTTTGGGCCTGGAGGCAACAAAGCAAGCGAACATATGTACGCCATTACACACATACACATGCCCGCGAAAACAGAACAAAACAAGCCTCTGATTGCTACAGAAGAAACTCCGCTCAGTGAAGGACATCATCACTGATGCTGAATAATATCCACGCTGAATCTACATTCTCATTGCCGAGGCCTCTTCAAAAGACTGTGGGAACATCTCAAGTCTGACAAAAGCACAGCCTGACTCAGCACCCCACAACAGAGAAATCGATGGGAGTTGAAAAGTTTATCTTCTATTTTTATAGCTAACCATGGCTTTACTTAAAGTTAAAAACAATCCTCTTAGCAAAAAGCAATAGGTTATCATCCAAGGACCTCTCTGTTGTTTTAAAGGCATTATTTGGCATTTAAAGGATAAGGACAGGATAAGGATGGAGTTATCTTTTAATGAATTTCACCAAGGAGACCAAAACCAACAATGAATTTATCTTGCAAACATCTGTTAACTGTTTAACCACATGCTGATACATTTTATTCCTGGAGCCAACTATTGCGTTAGATGAGAACTTTTTATGTATTGGGAAAACATCTAGTCAGGATTGTGCTTCCATATTTATACTGCTTTGCTAATTAACAAGTGAAGCAAAAACTAGAATCATCGCCTCGCGGTTGTATGCCTCCGCAAAACAGTCAAGTAACAGATTACATCCATGTCCGTCCAGACTCATATGTAGCCATGACAGTTGACGATGCTTAAACTATGGATGCTGCTGCAAAGAAGCCACATCTAAAATGGATGTTTCATACACATCCTCAACCTGGCAGCACAAAAGATCTGTACAGTCTCCACAATTTATGAGTTATGATGTTGAATAATGGCCAGGAAAGTGTTTTTGCAGGACACTGTGATGTCACAGTGAGGTGTACCTTTGACCTTTAGATATAAAATGCCATTACTTAATCATTTTATTCTATAAGCCTTTTTATGTGAAATCTTGTCATAATTAGCGTATGAATGAGTTATGGCCCAAAACATGTTTTCCAGGGTCACAGTGCCCTTGACCTTTAACCACCAAAATCTAATCAGTTCATCTTTGAGTCCAAGTGGACTTTTGTGCCAAATTTGAGGAAATTCTCTCAAGGACTACTTGAGATATTTCGTTTACGAGAATGAGATAGATGCAAGGTCACAGTGACTTTGACCTTAAATCACCAAATCTAATCAGTTCATTTTTGAGTCCAACTGGACATTTATGTCAAATTTGATTTAGATTACGCATTTATAAGAATGGGATGGAAGAAGGAACGAACATACATCCGTATGAAACCCAAAAGCATCATGCATCTGGCTACGGCAAGGCATGGAGGCATTATAAACTATGGGACTATTATCACTTCACCAACTTTAAGCAGCTGAAGACGACAAAATGTGCAAGAATAGGAGCGTAGTCAATGGCGTGTTTAATTGGGTTCCCATTTGTTATGTTCTCTCTTTACCATCTAAAAACATTGCCAAAATTAAAGGTATAGTGTCTAAACCTGACTTGGAGAGACTTATCCATGCATTTGTCTCTAGTAGGTTAGACTACTGTAACGGCCTGCTCACTGGCCTCTCCAAACGGGCCGTAAGACAGCTGCAGTACATCCAGAATGCTGCTGCTTGGGTCCTGACCAGAACCAGGAAGTACGAGCACATTAGTCCTGTGCTCAGGTCTCTACACTGGCTTCCTGTGGCTCAGAGAATAGACTTTAAAGCAGCTCTGCTTGTGTACAAGTCTCTCCACGGCCTAGCACCAAAGTACATCTCTGACATGTTAGTGCCATATGAACCATCTCGGACTCTGAGGACCTCAGGGACCGGCCTCCTTGCTGGTGCCCAGAGTCAGGACTAAACATGGGGAATCAGGATTCCAGTTTCATGCAGCTAAAATCTGGAACAGTCTTTCTGAAGATGTGAGACAGGCCTCTACTCTGACAATGTTCAAATCTAGGCTCAAAACAGCTCTATTTCACTGTGCATATGACTGAAAGGATCTTATCTGCACTCTTCTCTTTTAAAGTTCATTTTATAATGATTATTTATGTTTTTATTTTGTATTGTGATTTTAATGCATTTTCTTGTTCTGTAAACACTTTGAATTACTTTGTGTACGAATTGTGCTCTATAAATAAACTTGCCTTGCCTTGCCTCTCTTCTTTTCATCCGTTATTAAGGGAGTAGAATTAATAAATGTACATGTCTGTCTACATTAGTGTTTGAGGGCACAAGAAACAGGGAAAGCAACAGAGGTGACATCTGGCTTCATATCAATGCTGTTTCCTGAATTGGTTTTATTTCTCAGGATGTTCCACTGATGTGCCTTCAATATCCTAGGGTTAGGTTTGACTGACATCCCTCATCACTGCGTCTCTATAAGCTCAGTTTGTTCAAATTCATAAATTCAAGAAAAATTTTGAATATCAGAAAGGAAGATTGTGGAGTGTGGAGGTGAACTGAACTTAAAAAAGACCAAAGCAATAAAAACCCAAATACAAAGTGAAGAAGTTATTTGCACCTGCACTGTGTTGAAGCAGAGCCGCAGTGACATCAGCATGCCTGCACTCTGACGTCAGCACCAACCTGAGAGGCCGACCTTTTGAGCGCTGCAGGCTTTTTGTTTTGATTGTCTTGGGGTCTGTATGAGCAGGGCACTTTTTTGTTTTTCATGTGGCTGTCACCACCTCGCCTCTGGTCACTCTCCCTCTTTCCCACCACTTTTTAAAAGCAGTCATCTGTCAGCTCACTGTTTAATGTCACTGCATCGAACTGTCTTTAGACCCATAATGCTGTTTGTACAGTTACTGTTTTCTGACTTTAATTAGCTTGTTATGATGCTGTGGCACATTTGACTGATTGTTCAGTGGTTGTGTGAGCACAAGCAGCAGTTGTTTATGTGACCATGGCAGACATGAACTCAAAAGCCCAATCCCATTTCTTATTTATCCCCCCAAGCCCTCATTTTTGAGTGCCCATGTGCTCCCTGGAACAGAGGTACAAGGGGTAATGGCTAGAATCTTCCCTCATGAAATGGGACAACCCTCTTAGAACCTGATGCGTCAACAGTAGATGTCAATGGCGTTTACATAGACAGATGCAATGATGACTATAATATTATTATCATCATTAATCTAAAGACAAAAGAAAAGCATGGACACAATTCGTTCACAAATTAACCTTCAAGCTATCAGTCGATCAAACAAGCCATCAAATAAAAAAGAACACTACTTGATTACCAGGCTGCTAGCAGTGCTCTGTAGGCTGGCATTGGCAATCTGAGTCGCTACCCTGCTTGTCTGCTTTGATATTAGAGGAGCAGTAACAAGTGCGGTAACTTTGCTGCTGGAGTTAAAGTTAAATATCAGGCCTCATATGCTGTCGAAGTTACAGAGACAGGCATGCTACTAGTGTTTTTTTTTTTTTGTTATGCTTGATATTTAAACATAATATATAAAAATACATAATATGCTGGCATGACATTAAACGAATAAGATGATAATTTTTAAATCCTCATTTTTTGTTGCTTGTGCTGCCATCTTGCTCATGATTTCTCATGACACTCGGTTTGGAGCGTGCCTCTGAAAACCCCGTTAGAGGGCCATGTTAACCCTTACACTTCACCCCACCCCCTTATCCCAGAAGAATCAGGACACCCTTCCTCTAGATGTGAACACGCACAACAGGGGGCTAAGGGCTATTCGGCAGGGGCAAGGCATGTATTATCAGTAGGGGTGGGGGATTCTTCAATGCATCACTATGCAGATGTGGGCAATTTGGCATTTATTTACAAATGTCAATAAATGACATGATGTTAACTGATCAAGAGAGGAAGAACTCAAACTCTTGGGGAGTGCAGCACCTGGACAGTCTAGAGTTAACAAGGCAGCCATTGCGAGCATGTTTTAATTTAATATCTAAATAATGATATTTGCGGGATGAATGTGAAGTAAATTGTGAATACTTTTTATGCAACAACCCAGAGACAAATGTTGCCAGAGCAAAGCAGCGATAACCAGTTATGTAAACAAAAAAGACTGGCTGACCAACACACACTCCAGCATTAACTAACTTAAAACACTTCTGTGAAGAAGACATTAACTCTCTGCTCAGTCCATTTCACCTTAAAAAACGCCTTCACCTGGCCTGCTCAGTGTCTTGGCCTTACTTGGAGCTAAAAGTGCAGCAGAGAAGCTGCCCTCTGCTGCTGGAGACGTTAAAACAACACAGTGGAGCACTCCACCTCCCCCTTATTTTGTTACTGTTATACAGGCAGGAGACTGTAAGATGATTCCATTTGAATAAATTCATTAATTAATGCAGTTAACTTTTAAAATTAAAAGGCTGTGAAGCATTTATTATTCAACAGTATGTAAATTACAAACTATTTCCACGGAAATACTGCAGTATGTAAACACTGGACACTACGCCAACATAAATATCCCACAAATGGACACAATCTAAGTGGCACTTCCTGGTTTTAAAGCTAGCAGTATGGAAGCATTTGGGCTATAAAGTTGATGCGAAAAGGGACCTGGACAAAAGCCATATTTTATGCAAGTAAATTGATCTGTTTATTTAGCTATGGATCACTACAAACACAGTTACTATGTTTTAAAAGTATCAAGCAGTCACTAAAAAAAACAATAAATCAATAAATCATGTATAGAAATTTAAAAAATTTGATGCATCAAGATGTATCTATGATTGTTTTATAATCTTAGAGTCTTAGCTCTCTGAATCAGAATCGAATAGTGGGGTGCCTGGAGATTCCTACACCTAATTATCAATTGGGCACTTAGGGGCCTTTTGGCATGCACCAACTGTACTGCTGACAGTAATCAATAACTGGAGAGTAATAGACAATTAGCTTAAGTTACACCAGTGCATTGCATGGTTAACATTGCTTTCAGACACCACTTAGGTTGGAGAGTGAGCTCAAAGGCAATAAAACAAACAGCCATTTAAAATAAGAGCTACATAGCTGCCTCAAGTTTCACTATTATTGCTTCAAGCCTTTGTAACGTTAGTGAGGCAAGATGCGATTTATTCAAGAGTCATACGCTTCCTTACAGTGATGCATTTAAAATAATACTGCATACAAAGAGTCCAGAGGAAATGATAAAACACCTGTACGGCACGATGCAATCCAAATCAATATCCCTGCAATACAAAACTTCCTTGGGGAAGCCTGTTACATTCGATTTTTGTTGAAACTCTGTCAGACAGGAGATGACTCAGCTCTGGTTATTTTTAAGGCCGTGGCTGATTTGGTGTTCTATAATGTTGCTCACATACTAATACATTTGAGTGCAGATACTGTGAGGTTTTATGAAGGCAATCTGATGCAGTCCAACTCCTCTATGACAGTTGGAGCAAAAACTCGACATTAAAAAGCTTCAGAAACGTATTCATAGCAGCTTTTTGTGTTATTTGCCCAACTTGAGCTGGTATTTTTTCTTGAGTAGTAAATATTTAATGATTTTTTTTAGTTTGTGTGAATCAAACATGATACTATGAAACAGAAAATACCATGACAAACAGAAATGCAATTGAAGATGTATAGAAAATTTGTGACTGTGTGACTGACACATACCTGTGATGGCTGACTTGCAGCTCTCCAAGAAGCTGATTCTTGAACCACTGGTCAAAGTCCACATTGTCAAACAGCTCATAAGCTGCCAGCCCCACTGCATTGTATACTGCAGACAAAACAAGGTACAACAGTAAGAAAATCATTATCATTTCGTCACAGTTTCCACAGTAGCACAGAGAAAAGTGCAGTAAACAAAAGTCTAAGTAATGAAAAAAGTTAAAAAGACATACAATAGCTCCATTCAAAAAAAGATGGCCTATGTTCCTGAAATGAGGCACAGAACACTAAAATGTGAGTCATCTTGTCATTGACAACTTCTTAAAGGAAATAGCCACATTATGTCCCCTACAGGACGTTCTTGTTTCACGTTTTTAATCACACATAGACACTGAAAGAAAACCTGACAATTGATGCAAAGGTTTGATTATTTTATGTGAGCAAAAAAACCTCAAACTCATGACTAGAGAATACAATATCTGAAAAGAAATGCTGTGGAATTGTTGGCTGCTGAAAAGCTGACACTGAGCTGCAATCCTGGATGGACAGCCAAGAGCTAAACCTTGCATTGCAATGGCTGAATAGCTGGAAGCTGGACTGTATTGCTTCATGTATAGCTGAACAACAGCTGGCTTAACTTGGTATGAAAGAGCAGCTGAAAGAGTATAAAGAGTTGGAATAATGGGAAAAGGATAAAGGGGGCAAAATATAGCGTAAGCCATGAAAGGTGTTTAAATGACAGTTCTAGTGTAAGGACTTACGTCAGCTTAAGTGTACAAAGAAGGAGATGAGGTGTCATTCAAATGTCATAGTTGGAAAAGGGTAAACCATCAGCTGAGGTCTAATCGTGTAAACACTTCAGCCTACTCGAGAAACCCCGGTAAGCTCCTGTTACCTTGGGACAACCTATTCACAGTTCAGCGATCTAATGTTCCCTTAGTTATGCTACCATGGGCACACTTGCATGTGTTTCTCCTCAAATGCTGACTATATGTTATGGTTTATGTGTGTCAGATTGTAAGATGTGCGAGTGTGTTGGTGCAATAGCAGCAATAATGTAGACTGCACTTGAAAGACAACAGGGAAAAAGTTGAAGGATGAGATTAGAGAAGATGATGACAGTATGAGAACAATATAATATCATCAGATAAAGGGAGAGAAGCCATTTGAGTGGAAGAGATGCTTCCTGTTACTATTTATATTTTATCTTTAAAGGTAATGAAACTCTGATGTGGCAAAAAGAATAAAGAGACAGGAAATAGACAAAGAGAAGGGAGGAGATTTAATATTACTTTAATTCTCTATTAATAAATAAGGCTGGGATAGGTAGTATATTGGGATCTATTGTATCTTTAAGCACATGTTTGTCTCTTTCACCTTTGCAACATAGCTAAAATCAGGTCTCAGATGCAATCAGCAATCCTAAAATTCAAGCATTTGTATCTACCAGACTGGATTGTCATAATGTCATGCCTGTGCCGTGCCAGTGCTAGAAGTCTTCAAATGGTTTAGAACGCCACAGCAAGAATCCAAAACTAAAACTAAAAAAATGTGATCCTATCACATCAGTTATAGCTTCCCATCATTGGCTACTGATCCATGTTGGATCAAATCTTTTAAGTGCTTCTAATTTCTCACAAAATTGTAAATGTCCACATCACTTCCTCCCTGACAACTTGCCTTTCTACCTGTCTGTCCTCAAACATTATCCTGCAATCTGCTCTCAGCATACAGAGCCCCTGTCTGTCCCCAGAGTTCAAAAGAAGTCAGCACAGCCACAGAGTTTTTTCCTATCATGCCCCTTTCCTCTGGTATACCCTATCTATGGACACCAGACATTCTGTTTCTGTTGAGGCTTTTAAATCCAAACTCAAAACTCATCTTTTACCTTAACTTTCAATTAGTTGCTTATTCTTTCATTATTCGGTTGGCGGGTCGGTCTCAGTCTCAATGTATAATTTTATGCCTGGTAGTCCTGCTGACAAAATAATATTAACTTTACGCCACTGCCTCTCAATAACCCCCTGTTGTTTGTGTTCCACAAGCACTGTTGTGTGCCTCTCTGTTTCTGTGTCTCTTTCTCCCTCCCTTTTTCTTTTGACTCAGGTTTCTCTGTGTGAGACCATCAGCCATCCTGGGACCTCTCTCTAGCCCTTTATAGGAATTGTGCAAATTTGCGGGAAAGACCAATCAGTTTTCGTTCAGCATTGGCAGTATAAAAACAAAATCGGGGAGTGCAGCGAAATGCCGCCTGTCTACTTTTGTTCATACACAATATGCCTTTTTCGGGGCAGTGGGGGGCGTGAGCAAGTAACAAAACGTGTATCTCAGCGTGTGACGTAAACAGTGATGTACTCCGTGGGAAGCTGCGGCTGGTAAGTCCTTCTGCAACTCTCTTGTAAATTGGTCCGTCCTTCACCGTCCCCATCATTATTTCACTTTTATTATGATGTCTGTCCTGTACACATGACATCTATCCCTCCTCAGTTACGCACGCTGAGGTTTCTTCCATATTTCCAAGCTGAAGGGTTTCTTCGGACTTTTTCCTTATCGGAATCGAGGGTCATGAAGGACAGAGGTGTCATAAGCACTGCAGACTGTGAAGCCCCCGCAAGGCAAATTTGTGACTTGTGATATTGGGCTATATAAATAAAACTGACTTGATTTGTGTGTGTGAAAGGAAGAAAAGCCAAAGCAAGACAGAGATATAAAACACTGCAGGTGTCTCTTGACGGAAAGATCCAAAAACTTATGGAGCAGCTAAACACCTCTCAGACATATCCTCTCTCATTTATCATGACAAAAAGATGGATACATGGAAGGACAGTCAGAAAAGATGGATGGTCCACAGGTGCTGATGCAGTGGCCAAAGCCCTTACAACAAAAAACAAAGCTTTGAGGGGCTACTATTTATAGGTAAATAAAACTGGCAGGACATTTGAAACTCTCGAGAAGAGTAACACAAGCATTTTTCTTCTGTTTCCTTCCTTCCTTGGAGGGAAGACTGGAGTGAAAAGGCAGCTGAGAGCTTTGTAGTGTGTGGGTCCTCACCATTCTTAATTCTTTTTTCGTACTTTATCACATTTGTTTTGTTGTTGAGAAAGTCCTTTGTTTGTTGTTCCTGACAGAGATGGTCTGCCTTGGAGGTAAAGTATAGTTATTTCCTGGTCTACAGCCCTGGTTTATTATTCTGGCTTTCCAAGATGTGATGTTCATAAGTTTTCAGTGGTCCAAAAGGGCCTCTCAGAAAGCTAATGGCGTAGTGAAATATACTTACTCAGTTCTTGTGCACAGTGTTTCAGAAAGGAGAAGATAAGCTGCTGCCAGTGCTGCACTAAAATGACAAATGTGGGACTGATACCAGGGCTCCAAAAATATGTGAACACCTCATGGATGTCTGCAGCAACTAAATTAAAAGCTTTGGTTTATATTTGGTTGAATGCCAGTTAGCAACATTTGTCAGCTACAAAAAGTCTCAGCAGGTTGTCTTGATTTTGTAGCAAATATGGTTGTTACGTAGCGCTGTCTGTTACATATGACAAATCTCTTTGTACCACATAGGGTGGGCCTCTGTGCCTGTTCCAGTCTGCTGCTCATTAAAGCGAAACAGTATAGATGGAGTGCTGCTCAGGTAGGGAAAAGGCGGCCCTCTTTGGAGATCCAACTACTTTATAATTGGTGAAGACAGCTGCGGTATTTAAGGGGGTAATTAAATAAAAAACCTTTCATATCTCATGGCTATTTAGTCATAGTAGCAGTTAAAACTAGACATTTTAACCATTAAGGCCACCATCAAGGCCAACATATTGGTATTTCACCTCTCTCCTTTTCTGTAGCACTCTCTTCTTTTTTAGGCATCTGGGTCCTTTGAAAAATGTCAAGTGCTTTCTTCCCTGTGTTTACTTAAAATGTTATTACTAAGAAGTTCTAAGATATCTAAGATATCTTTTATATATCCTTTTATGTGTTTATTGTCGTTTTGTCCTGATATGTGATTTCCTCTGCTGAATGTGTCTGTCATGTGACTTTACCTGTCGGAGCTAATCACATGAATACTTATACATACGGGTCATGGGACTACTTATGGGAAACAGCCAAAAAGACAACCGTTTTTTATTTGCCCCAATGAATGCCTTAATGGCTAAAACGCATAGGCATGTTTTAACTGTTGCTATGACTAAATAACTATGAGATATTAAAGTCTTTTAAAATAATTACCCTCTTGAGTACCTAATAGTTTTTCCAACAATTCTAATCTCAGTTATATGTTGGGTTTGGGGGCTTTTTACAGCAGTATAATTAAGGTCTGAAGCCCTGTTCGCACAGGAACAGTATTACCAAAGGACCTCACGTGATTTAGAAAGTACCCAACCCATGTGCATGTTATGCGGCACATCAGCACGCACACAAGTCTGTATTTTACTTGGATTTACTGACATAATTCTCCAAATATGATGCACATGACTAACACAGCACCACCAGCAGTGATTGTTTTTTGTTTTTTATGTAACAGCACCAATTCTGCCACACACTGTGACATGTCATCCATCTCATCATCTTTTGAGATTTTGCTCTTCTGATGGATTTGAGCTTGAGATGAATCTCCTGAATATGCACCCGAAATGCTGTCAAAGCTTTCATTTATAATTGTGAAAGCAGCCTCTGTATTTCTTGACAGTAGAGGAGGCAGGAAAATGGTGAGGAGAAAACAAAAAGCCTTGCAAAAATACATGTGTATACATACAACTCCAAATCACAGTTGTGTTATTTCACACAGTTTGCAACTAGTATTATTACATGAACTCTGAGTGTGCCAAAATCTGGTGGGTAATTTGAGATGGAATTTCTACTTGACAAATTACAGACATGGTCGATTCGCACAGGATTAAGATGACAGACAACCCTTGCACTTATTACAAATTACAAGTAGGGATAAACCGAAATGAAAATTTGTGGCCGAAGCCAAATAAAATTAAATGCTTGGCCGAATACCGAGTACCGAATACCAAATACAGTTGTTTAGTTTTTCATTAGTTTTTGCAGATGAACCCCCTCCAGATTAGTGTTGTCATGGTACCAAAATTGGGACCCACAGTACGATACCAGTGAAAATATCATAGTTCTAAGTAGCATCACGATAGCCCAGTGAAAATGAGGCAGATGTGCCTTTTGTCATTTATAAAAAGATAAATCACTTTTCTATAATACACCAATGATATTTCAATGGAATAAATTACCTACTGACTTATTCATACTTCAAAAACAGCATCAATAAGTGATTAACATAGGGGGGATCACGTCACATACCTGTGTGCCGCCGCAGCTCGGCTGTCCAGGTACTTTTGGGCAGTCATGATGCCAAGAAGAGGACATTATTGGAGCCGGACTTCTCCGTCGCCGGTAAGCCTTATCTTGCCGCCGCGGAGCACTATGGCTGCCGTATTTGACAGGTGACCCCCGTTCAACCCACAACCGGCGGGATTCGCCTTTCGTTTCTGCTGCTCATTGAAATCTGTACTCACACAGCGTGCTGAATGATTTATTTTGCTCGTGCAAAACTATTTTTAGCCGCATTTTACTCCGTCCGTCACCGCATGCTGTTTGATTACGTTATCAAAACACGCCACTATTATTCGGCCTTGCGTTTCACTTATTGCACCGAATACCGAATGTGTGTTTTTTTGCAATATTCGGCCAAATATATTTGGTTACCGAATATTCGGTGCATCACTAATTATAAGAGGTCCCGCGGATAATACTAGTCTTGGGAATAGGGCTCTAATCTATAATGATATTAGCACTTTCATAATTATCGACTAATTTCAGATTGCACCTGCTGTTATGAAGTGCTGGCTCTTCAGCCAGCTTTTGCTCTCAGAGCCACAATTACATGTCACTGCTGCTGCCACAGCACAGCTTCATCATCCAGTGATGTCTGCTGTTTTATCAACACTTTCAGCCGACTGCTGAGATCTCTGCAGGCACCCAGCTTTAACAGAGGCCCTAATAGCAGGCAATCCCAACTGTCTGTAATTTAGTTGTGTATGCCTTAAAACCACCAGAGAGGCAGCCCTGACCTGCCACAGTGTTATAAATACTAAAAGGAGGTAGAGAGGGGGAAAAAGAAAGGAAGGAAGAAAGAAGCAAGAAGGGGGAAACAAGGCGTTCGTGTACAGTAAGAATGGATTCACATAAAAAGCTACTAAAATGGGAGTCTATAGGTACAATTATCCTTTTCATGTGGTTATTCAGACTTTATGTCTTCACCTAAAATGACTGTAGCTTTATTAAAATCTCAATTTACCCAGCTCTCCCTTTACCATCTGTTTGAGATTGTGGTTGGAGAATTTTAATAAAGCAAATTTAACATCCTTCATATTTTGTGTTGCAGATAAAATTGTAATTTAGGCAAAATCAGACTCTTATAAGTCCAAATCACTCATTGAACACACCTTGCATAACAGATGATAGCAGTTATTAAACCAGCAAGAGAAGTTAAAGCCTTTGACGTACCTGCATCCTTCATTAGCAGCTGAACGGAGTCTTCCACATTGGTTGGACCTGCAAAGACAGAAACACTCTGGATTATTTTATTGGTCATACAGTCAACATATTTCTCATCTGATTTATTGGACCCAGTTACCACATCATAACACAGCTGCAACCTGAACAGACCTCGAATCAACAATATCAGTCTTGCCTCAATCATTTAACTTGTCTGTTTCCTCCCTCTCTATTAGTTCTTGTTGTGTACTCAGTTCTCAAAATCAATAGCCACCTCCCTTCAACCATAGAATTACAACAATCTGGCGTCTTCCTTGCTCCAGCAGAACCCATTTCCACTCTGTCACTTGAAGACGAAAGCAGCTTGGGAGACAGGCCAGAAGCGGACCCTGTAATCTGGCTGTTTGAGCAATGGCGCTGCTAATTCAGCAACAGAGCAAGAGCTACACGCCAGTGCCACCAGGGGACCAGTGGCTGAGTGGTGTATGTGTGTGCATGTGTGTGTGTGTGTGTGTGTGTGTGTGTGTGTGTGTGTGTGTGTGTGTGTGTGACCATCTAGAGGGCTCTGAGTGGTTGTAATGGTGGAGGTTGTCCCTAGGGAACTTGAAGGTGCTGTCAAGCTTATAGATTGCATGTTACACATACTGTGAATGCTAAGAGCAACATGGACAAACCCACACGCTTTGCTGCCTTCTGATATATGAAATATGTATCACTTACTCTGAGGCAAGGCAACATTTCATGATGGGAAATGGGGTCTGACATCTGAGGCCCATTTTGTGTTACAGGGAGGCAGTCTGTATGTGCAGTGCAAGGCAAGGCAATTTACTCTGTGCAGTATCTTCAAACGCAAAGGCAAAAAGCCACAATCTGGGGAAAGGGGTAACATTTTACTGGGTTTTAATAACCAACTATAGGAGCATTAAAGAGCACTAAGGTTGATTAACTTTTTATAAAATTAACTCAAAGAGGACCAGTCTATACATTGCTGACCACCACACAACCAACTTGAACGTGCCCGGGTGTCGTCTGATAAAAGATATATTCATCAAATTCAGTGCCCAATATCGCAATTTTCCAAGCTACTGTAGCTGTCATATTTAGCTGGACCCGCCTGAGTGCAGTTCCCATGGGAACGCAGCCAGTTTCATCTGAAGTAGGTTGAAAAAAATAATAGAAGCAGACAGGTCTGTTGCCAATGTGTTTGTGAGAGAGAGTGGGGCAAAGAGGGGCAAGTGTTGGAAAAAATATCAATTTATCACTACTTAAATTATTTAAATCTTTGAAACCGTTTAAATACACTGTGCTTACTCTCCCTTATTGTTAATGTTTACCAGAGTTATTCTGCTGTTCTCTGCAACTAACCAAGAAAAAAAGTTTTCTCTGTCTTATTATAACCTTCATCTTTCATAAACCTTTTAACTTGTATTCCCTCAATGTCAGTTTTTCCTGTGGTATTAAAAGTGGCATCGAATATCAATATTTGTCAAGGTATTGCACCTAAATTAGAAATTCCAGTATCGTGACACTACAAGGAGGGGCTGAGCAAATCAATGCGCTGCCCGCAGCTCTGCATTGAAATAAGTTTTTACCCATATTAAATAGTAAAAAAAAAAAAAAAATCATTATGTGGCGGTTAATGCTGATGTTGTGGTGGGTCACCGATAACAAATCAATGTATAGAAAATCCTGAGAGCTCTGTCTCTTAATGTAATACAGGTCAACAGGCTGCACCTACACCAGAGATGGCAGCGGACTGGGGGGTGGGGAGAAATCCAGACAGGGAAGATGGGAACGCAACATGGGAAGTGTGGACATTTGTGTTGCTGTGTGGGGCTCCGTTTCAGAACCTTTACACACCTAGCATGACTAAAGCATACAAATTAATACTGTACCCGCTGTACCTGAAAAAAATGGTGATAAGTTCATGTTTCCTTGCAGTGAATGGATGTTAAATGATTGCTGAAAAGAGAACAGACTTTGCTTTTGGCATGCAAAAATATTTTTGATTTGACATTTAACCGACCCTGGAGATTCTGCACCATATCCAGCAGCACCGGTATAAGTGTCTGGTTGTAGTTGTGGAAGATATCCAGGAACAATACTTCTGTGCAAGGCTATATAGAGAAAGAGAGCAGAGGGAACAAAGAGGAAGACAGTTAATTGGCAGAATAGATGGTACACTATATGCAGAAGCCATCATAATCGTTCATTTTGTTGTTCTCCCAGCTCTCCCCATTCTTAGCAGCCTGCTTTAGTTTGGGTTGGGCAAGTGATGTCAGTGCATTCCTCTATATACACAGAGAACATTTTACACAAAGAGGCTTGTGCACAAACACACACAAACAATAGCAAGCGATGCATTGAGCTCCCGGTTCAGTAAAAAGTCAATGTGAAACTGTCAGGGGATTTGTGTGTTTGTGTGTGTGTGTGTGTGTGTGTGTGTGTGTTAGAGAAATGTGCACCCACCTTCAGTAGTTTATTGGGTTTAGACGTCGCAAAAAAATCAATATTAAATAAATAAAGGTGTAAGGGATTTGACAACATGGGCCAGTGCATGAATGCATGCTGTTTGGGTCATCTCACAGGATGTGGCAGGGGTATGACCTTTCCAACCTGTGGCAATCGGTCAGGTGACACTTCCGAAAAGCCAATCCAGCTTTACAGGATTAAGACCAACACAAACCCTTGTTCTGTTGGGAAAATATAAGCAGCTGGTATTATTGATAGGGAGAGGACATCTATATAATCAGCCACTGGGATTGGCAACCATGGGAGGAATAGATGGATCGTGACATTTGATCCATGAACCATGCTGAGCACCACAGTGTGTTAATACGAAGGTCAAACGATGATGAACACTGTATGGGAAAAGTTACAGGTTCCTGTGTCAAGAGTTATACTACACAGACAGGAACATATTTGTATACAGGTTTGCAGAGACGCTGACATGGATCTTTGCATTCTTCTACTTTCAGGGACTGTGATTATTTTACAGCGTAAATTAATTCAAAGATATTGTTAACTCATTTTTTTAGTATCTGAGAAATAAACATAAGTGCTATAATGTTCCTCCTGTAATTGTACAGGCCTGGGGGGGCTGCCAGGCCAATGGTAACCTACAGCTGGCCAAAAAATGCCAAACAGCCATTACAGTGTTTCCCCTGTATTCATTCTGCAGAAACGCACCACACACTGTTAACTGCAGTGGTGTCCTAACAAAGGAATATTTAACACATGTTTCCCAAGAGGTGCATAGGTGAGGGACAAGCAGAGCATAGACTCACAAGTCAGTCTTTAGACACTTTGCTTAACTAAAGACTGATGACTTTCTCCCTGAGAGTTTGCAATCAAAACATAGTTCTGGATATTATGTAGAATTTCTGCCAATAGATGCCCCTATGTCCTAAACACTGAGCCTTAAAACAGATTGGTGATGCAGTCTTGCAGTCACTGTTCTCATTGTTAATGGAAACTCAACTTCTGGCATGTGCTCCTGGTGTTTTTCACCACTGTTTTGGAAGAAGGAAATAATTGGAGTAACCCGGGAACCAGCTTTAAAAGTGACATGTCCTCTTTTTAAATAAGCACTGTGTAGTCAATCTAATTTATGCCAATGGGAGAGGTGGTTCATGTCGATTTTGAAAAGGCTCTCAAGTGTTCATTTTGAGAATGAAATTTGGTGTGGAGGTAGGTGGTAACGGCCAGCCCATCCACCAGGCCAAAACTTTCACAGGAGAAATACTGTAAAACTCTTGGGCCTCTCTTCAATTTATAGTTAAATCCCTTTTATTAGGCCAGCTGGTGTTTATAGCTTTTAAAGTGTTCATCAGTTTTTTAAGTATTTTAACAAAAACACTTACTGAACAAAAAGGAACAGTGATGCAATAAAAATTGAGAAACACTGCTCAGTGTTTTCTACTGAGAATTCTGAAGTGTGAGGTAATTAGCTTTCTAATAAGCTCTCATGTGATGCCACTTTTTTTCTGCTGCACTGTGCTCAAATGAAAAAGAACTTTTACAACAAGACCTTGAGGTTCAATCAATCAACGTTTGACTCTGCTTCAAAAACAGCAGAACAGAAAGTTGTCATCTGAAGTGATGAAAGTAAGTACATGGGGCTCAACACTGAAAGAGAGGCAAAGAGAAATGAGGGGTAGATAAAAAAAATATGACATTAAATAAGATATTATGTCATGACACAGAAAAACAGCTGAAAACAAACCACAGCTACAGAGACGAGATCGAAAGCCCTGGAGACGACTAACAGTTTAATGATGCTACAATGTATACAGCTGCTCCTTGCCACCACATAAAATACTGTATTTTTTAAAATACGGCACACACTAAAGGATATTTGTAAAAAAAAAAAAAAAAAAAAAAAAAAAGTGACATCACAGCCCCAATAAACTGAAATCTCCTGCAGTTATGGTTCTTTTTATCAAAAAGAGTGGACTTAAAGGGATAGTGCACCCACAAATGAAAATTCAGCCATTATCTACTCACCCATATGCCGACGGAGGCCCTGGTGAAGTTTTAGAGTCCTCACATCCCTTGCAGAGATCAGCGGGTAGAGCGGCCAGCACACCTAATGGCAGACAGCGCCCCAGACTAATGTCCAAGAACGCAAAATTGAATCCACATAGTATCTCTATGCTGCTCATCTGTAGTGACCCAAGTGTGCTGCAGCCGCAACATAAAAAGTTGTTTCGAAAAATGTCGTATGAACTCTGTTTTTAGCCTGTAGCTCTGACTGCTTCTCTGTGCTCCGTGCTCACGCGTGCGCACTCAGGGTGATCGGTGATCTCTGAAGAGCAGCAGTCTCATCAGTACTGATGTCCAGATTCTCAAGTGCAGGCATCGCCAATTCCCAGTCTGAGCAGCAAAGACTTTCCTCATCTGTTGGCATTGCTTTGCATTTGAAACAACTACACCACCAGGTTTCCAGTGCTCGA
Source organism: Epinephelus fuscoguttatus (assembly GCF_011397635.1). NCBI lineage: Eukaryota > Metazoa > Chordata > Actinopteri > Perciformes > Serranidae > Epinephelus > Epinephelus fuscoguttatus. Next base: position 28,598,685 of record NC_064757.1, on the reverse strand, counting down.
CTCCGGTATTCTGCGGCTGGCTGATGCTCATGAGCTGCGGCGGCTGCTTCGTCCAGTAGCCTGAGTTCTGTGCGTATACTCGGGCTCAAACAAATACGGCTCAACAAAGAAATGCTGTTCCTCCTCAATTTCAAAGTCTTCAGACATGTTGGGCTGTCCTTTGCTAAAAGACCGTAGTGCAAATTATCTTTTCACTCTGTGGTTACGTTGTCTCTCCCTGCGGTGCATGTGTCACGTGATGTAAACACGGATGAGCAAAGCTCATGCTTTCGCTGGTCTCACACAAGCACGCACACGTGAGCGCGGAGCACAGAGAAGCAGTCAGAGCTACAGGCTACAGTGAGGCTAAAAACAGAGTTCATATGACGTTTTTCGAAACAACTTTTTATGTCGTAGCTGCAGCACACTTGGATCACTATGGATGAGCAGCATGGAGGTACTCTGTGGATTCAATTTTGTGTTCTTGGACATTAGTCTGGGGCGCTGTCAGCCATTAGGTGTGCTAGCCGCTCCCCCCGCTGATCTCTGCAAGGGATGTGAGGACTCTAAAACTTCACCAGTGCCTCCATCGGCATATGGGTGAGCAGATAATAGCTGAATTTTCATTTGTGGGTGCACTATCCCTTTAAGCATCAAGTTCTGTTTTTGTCTCACTAAACGTAAACTTTTATCTCAGCAAATTAGAGATTTTTGTTGAAGCACTGAACATTTTAAGTTTCTTTTTAACAGCATTCCTCTTCTTACTGTTTGTGCTGTCGAGCGAGGCGCACCAGAGAGTTGCTGCCATGGTTGAGGACTGTGTGTACAACCACCATCACTGTGCACTTACAAACACAAAAGTACTTGAAATCACGGAGGACCACTCTCTGTCTGAGCTTCTGCTTCCCCCTTCTCAGGTAATCAATATCATTTCTTAGTGTGTGTGTGTGTGTGTGTGTGTGTGTGTGTGTGTGTGTCTTCACTTACCCGTAGACTGTATTTCCAAGAGTCACCACCTGTTTCTTCAACAGCTAGGAGAGAAGAGAAAAGAAGAGATCAGAGGAGTGGTTGTCTGTGGAGGACTACTGTCAAAGTTAACACTGCTACAAGCGTAAACTACATTCTGGGCTGACAAATGTTTATCTATTAGGAAACACTGGTCTGGGGATTATACATCTGTCAGAGCTCTTGTCAGGGCAAAAGTGCAAACATATTTTTACACACTTGTGTCTTTCTGACTACAGTACTGAATCCAAATGTCACCACACTGAGCTACAGTATTATGCCCTTATGATCTCAGCTTTGTAAAGTCAGTGAGTGTGTAAAGCTTTATTCATACAGCACACACACAAAAACGCATACATGATTAATATAAATGAATGAATTAATCAAGTCAAAATAAATTACACCATATAAGACAGCACAATGAGAGACAGGACTTGGTTCGATTGGGCAGGGAATGCCGAAAAATTTCACACCTTCATTTGGATCAGTTCACTTTCACACTGTACTTTTTAAAGTGGACCAAACCATCTGGACAACGTCACGCAGTTACAACAGCTGCTCATTTGGGGGCGGTATTGCCCAAAACTACCAGAAAAAAGCATGAGGAAGACGAAAACCCAGCTCATCGATTGGTCAGGACCGAAAACGGAAATCCATCCCCTTCAGCCGGCTTCGTCACCACAAAAACACCAGGGTTCACTTGCAAGTGAACTGAGACCCCCAGTTTTCAAGCAGACCAGAGTTCACTCATTTGGTCCGCACCAGAGTTCGAATAAGCGTTCACTCCATTCCAAACACATCAAACTATCCGTGGAAGTGGACCAGGGTTCATTTAAAGCGAACCAAATAGCACCAGTGTGAATGCGTCTTTAGAGACACAATACACACAGGCCTGCATCAGGGAAAGCCACATCAAGGGGACTCAAATGCTAATGAACAGAAGTAGGTCTTGAGCCTGGACCTAAAAGAGTCAATGGAGGGGGCAGATCCTCCTCATTGGGAGAAGGATGCTGTTCCACAGTTTGTGGGCAGACACAGCAAAGGCACAATCAGCCCTGGAGCATGGGACAGCCAGGAGCCCCTGGTCAGCTGACCTGAGGGACCTGGGCGTAGAATAGGGGGTTAGAAGGTCTGCGATGTAGGATGGTGCCAGACCAGTAGCATGTTAAGTATTGCTGCTTTAGTAAAAACCCACCTTCTGCCCAGTAGTTTATAATTCTTGATCTGCATAATAAAATGCTCCGTTGCTTTACATCACACCACAGTAATGCCATTAATGGTAGTGGATGAAAGTTGCACGAAAACCTTTTGTCTGACTGCACAGATTATCACAGACAAAACACTATTTAAGTAATCACTATTAGAGCTACTATCCATGTCTTCAGCACCTAACCTTAATGCATGAATATGACATCACCACAATACAATAAATTCTGGTGAAGTCTGCATCCAAGGCCACATTGCTGACTTCAGAAACTGCTGAAGTAAGTAACCCTCGTCATTCTGGACTGAACATGCCTGTTAACTCTGCCAGTCTGCAGCTCCAGATAAGTCTGTGCATTTGGATTCAGCCTGTGTGTCTGGGGAAGTGCTATTACCAAAGCTCTCAGGGTCCTCTTCCCACATTGCCAGCTCTTCCTCTGTGAGAAGGAAGTAGTGTGAGACAAGCCGGCGTCCAATCTCTGTCAGCGTGGGGTGTGTGAAGAATGCTGTCTTGATCTTGTGAGCCTCCAGACTCTCTGGTTTACTGTCTGAGGGCGGGAGGAGGGAAGGAGAGGAGGGAGAGTAACAGAGAGAGAAGAAAGAAGGAAGAAAAGAAAGGTATTTAGCTATCCATTATTCTGTCAAACAATACACAGTCATATTAGCACTATCTTCTGTTTATACTTCCCTATACATCAGAGGTTAAAATCTAATTTACAGTGACAACATTAAATGCAGTTTAATCAATACCAAGTCAAACGTAGGCTGCATACTCAAATGGCTTAATTTCAGGATAAAGCCTTGGCTTGAAACGGTGCACAAAATGGTAAAAGGAGCAGTTCAAGTAATCAAAGGGTTACCACACATTTTCATGGACAAAATTTCAAAACTTTTCCGTAACTTTTCAAGGACCCATAATAAAATTTTCATTTCAGAAAAGCACTTTTCTAAACAAACATGCAGGAGAGTCTTGCTTGCCACCACACTATGTCACATATACACGTAACATCTAAAAGCTGAAGGCTTGGCTGGTGTAAGTCCTGGAAAATGAGAAATGTGCAAGTGTTTTGTTTGTATTAAGCATCAGATAACTGTTAGAGTGAATTTGCCTTACTTGACATTGTACACTCCTTGATGCGACTACTGATCATCGCAATGTCGATGCTGTAACGATTTATCGTGCAGCTCTATGTGGACGCATTTTGGAGCCACGTTATGCCAACAGCTAACTTACAGAAAATAAATTTGCCCTTACATTACATTACGAGGAAGGTATTCCCGAAATATTACTGTAACAATCAACCGCATTACAAACAACAAAATTCCATGACTTTTCCAAAACTTTAAATGACAAGACATACTTTGATATAAGCAAACATGAAAATTTAACCTTACTTCCAGTGGCAAACCGTTACCCAACTAGACAGATTTCTTTATTTTTTTTATTCATTAAACTTTAAAACTTCCACTTTACCTGTGGCCCCTGACGTCCATGTCACCAGTCTCACACAGTACTAAGGTCCGTGCTCTAATACTCTCAGACACACATGGGTCTTCCTGTCTGTCCATCTGACTGACAGCATGGCCCTAATAAATAAGTTAGACAGCTGTTCTGAGCCTAGCTGGATCATTCAAGGCTCAACGTTCCCTTTAGCTATGTAGCCTCACTATTCAAAATACTTTGGTTTTTTGTTTGGAAATTGGGAATAGAAAGCAAACCTGAAATCGAACTTAACTCTGTTGACGACGACACCCTCAAATACTCAAACATGCAGATGAAACCAAAGCATTAACACAAAAACCACTAAATCCATGGCTCTGTAGTCTGTCAACTAACGATTGCTCAGAAGGAAGATCTTCAATAAGGCACACCAAAGACCAAACTAGCTGGCAGAACAAAGACATAGTGCTGTGCTCTACAGCTAATGAAGCACTTGAGGCCTCTGTCAGCTTGAAATAAACATGAGCCGTGGTGAGGTACGGTGACGCAGATGGTATTACAGCATTGTGCTTTTAAAAACACTGTCAGTGATGAGCTTTGAAGAGCTAGTGGCATTTTCTGTTGGCCTTTGAATCACAGACCTAAAATTCAGATATGTCTGGCTTTCATTTCTTTTTTCTCTTTAACCATGTCTGCAATCACTTCATTCATCTCATTCTCTACCCTTCCCAAAGTCCTTATGTCCTACCTTCAATGTTCTTGGAAGGTTTGTAGGCATCGTTCTTTACAATCATCTTGATGAGGTTCATGCATTGAACAATGAAGCGCTCAAAGGTCACTCCCTCCCCTGCAGCTGTGAACAGATAGCTGACTGCAAACTCCAGGGAACGCTGGATTAGAGGTATGAATGCACATGGATGGTACTCCAGGAAATCTAACAACTACACAGAAGGAAGGAAAGAAAAGTACAGAAGGGGACAAAACACAGGGGAAAGGAATGGAGTAAGAAAAAAATAGTTAGATGCTATAACTGGTCTGCAACGTCCTCGATGCAGACATACAATGTATTCATTAATGACGAAAAAGACATTTGTCATTTCTTATTTTATATTAATATGCAAGCCAACTCACAACTTTAGTGTATAGTATGATCGTCTTCTCCAGCTTTTCTCTGCATGTGCTGTCTGGACCGACTTGCCGACCTGAAACACAAAGCAACCACACAGTATTGTAACTGAAACAGCAAAAGTATACTTAACACAGAGCATTCACAGACATTTTGGCAATATAAAGATGGCCAATAATTATTTTAACGTGAATTCAAGTAACCTTTCCAGCCTATGAAGAGCTTGGTGGTATTTTTGGGGGATCCATCCACCAACAACCTACACACTGAACTGAAATATCAAGACCAAACTCGCCACTCACGAGAGCAGAGACCAGTTTTGACTAGCCCTTTTCGGAGAGACCCCTAGTCTCTATATATAGACTGTAGGCAAACCCCGGAGATCTTGCCTCCGGAAGAAGAGCGGAAGAGCCCTGGTTTCTGGTTGTAGGCTGTTTGTAGTCCGTGTGATATTGACCAATCACGTTTGAGACGGCTGCAGTTGTTGCCAGGTTAAACGGTCCGTGCGGTGAACTAACGAGGCAGAACATAATTGGCATCACTGCAAACTCTGAATCCATCGCAATGGTTCAGCATATTTACTTATTTCTAAACGGAAGTCGGAAATGGAAATTCGCCTCCTCCGCCTAAATCAAACCAGAATGCCAAAAAATTGGGGGTCTGCCCCCAGAGGCTGTATCGCCATCTGCTGGAAGTCAGATGCCGAATACAGCCGATGGGTTCAGAGAATGAGAGACCCCCAACTGCTAGCCTGTCCAGGGGTGTGCTAACACATTAAGGTAACCCATCTCCTTTCTATTTTCTTTTTTTTTCCTTAAGATATTTTTATGGAAATTTTTTGCCTTTAATTGATAGGGAGATAAGGATAGAGAGAGAGGGAGAGACATGCAGCAAAGGGCCACAGGCTGGAGTCGAACCCGGGCTGCTGCGGCAACAGCCTTGTACATGGGGCGCCTGCTCTACCACTAAGCCACCGACGCCCCCCTTCTATTTTCTCTAATCTTTCTCACCCTTTAAGATAATTAGCACTTAACCTCTAAACCTGACTTGTCCTAAACAATATCCATGATGTCAGCGGAAGTAATCAAAGTAATCTCTTGAACTTAAAAGTGAATCCTGACTCTTTCTATGACAAGGCCTTGTCTGAGGGACCCACTAACTGCTAGCCTGCCCGTGAGTGTCCTAACGCATTAAGCTAACCCACCTCCCCTCTATTTCCTCCAATATTGGAAATCAGTCCATCCGTTTAATTTTTTTCTCTCACCCTTTAAGATAATTAGCACTTAACCTCTGGACCTGACTTGTCCGTAGCAATATCCATGATGTCAGTGGAAGTAATCAGAGTTATCTCTTGGACTTGGAAGTGGATCCTGACTAGAACGCTCGTTCTATGACCATAGATAATCAAAATGAGCAACATTTGCATGAAAGTTTTTGGCTCCAAAGTATTTTAATTAAAGAAATTGTATGTCATTTTGGGAAATCTGCTTACTCATAGCACTGGTTTGTCAAATATCTGAGGATTTGTGTGTTAATAGATTTTAACACTGACATACTGGCAGAACAACAGCACTATGTGCTGAAATTCTGTGCTTTTCCTTTAGCGTACGCCTTCAAAAAAAGGTGCACTGCATGAAACCCACATAGGAAACTACGGTGTCATTTGTTGATAAGGAGATTTTATGAGTCACAATCAATTCAGAGGAAAGCATTTCAGTAAGCTCTGGAACATTGGATGAGAAATTATCTGAGCAGGAGTAAGATTACAAGAAGGACAGTAAGAGAAAGAAAGAGATGCTCTGGAAATGTGCAGAGATTAATGTATCCTGATTTACAACATGAAACTTTTCCTTGTTCTTTAAGGTCAAATGTCCACTTCACCTTGCTGCCTTGTGAGAGTCCCATGGGCCCATTACGTTGGTGAATATAATAAGGTACGGTAATAAAAGAACTCAAAAATGACCATGAATGACTCAGTCCCACTGATGTAAATTCTGACTCTATAAAACCACTCATGATGCTAGAGCCAATAAAGATGTCCCATGTAGTTTACTTCCCTGTCAACCTCATTGATGAAATCTGCAGCGACCGTAACGGTCTCTGGCATTTCTCCAATCATCTGTGAACAGCCAGGGTCATAGTTTCCTCTCCCCTCATACACACGTTCATTGTATTAGCAACTACTAATTCAAAATGACATTACATTGATTAAAAAGGTTAAGTGGCTCCAAGATTTGCTTGTCTCGCTTCTTCCAGATTTACGATCAGGATTATGGAAATGAAAACACCATTGCATTTTATCGACTTTGCATCCATGCCATTGTTTCCTTGTTTGCAGGTATACGACAGCCAGCAAATGTAAGCAGATGTTGTGTAAAGTCATCAAAGTCCCTGAGGTCATACATCTGAACCGAAGAAACAGCTAATAAAATCTATAGAAAGAAACAGGAACACTGAATAGCCATTAGTCTCAGTGCTCTCTTTATTTTCTGTCTTCTTTTTCTTTATCTGAAAGATATTTAATGTTGAAAAAAAGTTTTCAACAGTGTGGTGACTGACAGAAATGGATAGGTGACCTCAGTTGGAGGACAAACATCTAACAGGGAGAGCCAGACATCTGAACGGACCACAAAGACTGCCCCAAAAACACCAGTTTATATAGCTGACCTTATCAGTCTGTGCAGAGCTGATATTTCTCCCCGGCCCGGCTGTGAGCTGCCTTGCTGTTTCCCCTATCTGCCAGGCCCAAATACCAACAGGACCCTGACCCTGTCTCCACTGCCATCAGCGGAGTAAATATTAGAAGTGATAGCTATGGCTGATATCTCAAATGATATTTTTGCGAACATCTGCTGCTATGGCAGCTCGTTGAGTTGTGTCTGAGATTTATCTCTCACTTGCTGGGTGTTGTCATGACAAACTTTCATGGAAAAGAAGAAATGGCTGTTGATAGTGAAATTAGGTGGTGGAAGTCAGCTAAATCAGCTAGCTGTCACTGAGCTGGGTAGCTACCACACAAAACATGTCACTCAATGCGTGTTCGCATCCCGTTAAGTTTGCCAAAGGACAAAGAACCTTTATAAGAACTAAAGCATTTTTACTACAGCAGTGGTTCTCAAACTTTTCACACCTGGCAGAGCCTCAGAAAGTATTAGACTCTACAGGCACCACAATTATGGCTGACGCTAAAATACAGCAGCATAGGCCTACCCTTTTCAGCTACAGACAGTTCATACAAAGGGCAGGTTCATAAGAAGGTTATTCATTTAGGTAACTCAAGTCGTTACTCTTTTGCACCATTTGCTGCTAGCAGATGCTGTGAAGACTCCACTGCCGCCTCTCAAGTAGCCATAAACAATTGCGCTCAGTTCACTGTCATCTAGGGCTGCCCCAAATGCTTAGAAGCTTCAATCGTTGCCATGGTTATCAACATCCAATGATGTTCTGTTTCTCTTTTTCAGCAGTAGACTGGTCACGTAAACTTAAAAGAGATGAGAAGTGTCAAACACAGATTAGGCCAGTGTCCTTAGCACAGTCATTGACCCCCGCTTCAAGGAAAAGGAACAGGTGCCAGGAATTGCAGATTGTTATCTGCAGCTGGCAACTGTAGCAAAGCTCTTGCTTTGCATCTTGGGATGCAGCCTGACCTGCAACATTCTAAGTCATTATTATCTTACAGAAACATTGTGTGCAATAGTAACATGCATTTTTATCTCGGATGTCTGAAATTTTCTTCACCCCTTCTTCCTTCTACAAGCTTTCTACTGCGCCACTATAGCGGTTGAGAGGTGTATTGCACATTGATAGTAAGAGGCTTACATCCAAGATAAAAATGCATGTTTATTGAACAATAATGGATATACAAACACATGGCAACCCCCCATACACCTTCCTAACATCTGTGCCTATGAGGTGAGTACATTACATGTTTGATTTGAACGTTTATGGAGACGTGAATCGGTCTAGACCGGGAACCCCCAAACAAAAAACGGGGTTCGTTTTCAAGACGTTTTGGTCCAAGGCTAGGTCCAAACCATTTATAGCGTTCATTTTCTCTATATACTGGTCCCTGGCTTCGTGGTTCAATGTATCCCGGTAAATTCCCTTTCCTTTCTGGCATCTTAACATCTTTTCCCTCGCTTTCTCCACTCGTTGCAACTCAACTACTGCGTTTGTTTACTGCTGCCCGTAGCCGTCAACATGGCGGCGACGTCCAAGGTGACGTCACTGTGCCCATTCCCTATTCTAATGCTTTCACAGTTTAGCTCGTAACTAATCATAGACATATGTGCGCTTTACAAACATGACTATGTAGCAGGCTGATATCGGAACAAAGGTAAAATTTATCTTAATTTGCATTTCAGTGATCTCAAAGTTTAAGTATTTTCATTCTGAATTCTTTTGAGTATTTTGATTGTATTATATGTTTTTTAAAATTAATTTATTTAATTTTTTGATACAGATTTATTTTGGAGATTCCTCTGCATATGCCGAAGAGAGCTTGCGTACCACCAGGGGTACACATACAGTAGTTTGAGAACCAGTGAACTAGGGACAAAATTTTGTTGCCGTTACAGAGTTCCAGATGCCAAAAAAGTCTGTGCTCATGGTGCATTACCTTCTAATGGTTCAGAAACTAAAGGCCTTCACACATCGGGGGCGGTGCTATAGCACAAATAATTCACATATTAATGTGGGTTTTTTTTAACTCTAGTTTTTGTCATGAGTAGTTCCAATTCAGTTCAATTCAATTTTATTAACAAAGTCCAATATCACAAATAACAATTTGCTTCAGAGGGCTTTACAGCATGCAACATCCCTCTGTCCTTGGACCCTCACAGCGGATAAAACTCACACAGGACGTGAATATTATGCAACAAAAAACTTCTTTTTTTTTTCCTGAACAAGGTTGATTTTTCTGTCTTTAGCACTGCAAAGGCATGAATCACTCACCTTGTGCATAACTGACGTTGTGAAATAGAGGTCACAAGGTTTCAATAATGGCAAACCTATTGACTGTGTTTCTCAGCACCCTGTAAATATTCACTTGCAAATATTTATTTTCATGTTGTTGATTTGTCACGGCCCCCAATGTGTCAAGGCCTTAAAGGGGAACTAAGAGTTAATAGCGCTAAACTTCACTAATTGTCCATATACAAACATAGAAGCTACCTAGACTTGTGTAAAGCTTCATTTACGCTTTAAGGAGAACGCCTGGTGACTCAAGTACCAATTTTAGGACAAGGGGAGAACATTTCTTGTGATGTTTACTGACATTGCAAACAAAGTTAAAGAACTAGTTTAAAGAAAGAGTGAGATAACGACAGAGAGAGAGTGTGTGTGCGTGCAAATGAAGAGAGCAGAAGTTAATAAGACAGGAAGTGGCAACCCAGACACCTAGCGTGTGAATGAGTGGGAGCATTGAAGAAAATTCAATTGACTAAACTGATCTCAGTTACGCACTAAAGCAGAAGTAGCTGTAAAAAAAAAAATACAGTTTAGACTAAATATCAGTCCTTCAGGACCAGAGTATAAACTAACAGAAACATTAAAAAAATAACAAAAAAACTCGAGTTCATGCTAATATGGAGCATTTCCTGTTAAAGGACAATGTTGGGTTTTAGCACAACACAGTAAACAATCATTTTCACATGTAAACCAATGGAGCATTAGAGTGATAGACAAACATGTTTCATCTGCTAGGAGGGACAGAGGGGTGAGATTACTAAATCACTTTTGGACAGTTTTATTGCTGAGATTTTATGGTTACATCTACTAGTGCAAAATGAGGTCACGATCAAAGACTTTCCAGGAAGACACATTTCATGGTGTCTTCAACCCGCTCTCTCAAGATTTAACAAAGGTCCTCATTCCTCGAGTCAGACTCACACATTTAAATAATAGTACAGAGGGTATAAGTTGTACTTAGAGATCCCCTGTTTCCTAATGGTTTAGAAGTGAAACTCCTGATTAAAATCTAAGCCCCTTAAGATGACTCGACCTGAACTTTTAATTTGACACCTACATTATAATATGCCATCATGAGACCTAGACTTTTAAATAGGTGCATGCATTAGATCAAGCACCATTAACAGAGTTTGTTTACTGAAGGGAGAAGCCTCGGATCAGAGATTGAGAACAGAGAAAGAGACAAGTACTCACAGCATTCCAAGAACTGTTTTAGCCTCTCAAACACTGCATTCAGGAAACCCTGAAAAGGAAGAGATGAAGAGAGGGTGAGATAAAGTTTAATCTCTTTGACATTTCTGCAGTTGAATCACGAGTGATTGCTTCATCAGTATTACTCAGAAGCAGATACATTAACAAGGGAATAACTTTAGTATGTGTGTATGTGTGCTTGGGCACACTCTGTACTCTGGAGTATAAATAAAAGTGCCAGCTACACTGTATGAAAGAGAATCAATTTTCTGTAGCCTGGTGCAGCTTAGCATGGGAAATCAGATGATAGATGGAGATGCAAACGGTTTAGCTCTGCGTTAATGTTCAGCCATGAGGTCAACAGCAGTGCCATTAATCACACATCCAGCGAGCACAGCCCAGCCTGTAAGTAGAGCTCCGAACAGAGTTTAGCGAAGGAAGAGCGCAAAGGAGCAGGTGGGAGATGATGGGAAACATCGTATACAGCAGGCACTGGTTAAGGTAATAGTGGGAAAAGAGGAAGAGGTGAGGTAAGTAAAATAAAAGGTGGAGAAAAATATATACTGTATCTATACTTACATACAGCATGCAGGAAATTAGAAATGACTGACTCGAAAGGGAGTGAAAAATGGAAGTTTTCAGCTAAATAAGTCATGATGAAAAAGGTTTGACAACTAAACAGGAAGAGATGCGAGGCTCATGGCTCTGCCGGGGATGAGTACACAAGCAAGGTAAATGAATGTCAGCAAAATGGATTGAGATGGTGAGAAAAAGATGGGAAATTGAGACAGACAGAGTGTGGCTGGCATCAAATGGGCATGTCAGCAGTGATGGGACAAGTAGTTTGTAAGGGGAGATGAGAGTATCAACACAACGACCAAGTTCAATCTAAAAAAGGATCTAAAGGAAAAACAGTTGGTAGCAAGTTATGATGAACAATTTGATCAACTTTAAGTGCACGGATAGGCCTGATGACTCATGACTTTTGTTGGACAATGTTTTATCCCAGAAATAGTTGCAGCCAGCAGACAGATGCTGGTAAAACATGCAAGAAAAAATATGCAATCTGCTACATTTGTGTCTCTCACCAGCCCAAAATATTTAGCGGCTGGTAGATTCTGGATTCCACTGACACTTGGACAAAAAAAATTTCATTTCCGACCCTGGGATAAACTATCTGTGTTCTATGTTTTATTGTTTTATGTATGAAACTTATGTGTGTTGTCCTATTGTTTTATGTATGGAACTTATGTGTGCTGTCTTGGCCAGGACTCCCTGGAAGAAGAGATCTTGTATCTCTATGGGACATTTCCTGGATAAATAAAGGCTACATAAATAAATAAAATAAATCTATGTTTTCCATGCAACTGATATAATGACATAAAAGCAAAACAAGTACACCCTTTCAATGAGCAATGAACTTTTATTTCTTAAGAATATTCAGAAATTACTCAGGAGATTTAATACAACAGCTGGCCAACAAAAACAAAACCAACGAAGCTCTGGGAACACCGCAGTCACCTTCATAATCCGGCCAGTGTGCCACAATCTGCTCGCAGGGTTGGACAGCCGAGGAGTGGGGCGGTTAACGGTGGATTTGCGGAGTGTAGGATGAAGTTGTTGGCGTATTTAACTACAAACAACAGACTTCCAGGAGCTGGCAAGTTAACGACAATCAGAGCTGTGCCTGTTTACTCCAAAAGTGCAGCTGTAGGCAACCGGTACGATATGTTTCGTTCTATTTTTCTTTGGGCCTGAGCAAGTAGGTGGGGGTTGGATAAAAGTACGAGTTACTGTCTTGTAATGGTCAGGAAAACCCTGCTGTTTTTTCTGGCATCATGTTGTCTTAAATGACAGTAAGATTCTTATGATAACAAGTACGCGCGTAAACACAACTGGCAAAAAGATCAAGGTCGTGTATTTCGTACGATAGGTCTAATGTAATTATCGTGACAGATCAATGCCCAGACTTACTCTAGGTATAGAATGTTGAGGTGGATTGATTATTACCAAAGCTTAACTGAATGTGCCTCTCTAAATCTGTATTTACTTTGCAAGTGGCACGAAGATGCTTGTTAACTCATCTTACAAACCCACATACTGAGAAGCAAAAGCATACATCTGTTAAAAATGTTTCTGTTTCTGATCAACTGAGCTGTCTCTTCAAGCCTCCTGTAGTGCTTGTTTGACAATGAAGCGAAGGAAATAAACAGTCATTCAGCTGAAAAATATGCTTTAAAATTCCTCACGGTGGCAGCCTGTGTGAAAACTGACAGCGCTCTTCATTCTTAGTGTCAGTTTTTTCCAACTCACTGCTGTTCCTTCAGCGGTGTTGCCACTCTGGTGATTAGAAAATAAACCCAATCTATCCAAAATGCTCAAATCAAGAGTGAAGTGTGGACACTTGTTATGTAAGAGTGTATAACTTGTTAGTAGCCTGTATTTGTGCACTAAAGAACATTATGGAAAGACGAACAAAACAATCTACCCATTCATTTGCATTAGGTCTTTAAGGCCAACTGCAGTGTTTTTCAACCTGGTCCTTTTTTCCCCCCACAGTTTTTGTGTCTAAGTGACTTCTAGGAAGCACAATTTTTAAATTGGCCCGATAATTGAGAAAGTAGGCTGCAGCCAGCAGCGCCAATACAGGCAGCAATGTAACCACTTGCACTGACAGCCCTAAAATTGCCACTGCCGAACCCACTAGAATCCATTTAAATAAACATTATTGTTAGCATGTACAGAGCCAACATGTTCTTACATGTAACTGGGTGAATCAAGGGGTTTATTTCAATCTAATCAGAGCTGATGACTGTTTGGACAGTGGATAGAAAAACCAAGGTGGTCTTTGTGACTTTGTATGTGGACTCTGAATGAAGTCCCTTTTACAATGACAAAATTACGGTTTTAAATTGACGGTGCAAATACGCCACAAGAGGTTCCACTGCAGCCTGTTTTGATGCTACCGGCTGCAGCAGCCTCGCTCAATATTGGACCAATTTCAAAAATCGTTGTTTCCATTAGTCACTCAGGCACAAAAGGATCCTCAGATGCCACTAACCCATCTCGCCCACACTGTTGGTGGGGTGGAGCATGAACCATAGGACCCAAAAGATTGTGAACTATGCCTGGGCAGGGCGAAGCCAGAGGAAACTCTGGTGGAGGCCAGTTAGCGGTCCTGACGTGCAAATCTGTTGTCCAACCTGGGTATAGGGGCGACAGACAGACAGACTGAACCATCTAGTGGCTAGGTCCCTCCGAAGTTTCCCTCAGGATAGCTGGCGCTCAGAGTCTCGCAGTTTTATCTGGTAAAGCGAATGATTAGAGGTCTCTGAACCGAACCGAAACAATCTCAACCTATTCTCAAACTTTGGAGCTAGGCGTGGACTGTGGGCCGCCTAGTGGGCAAGTTTTGGTCCAGGTTGAAAAATACCAACGTAACCCCTTAACACAAGTTGCATTCTAAGTATGCTTCTATCAAACAACTGGCACCAACATAGGTAAATTACAGCTTTAGTTATAACTTTAATAACTCAAAAATGAAACTATTTTATTTTGCATTTCATGATTTTAGTTTACATAAAAGTTTTTTCTCCACAGATGGTAAAAGCTTATGAAATTATACTGTTTGTCATTTCACCCTAGAATACATATTCAATGGAAAATATATGTGCTTCATTAAATAACCATTTTTCAGCATGGTTCCCACAATGCATCAGTGCTCAGGAGCCATAAATTGAGTTGAGCATGGTTAACAAAAGCACATGCCTATTCACAGCAAGATTGCTATTGCACATTATGCATAATTAGCAGATATGGCACTGGCTTATTATCAAGATTCACTGTTACATTTCAGGCCTGCTGTGCTGCAGGCGTCTGAGCTACACATCATGACTTAGTTAAACATAGTTACTCTTTCAGATGGGTTTAATCAGTTCTCTGCAGGTTGCTTAATTACTTCTTCGGTAGGAAACCTGCAGACTCTTTTCCCTTAAGTGAACTCCCTTTCAGATGTATAACCTTGAAACAGATTTTAAAATTAAATAATGTAATACGATTTAATAGTTTCCCCAGCATCACACACATCATGAAAGGAAGAGAAAAATGAGAGCTGATTGGCCATCAACACCTTGATGACCAAATCAATAAGTCAGGCACATCTTTTAAACATCACAGGAAATATTTGAAAAGCGGCTGAAGGAAAGCATCTGTCCAAAACCATGTAAACTGAAAAGAAATCTCAGGATGTAGTTAATAACAGTCAAAAGGATCTGGATGAGGAGTCCCATTATCGGATTGAAAAAGCTCACCCTCTGACAGTGTAGTGAAATAACTGAATTAATCAATGAATCCTATTCAGGAAAAGGGTTCATTTGAGCGAAACCCGTAATTGCATCCAATTAATCTAAATTACATTATCCCTTTCTGACTCACCTCACCTGTTCCTATTAACAACAATTAACTTTCTTTCAGTTTAATTTGTTCCAGATCACGGAGGCTGATGCCAAACACATCCATGTTGAAGTCTGAACACTGTTTATGATTACATACCAATAAAATGTGTGATTATTCAATGGGAGGAGGCAAATGGATTCACTCCAAGCGTTGCCAATGGAGTGAAAAACACCTCTTGTTATAAACATCTTTCCCCCACAGCAAAAACCATGCTTATCCTGAGGCTATAGGACTTCACTTTGTGCAGAGATGTACTCAGGCAACAGCAGCAACAATGAGTGTCAGGAGGAAAATAAGAAAAACAACTGAAGTTCAGTAAACTGTGACATCAGTCTGAGATAGGCGAGCAACTGGACCCGTGGTGTTGCTTATTTGTTTCCATACAGCAGCCAAAGAGACGAGAGACAGCCACAAGATTACACCACCTGCTGATATAAGCAGTGAAATAAGTCTTTAAGATGCCTCGCAGGCATCTTTCAAGGGGACCTATTATGCTTTTCCTTAATTTTCTGTCCTATATATAATATTACACTGTCAGATGTTCATATTAAATGTGGCCACAGTTTCAAATAGTGAGGTCAGCATATGCAAAAGTAATCCCTGTGAGCAAAAACCTCAGGCGTCAGACCGTTGTGAATACTCAGTTTCCAACATTTTTTTACTACTTTTAAGACCAACTGATGTCAGCTTGTGATGGATTTCTTTATGTGGTCATCTGCTTGCAAACTTATTAAAATTACATTCAAGTGTGAGTTGCATAGTGACCATAACTGGCTTATATACTAGCTGTGATGTCACAAAATCCTAAGCAAACACACAAGTTAAATTCAGAGTTAAGGTGAGCACGGCTTACTTCTGCAGAGGAATTATAAAACAGCCTTCAAGTGTCGAACGATGCACGGTGAAGGTCAAACAACCAAGTGAAGCATCAATAAGCCATGTACAATTTTGAGTGTATGGGAGCATCATTTGATTTTAAAACAGTGCGATGCGTGACCATGACCTGAATGTTGTTAAGGGATCTTGGTTCACAGTGATCATACTTCTGTTGACACACCATCAGCTAAATAAATGAAATAAATGAAAATTGGTATCGACAAGCCAAAGTAGGAAGTAGTGAGTCTGAGATAATAACGGCATAAACATCTACACATGAAATATTAAATCCAAACCATTTCTTCTGCTCACTGAGCTGGAATAACCAGGGACAGCTCAGGGCAAATGACATTTTAATGTGACTATTTCCACCATTATACAACCTTCAGCCTGCAAGCTAAAAGTTGTCTCATTAGTCGAATAATGGAGCACAGTAAACAAAATTGCTTCTGTCATGAAATGTCCCTTCCATCTCCCAGATGACAACAAAGACACAAACAAATAAACCAATCAAAGAAAAAAATATTGAAACATTACAATGGAGAGACAAGGACAGAGAGACAGAGGGTGCAACACAGCAGCAACTCACTGAGCAGGCTCCTAATATTAATGACATGCTGACCTTCGATGTCCGCATATATAGTGAATATCAAGGTTGCTTGAGCCCAAAAAAATACATATTTTGATGTCTCTTTGGAATTAACACTTCTTTTCATTTATCAATTATTATCTCAGAGAGGCGTAAGCCTGAGGAGGATCATACGTTTGGTCTTTTGTGCGTCTTCCTGTCTGTCCTCGGCTAATCTCGCAATCTACTGGACCAATCAGCCTAATATTTTGTGAGCATTTTTATGACTGCATGCTTCAGGACCTCTTGTGGTTGTGATGGTTCACAAATCATTAAAAAAAAGTTTTATGACAGTTTTGTGCAGTCATCAAGTGCTGACTCCTCACTTCTTTAAACCAGCTGGTAGGGGCTGAGAGTCAGAATCCTGTCCAGGCGTGAAGGACCCAGAAATGCAGACCCAACCTGTTACCTGCAAAAAGCTGTGTGTATGTATATATATAAATTCATGGGCACGTGGCAGCGGGTGAGAACAAAAATATTTTATTTTCAGAATAAAACAAATGAAAAAGACATGCAGGATATGTGAAATATTTTGACATGCCAATCACTATCATCAAGCCGCAATTCTTTTCATTTTGAAAGTCAGTGACACAAGTTGAACCTTTGACCCCGTTGTCACATTCGTCACCGACGTGGAGGACTCCAGGGATGAAACTTTAAAGCTTAGGGATGAGGTGGCAGCTTACATCGAGTTCAAGACCCCCATGGAGGATCCTTTTGAGTTTTTATGGTGGTGGAAGGAGCATGCTAAATGTTTCCTAACCTGGCAGCGACTGCACAAAATGTTTTCACTATCCTGGCATCGAGCGCAGCCAGCGAAAGAGACTTTTCCTCCGCTGTATTTTTAACTCAAAAATGGAGGGCCCAGCTTCATGTGAGAGACTGTAGCCCGTGTGTGTTTAATCACAGGACATTGATGTTGCAGGACATTAAATAACAGGTGTGAGCAGGTGAAGCTTTGACTTGGACATAATGACTGGTAACGGGTCGGTTCTGGTACTGAGCTTTACGGGAATGGGTGGGTATGGGTTTTCATAAAGGGACCCGTGCCGGTCTCTGCCACAAGTTTTCCAGAAATTGGCTTGACTGAAAGCAACAAGCCTTACTAAGTCTGTTGCAGGTCACATTTTTGCCTTCATCATGGCTCAAAAACTGGCATTCACAAGAAAGTTTGGTCTCATTTTGAACCGGAGCATCTGCTGATTAATTGCATACCCCAATATGTTATAATCCACAAAAGTTAGGTATTATACAAAATGAATAAATCAAGTGCAATCCATTGGTTTATTTCTTTTAATTTGATTAAATAAGTAATAAAGAGTACTTTTTATAAAGTCCTTGAAACTTTCAGTATAATAATTTTTAGGGTATTGTTCTCTATAACTGCTATTCTTTCACCAAACCTCGACTGACAACAAAGGAAGTAGCCAGAATCCGCAGCTGGAGTTCATAGGGCTGGGACATTTTGTGCAAATGATTCCATTAACTCTAAGCCATGGGGGAACCAAAACTCTATTCAGATACACGCTGAAGAATTTTTTTAAACAACCAGAGAGATTTGGGCTAAATTGAATTAACAGTTTCATGGAGTTGGACTTTTTTTCCCCACCGAGAGTGGGAGAAGAGCTCATACAGAAGTCTCGACTCTTTGAACTGAGACCAGGCTCAAGGCACTTTCAATCTTCACGGCCATCCACATCCTGCACATGGTGATTGGAGTCATTTCCAACTCAAAACACCAACAGCGAAGATATCAGCTTTTCAAAAACATGAGAGGTTCTTAGCAGCCACAGCTGAAATAACTTTAGACTCACCATCACTTCCATATTCTGTTGTGGCTCTTGAAATCCGAAGACTGTCAACTTGCGAAGCACTGAGAGGGGCAGAGAGAAAAAAAAAGATCAGCATGCAGGAGTGCTGCAAGTTGAAAATCAACCTCCAGTGAATTGATGTTTCACAATGAATGTTGCCAGAGCTTCACAACTTGTCTGCTTTATCAAGTGTTTGTCAACAGCTGGAATCACTTGAAGAATGTAATATTATTTGCAGCCAGTAACTCAATGAGACAAAATCAAAAATACATTGGAGGAGAACTGTTCCTTTAAGGCCTTGATTTACTATTTTGTATCACTGCACCTCGTTGCATGAGAATGCAATTGTGTCACGTGTGTAACGAGCATGAGTGAGTTTGCATGTGTGCAAATGTTGCTACCTTTAAGAGAGAGCAGCGTCCTCTCCAGTGAGCTGAGCGCTGCAGCCTCATCTCTGGCATAGATCTGCTGGAGGAAGCAGTCGGTGTGGTGGCTCCACAGGGAGCACGCGAAGCTGTAGATGCCCGACGCCAGCTGCCAACAAACACATAAACAGCACAGTCAATCACACATTAAATTAGTCTGGATCAGTGATGACATTCAACAACAGGCATTTGAGGTCATTCTGGTGAACACGTGAAATAAACCAAAAATGTATCTGCACCCCAGAGTTACATGCTTGAAACTGTACCTCAACGTCACAGACCTACTAAAGCACTTCCACATCATACGCTCACACAGAACAAACAAAGAGGGACATCTGAGTCACAGGTCTAATTTAGCTCTAAATGAACTTCCTATTACAGTCACTGCCATAACATTATTTGGGCCCAAACCAATTACATTTTCGTCCATGAAGGCATTCTCCTGTTAGAGGCAAAACAAGATCATCAAAAGGTAGACAAAAGTACTCTTAGTCTCATCAGCTGTGTAGTGTATAGTCTAGCCCTGCAGCTCAGTCAATATAATAAATCTGCCATGGCACAGTAATGAGCTTTGGATTATGCTTTGGTCGGTGTTTTCATAAAAAGAACAAACAGAACAGAGAAAAGGTAAACAGTACATCTCAGGAACTACTCAAACATACAGTCTCAATATTCAAGCATTTCACAGGAAGGAAAACTACACTCTCAGATATTCTTACAATGTCAGATGTGATGTTTAGGGACCTTTCTGCTGCTTGATTAGAGCATCCACCCGCATGGAAATTAGTCTGTGAATAACACTACATCTCAAAGAAAGGAGGTGTACAACTTATTGGCAGTAAAACTGTGTGTTGTGGGTAATGCTGAAGAGTCCGGGGGAAACTCTGAGAGCCAGTGGTGATGTTGGTGACGTATGCCTACTGAAAGAGAAATCCCTACTTTGACAGCACAGCATCGGCTTTGATAGATTCTTTACAGGAAACTGCAAGGCTGGCAAGTTTCTTCTTTGGAGAGATTTCTCAAGAGCTTGGCACTTTCCCTTCCTCAGATACCAGACTAATCCAATGCATGGACCATAAAAGTGATGAATCAAGTTTAGAAGGCAATCTCGAATTCGGCTCATGACTTCCTCATACTGAGTGTTCTGTTTTCTATGGGATGGAAGATAGTTTCACCTATATTTTACATGGCCAAAGGTGGGTCTGACTGCTCAACTAAACATACATACAAATTATGCATGGATTTTTCAACTGCTTTGGGAATTCCTCGGGCAGGTATGTCCGGCTCAGGGCCAAATGTGGCTTGCAGACTTATTTAAATGGCCCTCTGTGTGACTTTTTGAAATGTGTATATATAGTATAGTATGTGTAGTATAGTAGTATAGTTTGTAGACATGCATCAAGTAGGAACTACACAGCTGGAACTAATGTGTTTTCATAAACAGACAGTAAACAAGTAAATTAATGGTTATCCAACAGCAGACATTTGCTGCTTCGAAGAGTCCCCACGTATTTTCACATCATATAATCTAGTTCCTATACAAAAAAGCCTATTCCAGCTGCCACTAGGCGAGAGGCGGGGTACACCCTGGACAGGTCACCAGACTACTACAGGACTAACTCAGACTGACGGACAACCATTCATGCTCAACCATCCCCACATGGACATAAATCAAATTTCTGCATTAGCTGTCACCTTTCTAATCCTTCATGTCAAATAGAAACTGCCAGTCTATCACCCTCATAGACTTTACACTAGAGCTGCAACAATGAGTCAATTAATCAATAAGTTGATCACAGAAGATTAAACTGTAACTATTTTGATCATCAGATTATTGTTTCGGTAATTTTTTTGAGCCAAAAAGCCAAATAATTCATGCAACTTTGATGCTTTTCTTTGTCATACATGATTATAAACTGAATAGCTTTGGATTTTTGGACTGTTGATCAGATAATCTACATCTGAAGACGTCACCTTGGACTCATACACAGGGTATGCCTCAATATTGTCTGACATTCTACTGACAAAATGATTAATCAAGAAACCAATGGGCAGATTTATAAAGGTAACTGGTAAATGGACTGCATTATACAGCACTTTCCACTCAAAGTGCTTTACAACAAGCACCATTCAACCATATCCATCACACACACATTTATGCACTGGTGGCCAAGCCTAGCATACAAGGTGCCACCTGCACATCAGGTAAACAGTCACGCACCCTCACAGAGGGATCAGACCACTGGCCTTCCAATTGGTAGACCACCGTTATGCCTCCTGAGCCACAGCATTTGTATGGTATGTAGCCCAAAGAAATAAACATGTGATGCAACTGTCAAGTGCTACAGTCAGTCAATGGCGAAATGAAAGTGATGTGACAAATTACAATCATCATTCAACAAGTTTCTTAAAACAGAATTTTGTCTTTGTACTCAGAAACATGTTTGTACCAAAAATAGAATATCTGGGCATCGTGCAAGTAAATTTGTCTGATGTAACACGTAATCCTTTCTCCTCCACCAAATGAATCAAACAATTTTAGACAGACTGAGTTAAACACTGCTAACATTTAAAAGACGAACTAACAACAGTGCTACTTGCCTCAGACTTTTGGAAATTCTAGCTTAAAACATGACATGGCACTGAGCAGATATCCCATGCAGTGTACCACTGAACCCAACAACAAGCCCTATGATATACTTCCATATGTGCAACAAGCAGCCAAGTATTTATTATAAGTTTTAAGTTAGCAGCTGTTTCCAATGGCACCTTCTGTTTGCTAGTGAGCATAAAACAATCACACAACAGCTGTTTTTTTTTTTTTTTGGGGTTCTGAGCCAGACTACGATTCCCATCAAGGCCCCAGGTGGCCACACTGCACTGAAAAGTATTATGACACAGCACAACAAGAACTGCAGGCACAGCTTGCCACACCTTTGCCACAATCTGCTGGAGTGTGCTGACATCAGATTATGTCTCCATAACATTACACCTAGTAAAGTGGATTGACAGCCTCAGTCCACTCTTCTGATAACCAGCCGTGTCAATTAAGGCTCCAGTGTTGTGTCATTAAAGAAGTCGGCCACACAGAGAAAAGCAGTTGGTTATTTAGCTGTCTGCTAGTGAGTGGGGAACCATCTGAAGTCCAATTAATGAGATTTGTGAATTGTTGCTGAATCATTCAAGAGAGAATTCCGATGCATCTAAGAATCAATTATTTTTCCTACCCATGTGGTGCATGCGTGTGTGTGTCTCTCTCTCTGTCTCTCTGGAAATCTCTACAGTTTCAAGATGTGTGTGTATCTGTGTCTGCTCCTTTCTACCACTACAGACAGAGACAACGGGGAGGAAAATTTCTCTAAAAGCAAACAATTTCCTCCATCTGCAAGCTGATCCTTGATTCCAGGAGGAAGAACTCGTAAACCAAAGCCATCCAAGAAAAGCGCAGCTCATTTCATTTGACTTGATCTGTTTATGAAAACCCATCCAGTGGAATATTGCCCCTCTATTACTACTAAAAAGAACAAAGCCAGATGCTGGTTATCACCTTCCCCATTCCTCTTTTAGCTTAACTGCTTGTTTCAGAGTCACAAAAAGCAAACAGCTGCAACACAGTGTCAGTGTCTTTTCAACAGTGCAGTGTCTTTCGGCTACCCGACAAGGTTTTAAAGGCATGCTATGAAGAATTTTCCTAAAAAATGATGTATGTGGGCTCAAACAGAAGTAGTCCCTCTTAGTCATCACTTATAGCCCACTAGAAGTGTGTGGCAGTGTATTTATTTGCAGACACTCTGCCTTCTGCCTGGATTTCCTTTTTTTCTCTTACTCTGCCATCTTCAGGACGTCTCTGGGCTGCAACTGTAGGGCAGTGGGTGTTGCTCCCAGCCCAAAAGAGCACACAGGTGAGATCGGGACTTTAAAAAAAAGGTAGCAACCAGGTCCAAGACTGTAAGCTACGAAAATGGTGGAAACAGCACTAAAAATGCAAATCCAGCTAGGCAAAAACACCAACGGGAAAAAACTTGTTCCAAAATCAGCGTGAATGTGAGCTTGGCTTTTACCTGCTGGCAAGCACTGAAGAAGAGGATGAAGAGCTTCTCTGTCAGACAGGTAGGTGCTGGCAGTTAGCTTAGTTAGCTTGCGAAAGTATCGGCTTTTCTATCACAACAAATGTAACAATCCTACAATAGTAGCCTGCAGTGTACGTGCGCTTCTTGTGGCGTTGACTGACAGGCCAAGTTTGAATATTGTGTTTACTGTTTGCAGACAATAACCAACAATTTCTGTTAAGTATACCATTAACAGTGCAGTGGTTAGCAGTGTCACCTCACAGCGAGAGGGTTCCCGAATCGAACCAAGGGTGGGGGATCCCTTCTGTGTGGAGTTTGCTTTCTTCCCGTGACAGCGTGGGTTTTCTCCAGGTACTCTGGCTTCCTCCCACAGTCCAAAGACATGCAGGTTAATTGGTGACTCTTATTGCCCGTAGGTGTGAATGTGAGTGTTAATGGTTGTCTGTCTCTATGTGTCAGCCCTGTGATAGTCTGGCAACCTCTCTCTCCCAGTGTCAGCTGGGATGGGCTCCAGCCCCCCTGCAATCCCCCACAGGATAAGCGGTTATGGAAAATGAATTGAGGATCCCATTAATGTGAGCTAAAATGTTCCCGTGAAACTTTTTTTTTAATTACTCTTAATTCTTTTTCATAATAAAGGCTATTTGCATTTAATTAAGTATCGCCTTTTTTTTTTTTTTTAGAGAAAACATTCGGCAAAAACTTTGTTGAAAGAATGCCGTCTCATGTACGCCACGTATTTTATATGGGAGTAAGGAGAACAGAAAAAAAACTTGGAGGTCTGGGTTGATGATTCATAAATACAACATGCTGCGCCAAGAGACAAATATAACATTCTGAGGGCAAAAATAAAATCAAGTCAAAGGCACAAACATTTTTGAAGACTGAGAGTGTTTGTGAAAGTATTGATATTATTCTGGTTTCAGAAAAATACATATTCTATTGCTGGATCTCTCTCAATGTGGTTTAAAGTGTGTTTCTGTGTTGGTAAAGTTAGTAAAGTGATTGTTTGCATATTGCCATGCACCTGGCTGCCAAAGGCCTCTGGGAAAGACCAGACATACCATATATGCACTGGATGAATGACAGCATCTCATATCAACCAGCCTGCTGGGATGAGGTTTGACTCACCCTGTGCTGAGATCCACTTTGATATGCATGTCCCTGACTTTCAAATTCATTCTGATATGTCGTCTTGTCTTCCATGCTAATGCTCGAGGCAATATCATCCACAGTTAAACTGTACAATTGAGACTCTACTATCATCCTGTTTGGTGGCAACAAGAGTCTATTACTCAATAATACAATTTTCAATTGTACAACAACTGCATTATGCAACACTGCCGTTCACGCATGGCCTCTTTGGTAATGTGAAGCTTTTCTCAAGTACTAAGTATTTCTGGTGCCTGGTTATGGATCAATTTTCAAGATTAATGTTTGTTAAATGTTGTTCGTTAAATCCCTTGCTTTCTCCTCATGTTTTCATCATATTATCAAAGTAAAAGAAAACTGTTGTGACTCTTTTTCAATTTGACTTTTCTGTCCAATATTTTAATTTTTTACAGATAAAGGCAGCAGGCACTGAGCATTTCTTCTTTACCCAGTTCCCTCCAAACTTTCTCCTATTCTTTCTAAACATCCATACTTTTACTAATGCACACTTCTAAAAGTTGGGAGGCAGAAATCACTTCTTGAAGTGTCCCAATTCCATCTTCCTTCTCCTTGAAACAGCCTCAACTTTATCTTTACACCATTTCCTTCATTACCCCATAACTACTTCTTATGTGATCCCTCCTCCTGTCACCAGGCAGCCCTTGGTTACTTCAATCACTTCCTCTCCCACACACCCACACCCTTGCTTCTTTATCATCCCCTCTTTCCCTCTTTCTCCCACTATCTGTTTAGCTCTGCGTCTGGTGCACGCTTTGAGTTCACAGCCTAAGCCTCGGCAAGTGGGCCAGAGAAACAAAGAGCTAGTTGATGTGCTGCCGTCAGTGCCTCATCTCCCATGATGCAGTCAATATGGTCGACCAACTGTTTTAGCTGGGGCGAAGGACTAGAGAGAAGTGCACACACTCATCGAGCACAAGAAGACACGCTTGAACACCCACGGACACGTAACAGTACTTATGTACACATAACGTCCGTGCTAAATAGGGTGACACAAAAAACAGTGCAAACACAGAGAGTAACAGCGAGCTTAGAGATGAAGAGATACTTGCTGTCTGATGTAAATGGTACATTGCTGTGAATAAATGGCAAAGGTAATGATCAGGTAACCAGTGACTAATCACTTTATTCTTCCAAAAGCTCAAAGAAGTACGACCCACTGAAAAACAAAGCTCTCCTTGTTTCAAAGTCTTCTGTTCAGCACAAGATTGAAAAATTAGGTGCAGTATTTGGGATGGTCAACAGCAGGGCTGAGTGTCGGTACTTGACATCTTTAAGGTGACTGATCGACTACCAAGTAGTATAAAAACTTCTACAGTCAAATGATACCTGCATTTGATCCTTTCTGTACCCAGATCTAGAGAAAATAGGTTCTTTGTATGGTTTTTCTTGCAAGCAATCACCACAAGCACCTATAAAGGCATACAGTCTGCGGTGTGGTGAAATCAAGCGCTGTGTATTTGACGGAGTTGGCAGTTTAGTGTGCTGAGACGCCAACAAAACCTTCGAAACAATGGCTATACTACTCACCTGTGGCATCAGATATGAATAAATGCATACAATGCAGAAGGATTATTCGAGGAAAAACTGTGAATGACCTCATCAACCAAGGATAAAACCTCAGGCTAGACAGCTGCACCGTGTTTGTGGGGCCAAAAAAAAAAGGTATCAGATGAAGTACTCTAATGATATCGGTATCACTGTAAGGGTACTGGTATTGGTACAGGTATGAAGGGTGGCACCCAACTAAGAATTATGGCAGTCACATTGGATTAGGCTGTTCAATACGAGTATTCGACTATCTATTCCTTTTTTTCCTTACAGAGTTTCAGAGTTTGAACAGGGTTCAGCGGAACATCAGGTTGACAGTGACAGTCTCGTAATATAACAATCAAGCCAGCATGCTAAGTACGCTGACGACGGATCGAAATTATGTGACATTTTGCCCACACTAGGTATCAAACAAAAGCCAAACTGTGTCGTATTAAGCTGTAGTGAGCAGTAAATTCAGCGTTTCTGAGCAGAAAGCAGAAGATATCATCATCTCAGAGCCTGACCAGACAAAGCTTCTCTTCCTCCCGATAGCTGCCTCCGTCTCACTCAGAGTCTCCCTGGGTCTGGGTCCACAGCTGCCTGCACCTGATAGCAGCACGTCACTTTACAACTAAATCTGGGGGCTGACACATCCCCAGAAAAAAAAACAGCTCGATTTGTAGAGTCAGTCGACTGAGGGATCTCCCCGACTGATGATTCAGATCTTTGACTTTCAGGGGGCAGCCCTACAACTATCAAGATTTTTTAAACAACACCCAGATCAAGTGAACAGAGGCCTTCTACAAGTCACAAACAGTATTAACAGATGAGGCAGTGTCTACAAATAACCAACATGAAATATTCATACAGCTACAAAAGCTGAGGTCATTTTATGTTCAAATCAGACCTCACATTAAAAAATACTTAGACTCCAGGGGTGAAGGGTGCCACTGGAACTGAAATTAACAGTGTTGCATTGTCTTTTGTCTCGTCACCTCTGCACAATACATGGTGGGCACACACACTGTCCGCCGAGCCAGTCCAGAGCGAGCATTCCATGGGCCATTTAGAGTCAAAGTCATCAGTGCATCATTTAAAAACTGCAGCGTTTAATGGGGCTCAGACTGCCTTTGTTCCTCGTATTGCCTAAGGGCACACATTTTGGCATAGAGGATGCCTCTGCACGACGTCCAACTATTTGGTCTCAGTCGCTGCCTCTGATGTCCGCTGGTCTGTGTCTGTCACTCTCATTCTCTCTCAGCTGGTCTTAGTCGTCTCTCTGTTGGTCTGTTTGATATCTTACTCCCCTAAACCCCTTTTTCTTATTGACTACCTTTCATCTCAAGTCTTGTGTTCTTTAAAACCACAGATGGCAAAAAAAGAGCATTTGCTCTGATTCACCACCCCTTTGAAGGAAACATTAACTCACACAAACAACACAATCTCTCTTACACACACAAAACTAGCAACACAGACAAACCTATTCACAAACACGTCAATCTCACTCCAGTCATGCATGAAGACAGACACACATGCATGCACAGACAATCTATGGCTGCCATGAATTTGATGCGTCTCAAACAGCAGCTAAACAGCATCTCCTACAGGCAAAGAGTGAAACTGGAAACACCTGCAATTCTCAAGATAATCTCCCTCCTCATCTGTTCATTCTCAAAAAGGGAGGAAAGAAAGGAACATGACAAAGTCAGAGGGCAGAACACAAGGAAAGAGAAAAGAGGGTACAAGCAGCAAAGCTCAGTAGACAGAGTGAAAGTTTTATTTTTCTTTACTTGTTGACCTAAAGTCACCTTGTACTCAGGTGCCCACAGCTACTGCAACAAGTGCAGAGGACAAAACCCCACAGAGGGATAGCGAATAACCAAGAACGACAAGCAATGAGATACAAAATAAGGTTGCAAAGATGTTAAGCCAGTGTCGCAACGACTGACAAATACCCAAAACTGTGGACTTACATCCTGGAAAAGCCGTCGGTCCTGCGCCAGACGTTTGGACGCGAGGGTTTTGGTGACATGATAGAAGGTTAGCAGCGCTCTGTGCTGCTGCAGGCCATCCTGACCCTTCACAGACTCCAGCAGAATGGGGATGAGCTCTGGCCACTGCCTGGGGCAGTCCAGACGGGCCACCTTGGCTATCAGCACTGCAATCTGGGTCGCTATCTGTGGGAAAAACAGAGAGAGAAAATAAATTACCGGAGGCAAAACATAAACACAGCAGAAGGTGGTTTCGCCGAAGGAAACTCGACAAGAATTTTGCTACAGCTCAGACAGTCTGGATCACTTAATATAGTAAAATGTCTCTATAATACCGTTAAAAAGCGAGTTAAATGAGCAGGTAAAGTTCATTTGTATCCTCATGTTAGAGGTTCTTGGTGGGAACAACAGATACACACTAAGTTTCCAGTTTATTAGGTACACTCAGCTAAAACTAATCCATTCTAATACAACAGCCCTGCAATAAATCCAACCTTTACGAAGGTGATAAAGTTTGTTTTTTGTTGAGACTGTTCTACAGGTGTTGGTTTTGGAGGCTGTATTTTTGCAGCGATAAACTGTACTGCGATATGCTGAGAAGCTCTTGTTCACCAAATTTATTTATCAATAATGGCAGAAAAAAATTTGATGGTGCTGCTACAACCCTATAAATCCCACAGGTAATTTGTAAATAAAACCAACAGACTGTTTTATAACAGTACGTTAAAGTCTACGACATCTTCAGTTGACCAAATACTTCCTGTGAGGGCTGTTTTATTTTTGAATCACAAATCTATTAATCTAGCCCATTTTATTACAAAGTTTAAAGCCTGTTCACTTTTAGCTCTTTTGATCCCCATTACTGTTTTACAGCACAACCTACAATCAGATACAAATAAAGAATGAGAGTTTATTGCATTGTCTATAGCATGCACGCTCTGATAAACACACCTATATGCCATTAGCAATGTAATTTAACGGAGTAATAAGTAATTAGTGAGCATGTAAATTTAATTTTCAAGTATCAATAAGTCATTAAGTTTTCCAAAGCCAGATAAGGTCACAAAATGTGCTTGGATCATGGAGCTTATAAATGTGAACTGTCCACACAGCGCTAGAACACCCACACTCACATGTACAACCCGGTTAATCTGATAGACTTTGACGAGGGAGACATATGGTGTTTAAATAGCATTCATTGCTCGCCATATGGACCCTATCAGTCCTGATGTTGCAGGGCCATCCCTCAGGGATACACAAGCTGTAGGAAGCAGGATGGATGGCCAACATTCGGTGGCACTTTCCATGTCCCCTCAGACAGATGTATTACACACAGCTTGATTCTGAATTATTTGTTTGTTGCAGATTTTCCCCAAGAAGTGTAAAATGATGGCTTATCAAAAACTTTTGGGACAGGGACAGACAGTTAAAGTAGTTTACAAGTTTGAGAACACCCAATAAATTATCCTAAAGTACTCAAATACTCGCATTTCAGGAAATAAATGTAAGCGAGTTGGCCATGTTTAGTGAACAGGCATTGAGATCACCTGTTGTTAAAAAAAATACACTTACAGCACGTTTAAATCAAAGTTTTACCTCCGTCCCTACATTTTCATTTCATACAGACTAGAATAAAACCTGTGAACTTAATTTCCCTCTTTGTCTATGTTGAGATCTGTTTGTTTGGATAGAGCAGCTGGTGTGATCTGACTGAATCTATATACAGAGAAGAAAAATCACAACACATAACCACAACAAGTGGTGAAAATACACCTGCCTTCAAACCACTTCCTCTATGATAACAACAGCTCCAAAGTCTTTCCCCGCACTTCATACTTCATACCTTGATTGCGCAAGGAGGCAATGCATAAAGTATTTTTTCAGATTTGACCAAATTATAAATAGAAACAATCACCTATATGCCACAGTTTGACACCAATGCAGGTATCATTACAGTGGGGACGACATGTATGTGCTGTTCCAAGTTTTACAGACCTCTGAGGCAAAACTGGGATTTTAAGTAAAATATATAAAATCCACTTGTCAAAACAAATCAATCTTTGATAGCAGTGATTGCAGAGCTAGTGTTCATCATGATGGATAACTAGGGCTGTACCCAATTTAATTTTGTTAACATTCAAATCTTCTCGGAGGTCTCTGAACGAAGCTTCAAATGTTGATGAAATCATCTATTTAAATAATACGATTCACCTGATTAAATGAATTCATCTTTTCTTATCAAATTAACTTTCTTTAATGAAAAAGGTAATTTATGGCATTGCTAGATTACTGCTTGATTGCCCCGTTAATACAGGTGCGTGCCTCCCTTCGTGTGTGGCAAGCGGGAGACCAAAGAGTTTTGTTACTGCAGTGAAAATTATTAAAAGGCTAAATGCCAACAAATATTGACTAAAGTATAATATATTTTAGGTAAAAACATGTTGTGAATTATGGAAACAATTACATCTATCTTTTTGAATACATTTCTGACTTTTGGACTTTACAGCACTCTGGAGTTACTGGAAACATTTATTTTACTAATACCGTTTTTTTTTTTAGTTTTGAATTGACATACATCAGAGGACAACACATTGACATACTACATACAGCGTACATACTATTGAACAATAACACAATAACGACACCATACACAAATACAAAATCAAACAAATCATAACAGATGTCAGGGGAGGGAGGGGTGCAGAATAAATATAATAAAGGTCATTCATGAGCCATTTTCCCTGGATAAGATCTTATAATAATCCAGGGTTATTCATCTCCACGGTCTTTTAACCACTTATCTATATTAAAACACTTTGATTTGTGTGATTTCCAATTCATCATAATGATATGTTTAACTGACATAAAAGCTAGTGCGATAATGCAGCGTGTAACCTTTGACTTTATATTTTCTATCATTGTGCCGAAGAGGCAGACCAAAGGACACCAAAAGATTTTTACATCCAGGATAGCAGACAAACTCAATATCACCTTGTCCCAAAAACATCTCACTGGGGGGCAATGCCACCACTGATGCATGAGTGATCCTGCCTCACCACAGCCATGCAAGCATAAATGTAAAAGGGAGTAATATACGCCCTATGCACCACTTTTATTTGTCAAATTTTGTACCGAGCACATTTGGATACCATTGTTGTGTCTCTTGGGACAGACTCCCACTGGGCTGAGGTCAGGGATACACCCAAGTCCCTCTCTCACTGATGTTTGATGGAAGCTAGGCTGTTTGAAGAGGTGAGGCACTATGCATATATACACTGCCGTAACTACTCTCCTTCCTACAGCCCAATGGATAAACCATTTCAAGCTAATTTAGAACTTCTAGATTTATATTTTCATACCATCCTGCATTTATTTCAAAACAACACAGCAAAAAAATGTAATTATAAGTGAAATGGACTGTAACAAAGGTGGTATGATGCTCTAAATAAGTTTCTTTGTATATTATACGCTAAGAAAATCTTAATCAAAATGCGGGAGTTTCTTTGTACCAGTTTATGATGCTGAATCTTTTTAACTTTAATGTTTCGTATCACGTCCCATTTTTTTTCTCACTTACCTGATTGACAGGCTCATTGAAGTTTGTGATGAGACCAGCACGCAATGATGTCTTCTCCTCTTCTGATAAGGCACTGTGAACAAACCAACCAGAAAGGCGATGAGAAAGGGTAAGTGGGTCGAGAAAGAATGGAGCAGAGCAAGAGTAACACAATATCTGGACAAAATCATCACAAAAGAGTACAATGCACATATATTTTAATGTTTGTGGTTAGCAAAAATGACACCTCCTGATAGCTATGTCAACCTGGAGATCAGGAAAACACACTCTCAAGCATTACCTGTTTGACTAGTTAGCTGTTTCTTTAGTCATGCACCACTTACAGCTGCTTTATTAAATGGATTTACAGTTTTCAGGATGTGGGAAGACACGTGCAAAAAACAGGGCCAAGTTTCAAACCCTTCCGCTTAAAGACGAGAGGGCTCACAACTGAGCCACCACGTCACATTGTGACGAGAGCGTGCCAGTCATCCTGGCATTGTTGAATGCAGCTCTTATCCTAAGAGACTCCTCATAATTTCATTTTAAATTCTGGACATGCAAACCTCAAACTTTAATATGGGGAGGATATGAATATGACATCAATCTGCCAAGTTGTTATGGGATCAATTAAATCCCTTTATAACACCAGTGCAAGACCTGCCAGCTGCCTGATTTAATCAGTAAGCTTTGGATAAACCCCCTCCTCTCCTCCAACTCATTTCTTGTAGTCTGCAACATGAGCCTGAGGTTTTGCACGCAGAGTAGGGGGAGTGTGCAAAAGAGTGACAGTGTCAATCTGTAAAAAAACAATTTTTACTATAATTTAGCCTGTTCTAACTACTTCAACTGCTGCTGGAGCTCGACGCAGTGGGAGAGAGTGTTTGATGTGAGGAAGAGTGAGGAATGACTCACACTGTAACCTGAGGCTGAGAGAGAGGAGGTATGGGTGGAAGACAAATTACTACGGGGGAGAGTGTAAATTACTGAAACAAGATTTACAACACACATATTTTGAGAATCTGGGAGCGAGGCAAGCTTTAAAGAAATATGGGATGGGAGATTAAAATATATATTAACATAAGCAAGTGTGTGCCTGAGCCTTGTTTTGTGTTTGTAGGCAAAAGAAACCAGAAAATCTGAGCAATGGGTAAAAAGGAAAATCAAGAAAGGCACAAAGATGATTCACTGAGTAAAGTCATCCTGACATAAGAGATGTAAAACACCAACACGTACATTTTCTGGCTACTGTCTTATTTCAGTTCAGCTACATAATGTGTTAGTAAGGATACAATTTAAACTTACAATACATATGCACAGAAATATAGTTAATTCAGTGTAGCTTGTCTAAATACTATTTCATCACCTAAATAAAGTTTATCTGCTTGAGCATTTTTTTTTTTTCAGTTGTCAAAAAACATCATAACAAATTAGATCTGTTATGAAAACAACTCTATCGTTACTGTACGTAGCTAAGAAGTGGATCTCCGTACACTAAATCTCTCAATCAAGTTGCTCCTGCCAAGGGTTGGGTGCTGTTCACATTTAAACTGATACTGACACCAGTTCTGGTATCTCATATCCAGTATCAGTACCTCTTTTTTTGTCACTTTACTTTCTCTGCAATAACAAGTTTCATTTTAGACCAAACTGCAGGGGTAACATAGTAAACTAAAACACAGTCACAGAGCTTCATGGCCTGCTTCTCAGCTTTGGCAGTTCCATCTAAACACATGCGTTCTCATCGAGAACTGCGCTCAGGTACAGACGATGGATTTATTGTGAGGATGCTTTCAGACCTAGAGTTCGCTTGCTTTGGTCTGAATCAGGGACTCATTCTGTTACAGAGTTGCTTAATTGCCTAGAGTTGGTTCGTGTTCTCACGGCAGCATTTACAAGCGGACCAGATAAAATGCCTTGCGCATGAAAGCTGCTCTTGATTGGTCAGAATTTCAATGCAGGAAAAATCCAGGAAGTAAACAAAACGATGAAGAAGAGTACAGATAAATGGGACACTTCCTGATGTCACAATGGAGGGACAACTACGCGGTTTGATTTTAGTGCTGGTCATCGTGGACTATATTGCTGTCATTGTTCATTTTAATCAAACCATACAGTTTGAAAACGAGGCGCAGCTCCAACTAGAAAACAATGTTTTGATGCATTGGATGTGCTGAATGTGCATATTAAAGCAGTACTAGTCTGAGTGGGTGGAAGTTCGCTGCATAGATCAGCCTCTCATTGGGCGGAACGAGCCACCTGCTGAAGTCCCGCCCTACCACCTCCAGTTGTGTAGCAGTTTTCAACATGTCCTTTACTAACTTTTGCAGTGTTTGATCTTGCGGGGATGTAGCCATTTTTCTGCCATGATTCGAGTCCTGTAGGCGATATTTTTGTGGGCGTGTTACACCAAAACCTGTTTCCCCCCGGCAATATTTTTGCAAGCACACCGTTGCTGGCACTGCCAAGAACGATTGTGATTGGTTGAAAGAAATAAAAAAAGCCAGGACTGTAACATGCTCATGTTTAACCCAAACAATGTGTCATGTGACTGCAGCTGGTTCGGATGGAGGTTGGAACACGTTCTCATCACAAACGAACCGCACCAGAGTTTATTTGTAACTGGACTGGGATCACCTCTTAAAGAAGGTCTCGGTCCGGTTGTTTTGGTTTTCACCCAATTGCACTTGCACTTAGGGGGCAAACGAACTTGACTTGTATTGAACAGAACCAAACAGGGCAGGTGTGAAAGCACACTTAATTTGTTCTTAGTAGTACCAACAAAAAGCAGTCAGTGAGTTGTTTTTGGACCAAAGTTTGGAAATATTTAGCCATTCACACAGCAGGTAGTAGGGATGTCCCGATCCGATATTCAGATCGGTATCGGCCGCCGATATTAGCAAAAAACGTGCATCGGCATCACATCGGACTACATGGAAAAATGCCGATGCAAGATTTCCAGTTTTTCCACGGAGCCCGATCCAGGTTTTCCGGCCAGCCCAGTGCTCCACGATTCAAGCAGTCCATTCCAGTGATCTGCTCCAGCTCTTACTATCAATCCACCAGGCCAGCATGTAGATGGCAGGTACACACGGAGGGTAGGAAGAGTAGCAGTCAATTTAGTTAACTGACTATTTGTTTTCTGCTCTGGTTTTTTGAGAGTGATATTTTTATTTGGTTTACACTCTTACTGTTAAGTAAAGAGCACTGATGTCATTGTTTTGGGCACAATTAGTGAAACTGGAGCCATGGATGGACTATTGCTTGTTTAAACAGTTGTACAATATTGTGTGTGGTTTTTTGTCCCCTCTGTTGGTCCCAGGAAACAGCAGCACCAGGCTGGCACTGACACTACTAAAATAACTGAAAAGGAAAGGCTGCATTGTTTGTTAAATGTCAACAATGTCTTGTGGTGTTAATCTATTTTTTATTTATTATGGGGCCAAAGCACAAATGTGTGGAGTCTTGCTGCTGTTTTAATTTCATTGTTAGACATTTTAAAGATTTCTTGTGTTGATTTATTTTCTGTTTATTAAGGGGCCAAAGCAGCCAAGGGAAATCAGCTATATTTTTTATTTAATGTTAATGTTCAAGTTTAAAGTTTGTTTATTTAACCCTGTTAACAATAAACAGGCCAGTTTCTCATACCAACTGTTGTGGATCATTCTAACTAACCTGATTAAGTAGTTCTTCTTGTTAGAGTAATATCGCTTGATCAAACCTTTTCTAACATGACTGACAACAAAATAAGTGAATATGTATAATACGTGCTTGGATCGGATCGGTATCGGTATCGGCCAGAACTCAAGGCTGTAATATTGGTATCGGATCGGAAGTGGAAAAAGCTGGATCGGGACATCCCTAGCAGGTAGTGCCAGTTTTAGTGTATATTTCCTGCAGTAAATTGCTTTGCGTATTTAATTCAACAAGCACATTACTTTTGTAGGATACATTTTGGTTTCACGCTGTTATGTTCACATCTTTTTTTCAGGCCATTCTAAGCAATGCTATGCAAAGTGTTTAAAAACCCTTCCAAGGAAAAAGCATCTCAGCGAACAGGAATGCGTATGCTTGTCAGCATTTTTAAAGAGTTATGCAAATGTATGCATTCTGGACTTAAATTAACTTGTGGTGTCTCGTAAGCCTGTATGGGCTGGGCATGTTTGTATTCATGACACATAAACAACATTCAAAAGTCAAACTAAGGGCTGACAGTGTTGGGGAAATTCCTCACATAAGCCAAAATGAACATACCTAATATAAATTTGGAAATCGTTCTCCCAATCATAACTTTCATAAACATCTTCTCAGTAGCAGGGCAATTGTTCTGTTTGCCTTAGATTAGGGATTCTCAAAATCTGACACTGCAGAGCCTCTGACATAATTGAGATAACTGACAACTGTCTGACTGCAGACAGAAACTGCTTCGAGTTACACCTGATTGCTGGTGCACAATTTATATTATTATAATAACTTGACCTGTGACTTTCAAAGTCAGTTTTAATAATTGTATTTTTAAACTGGCAGAAACGTATGTGCCTCTCTGGGCTAAAAAGTTAATCTAGCAGAAAAATATTCATTTGTTATATTAATGTGGCACAACAATTAATCATCCCAACACAAACAGAAAAAAAAATGTGTCTGTTTAATTCTGGTGCTAACGGTCTAATCAGGTTCACCTGCAGTGTACAGAACCAGTGTGTTTCGGCTTGTGGTCATCATCACGATGATCCCGATCTGGTCTAGTCTGACAATGAAGTTGTTATTTTTGAGTTTTGATCTCTTCTGATGTTTTCCCATCTATGTGCATCTTGAAGTACGTGAAGTTATGCCAGAAATCTCTTCTCTGCCTCTACAAGCAATCCATTAACCCAAGAGACAGCAGCTGCAGGGAGCTACGCATTACTCTGTTTAACTAATATTTCATCACTGTGTGATGAGTTAAAAACTACTACTTTGACGAATTACTGTGATTTAACACCACTTCTAAAATACCTTGAATTATACAAGTAGGTGGAAAAGCCACCAAATATAGTGATAACATTAAGGCTGCTAAGTTAAAGTCAGTGATTCAGATCACTGGGCAGGGAGGCCCGAGGTGATGTCACTTACTCATCCGAAGCATCACTTCTTTTTTTTTTTTTTTTTTTTTTTTTTTTACCAGAAAGGGAGACTGAAAACATGAGGTCTGTTTCCAAACCTGGCAAGAATAATTTCAAATGCCTGACACTCAGTGTGCACACATCTCTCAACAGTCTCTGCACTCGGCACACATGAGCTAGAGGGAACACTCTTGAAATTGCTTTATTTGTCACACCAAATTTGAGATCAATCAGCGCTTGCATTATGAAACATGATTTCTCGTGTATCACCTCCCATTCCGCCCGACTTAATTTTGCACTTTATTTATTGGGTGTGTCAATAATATCAATATCTGTCAGTTTAACCACCTGTGCTGTAAAATATTTTTAGACAAGAACACATTTCATATGTGGAAGACCTTAGAGAATAAGAGAGACATGTTTGTGCTTATTTTCTACTTCCCATAGGGATATCTCACAAATTAAAGTAAAAGCTGAAAAGCTGTGTTAATAAAAAAGTCATAAGAGGGAGATTTTCAAAGTTATGAAAAAGCAGTTGACCTTTTCACAGCAGATAAAGCACAGGTGAAACTAATAGCATTAATGATGGCGCCATTACACTTAAGTGACCAATTAAGCCGTGCCGGTGAGCTGGCACGTACAATATCAAAGCTGTGGAACAGGCAAACTGTGATGGAGTACAGCCATTGTTTAAAACAGTGGTTCCCAACTGGTGGGTGGTGGGTCTATTCTGAATGGACCACAAGTGACTCGGAAATGTGTTGGGTTTGTAAAAATTTTGAAGTACAGTGAATTTCCAGCACAGAACTTTTATTTTGAAGTGCTGTTTCCTGCTGTAGAATAAGGGCACATTCACACTGGTGCTATTTGGTCCGCTTCCACGCACAGTTTGGTTTGTTTGGAGTGGTGTGAACGCTGATTCGAACTCTGGTGCGGACCGAGCGAGCCAACCCTGGTCCGCTTGAAAACTGGGGGTCTCAGTTCACTTGCAAGTGAACCCTGGTGCGGAAATGAACCAAAAGACGAAGTGACGTAAAGCGCAGTGCATTTTGGTGTTTGGTGTTTTTGTGGTGACCAAGCCGGCCAATCAGTGAGCTGGGTTTTCTTCTTCCTCATGCTTTTTTTCTTCCTGGTCAGTGGTCGTTTCGGGCAATACCGCCTCCAAACAAGTTGTAACTGCGTGATGTTGTCCAGGCCTTTTGGTCCACTTTAAAAAGTGCAGTGTGAAAGTGAACCGAACCAAATGAAGGTGTGACATTTTTCAGCACTCCCCAACCAATCGAACCACGTCCCCCGGACTATCCTGGTGTGAATGCGCCCTAACTGAATAACTGACGGTTACTTAAGAGAGACGGCAAACTAGAGATGGCCAAACGCAAGTATGACACTGAATATATTAAAATGTGTGGAAAATCTGGACCCCCTGGCTGGACCACTTGGGAGGCACTGGTTTAAACCATCAGTTACAGTTGTTTTTATAGCTATGGCCTGTCAAAATATGTGTCAAAAGGCATATTTAGTCAGTATCGTCCACTACTGTTTGGTTGGTTTTTCTTTTTATTACAATATCATATTAAAAGCCAGTCAAATAAAAGTGATACCAAATTGAAGAGCTTGCTGTTTTATTCTTTCTTATTAAGGGAGTAATGCAAAAAAACCTCATTACCCAGTGACGCTCCATTGATCAAGTAACTAATTAAATTGTACCCGCACTAGGAACATCTTAAGACACAATATCATCTACAACTGACAAGACAGAAAAGCACAATATCAAAATAGACCCAAGAATCATCCATTTCTAATGGCTTTAAGAATATTTTTAGAATTGTTTTCTCACAGACTACAAATATTATGTAATGTGGCCCAGGCTTTGTACAGTGATAGCACATGATCCCATGTAGTCTCCAACTGCTGGATTAATGGCAAAGGTCCAAAAAGTAATGACACAAATAACCCATGGAGCAGAAGCCCTTGCGCAGCACTCTAACAAATGGAATTCAGTTTACTGAAGTACAGTACTGACAAGAGTGGGGGGAAAAAACTTTAGGGGAAAACTTCAGAAAGAAAGAAGAGACTAGCAATAATTTGAAGTGGTCAAAGAGTAGCGACAGAGTGCTGAGGCAGAACTGATTACCTCCGGCCAACTGCTGTCCTGAGAATTTAAGAGCAAATGTTCAATTCAAATCGAACAAAAGCCAGCTAGTCAGGTACCCAAAGACAGACCATGGGCTTTGAATACTCAAAGCCGATCTACCAGCAGACAAAAGAAGCACAAAGGAATAAACCAAGTATAAAATCAGAGCACAATGATATGAATAATCGGCATGGAAAGTAAAGCAAAAAAGAGAGAGAGAAAGAGGGAAGCTGTGAAAAGTGGTGGAGGCAGAACTGCAGACGTAAGCTATAACTGGTAAAAGACAATGAGGGAAATGAAGGCGATGAGGAATGGGGACAAAAATGCAACGACAAATCTGTGACAAAAAAGATCTGAGGAGAGTGACAAAGCCTCAAAAACAGGGAGAAAGATTAAGAGTGATGAATAGAGACAGAGTGAGAGTGAATGAGAGAATGAAGAGAATAAAAATGAGGAGTAGGAGACAGAGAAAAAAAAGCCTAAGATTTAAAAGTGTGAGAGGGGCTGACAGAAATAGGGAACATGAGAGACGAACAAGCACTTACTGAGGCGCTACTCTCCTCCAGTATCTGTCAATGCCATTTTTGAAGTACAGCACAGCCAACCACCTGACGTTCACATCCAGCATGTGGTTATTGAAGATATTCTGTGGGGGGGGAAAAAATATATGC
The DNA here is from genome assembly GCF_011397635.1 of Epinephelus fuscoguttatus. Lineage (NCBI taxonomy): Eukaryota > Metazoa > Chordata > Actinopteri > Perciformes > Serranidae > Epinephelus > Epinephelus fuscoguttatus. The sequence continues at coordinate 28,559,350 of NC_064757.1, read as the reverse complement.
TTAGCTAACATTGGCATTGTTAACTCAAATAGGTAAAACCAGGCAATTTAAGGACAGACTGAGTTTAATGATGTGTGACAGCTCGGACGATACCGGAGTAAACAACTCTAAAGTGAAGAATAATGATGCCAGCGAGCCAGACTTTAAGGAGCAGCTCCATTAGAACACAGGGCACACTGACTTTGTGATCTGGAGTGTCTAAGTTGTATACACTAATGTAGTTTTATTATCTTATAAGTGCTTAAGTTTCCGAGCTGTATAATGCAGCCGTAACCCTAGAAAATCTGGCTAAGTAGTGTCACAGTGCTCTCAAAGTCATCCTCATAGACACTACAAAGACAGGAGCCCCATAAAGAGCTGGAAAGTAGTATCACAGATTTGAGTCTTGGCTCTTGTGTTTGCAGGTTTAGGATGTGTAGGGACAAACACGAGTTCAATGAAAAAGGGTTTTGCTTTAATACAGATATAAAACATCCTCCTGTTCCGTATCAAGGGAATGAAGGGCCATTAGCGGGGCTGCAGAGTGTAATTATTTACTTGAATATGCAAGTCGAAATGTGCCCACGGTCACTAAACTTTTATTAGATGCATCAATGCGGCTGGAATTCGGCTGGCCTGGCTGACATTTGATTTACTGATGCTGTCCTCTGTGATGTACGGGGACATAATTCTCCTAAATTAAACGAGACAGAGGACACTGCACACCTTTGGCTCATGGACCATGGCGGCACAGGGACAAAATGAGGCATAAACCCAATTTTGAGAACATCTTCTGGAACGTCAAATCATTTGTCTTCAGTGATGGGATTTGAGAACCAGTTTTAAATCGTCATATCCACTGGAATATTTTCCTTTGAGCTTATCAGTTCCCTTTATGCTGGCTCCAGATTACATTTCAGACCTGTTAGTCCCTTGTGAGCCTTTACATAGTTTGAGATCCTCAATCCCAGTGTCCAAGCTGAAGACCAAAGGGGACAGAGCTTTTGCCACTGGGGCCCAGAGGCTCTGGAATGACCTGCCTGAGGATATAAGGCCATTTGAGTCACTGGCTCCGCTTAAGTCTCTCCTAAAAACATACTTCTATCAGAAAGCATATCCTGGGGCATCGGTAGCTTAGTGGCAGAACAGGCGCCCCATGTACAAGGCTGTTGCCGCAGCGGCCCGGGTTCGACTCCAGCCTGTGGCCCTTTGCTGCAGGTCACTCCCTTTCTCTCTCCCCCTTCACGCTTGTCTCTCCTATCCATTAAAGGCTAAAAAAAAAAAAAAACCCCAACAAATATCTTAAAAAAAAAAAAGAAAGAAAGAAAGCATATCCTGACTTTGGGCCAATCCCAATTCTCTTCCCTTAACCTTACCCCTTGGTTTCAAGTGCATTTGCCAGATAGATTCCCTTCAACGACGAAGGGGTAGTGTTGAGGGGTAGGGGATTTTACCTACAAATTGGGACGCCACTTCATGCAAATTAGCGCAACAGACGTGTTCACCTACATCACACGCATCGGCGATGTAGGCTTCAGCGTTAACGGCTTCACCGAGAACTCTGTAGATATCATGAATTAGTGATTTTCAAGCATTCATATTCTAAGTCAGCGCTTACAATCCACGTGCAGGGCCAATTCCCAGGGGAAGTGAGAGTATTGGGACGGACCCTTTATCTGAGCTGTCTGTCTATTTTATTGCTATCTCACTGATTTTAATGACCATTTATTATCTTGATTTTAGTTTTAGTTACTATGGGTCTATGCTGTTGGACACTTGCAACAAGAAGAAGTCATGGCGGAGTAGAAGAAAGCATCTAAAGCGTGGCTTCATTTCACAAAGACAGATGACATCAGTGCTGCTTGTAATGTCCTTGCTGTAAAATAATAATGCCTTTTCTTCTGCTCTGTTTCTATACTGCATGTGTTCACACTCTGAGATAATAAAACTGTTGCATTGATGCTGAAAACCTGTGTAAGCCTGCTTTTTTTTCACACAGAGAATTCATCAGGAATCAGTAAGGGAATCGCTAAAGAATCGGACCAATGAGCAGAATCCATAATGGTATTTGTATCAATAAAGTCTTACAAATGTCCATCCTTAATCTTCAATAACACAAAACTCTGAATTAGACTGTCGTAGATCATCTGAGGGCAAACACAAAAACTTGGCTGCCTTACACACAAGCCCTTATACTGTATATTGTATATTGCAGATACTGTGATTACATGATTAGCCAGGCACGTCTGAAAATGAAATGCTGCACAAGCCACATTAGGTTTTGTTTTGGTTTTTTTTGGATCTCATATTTGTGGATCGGGTGTATGAAATTGGGAGATATACTTTGGCTTAAACAGGACGTTGTGTTGTCTATTGTCTCCCTTTTCAACAATCTATTCAGGGACCAAAATATAGAAAATAATACGTTTTTCTGTGAATGGAATAGGTCTTTGTGCTTAGCTAGGCAGAACACATCCCGGGCCAATTTCTCTACTGAATGAACAGAGATGAAACTGAAATCCATCTTCTCATTTGCACCCGGCTGAGACAGTAAACAAACATATCTCCTGAAAAGCCTGAGTATTCCTTTAAGGATCGAGATAAGCTTTGTCGTGAGTGTACACCAAAACTTAGGCACTGGTCAGGGCAGAGAGGATGGCCGGCAGCACATAAGCTCTGTTAAAATATTCTATAAACCCAATTAATAAGGCTGGGTGATTAATCCAGTTTTATTTTTCAATTAGAATTTCAGCTTCCAATGATTATGAAAACAAGAAGATTCCGTTTCGCAGTGATGCTCTTGTTTTGTCTTGTGTTATAAATCCAGCATGACTCTTTCCATCGCAGAGGTGTGCTCAGTGTTGCTTACTTATTTTTAGACCCTCTAGTGACTTCATTTCTAAAGATAAACCACTGCCACCTCAATTAATGCAGGTGCAGCCTATTGAGCTCTCGTTATGTTACAAGGCGGAGCTCTCACTATGGCGCTAAGATTTCATTTATTGTGCTATTATCTGAATGTGTTGATTAGCTGAATGAGACCCAAAATAACACTGGAGGGCAAGTCTGTGAGCATTCAGGAGGCCTCCCACTGCAGAGCAGTGTTGGGCAGAAGCGTCACTACAGTAGCAGACGTTTGTAGTTGAACTACATTTCTCAGAAGCTTGGTGGTAGCGTCGCTGTTTTCTGAATCAAGTAACTTCTCAGTAGTTAAGCTCTTTTATTGATCACTTAGCGCGGTAGCGTCCACACAAGCTACATTTCCAAAATCATTTCTGAAGCTCAAACGAGGCGGGGATTTCTGTTATGGACTGAAATAAAACTGTCACCGCTACCACACAGAGTCACTTCCGCATGAACCTGACGGGGGACAGCCCTCCATTCCGAAACACCGTCGTTCCGAAACCCTGCCGTTCCGAACAACCCCACTCCGAAATTGATTTTCAAGTCCATATCGAGTTTCCTGCATCAAACACTGCCGCCCGCTCTCCGTCCGCACTCGCACAATTCTGAAACTTGGTACTGTAAAAGCTTGAAATGAACGTTCAACTCACTGTTTTTTATTGAAAATATGTCACTGTCTTCATTTATTAGGCCTATGTATAATTTCTCTAGCAGCAAACAGGAGGAAAGGAGACGCTTGTCAAGTCTTTTTACGCGCGCCGTCCGTGGTGCTGAAATCCCCGCTGCAGCCGCTGCTCTCTCCTGACAGCAGACCAGGGGAGAAAAAAAAAGACATTTCTTTGCTCTGTGCTTTCAGAAAATAACCAGGGTTAGGGTAAGAAAGACCAACGGTCTGTACAGCAGTCCCACTGTGTTTGCCAGGGCATATCAGGCTGTGTGATTATGCGCAAAGATTGGTTTAACACATTGGAGCAATTTCATACAATTTCAGACATGTAACGTGATAAACTAATTTCAATTCAACATGGTCATTTGCTTAGAGGATTCAACTGAAGCATAATGAGTGTTATATATCATTAAGATGAAGTATTTGCTTGTTTTGTGGTTAATAATGGACATAATCCATTTGACCCCATCATGAATGGGATTTATATTCGTTCCTGCAGACAGAGGCAAAAGGATCAATGCGCAGCCTCCGTTTCCTTTGCATCCGTCTCGTTCATTCAAATTTTGTAAACACGGTTAGGATTTGTAGGGGACATACATGTGTATGCTGCTCATTATAAATGTGTTTACTAAAATGTGTTTACTAGCCTCATTTCTAGTCAAATCAAATTTCTTTACACTTACAAAATACTTGTTTCAAGCAAATTTTCACTTGAAATAAGTATGAAAATCTGCCCATGGAGCAAGTTTTTTTTTTTTTTTTGCTTGCAATAAGGAAAAAAACTTGCTCCATTGACAGATTTTTTTTCTACTTATTTCAAGTGGAAAATCTTCCTGAAACAAGTGAAAATTGTCTAAAAACAAGTTATGTTTTAGGTGATAAGTCTTATTTCAATTGTAATGACATTTGTTTTGACTAGACATAAATATTCTTGACCAGAGTTTTTGCAGTGTACATACACGCATGTACGTTTTTGACCATGTTGTGACTGTTTGAAGCAGGTCTTCATTCTTGTTGTTGTGGTTTGAGTCGTGTTGGGAGTTAGTGCAGCTCACTGTTCAATAAACAATTGAACTTAACTTTTTTACCTACCTATCTGTTTGACTGACAGTTTTATTGATCAGTAAGATAACACTGACTTGGCACGAAGTTGGTTCAATTTAGTAAAAAGCTTGGATGTAGTTGCACTAGTTACTTTCATTTTGCTGTAGCTTAGCTTGCTACATTTCTGAGGGTGATAGCTTTGATGTAGTGAAGCTTCATTTAATATTAGAGTAGTAGCTTAGCTCACTACACTTTCCAAGTAGCTTGCCCAACACTGCTGCAGAGCAACAGCGCCGAAGTCATAACTAATGCTACAGGGTGTCATGGATGTCCGACCACACTCACATTTACTGTACTTTGTAAAGAAAACCAAATTTAAGCATATGGTTAAAGTGCTTGAGCACTGCTACTATGTGCCTTCATGTGCATTTTAGTCAGTCCGTTGTGCATGCCCCGTATAAACGAGAACAAATTGCAGTTAGGGAACTGTCAATAGGTGAGAGTCTTATGATGGGGAATTATTTTTGATTATGACATCTGTGTTATTTTAATTCATTTTTTTCTTACTGACAATATGCCAGTATTTGAGCACCTAAAGCCTAGTTCACATTACACAATTTTCACCGCGATTTTGATGTTGCAGATGATTGATGTTGTTGAATCTTGAGAGCCACCTTGGGTCAGAGGTGAGTTGGCAGACAGTCTGCCACGACGAGTCCTCCTGTGTGAACAAGCCTACAAGCAAGTCGCCCCCTCGTCTGTGACTGGGACTGGATATCTGGCATGCTAGAAAACTGGAGAAGTGTGACATGACTGACAAAGAGCATCAGCCAATGAGAGGCGGGATACGTCCCACGTCAGCACGCAGGAGGATGGAAGAAATGTGAGGAGGACAAGCCACAGGGTTGCCACTTGCCAGGTCCGCTTATTAGCCGTGACTTTGGGCTTGTTACTAAAGTGGAGTTGCTTATTTGGGCTTGCTCTAAACGTTGCTTTCCTCTATATCCGTCAAATAAGTTACTTAAACGCATGATAGTCGCTTCTTTTGGGCTTGTTTCCATAGCCCTAGGTGCTTGTTTCTCTCCCAAGATCTGGCAACACTGACAAGCCGGCAAGCAACAACAAAAATTGGCAGCATCCACAGGATCACAGGGAGTGCGTTGTGTTTGGACCAAGGCCCTGAGGCAGATCTGATTCAACACTGGGAAGAATATCCATGCCTTCGTGTGTCATCCCCAAGTTTGGTGATGTCACCGCGTTATCTGGGGCTCTGTCGGCGAGGGCTCAGTGGAGAAATCTTGTGGTGTGCACACACAGATCGTAGCACAGTTGGCGAGACTACCGCTGACAGAAACACAGGTCGCCAGGTATGAACACTCAAAAGATTACGATAGTCTCCGCGACGCAAAATCAGGGTGAAAATCGTGTAATGTGAACTAGACATTACTGTCACAGTACGAGTTGTGACCAGTGAGTCACCTACAGTTGAAATTTTTTAAAGTTCAATGAAAAACATTATGTTTCCAAAATCAGTGAATCAAAGGTATTGATTAATCATGATCTCAATGTTGATTAAAATAAATGTGATCATGATTTTTACCATAATGTAGTAGCTGTGCCACTTTTCAGACATGTCAACCACACTTGATTTAAGACATTGAAAAATACTGTGTGGTTGAAACATCTGTGAATAACTTTCAATAAAAATATTCAATGGAAAGGTTTAACACAAATCATCCTTTCCCAGCTGCCTGCCCTACACTGCCCTCTTTCTCCCTGTTTCCCTACTCCTCACAGTCTTGTGATGTGTTGCTGTGATTACAGTTATTGTGTGAAATCGCCAGGATGAATAGTCAACCATGAACAGAATATTATAACCTCTCAATCTGCTATTGTTATGCAGAATGTAAGACATTCCCCTCCTATTAATAACTGATCTGCAGAGAAACACTCTCCTTTGGTTGTTTGAATTAAGTTACTTAAGAACTAAGAACTTACTTAAAAACTAAAGTGCATTAGAAATGAGCACAAACCCGACGTCGCCCTGCTATTCTGCGAGATAGACCACATTCATTACCGTCTCCAGTCATTAAAGTTTTAATAGTTTTCACTTCAGCAGATTTATTCCAATTATTTGATACCATCCCTCACCAGAAGGACAGAGTAGAAGCCTGGCTGAGTCTCCCACTGTCGGAGCTGCTCCTCCGCAGGCTTTAGCAGAGCCGTGTCCTGACTGGTGGCTTGGGTTAAGGCCTGCAGCACCACAGAACTGGCACCGTCCATATCCATAGCTGGATATATCTGCAGGGGGGAGTATGAGAGGGGAGGAGGGGGAGGAGGAAAACAGACAAGTAAAGAGTTTCATTGCTCTTGTTGTGAAAAGTTCTGGCTGAGTTGAGAAATAAAAAAAAAACCTTTTAAAATAGATTCACGGTAGGGAAAAACAGCATAATAAAACATCAACTGAAAGCTGAGGCAGTCAAATTACATCTACAAAAAAATGTCAGAACAAGAAATCTTCTGTTTCGCTTTGTCTGGCTTTATCCTTTTCTAACCCATTTTTATTATAGATCAAGTGGCGCTGAAATCACTGTCAAGCATAGTGAGAAGGAAACAAATCCTTCTGACAAAAGAAGAGCACACCTGATAGAAACACTGGCAGTCACCTCTCCCACGCAAGGAGCTGCTCTATGTCCCAGATAGTACTCAAGCACCCCAGCTTCACAGGTCCAATGGTGTTTTTCAGTTTCAAACAAAGTACCTGAGTCAGTTGCCTCTGTGCCTCAAAAAAGGGATTCTCAGATAGAATAATAAACCGTAACCAGACCTACTTTGGGATCACGAATCCTTCCTGATGGACGTCATAGAACAACATCTCCAGAGGAGTTTGTCAATAACAGGACCGTTGTTTACTTTCTCACACAGCCACGTTCTCTTCCTCTTCAGCTTTGAGTGCATTCCCAATAGTTGCGGAGAATATCTCTGACAAGCATGAGATGAAAAACTTTGAAAACTACTGAAATACATTATTCATGTCTGTCAACTACTCATATGAAGACACTGCAATCAGAGGCTATAAGAAGCAGTCAATAACCGGACACAAACTATGTTAAAAACACATCTCTTTTTAGAAAACAACCAGATTATCCCAGTGAATAAATATTTCTGTCTGGGAAAAAAAACAGCAGAGGTAGTGTGGTCAAAGTGAGCTTTCACTATAAAGTTTCAATACGAGAATACTGAGCAAGGCTGCCATCTGCAGCCCAGAAACAAATATCCATCACCATGATCCACTGCATGCTTTTGTAATTGCATGTGAATTAAGGCCGTCTCCACACAAGAATACAGTGGAAGTGCTTTGGTCAAACAGGTTCTCACATAAAAGAGACAGATTATATTAATAAACAGTCCTTGAATTATTAATTCAGTAACAAAGCCATTAGAAGACTCTGAGAAGGGTTGGTTTTTTTTTGTTATAAGGTGTGGACGTAGCAAGTATAGTACCAGTCTACTTTAAATGAGATTAATGAGGGGCGCTTATGTCTCTGGTGGCCGTCACACAATTAAGGGACCAGTTTCTATATGGATCAACATCAGAGATAGAAATCCACCTGCTAACCTTAATGCAACACTGACTGTGTTTAATGGACAAGCACACTAGTATTTCAGATGGATATGATGTTTTGCACATGTAAATATCATATCCTGGTTTCAGAACCCTTGATGAGCATTTCTCAGTTTTGAGAAGCCCACATATGTTTGCTAGAGTACCTGGATAGTAGCCTGGATAGTGTGGCATGTAAACACCTACTCCAGGCTTCTGAATGAACAGTCTCTGCCATGCGTGCAGATGCATCGACAAATCAGGTAATGACTAGTCAGTAAAATGGAAGATATTACAACATATGATGCAACTATGATCTACAGTCTGAAATTAAAGTGAAAGTCTGACATGTCCTTTCAGAAGATGAATTGCATTGTCACTCTCATCAGATGAAGAAGTTAAATCCAGCTGGAAGCTATAACTGCAGCAGAGTCCAGACAACCTGAAACCAAACTGTGCTCAGCTTTTACAGAAATTACAGAGAGAGGCTAGATATGGAGCAGTCAAAGACTGATACTTGCAGTGGCGTAAACAATCAAACCTATGATCCATATAAACATCATACTCAGAATATGATCGAGACCGGGATAATACTCAAAACCCAGATACTACAGATACTTGTGTGCATGTACACACACTCGGCGATGATAACTTTTAACTATGGTTTTAAACATTTTCATTTCAATTCCAGGAACACAATATCTATTAATATTTATGATACTATCATCCCTAACGGGCTGATAAGTACTTAATAAGGTCATTTATAAAAATAAAAAAAAAAGGGGAGGAAAGTCTAAATTTAAGCGCAAACAGTAATGGCTGATTTTGTGGCCAACAAACCCACATGAACAAGTATTACAGAGTTTCTTCCTACTAGTAGAAGCTCTGTAACTATTAATTGGCTAAAACAACCCTCAGATTTAATTACTGTATAATTATGGTACAAAACTGTTGCTTTTAAACAACATTTAAGAGTTGAGTTAGACGTGCAAAGGTCACTAAATAAACTACAATGAATTGTGTTTTTACCCCATTCCCATAAAACCCTGTGTGGGTTATTGCCTGCAACTTCGTACCAGTCATTTAGAACTAAAGAAGATTCTTGGATAAGAGGCGAAACGTCTTCAAGAAACACAAGCAAGTCCAGTTGCCTACAATATAGCACTTACGATTACCATGACCTGGATGACTGAGAATCTTCACCGACAACTCAGATAAATGCTTTTTATGCACACACACTTAGCAGTGTAACCAGTGAGCTTGGGCAGAAACAATGATCTGAGCTGTCTGGTACAATGAGACACTTATCGAGATGAACTAAAATCAGGTTGCATCACTGTAAATGTCAAACATGTCTGTTACATGTTATTACACGTTTGAATGCAGAGGCTGGTCTTATCTTTGGCTCACTCACATGGCTTGGGTGGAGATTCTCAGTGCTGTCACTGCACCACTCAAAATCATCATTTAGATGTCTCTGTTTAAGTACTAAAGCAAAGACGGAAAGCAAAGCTTTCGATTTACTTCGATTTATCTATGGTCATGAACTCTGGTTAGTGACCGAAAGAATGAGATCGCAGATACAAGGGGTGGAAATGAGTTTCCTCCGTAGGGTGGCTGGGCTCAGCCTTAGAGACAGGGTAAGGAGCTCGGACATCCGGAGGGAGCTCGGAGTAGAGCCACTGCTCCTTTGCGTCGAAATGGATCAGTTAAGGTGGTTCAGGCATCTGGTGTCCCACTGGTAGGAGGCTGGCCTGGGAGCGCCTTGGGGTCCCCCAGGAGGAGCTGAAAAGCGTTGCCGGGGAGAGGGATGTCCAGGGTGCTTTGCTTGGCCTGCTGCCGCCGCGACCCAGCCCCGGATAAGTGGATGAAAATGGATGGATGGAGTTTAAGCACTTTACTCTCAGTAAGAGACACCCTCAAAAAGGACAGGCAATCAGTGTAAGGTGTCTGAGGTCAATTTCAATTGCAACAGCCTGCCCAGAATTCCTATACGCTGTGGTACTGTCAGTATTGCAGCTGTGTCAAACCTGTCTAAGCAGGATACCACTACTTGTACAACATCCATACAGCTGAAACATGGTCAGTTGTTGGTGGTGCTAACATCATAGCCAGACCTCTTTCCCTGCAGATTGTTTGACTTGCCATGGCAGGAGAAGCAGAGATGTTCCTAATAACAATAATAATGTCTCCATTCTGCTCAGGTATCCCAGTAAGCCATGACAGTGTGACAGCACCGAAAGCAAAGCTGCAAGAAGGAATCCAGCCATGATTATGTCATATTTACACCCAAGCTTTTCCTACTGCGACATATAAAAATGTCCTCTGTGAAAAGGGGCCTGTTGCCAGATTTTTTTTGTTGACTTTCTAATTAAAGCACAACATGTGGCACCTGTGCACCTGTCATTCCCATTACACACTGCGTGCTGACCAGATCAGAAATGCATGCACCTTCACCACATATACTAGAAATGTACAGCATGAAACTTGCTTGACTTGATTGCCTGCTATTGACAATTAGAAGAGGAAATATGCGAGCTGTGTAACAGGTCAGTTAGCATGCTAGCATACGGGGTAACACTAACAGCTCGTTGTTGTTGTTGCATTATTAGAACATCTGTTTGGACAAAGCTGTGTGTTGCGGGTTTTATCCAACGTTTCTCTGCTACATGTCTGGAGTTCTGCATATACAATGGCCTCTGCCGCTAACATAAGCTAACGTTAACCTGGCTGTCAAATTGTGGTTGAGTAAACAAGTAAGCTAGCGGCAGCATAACTTTAACAGCTAGCTAATGAGCGCTACATACTGACAGCATTAGCTTTAACGTTACTAATTAAAATGTTATCTACGGTGCGGCTGAGATTGATTAGACTAAAGCCAAGTTATCCTCTGCCTGGCCCTGTTACAAAACACAGCTACATGCGACACAGACGCACAGAAACGTTGTTATAACATTTCAACACTATGACACCTTCACAGCAGAGTAAAAACCAAAACAAGCTGAGTGGTATGAGGTCAGAAAAAGAGCAGCAACTGTGTCATTAGCGTTACATTCATCACAGTTTACTTTATTAGCTCTGAAATATTCGCAGTATACTCCAGGTTGGTTTAGTGGCCCTCTCTGCGTGTCATCTAAAATACAAATAAGACACCAACACATTCACTGATGAAAGAAAAGCGACACTCGAGTCTCCAAATCGTGCATTCCCCAAACACTAAGCTAACTTTGGGCTAGCTAGCAAGCTAAACTTATTCAACGCGTAACCAGGGGCCGGCAGTAGCCGTTATGTCAAATAACGTCTTTCCTCGAGCACATGTGTCACAATAGAGGCATTAAACCGGACTCACCTGAGAGAGTGACGGTAGAGAAACAGAAACTGTGCCGTAGCAGTGACTGCTAAAGCTCTGCCAATGGTAATGTAATGGGAGATGGAAACACACGCTTGTAGGAATGGCGCGAGCAATACAGCAGGCGCACGCTGATGACGTCAGGGCAGGCGTTCTTCGTCATGAATGAATGGAGCCAGCTGCTGCTGCTGCTGCTGCTGTATGCTGCAGTTAAACATGTGCAGGTATCATCATTACTCCTCCTCATCATCACTGTTGTCTGTAGGACAGTATCCATAGCAAGTGGCATTTATAAATAATAAAATGGTATACCATAGACTATAAGGCACTATATTCTCTGTCCCCACTGCAGGTGGAACAATCTCCAGACAAGTCACCTCAGTGTCCTCTTTTGAAACTCTTTTAAAAAAAAAATATTTCTTACAAATAAGCTTTTAATTAGCTTTGATTTATTTGCATATTCTCGTTTATAATTGTCATTACTATTATTATTGTTGTTGTTGTTAAATATAGTTGTATTATATCATAATTATAATTTTTAAAAAAGCATTATTAAATCAAACTATAATATATCATAATTTTATTTATTTATTTGTGTATCTTTATCTCATAGACTTTTTTTTATTTAAATTTTTTCCAGTCAGAGGAAAAGGTGCAGAGTTTATCAGTGCTTTTAATTTATTTATTTATCTACTTTATAGACTTTATTTTGATTTTTCCATTCAAAGGAAAAGGTGCAGAGTCACATCTGACGTTTCCCACCCTGATGAGTGATGCTCATTATTTATTTATTGATTTATTTATTTACTTGTGTAATGTCAAGGTGGAGCAAACACCTACAGATTTTCAGTTTACAATGTTGGAAAAACCTCACAATTAAGAAGCTGGAATGGATGAATGTTGGAATTTTTTGTTAAACATACATGACTCAAACAAATTCTCTATCATCAACATTTCATCCTATTATATCAAAATAGTTGCAATTGATTAATCAATACATTGTTTTAGCTGTAGCAAAAAAATTCTCTATCACACCGTATAATCCTATCCCAGGATATCTTTATGAACTGTGTTATAAAAATTCTGTATTGAGTATTAAAATGACCAAACTAGGGTGTTTTGGTCCATTCAGGAAATTAAACACCTGACAAGTCAAATCAAGCAGAATGAATCAGTCCAGTCAGGAGCATAAATATAGACAGTGCAGGCACATAGAACGAATGGGCCCTCCAGTGATGTGTTGGGTGGAGAATGGGCCGATTGCTACCTTGATACGCTTATGTTCAAAGAAGAACTTTCATCAAATTAAAAACCACTTGCTATGTACGCCCTTGAAATAGGCAAACACATTATGTTTTTTTTTTCTTTTTTGTAAAATAGTCAGTAGCATCTATGACAAAATTATATTCTTATTCTATAATTATAAATAAACTATTAAAAACGTTAAATCAAGGTAATGTTTTCTTTTTTCTGTTTTCTTTGTTATTTTTTGTTATATACAGATATGTAATGAGGATTGCTGGGTAATGTGTACATTGATCTTATCCAGTGTCAAGTCTCTGATCATGTGACAAGACGATATGTGCACGATCACGTGTCCGTTATAATAGCGAGCACTGGGGCCCATCATAACTACCTTACACCCCTGAATCCAGAAGATGTGTTTCTGTCTCTCTAACAAGATCATTAACTTCTTATCAACCAGCCTAACAGGTTCTGAGAGGTAGATTGCTAGAAGCTCAGTTTTCTAGACCAATCACACATTTACTGTGGCTCTGTACCAAAGGGTGTACATCCCCATCCCCCACATACTCTCCCATACATCTTCTTACAGTTATTCTATATGATCACATGAAGAATAAAAGTGTGATAGGCACTCATCACACTTTGGCCATGCCATGTTAATGAGACAGACAGACCTGCTACTGTGTTTTGAATCTGAACTCGGACGCAAAATCTGTCGGTATGGATATCCATGTATATGGACAAGGGTTGCAGAGCACCAGTAGTTTGTGTGGGTTTTGCACAGAACCAGATTACAAGTAAAGTCTGTGTGCAGATCTTCAGCAACAGAACCAAAGGACAGGCAGGTGAAGGGCAGGAGGTAAGCTTTGAAAACATGACCGCTTATAGACTAGAAGAAACTAAAAGAAACCAGCTGTGCGGGCAGGTGACAGTGTCAGATGATTCTTGGAACATTATTTACCATGAAAACATAGTAGTTGGTAAAACAAACTTACACTTAGACTAGACTTTGTGTAATCCTAATCATGCTTCTTTTGGATTCCACTGACACTCTGGCAGTGTGGGACTCACCCTGCTCACATCGCTAGAGGCTGCTTCTCTACTGGCATAACATGTGAGGTATTTAGTAGCTTACCACGTATGTTATGGAGGGGTGGGTGCATATAAGAAAAGAAGATGTGGATGGGTCAGTTTGTACCAAACATCCGATCAGACACTGCGGTGCTGATGGCAAAGGGAAGACCTAGGCAAATAACCCAAAATCAGAAATTTGCCTCAAAAGGCCTTTAAAGAATATTGGCAGCCTGCATCTCTCCATACATTTCATCAGTTTGAATGAAATGTACATGTGCTATCCATGAGTATGTGTGCATACATGTCAGAGGTAAAATGAGAGTCTGTGTGTGTGTGTGTGGGGGGTCTTGAAATGGGAGTGTCCTCTGGCAGGGTTATTCCCTTCTCTTTCTGTCCTGCTTTATTTTTGGTGAATCACTGAACTAAAAACTTTTCTCTCAGAGCAGACAGCTTAAAGCCAGAGTTTGTTGTTGTGCCGGACAAGCATGGATTTAATGGAATTGTTTTTCATCTCTCTTGGCACTGCAGTTATTGTCTGCTATGGAGTGAAACTGCTGCTTTTTAGTAGGATGCTTTTTCCCAAGATGTGGTTTCCACTGTCAAAGTCCTTTTTCACCTCTATGGGAGAGTGGGCAGGTGAGTTGTGTGTGCACGCATGCATGTGTGTGTGTACTGTAATGTATGCCATACTTTGGACAAATAATGCTGGGAGTTTGACAGATAGGACAAATAGCATCAGGACAATTTAGATGTCAGTCACAGTCATAACTAACTACTTATGTTTTGTGATTAAACACTACATTTAAATGTGTTTTCATTATGGCTGTATGGGTACATTACTATATTTGAAAGTACACATCAGGATGTGCCTGTACATGCAAAAGGGCTGAAAGTAGGTAACAGTTTATTTACCTCACTGTGCTCACTGTTGAATGAAGAAAATTTGGCAGGAAAAAGAAAAAGAAGAGTTCCCAGTTCTAGACTTGTTCAGACTTTTCGCACTTGACATATTTGAACCTAAACTGGCAGGCTCTTGATTTTTTCCATGAAGCCACGTAGTCACACCTACTTACAGTACAGCAGCTCACAGCCATTTACATGTACAGAAGGGATCTCATCAATGTATCTACAAAACATGTTGCTGCTAAAATCTTTTTTCTTCACTAAAACAGAGCATTCAGAGTTTATCTGTAAAATGTTCACTACCAATGTGATTATAGTTAAAAATAGTAATTGTATTAGCAAACTGCTGTCACTGGTGTTAAAGCGGAATAATCACAGTACACAGTGGTAATGCTGGTACAAACTGCACTCAGGGTAAGTTGACACAAGCGAGTAAGGCTGATAAGGAAAGCACTACTGCTTTCTCCAGCTGGCACAGGGAATTAAACTTGTAAGCTTCCTATAAACGCAGACAGTGTCAGTGTGTTTAACCCAATTGCGACTGTGGACACATCGTCAGCTCTGGCTCCCCTCACCCCTCGTTTCCCAGTAGTTACATCAAAACATTCCTCTGCGGGTACCAGACCAGTCTCATCGAATTACAAGATTTCCTCATCTTCTGAAGAGGTTATTCAGTCTCTCACAGCGCTTAAAGAAGCCTCATATAAAAACACAATACTGGGCTGATCTGTCCTTTCTTTCTAAAGCCCACTTTCATTCCATTGCAGCACAGAGGAAAACAGCCATCAGAACAGTGTGTTCTAGGCTTTATAAACCCTGTCCCTCTGCATCAGTTTCTGCCCTGATGATCTGAGACCACATTTGCATAAGTTTGTGTCTCCTTCACAGTCTTTTCAGTTTAAAGTGGCCTAAGACGTTTTGTGTGGTGTATGGGTCAGTCTCCTTTTTCTTGTCTAAAAGGTTGCTGCTGCTTGAGTGCTGTTATCTATAAGGTCAGGGGCAGTGGCGGACTCAGGCTAACTGAGGGGCAGGGGTGAATAATATTAAAGGGGCACCACTGAGATCAGTCTTGGGTGCACAATGGTGCTACATCATGTTTTCTCCATTTTAAGGGTACCTATTGGTGCACTGGATTAGGCTTGTCACGATACCAGAATTTCAGTAGTTGATACCAATACCAGTGAATTTCCATGATTCTCGATACTCATTTGATACCATGATAAAAATCAAAAAACAGAACTCATGTTTTTCTAAATTCACTACTTTATTAAAACTGTTTCAAACTTTAACTTAAGGCCTCATTTACACCGCAAGCGGTCCACAAGCGTTGCGGCTACGGTGGCTGAGAGAGGTCACAACACACGCAAACACATGTTTTTTGTTGAATACCGCGACCATTTGCTCACGACTCGCGCCAAAAATTGGCGCGTCTTCTATTTTCGACCTTGCTCGCGAAAGCAGCACGACTCGAGCAGCGCGTAGAATGGATGCGGTGTGAATGCTCTAACCTGTTAACATGCTCGCCGAAATGAAAATGCGAGTAAACAGCAACCGTTCGCGAGCGCTACACGAACACATCGCTTGCAGTGTAAATAAGGCCTAACCCTCTGCACACACAACTCCTATTACCTGACTTTTCGACAAGCCGGGGTGTTGTGGCTCCAGCAGCACTTATAAAAGCCATTGTTTCTAGCAAAGACGATGGAGAACAGGTGTTCTTCTTCGGCGCTTGTCCTCGGCACCGACTAACATGCGTATACTGCCCCCATCAGTTCCAACAGGAATCAACACAGCCCGCTGAGGGCAAAGTTGTATCCGGTACTTACGGTACTGAAAAAAAAACCAGTTACCGACATATTTTTTGCGTGTAGGCATCGACTTGGTACCGAAGTTTTGGTTCTCATGACATCCACACACTGGATCTCATTTTCTTCACTGGAAGGGCACCCTGGAGGCATCCAAGAGGGCACTTTTAGAGTCCACCAGTGGTCCAACCCAGTCTCACTTCAAAGTCGTTGAAAACCGGCACTTGGCCAGTGACTTCTGACGTCAACCACCAACGAAAAAAGCCATCCTTTCACATCGACATGATACGCGGCAGGTCACCATTATTGTTTAATGGAAACAAAAATCCAAGAAGGGAAGTTGGGAGGGGTGGTGGATGGGTCCAACAACCACTGACTTTCACCTTGGAGGCTGATGTTCCTTTCCCATATGACTGTAAACCAAACCCTTTTCTTTTTTCCAAACCCCACCATGAGCTGCTGTTGCCTAAACCTAAACCATGTGTGTTTGTTGTTGAAAGAAAAACAACATCAATTTGCAGTGTTTTACCAACGTGGTGAATTTTATTTGAAAGAGACCGTATACAAATTGTACATTTCATGTGAAAACGGACGTGTATTTTGAAAACAGAAAATGCATGTAACAGGGTTAAGTTCGCACAGTGTCCTAGGATGTAAACAACCAACGCACCAAGGTTACCTTGCACGTATTATCTCAATGTGGAAAGTCAATGACCAAACGTCTATATGAGGTCAGACTGAGAATGGGTCGAGTGGTCAGGAGCACAAATCTCAAGATTTTGGAACCATTATTTGTAGGATCTGAAGTGTTCTGACATCGCTGCCCCCTCCACTGGTGGTATCAAAAAAGACAAACAGCAATGCATGCTGATCTGAGCTTGTTTTTATTTGACACACCATGCAGGAATTTCCCCCTGCAGTCTATTTGTGAAAATCAAAATGTGTTTGTCAATGGAGCGCAACCATCTCACAATGAATCAGCAGCACACAATATGGTAGCTGTGGGAACAGGGAAAACAGTGTTCTGGCATAGTGTGGACTCAGGGCATTCTGGACAAAGATGACACTGAGAAACTGTGTTCAATAGAGACCTCTTGGCTCAGCACGCTTTCTCTGATCCTCTTGCTGCCCTCAGAGTAGACTCTCAGCACTCTCATACTTCACTGGCAACTATGGTACTGAAACAAAAAGGACAGAGAGTGTATGGAGAAATTGTTGTCTTAAATTGGCACCAAAATGAAAATAACCTCTGTGACATAAAGTGGAGCTATCAGATATTGGACGACTGAACATGTTCCAATGGATTGGCTAATAGGAATTTGAGTGGTTGTATTTGTGTCTCTCCCTTTTTGAAGAAATGCCTGTCATGCCTGAGACTCTTCTGAAAATGTGAAGGCAGATTATTGTTTCCTGCTTGTTTATAGAATGCAACCAGTTCAATACTGCACCATCCCAATATTATATAACCATTCAAGAATGTATTACCTGTAAGGTAATGCTTCATGTGAATCTACATCTGCAGGCGCATTTAACTATTAACGAGTCTTTTCTAACCTAGTAAAGATTTTCAATTTGCTACCAACAAATTGCAGCCGAATATACAGAGGGGCAAAATTTTACAGTTGCAGACTTTGCTGCCGTTTTCAGCTATGTTAGCAGCTAAGGAGATGTCAGAAAAAAAAATCCTGAATATTTTTCCACTTATCCACAGCCCTTTTTAAACAGGAATTGTGCAAATTTGCAGGAAAGCCCAATCAGTCTTCTTTCAGCATTGGCAGTATAAAAACAAAATCGGGGAGTGCAGCAAATTGCCGCCCACCTACTTTTGTTCATACAGAATACGCCTTTTCGGGGCAACGGGGGGCGTGAGCAAGTAACAAAACGTGTAGCTCAGCGTGTGATGTAAACAGTGATGTGGGAAGGAGGCCGCGGCTAGTCAGTCCTTTGGCGATTCTCTCGTAAGTTGGCCTGTCCTTCACCGTCCCCGTCACTTGACGATTAATGGCCTCTTCATTTGCGAGGACAAGAAGGGTGTGCAATTCCTTGTCTCCCCAGTTGCTCATCTTTACAGCTGCTCGCTAATTCCTGCTATCAGCTGTTTCATGTTTATCCACCGCCAGTGGGTCACACGTGCGGCATCATCAACAGCCCCTCCCGTTGCAGAAGCCCGCCTTGGTCTTTTTAAACTAAAAGGGTTCCGCCAATATGTCTACCCTACGAGGTGGAAAATTGGGCACCTCAGATCAACTCGCCACTCCGGCTCTGTGTGTCTAAATGCTTGCAGATTGCTGGCAAAATGGCCCAATATTCGCCAAAAAAATCTGGCAGTGTAAAAGGGGCTCATGTTTTGATTGATGGCTGCAAGCTGAAGGCAACCAAGATGTTGGTCTCCTCTGCCACCTCCTTTAGCTCTTCCTGGGCCAATGGTTCCCAACTGGTCCAGCCACAGAGTCCAGATTTCTCCTCAGTTATTAGTTCAAGGTCCACACAGTTTAATATATTCAGTGTTATACTTGCATTTGGTCATGTCGTCGAGCTAGTTTTCTGTCTCTGTTAAGTAGCTGTACGTTAATCACGCACTCTACAGCAGGTGATCTCTAAATATAAATGATAAAAGCTCTTTGCCAGAAATTCACTGTATTAAAAAAATAAAGATAAAAATACCAGTTGGGAACCACTGTCCTGGGGGATGCTGAGGTGTGAGGTGGAATATATAATCCCCACATTGTGTTATAGGTGTGTTGCAGGATCTCCTCCCAGCTGGACATGCCTCCACAGGGAGGCATCCTGATCAGATGTTCAAGAAGAAAGAAGAAAGTCTGATGTAATCACTCTGTCTATAAAGATAAGTGTAGAAACCTTACAAAAAAGCACACGGTTCTGTCTTTTGATCAACCAGTGCTGTTGACCACAGGTGAGGGTTGGAATATCACTCCCCTCCTCACAACAGTCCAGTAAATCACCACAGCACCAAAAATGCTACACAGACATCATTCCAAAGCTTATATCTTGCTCTTGTTTATGGCTATCACTTGAACTCCTTCATGTTACAAGTATTGGGAGCAAATTGCTTCATACCTGGAGGTACT
The DNA here is from genome assembly GCF_011397635.1 of Epinephelus fuscoguttatus. Classification (NCBI taxonomy): domain Eukaryota; kingdom Metazoa; phylum Chordata; class Actinopteri; order Perciformes; family Serranidae; genus Epinephelus; species Epinephelus fuscoguttatus. Next base: position 28,539,687 of record NC_064757.1, on the reverse strand, counting down.
GACCATCATCGCAGCTGCTTCATACTGAGCTGCAAACTGCCCCAGTGCGAGCAGGCGGTTGCAGTTTGATGAAGCCAGGAGAGCTACAGTATGTCATCAGCAACAATCAGAGATGCAATGCTCATCACGAAAAAATTGTCTGGGCATTTACAGTACAGGCCAAAAGTTTGGACACACCTTCTCATTCAATGCGTTTTCTTTATTTTCATGACTATTTACATTGTAGATTCTCACTGAAGGCATCATAACTATGAATGAACACATGTGGAGTTATGTACTTAACAAAAAAAGGTGAAATAACTGAAAACATGTTTTATATTCTAGTTTCTTCAAAATAGCCACCCTTTGCTCTGATTACTGCTTTGCACACTCTTGGCATTCTCTCCATGAGCTTCAAGAGGTAGTCACCTGAAATGGTTTCCACTTCACAGGTGTGCCTTATCAGGGTTAATTAGTGGAATTTCTTGCTTTATCAATGGGGTTGGGACCATCAGTTGTGTTGTGCAGAAGTCAGGTTAATACACAGCCGACAGCCCTATTGGACAACTGTTAAAATTCATATTATGGCAAGAACCAATCAGCTAACTAAAGAAAACGAGTGGCCATCATTACTTTAAGAAATGAAGGTCAGTCAGTCCGGAAAATTGCAAAAACTTTAAATGTGTCCCCAAGTGGAGTCGCAAAAACCATCAAGCGCTACAACGAAACTGGCACACATGAGGACCGACCCAGGAAAGGAAGACCAAGAGTCACCTCTGCTTCTGAGGATAAGTTCATCCAAGTCACCAGCCTCAGAAATCGCAAGTTAAGAGCAGCTCAGATCAGAGACCAGATGAATGCCACACAGAGTTCTAGCAGCAGACCCATCTCTAGAACAACTGTTAAGAGGAGACTGCGCGAATCAGGCCTTCATGGTCAAATAGCTGCTAGGAAACCACTGCTAAGGAGAGGCAACAAGCAGAAGAGATTTGTTTGGGCCAAGAAACACAAGGAATGGACATTAGACCAGTGGAAATCTGTGCTTTGGTCTGATGAGTCCAAATTTGAGATCTTTGGTTCCAACCGCCGTGTCTTTGTGAGACGCAGAAAGGTGAACGGATGGATTCCACATGCCTGGTTCCCACTGTGAAGCATGGAAGAGGAGGTGTGATGGTGTGGGGGTGTTTTGCTGGTGACACTGTTGGGGATTTATTCAAAATTGAAGGCACACTGAACCAGCATGGCTACCACAGCATCCTGCAGCGACATGCCATCCCATCCGGTTTGCGTTTAGTTGGACGATCATTTATTTTTCAACAGGACAATGACCCCAAACACACCTCCAGGCTGTGCAAGGGCTATTTGACCAAGAAGGAGAGTGATGGAGTGCTGCGGCAGATGACCTGGCCTCCACAGTCACTGGACCTGAACCCAATCGAGATGGTTTGGGGTGAGCTGGACCGCAGAATGAAGGCAAAGGGGCCAACAAGTGCTAAACACCTCTGGGAACTCCTTCAAGACTGTTGGAAAACCATTTCAGGTGACTACCTCTTGAAGCTCATGGAGAGAATGCCAAGAGTGTGCAAAGCAGTAATCAGAGCAAAGGGTGGCTATTTTGAAGAAACTAGAATATAAAACATGTTTTCAGTTATTTCACCTTTTTTTGTTAAGTACATAACTCCACATGTGTTCATTCATAGTTTTGATGCCTTCAGTGAGAATCTACAATGTAAATAGTCATGAAAATAAAGAAAACGCATTGAATGAGAAGGTGTGTCCAAACTTTTGGCTTGTACTGTATGTTATCAAATAGCGACAGAAGAGGGATGACCATAGCGAGAGGACACAGTGTTTTGGAGCTTAGAGCTTCATGAAAAGGCTGAAAAAGCTAATTGCTGCTTTTATTTAAGCAGTCAGAGTCTCAGATCACCCATTTGGCTTATTCCCAGGTTGACAACAGTGCACCACATCCAAAGTCCTCTTGGCTTGAAAAAAAAAAACCAGGCTTGGTTCAATATTGATGCACATAACTCAATGTCTGAGTAACTGAGTAAGAGCCTGTGATCTCTGTAATCGGAGCCGGGAGGAGCTGGGAGAGCAGCGAGTACTCAGAAACAAGCAGTTCCCTGTTTGTTCTCAGCAAATTCTTTATCAGAACCGGGGGAACATGCTGTACAGTCTGTTAGAACAGGATGGGTTGGGCAAAGTGTGAACAAACACAAACAAACAATCCTGGGATTTGCCTGACAGCAGAGGAAGAGAGATGGTGTAGCGCAGCTCTGCTTCACAGTGCCCCTGGTGTTAAGAGTGGAAACTGTAGGAGAATATAACAACTGATGAAATTCGTTAACAATAACACTAATCCCAACATCTCTTTTCTAGTTGTGACCGGTGCCTCAGAGGGAATAGGAAGAGCATATGCATTTGCAGTAAGTGACTTTCTGACCTGGGCAACTAAGACTGTATGTGTTTATTTCCTACCCTAATCATGCAGGTTAAATTATGTATTTTTTATTTGATGCACATCTGCTAATTTTTGTTGCCATTTTATACTTTTTTTTTTTTTTTTTTTTTTTTAATCTGTCCGACTGTCCACCGTGGATCTTTTGCTCCTTTCAGCTGGCTGAGCAAGGAATGAATGTTGTAATCATGAGTAGAACCAAAGTAGCCCTGGACCAGGTGGCCAAGGAAATAGGTAAGAACCTGATATCTGTATTTAAATATATTATTTTGCTTGCTTTTAAAGGTCCAAACAGGATCTAGGGGGATATATTGACCGAAATTTAATATAATACAACAAGTATGTTTTCTTTAGTGTATAATCACCTGAAAATAAAAATAGTATAGTTTTTCTCACCGTAACGCCACTTATATCTTCAGAATTAATGGGCCCATATCTATGGAGATCGCAATGTTGCACTGCCACATTTCTACAGTAGGCCAGAAGAGACAAACCAAACATTGGCTCTGGATAGCGCCATTTGTGTTTGGACGTTTTTGCATCTGCCACTGTAGTTCAAAGCAATGACAAAATGATGAAGGCATCAGAAAAAGGCAGATTTTTAAAACACTGACCTGTTTTATTTGGTGTTTTTACCTGTTGAAATCACAGCATCCATTTGTTTTGAAGGGGAAGAGACCTCTGCGGATAATTTGACTCATGGTAAAAAAAAAACTGGATCAGGAGGAGAGCACACATTAGCAGCAGCTGGGTGAGCAGCCAATTCGGCTCCCAGTAAAAACCTTCTGAACAATGAAGACTGAAGGAATCTCAAATTTCAGCTGGTTGCAATATGTAATCCTCATCACTAGATGCCACCAAATCCCCCTCGATCTTACACACTGGTCCTTTAAAACTTGAATTACATGCACAAATAAGCTGACTGTCATCTGTAAGAGTACATAATGTACTGTATATTGCTGACCCCACATTTTTATTCTTCTCAGGTGATACCACAGGGCAGAAGGTGAAAGTTATAATAACAGACTTCATACAAGAAAACGCCTTCAGTGAAATTGAAGATCAGCTTAGGGACCTCAACATTGGGGTTTTAGGTTGGACATTTTTTATTCTCTAAAACATCATTTGCCTCCACAATAAAAGGCTGTTATTTAGGATTAGCCTGATATCAGACAGCATTATCAACTCGTTACACTCCATTTCCACTTTGAGTCAGTCAGCCTGAACTCAGTGGAGTGGGTGGATTTAAGGGTCTGGACCCAGGCAAATTTAAAAAAGTAATATCTGCTGCTTCCTACCTTTGAAACTGGATCTTCTTTTTTTTGTTTGCACCAGTCAATAATATCGGCGTACTGCCCAGCTACATCCCCTGCAAATTCCTTGAGTCTGCAGAGCTGGACCAGGTTAGTGGTGCCTCAGCAGTTTAGCTGTAAAGTTTTCTTGTAAACAAGCAAAATTTATATTTATATACAGCGCTGCTCACCAGAATGTATTGTGGGTATCCTTGAGTTTGAACAAATGTGTTGAATGCATTTCCTTCCTCAGAAAATATTTGAAAAGTAGTGAAAAGTACTTTTTATATGCCCTATAGCCCTTTGCATTACTGATAAATGATTGACTGGTAGTAAGTGTCACATCAGATCTACTCAAGCTAGTGTTGATCCTCATCAAACTTTTCCCTTTTTAGAAAGTTAAGGAGCCTCATTGTAAAAGCTCTCTATTGTATCCACCCCTTAACATGTCCTTCCCCTTATATTTTCCCTTAATTATCAGTATGGACACCTTATACATGATTTTTTTATGCTTTCAGACAATCACAAGGGTGATAAACTGCAATGTAAAAACTGTGGCCAAGGTAAGAGTGTGAATTTGCTGTTACTCATGAGTGGAAACAAGAATCCCTTCATTAACAAGGTTTCAGTCCTCATACCTTTTTCTAGTTAACAATATAAAATAGACATTCAGTTCAGTTGTTTTCCTCCCAAACAAATCAACTCTGTCAATCGTTACATTTGTCTAAGATCTGATCCTGGATATTTTTTTCTCTCCAGATGTGCAAAATAATTCTTCCAGGCATGGAGAAAAGGTTTCCTACCCATGTTTTCTTTATTAGATGTAATGTGTATTACCATAAAATCCAACAGGCTGATTAACATTGAGTCTCAAATGTACCACCGCCATTGTGTTCCTGGCTCTGCAGGAGAAAAGGGGTGATTTTGAATATTTCGTCAGGAGCTGCCTCTGTTCCATTCCCCCTGTACACCCTGTATGCTGCATCGAAGGTAAGTACAGTATCACCAGTACCACCACCAGTACCACCTGAGTTACATTGTATGATTTCTCATGCTCTGATTGTGTTCCTAAAGGTGTTTGTGGAAAGATTTTCCCAAGGTCTACAAGCTGAATACAAAGATAAAGGGATTATCATACAGGTACTCCAAGTCACTCACTCCACGTTTTTACTGTAAATCAAAGCATCAGGGTATGAGTTGTTAATTTTAAGGGATTTTTTCTTCACAAAGTCTTAAAAATCTCAGAATCTTCTCTTTGTCTCAATTCTTCTTCTGTTTTCCTAGGCAGTGTCTCCATTTGGGGTTTCCACTCGGATGGTAGATTACCAAACAACCAACATGATGATCCTATCACCAGAAGACTTCGTAAAAAGCTCCCTGCAGTACCTCAGAGCTGGAGACAAAACACACGGCAGTGTCTGTCACATACTTCTGGTAAGGCCTTACAGACATAACCATCCAAAATAAGGTAAAAGTTCAGAGGTGAAAATTCAAATATGGAACAGAACTTATTTCTCCTGGTGCTAAGGAGTGACTACAAGTCAGTAGTTACGGCAATGAAATATTCTAATACGTGTCCATAAAATATACCCAACACAGACTGCATATAAAATGGACAATGCCTTACTCTTAACACCCACTATAAGGTGAAGCTGGTTAGCATCAACCTTGGCTCTAAAGGCAAAACAAGCAGTGACGCCCCCATAAATGTTTCACAGGGGTGGCCACATGGGGCCACTGAAAGTCTTGGGGTGGCACACCGACAGTAAAAGCCATAACTTAATTTTGGGAATTCTATCAGGCTGTTGTAGCAGCCAATATAGGCTAGTCAGTATGAGCATTAAGAAATCATGTACTGATTTACTTTGGTTTCTTATTTTACAGTTATCACAGATATACATGGGGCACGATTTTGACGCGTCACGTAGGCAGGTGGAGTGGAGTTTCTTTACCTGCTACACAGTCTGTGTCTTCGTAGTGTGTGGTTGCTGCCAGCTTTACTGTGTGCACATCAAGTTTTGCCCAGTTGGTTAGGCAGGGTTACCGATACAGGTAACATTTTCCACAACAACCTTGTTTTAATGTGTTATGTATCTGTATAGAGTGGTTCAGGGATGATTATTTTTAAGCCAACACGAGAGTAAGCATTGCCCTAGTTCCCTTGACAAAAAAACAATGAGATTTTTCCATTAGATTTTGTGTTATTGCATGAATTAAGTTCTGTGGCAAAGAAAAGTATATGATACTTAGCGATTGTATCAGGCCATGGCCCCACCACCCCTTTGACAATCACAGTAAACCTACTACAGTAAACTAGAGTAAACCACAGCACTATAGCTATAAAAGTGAAGTCAGCGCTGGCTTGACACACTCCTCCACGGCCATTGAACTTCACTGACTCTGCTGCTGCTGGTATGTAACTAGCTTAAGTCCTTTAGCCACATTTAACACCAAAGTAACATTTTCAGTAGAAGCTGAGTCACAGTCACACATGGATGTGTTTTATCGCAGGGCAAAAGTTTGAAAATTTTGCCTGAGTGTGTAACATTAACTAACTAATGCCTGTCACAAGCTGCTCTTAATATTTACAGTGGATTCACTTATTAAATAAGCACATACAGTACAAGAACATGGCTCAGCCCTATACTGACTGCTTCTGTCTGTAACACTCTCTATGTGTGTGGCTATCAGCTGACATGCAACAGACAATGTGTGTGTTACTTTTGACTGGTTTGTCAGTAACAAGGAAAGTCATGTTCCTTTAAACCCTTATGATGTAAGTGTCCAACAAACTACCAGAAATATCAATATCAAATTATTTATTTACAGATTAATAAAAGACTGTAACAACAAAGAGCAATACTTATAGAGCGGAACTGCAGGAGGTGTTGGAGGACGTCTCTTTAGGGCAGGGAGTCTGGCAGCTGTCTTCAGTGCTACCAGTCAAGTCAGCGCTGGCTGACCTGACGGCCTCCTCAGAATGTTCTGGTGGAGCTGGGTGGATCTTCTGCCTCCAACTGTCCACTGAAACGATGTTCTCAGGGAGGGGGAACCTCTCACCTCCTCCTCAAAATCAGTCATAGGTTTGGCCAGCAGTTGGCTCTGTGGCTGAGGGATCTCAACCACTTGCACAGCTGATGGATGTCCCTGATCTCCCCTGGTGTGACATTGATGTTCTCAGTAAAGACCTCAACGACCTTAGTGGCCTCCAGTGTTGTGGCAGCCTCAGTGGAATCAGATGTCTGGACAGCCTTGGTGGGCTCTGGTGTCCAGAGAGCCTCAGTGGGCTCTGGTGTCTGGACAGCTTCTGTGGGCTCTGGTGTCCTGACAGCCTCAGTGGGCTCTGGTGTCCTGACAGCTTCTGTGGGCTCTGGTGTCCTGAAACCTTCTGTGGGCTCTGGTGTCCTGACAGCCTCAGTGGGCTCTGGTGTCCTGACAGCCTCAGTGGGCTCTGGTGTCTGGACAGCTTCTGTGGGCTCTGGTGTCCTGACACCTTCTGTGGGCTCTGGTGTCCTGACAGCCTCAGTGGGCTCTGGTGTCCTGACAGCTTCTGTGGGCTCTGGTGTCCTGACAGCCTCAGTGGGCTCTGGTGTCTGGACAGCTTCTGTGGGCTCTGGTGTCCTGACACCTTCTGTGGGCTCTGGTGTCCTGACAGCCTCAGTGGGCTCTGGTGTCTGGACAGCTTCTGTGGGCTCTGGTGTCCTGACAGCCTCAGTGGGCTCTGGTGTCCTGACAGCTTCTGTGGGCTCTGGTGTCCTGAAACCTTCTGTGGGCTCTGGTGTCCTGACAGCCTCAGTGGGCTCTGGTGTCCTGACAGCCTCAGTGGGCTCTGGTGTCTGGACAGCTTCTGTGGGCTCTGGTGTCCTGACACCTTCTGTGGGCTCTGGTGTCCTGACAGCCTCAGTGGGCTCTGGTGTCCTGACAGCTTCTGTGGGCTCTGGTGTCCTGACACCTTCTGTGGCCTCTGGTGTCCTGACAGCTTCTGTGGGCTCTGGTGTCCTGACAGCCTCAGTGGGCTCTGGTGTCCTGACAGCTTCTGTGGGCTCTGGTGTCCTGACACCTTCTGTGGGCTCTGGTGTCCTGACAGCCTCAGTGGGCTCTGGTGTCCTGACAGCCTCAGTGGGCTCTGGTGTCTGGACAGCTTCTGTGGGCTCTGGTGTCCTGACACCTTCTATGGGCTCTGGTGTCCTGACAGCCTCAGTGGGCTCTGGTGTCCTGACAGCTTCTGTGGGCTCTGGTGTCCTGACAGCTTCTGTGGCCTCTGGTGTCATGACAGCTTCTGTGGGCTCTGGTGTCATGACACCTTCTGTGGGCTTTGGTGTCCTGACAGCTTCTGTGGGCTCTGGTGTCATGACAGCTTCTGTGGGCTCTGGTGTCATGACAGCCTCAGTGGGCTTTGGTGTCCTGACAGCTTCTGTGGCCTCTGGTGTCCTGACAGCTTCTGTGGGCTCTGGTGTCATGACAGCCTCAGTGGGCTCTGGTGTCCTGACAGCTTCTGTGGGCTCTGGTGTCATGACAGCCTCAGTGGGCTCTGGTGTCCTGACAGCCTCAGTGGGCTCTGGTGTCTGGACAGCCTCTGCCTCTGTCTCCAGATATTCTGGATACAAGAAGCTTTGGCATACTTGTCTAACCACCTCATCAATATTTTGATGAAATGGCTCGACCATCTCTGAGATCTCAGAGTCTGGAGAGCAACACCAAGGAGAGGGGTATGTCGTCACGCTCTCCTCACTGATGGTGGAATAATGAATTCATAAAAAAACATAAAAACAAATGACAATGGATTTGAAATCATAAAAGAAATTATTGTCAGGCCAGTGGCTGAAGCTGGTCCTGATCCTGTTGTTCAGTTTTCAAGCCTGAAGCAGTGTGAACTGCAGCTCAACAGCTGCTTCCAAAAGGGAGGCTGCCTTGTTAGACTTTCTTCTGAAGGCTTCTTCTTCTCCTTCTTCTCATTCTGTTTGAGGACTAATAGAACCTGTAGAGGACAGAGATGAAACATCTCTGGTGTCCTCTAGTGCCTGATCCTCTTCATCGATGTAGTCCTCCAGCCTAAGTGGGATGAACCTGTGCTCTGGTGTCGTGACAGCCTCAGTGGGCTCTGGTGCCTCTATGTAGTCCTCCAGCTTAAGGGGGATGAACCTGTGGTCTGCTTTTAGAGCAGAACTGCAGGAGGTGTTGGAGGACGTCTCTTTAGGGCAGGGAGTCTGGCAGCTGTCTTCAGTGCTACCTGTCAAGTCAGCGCTGGCTGACCTGATGGCCTCCTCAAAATGTTCTGGTGGAGCTGGGTGGATCTTCTGCCTCCGCCAACCACTGAAACATCTCCTCCACTGCAGCTTTTTCCTCTTGCCTTTTGATTGTCTTCCCGATGTGCTCAGGGTCAGGGAACCTCTCACCTCCTCATCAAAATCAGTCATAGGTTTGGTCAGCAGTTGGCTCTGTGGCTGATGGATCTCAACCACTTGCAGAGCTGATGGGGGTGAGCTGGCAGAGGGTGGAGATGGAACGATGTCCCTGATCTCCTCTGGTGTGACATCATTGTCCTCAGTGAGAACCTCGGCAACTTTAGTCGCCTTTGGTGTTGTGATGGCCTCGGTGGGCTCTGGTGTCCGGAGAGCCTCAGTGGGCTCTGGTGTCCTGACAGCCTCGGTGGGCTCTGGTGTCTGGACAGCCTCTGCTTCTGTCTCCAGATTTTCTGGATACAAGAAGCTTTGGCATACTTGTCTAACCACCTCATCAATATTTTGATGAAATGGCTCGATCATCTCTGAGATCTCAGAGTCTGGAGAGCAACACCAAGGAGAGGGGTATGTCGTCACGCTCTCCTCACTGACGGTGGAATAATACATTAATAAAAGGTCGTAAAAACAAAGGACAATGGATTTAAAATCATAAAAGAAATTATTGTCAGGCCAGTGGCTGAAGCTGGTCCTGATCCTGTTGTTCAGTTTTCAAGCCTGAAACAGCGTGAACTGCAGCTCAACAGCTGCTTCCAAAAGGGAGACTGCCTTGTTAGACTTTCGTCTGAAGGCTTCTTCTTCTCCTTCTTCTCATTCTGTTTGGGGAGTAATAGAAACAAAAACAACACGTGAGTACAGAAATACAAATAAATGAGTACAGTTCAATAAAAAGATAACACTGATTAGATTTTTACGTATAAACACTTTCTCACCTTTGAGAATATGTTGAAGAAGCGAGAGAAGCGATCGCTCCTCTTTGCCTCAGTGTCAAGCTGAGACTGGTCCACAGAGCCCTGGTAAGTGCTGATCATTTGTGTGACCTCAGCAACATGATGATCAGGTGGGATCAGACCTGTAGAGGACAGAGATGAAACATCTCTGGTATCCTCTAGTGCCTGATCCTCTTCATCGATGTAGTCCTCCAGCCTAAGTGGGATGAACCTGTGCTCTGGTGTTGTGACAGCCTCAGTGGGCTCTGGTGCCTCTATGTAGTCCTCCAGCTTAAGGGGGATGAATCTGTGGTCTGCTTTTAGAGCGGAACTGCAGGAGATGTTGGAGGACGTCTCTTCAGGGCAGGGAGTCTGGCAGCTGTCTTCAGTGCTACCTGTCAAGTCAGCGCTGGCTGACCTGACGGCCTCCTCAAAATGTTCTGGTGGAGCTGGGTGGATCTTCTGCCTCCGCCATCCACTGAAACATCTCCTCCACTGCAGCTTTTTCCTCTTGCCTTTCGATTGTCTTCCCGATGTGCTCAGGGTCAGGGAACCTCTCACCTCCTCATCAAAATCAGTCATAGGTTTGGCTAGCAGTTGGCTCTGTGGCTGATGGATCTCAACCACTTGCAGAGCTGATGGGGGTGAGCTGGCAGAGGGTGGAGACGGAACAATGTCCCTGATCTCCACTGGTGTGACATCATTGTCCTCAGTGAGAACCTCGGCAACTTTAGTCGCCTTTGGTGTTGTGATGGCCTCGGTGGGCTCTGGTGTCCTGACAGCCTCAGTGGGCTCTGGTGTCTGGACAGCCTCTGCTTCTGTCTCCAGATATTCTGGATACAAGAAGCTTTGGCATACTTGTCTAACCACCTCATCAATATTTTGATGAAATGGCTCGACCATCTCTGAGATTTCAGAGTCCGGAGAGCAACACCAAGGAGAGGGGTATGTCGTCCCGCTCTCCTCACTGATGGTGGAATAGGGCCTGGAGCCGGTGTCCTCCTCCTCCTCTAGGAGATCGTCGCAGTACATCAGCTCATTGAGATCATCAACAGTTTCATCGATGGATTCTGAGACGTCGATGTTGATAATCTCAGAGACCTCAGTGTGCATGGATAACGAGAGAGAGCTGGGGATTTCCTCCATGTTCTCTGCTTCTTTGTCCATGATACGTGAAATCTGGTGGAGAAACACAAACATTGGAAAACTGTGAGCTTTGCAAGAGCGAGCCATAGTTTAAGAGTCTTGTAATGAGAATTTTAAACAAGTATTGAATGTACAGTAACGTGTGGATCTCATTGTACCATTGTAGCCTCGGTGGGCTCTAAAGTCTGGACAGCCTCTGTGGGCTCTGGTGTCCTGACAGCCTCGATGGATTCTGAGACATCGATGTTGATAATCTCAGAGACCTCAGTGTGCATGGATAACGAGAGAGAGCTGGGGATTTCCTCCATGTTCTCTGCTTCTTTGTCCATGATATGTGAAATCTGGTGGAGAAACACAAACATTGGAAAACTGTGAGCTTTGCAAGAAGATGCATTGAAGCCCTTCACTTAAACAGAAGTAGAGCGAGCCATAGTTTAAGAGTCTTGTAATGAGAATTTTAAACAAGTATTAAATGTACAGTAAAGTGTGGATCTCATTGTACCATTGTAGCCTCGGTGGGCTCTGGTGTCCTGACAGCCTCAGTGGGCTCTGGTGTCTGGACAGCCTCTGCTTCTGTCTCCAGATATTCTGGATACAAGAAGCTTTGGCATACTTGTCTAACCACCTCATCAATATTTTGATGAAATGGCTCGACTATCTCTGAGATTTCAGAGTCCGGAGAGCAACACCAAGGAGAGGGGTATGTCGTCCCGCTCTCCTCACTGATGGTGGAATAGGGCCTGGGGCCGATGTCCTCTTCCTCTTCTAGGAGATCGTCGCAGTACATCAGCTCATCAAGATCATCAACAGTTTCATCGATGGATTCTGAGACGTCGATGTTGATAATCTCAGAGACCTCAGTGTGCATGGATAACGAGAGAGAGCTGGGGATTTCCTCCATGTTCTCTGCTTCTTTGTCCATGATACGTGAAATCTGGTGGAGAAACACAAACATTGGAAAACTGTGAGCTTTGCAAGAAGATGCATTGAAGCCCTTCACTTAAACAGAAGTAGAGCGAGCCATAGTTTTAGAGCCTTGTAATGAGAATTTTAAACAAGTATTGAATGTACAGTAACGTGTGGATCTCATTGTACCATTGTAGCCTCAGTGGGCTCTGGTGTCTGGACAGCCTTGATGGATTCTGAGACATCGATGTTGATAATCTCAGAAACCTCTGTGTGCATGGATAACGAGAGAGAGCTGGGGATTTCCTCCATGTTCTCTGCTTCTTTGTCCATGATACGTGAAATCTGGTGGAGAAACACAAACATTGGAAAACTGTGAGCTTTGCTAGAAGATGCATTGAAGCCCTTCACTTAAACAGAAGTAGAGCGAGCCATAGTTTTAGAGTCTTGTAATGAGAATTTTAAACATGTATTGAATGTACAGTAACATGTGGATCTCATTGTACCATTGTAGCCTCAGTGGGCTCTGGTGTCCTGACAGCCTCAGTGGGCTCTGGTGTCTGGACAACCTCTGCTTCTGTCTCCAGATATTCTGGATACAAGAAGCTTTGGCATACTTGTCTAACCACCTCATCAATATTTTGATGAAATGGCTCGACCATCTCTGAGATCTCAGAGTCCGGAGAGCAACACCAAGGAGAGGGGTATGTCGTCCCGCTCTCCTCACTGATGGTGGAATAGGGCCTGGGGCCGGTGTCCTCTTCCTCCTCTAGGAGATCGTTGCAGTACATCAGCTCATCAAGATCATCAACAGTCTCATCGATGGATTCTGAGACATCGATGTTGATAATCTCAGAGACCTCAGTGTGCATGGATAACGAGAGAGAGCTGGGGATTTCCTCCATGTTCTCTGCTTCTTTGTCCATGATACGTGAAATCTGGTGGAGAAACACAAACATTGGAAAACTGTGAGCTTTGCAAGAAGATGCATTGAAGCCCTTCACTTAAACAGAAGTAGAGCGAGCCATAGTTTTAGAGTCTTGTAATGAGAATTTTAAACATGTATTGAATGTACAGTAACATGTGGATCTCATTGTACCATTGTAGCCTCAGTGGGCTCTGGTGTCCTGACAGCCTTGGTGGGCTCTGGTGTCTGGACAGCCTCTGCCTCTGTCTCCAGATATTCTGGATACAAGAAGCTTTGGCATACTTGTCTAACCACCTCATCAATATTTTGATGAAATGGCTCGACCATCTCTGAGATCTCAGAGTCCGGAGAGCAACACCAAGGAGAGGGGTATGTCGTCCCGCTCTCCTCACTGATGGTGGAATAGGGCCTGGGGCCGGTGTCCTCTTCCTCCTCTAGGAGATCGTTGCAGTACATCAGCTCATCAAGATCATCAACAGTCTCATCGATGGATTCTGAGACATCGATGTTGATAATCTCAGAGACCTCAGTGTGCATGGATAACGAGAGAGAGCTGGGGATTTCCTCCATGTTCTCTGCTTCTTTGTCCATGATACGTGAAATCTGGTGGAGAAACACAAACATTGGAAAACTGTGAGCTTTGCAAGAAGATGCATTGAAGCCCTTCACTTAAACAGAAGTAGAACGAGCCATAGTTTTAGAGCCTTGTAATGAGAATTTTAAACAAGTATTGAATGTACAGTAACGTGTGGATCTTACTGTACCATGACATTAAGACAATAATGTTGAATAATGGAACTCTTTAGTCTAAATCCAAGTTTTTCCATTTCTTTCATTTTCATTGTTCTAGTGAATGTGTTATCCCTACTTCTGATATCACATTTAAAATCTGACAAATACACACATGAATACATGAGGCTCATCACATTAGACATCATTCTTGCATGTGATCAATTTACTTATAAGCAAATGTGATTGGACACATGAAAACCTGCATTTCACATGTGCTTGTGGCTGCGTGCATTTTAATATTTGCCTACATACATTCACAGTATGTGCACTGAGTTCACAGAGTTTGAAGCTGGGTATATTTGTAAAAACTACTGCAAAAAATCATTGTTTGATAAAACATGAAGCTTTATTTTTGTTATTTTACAATAAATATGCCTCACATTAACATAACTTATCTGGTACATTATTTGATGTGATACCATGGCTGTAAAGTTTTCATCTTGTGTCTGTGTAAAGCCCAACAGATAAACAGACAGCACCTGTCCTCTACCTCACACTGAAACTCACTCACTGCTTCAGTTTTACATTATTTCCTTCACTAAAAAACATTTTCATCACCATATTCATATTAAATATTATATCATACTGTTTTTAAACTGCACAAATTAATCTCTAAGCTCTGACACAGTATTCTCCTTTGGTTTCTATAAAGTGCATTTACTTACCTGTCTGTGTTCCAACAGTTTCAGGTGAGCTGAGGTGACTGGTGTTGTCTTTGGTATTCTGGGCTTTCCAAACTGGTTTTCTTAGTGCGAGTGGTCTCTTGTAGAAATGTTTGTAGGCATGTGGAGATGATATCTCTGTGGCCTATTTACTGTGGAGACTAGAATTGCACTGTGATGTCACAAAGATGTCACTATTCCAGAACTGAACTCTGTGAGTTCTGAGAGAGTTCTGTCTTTAAACACATTCTGTGTGTGTGTGTGTGTGTGTCCATACAGGGCTGGTTACTGCAATCAATTCCCTCCAAGGTTCTCTATGCAGAGTATGTACAGCACAGTCTACAAGACTATGTGAAGAAGAAAGCAGCACAGAGGGCATTAAATGCAACCTTTGAAAATCATAAAAATAAATAACCAGGAACAGCAGTGTCAAGACGTTTGGCCTTATTATTACTCAAATGATGTTGACAAACCTAAGTTTTCTGTTTCTCATTTAAACATAGTGGTAATTGTTGTACACCATGTATCATTATAATGACTTGAATGAATGAATGATTTTTGTTCATGTAAATTGTGACATTGTGGGCAAGCCACCCTCAGGAGAGCGCCTTTATGAATGGTATGTTTCCTTCAGTTCTTATGTTTGGAGCGATTGATGTGTCTCCGCTTTATTCCAAATACACATAGTCTACTCTTGCAGTAGAGAAACATACTGTCACCTGTACAATTTAACACGATTCAACACGACTTTGCTGCTATAAAGTCTGCTGTCATGATGTCTGTAATGTTCAGTTTTTATAGAGCTGTTAATAAAATCATATATTTAACAGTGTGGTCATTGTTGGGGTGGTGTTGTATTGGACTGCACAGTTTGTGGTTAAGTTATGCCTTATAGCTGTGATGTCTAGGGAGCAGGATTGTGTTCATATCTGCTGGACATGTTTATGTGCATGACAATTTGAAAAATAACTTATCTATGTACGTAATGAAATGTGTTTCCAGTACTCTGCCCTCCTCATATATGCACATCGGGAGAATAAAAAGAACTGAAACACTTCTCAATATAATGTAGTCCAGTGCAACACCACTTTTAACTATGACCTCAGCAATAAACATAAAATCAGTTTTACACATTTCAGTGTCAACAAAAGCTGAACACAATGAGCCTTGTAATAGTAACATTCATGACAAATATGTCTTACTGAATTGCAACTGTGGCCACTGAGTGTAAATTAATTACCACTCAGAGGCATTATGCCCCCTAGGGGACACAGTTTCAGTTTCATAACTCTGTGAGATGTGTTTATATGTGTTTATATTTTCCCCTCACAGTGTATTTGATCTCATTCGCGTTGTCATTTTTGTTGATCCATCTGTTCCATTTTATTGTAAGAGGAAGAGTTGACATTTGTAGACTCTTAGTTTGGTATAATTCATTGGTTATTTGCCCCTTTGTGTATATTTGCTTTAATATGTGTTTCTATAAATGTTAAAGGTCTGGTGTGTTGGATTTAGTGTGAAGGTTTCCTGTGTGCCAAGCATGTGGGAGAAATCGGTGGCCGGCACGAAAACATGAAAGCCAGTGTTTAGTTTCTCTACTCTGGGCTCCTTTTCACACATGAATTATTATGACCTCAGTCAAGATATTTGTTGATAAGTGTTTTTATTCCTCTTTAGGCATGAAAAAAAAAAATGAAGTTAATTTTTTAAGGAGTTTTTTTTTTCATATCCACTTGGGCAGACAGCATGTGTTTCAGTTTTAAACTAAAAAAAATATAACCCATTAAAAATAAATGATATAAATCATGTGAAACTATGAAATCTATTTTAATGTTGAACTAGTGTGCTTTTTAGAAATTCTAATACTCTTTAATGTCATGCAAAAGTGTTGAACTTAACTCCTGACTCCTGAGCTTCTCCCCTCTCTCTTTCTACTCCTCCCTTCTGTACCTCCTCAGCTCCCCCTTCACACCTCCTCCTGCTGAGCTACATAATTTTCCCAATAGACATTTTCTGCAAAAATAACACGAATATTGTCAATATTGTTTCTGTTACAAAACCTGAACATTACCTTCTAATAACATAAATCAGTTGATTTACAGCAAAAAAAAAGTCACTGCAGGTGAAGTATTTTCAAGAAGTTTCAGTAATACTATGAATTGTAGCTGAAATATAGCCAGCGATGCATGATGCCCAAGTTTAGTGGGCAAATGATTAACTGCAATTTATAATCAATATTTAGAATGTTTAACAACTGTAGTACTCCTTAAATGTTACTTGATTTTTCCAGATCTTATTTACCTACCAGGGTCTCCTATTGTAGAAGGACTGGCAAGATATTCTTGAGGGCCACAACATTTCTTGCATTCTGTCGGCCATGTTGGGCCAGTGGACGGCAGTGTAAGGCATGATGCAGTAGGGTCCATTGTAGTGACTAAATTGCAACTCTAGCATCAAAACCCATGCGTATACAAGAGAATGGCTTTTAAATGGCTGTCCATTGTAGTGACTAATATATGTGAAAGGGTTATAGAACAACATGGCAAAGTCTGAGGTGGAGGACCCGACAGTTGACACTTCCAGTCCATCTTTATACAGTCAGGTAAATGCAATAAACTAATGTTTTTAAACTACATTGATATTCATATTAACATTAATTCTGATGTCCTAAAATGAAACTCCTTGGGTTCATCAAATATGATGAAGCATTATATTACTGACAGGTGTTTGTGTGTGCCTTATTTCTTGTAGTCATAAATCTTGAAGAGGAATATGAGTGATAATGAGTCTGGCACTTGAAGAAACTGTCCTGTTCTGTTAATCATTACCCACCCACACACACACACACACACACACACACCATGTTGTGAGACGCACACATCCACAAACACACCTGTAACTGTCATTAGCAGCCTCCTTTCCCCTCCGAGATGGAGGAAACATTGGATCAGATGAGTACACCACCAGACGACTTTGCCGTGGTGTCAGTCACCGCTCTGATATCCACAAAACCAGTTAGGGGCGGAAAAGAACTGATGAGCTCCTACCTGGTTCCTGAGAAATGAGAATACACCGGAGACGTGGGTTTGATAGCCCGCTGCTTACAGGATGATGTACAGTGTTTAACACAGAAGCAGACACACACGACCATTTGAATTAGTATGTGCTACCGAGACGTCTGACCTAAAAGAGCCACTAATCATGGGGTGACCTGGCTGTTTGGACAGCCGTGATGAATGATCGTTCCCATGAGAGATAGCACAGGGAAAAGGTAAAGTGGCTTGAGAGAGAGAGAGAGAGAGAGAGAGAGAGAGAGAGAGAGAGAGAGAGAGAGAAGAGAGGTCAGAGTGACCCTGAGTTAAGATGATCCATGTCGGGCCTGTCTTTTTGTAAAGGGCAAAGAATAACTCTTCAGATGAGAATAGTCTTTATCTCTCCCCGATGATACTTACCGAGACAAGTACAGCGTTTTTACAACAACAAAACAAAAAGATAAGAATTATGGATGAGAAATGAAACAGCAAAGCACTTAAACATGGTCAAAAGCAGTAAAAAGATCATCATATAAAAGCAAATCTATCGTAATATTGTAGGTTTAACAGCTTGTTTTAATAATGGTTTTGATTTTATTAGCTTCACAGGCCTTTTGTAATTAAAATAGGCCTATAATTATGGAATATCCCAGCTGACATTGGGCAAGAGGCGGGGTACACCCTGGACAGGTCGCCAGACTATCACAGGGCTGACACATAGAGACAGACAACCATTCACACTCACATTCACACCTACAGACAATTTAGAGTCACCAATTAACCTGCATGTCTTTGGACTGTGGGAGGAAGCCGGAGTACCCGGAGAAAACCCATGCTGACAGGGGGAGAACATGCAAACTCCGCACGGGTTTGAACCAGGAACCCTCTTGCAATGAGGTGACAAGGCTCACCAATGTGTACTACCATGCCCCCCATAGGCTATATATAGTTTAAATAGATAAATCTGTATTTGTTAACCCTTTTAACATTTAGTTTTCATAAATAAGGTTGGATACATAATCTATTTCCACTCTGTCTCAAAGATTCACAAAAATATTGTGTATTATATCATGTAACATATTGACTTTTTGAATAACTAGATTTAAAGTTAAAATAAAGTTCTGTGGGCTTGAATTATGTTTGACTGCACAGTATGACTTTGTACTGACCTGCCAGCGGAAGAAGTTAATGTGACCTTCACTTTTCTAATTTTATATATAACCAGTTCCTGATTTGAGTGGTCTCTAAAGACTTAAAGCAAGTCTGTGCCTGAAACAAAAATATATTAGAAAGTGCAATCATTTACATATTTATTAAGCTGTGTTAGATTGAATTTGTGAGGCAAACTTTTCTCTCATGCCTCCATGGTAAATGAAGAACATCGAAGAAATTCTTGATGATCTGGAGAAAAGGGGAGCTGTGTTTAACACCAGTAAAACTATATCAAAGCATCTGTTTGCAAACTCTCACACAGCTCATACAGTGTAATCTAAGTCCCATTTATTCAGTCACATGCTCAGTACTTCCCAAACACTTGCATTTTTTGCAAAATCTTACCATTTAAAACGCCACATAAATTGTCTCATGCACAGACACATGCAGAAGTATTTTAAACAGTAAAGTTTTAGCAAAAATGCATGTGTTTGGGGTGTATTGAGCACATGCCTGGATAAATGAGACTTGGATTATACTGCACCAGTTGTTTGACAGTTTGTAAATGAATGTTTTGATATAGTTTTGTAACACTGGATGAGTAATTTATATACAAATGATCCATTTTATTGGGTGAAGTATTCCTTTAAACACTGATTATTGCGGTGTCTGTTCACCTTATGTTCTACTTGGGTCACTAACATGACCACAGTGTGCCTTTTTTAAAATGCCTGGCAACAGCAACAACATGTTAGTAATAAAAGAGTAAGCAGGAAATCATTTACAGCACATTACCAATGTGTACACATTGAAAAAGATGCACATCAAACAAACTAAGTCTATGTTAAGGTCAGTTAAGTTAAGTGATACAAGCGTATATAATATTGGTATCAACAGTAATAACTTCAGAATTAGACTTAGAGTGGCAGTCTGTGGCCAGAGGAGGACTTTTGAGTTATCTTTGGAGCCATCAACATCTTATCAGTGTGGTTATGAAATAATCTGAGAGAGCAGATTCCACTTCCAGTTATGATTTTCTAAAGGTTGCCCTGGATTTAGCTATTTGTGCATCACCAAAACAAAATGTTTGAGCCTGTACAACACATGCCACCCTTTATCCTAAAGTATGCATAATTTTTAATATGACATATTCAGGGTTTATTAAAATGTATTTACTTATTTAAAATGCATTAATTGTGTAGTTTCCTTTGAGATACCCTGTGATCATGTAGCATTAAACACAGCCACTAGAGGGCAGCAGATAGAAAGGTTTCACTGTGACTCCTGAATGTTGCGATATTAATCTGCAGAGGGCTGAACACACACACACACACACACACGCACATTATTCAAACTGATGAAAGTTCCGATTACTTCTGATTGATGGCCTGAGCCTGTGTCTTATCAAAAACAGTCTCTGCACTATGGTAAGTGAGGAGACTAAAGCATTAAGCCTCACACATTGAAAATATTCCTGCAGAGCAGATGGGATATTTGTTGTTACCAATTATGTCACAGTGAGCATAGCAAAGTTTCTCTCAGGAGGTGAACGTCTGCATATATTTTACAAGTAACTAAAGCTGCTTGAAAGAGGTGGTGTTGATTGCAAATTATGAAAGTCAGTGTAGTCCAGAATTAAGTCACAAATCAGCAATAAATGTCTCGGTTTTACTCTCAGTGCATTTAATCTACCAATTTAATTTAATGTAAAGACACTCCTCTCCACCACTGGGGATTTCTAGAAGGTGGCTCATGTTCTTATAGTTGCCTCTCCTTCAAAACCGCAGTCTGAAAAGTGTGTGTCACCTGCAGCTGAAATCAAAAGTTGTTTACCTCGGTTGCTCAAGAGCAGGGACTTTCCTTACCTCAGGTGATCTGCAATTTAGTGGAGCGCGCACATTTATGACACCTTTTAATTTGCTATTTTTCAAAGCCTCTCTGACATCAAATGAGGCCCTCACAGCTGATAAGTCAATGTTACTGCTCTCATAATAGCAGGTTATAGGTAGCCAAGATCCTTCTCTTCCATTACAGAGCATCAGTGTGGGAGAGCTTGTCTCCTGCGCTCGCTGAATAATGGTTTTACCACCAATGGGATCATATTTTAGCACAAATATGAAGTCAAACTGGCTTCAACATGTCTAACGCCTCTAGCAGGTGAGAGATTTATTAAGAAATGGGTCAAAGGAAAGTCGTTGTTTTCATTTCACTGGGTGACCATACCTGATGTGGGTGGTCAGGGCTCGGAGGATAGTCTCTACATGCAGACTGTGAGTGTGTGTTTGAGCAGGGAAAAGAAAAGGAGCGAGGTGCTGCCTTTGAGGATGCTCCCTGTGTGACTCCTCTCTCCTCCCTGGACACTGCTTGCTTGTTGTTTCAGTAAACAGAAGGGTCCAGAGATGATCCAAGACAAGCACACAGCCACCGCAGCCCACCCAGGAGCCAAGGTCAGGACCACTAACCTTCAGACACACACGCACACTCTTAACCAAACCAGCCCCACGAATCATTTTCCAGGTTGACCTGGGGGTTTTGGTTTCAGACTGGAACTCATTCATTTTAATGCTTGGGAAAAAAATCCAATCGAACATGATAAATGTTGAATAAAGAAAGCTATAATTGTCTAACACCGGATAACGCTGAACTCCCAATAAAAAATATTTGAGTGAATTATCGGGAAGCTATAAAATTCCGATAGCTAATTACACACACTGCATTTTGACTCCAGTGGCTTTCCCTCTGAACGTTTTCCATCGCCTGAATGTGCTGTGCTTGTCAGTATGACACACCAGTGTAAATATTTGAATATTTATACTAGCAGGAATATTTCTGACATAATTACCACCTTGTCTCTCAAACTTTTGCAGCGGAGCACATGGAGATCCATTCTCACAGAGGAGTTTCAGGGGTAATTATT
Source organism: Epinephelus fuscoguttatus (assembly GCF_011397635.1). NCBI lineage: Eukaryota > Metazoa > Chordata > Actinopteri > Perciformes > Serranidae > Epinephelus > Epinephelus fuscoguttatus. The sequence continues at coordinate 28,518,251 of NC_064757.1, read as the reverse complement.
TCTCGCAGGAGTAATAATACCTACGATTTCTCTCTCTCGTCCAGGACGGAGGTCTTTGAAACTCAAGAAGATAATTCCAACCCTTCATCTTCTCCAAAAAGAGCAGGCTGTCAGCCCAGGGACGGGCCACACTGTCAGCGAGGGAAAGCAGACGAGACCGAAGGAAGAGGGACAGAGGTAGGGAGGATAAAGGAGGATGGAAGGTATGAAGGACAAAGGGTTTCAGAGACGGAGAGATGGATCGAAAAAAGGGAAAAGAAAAGGCCAGTGACTTCTCCGACGGCCCAGTGCTCACATATGGCTAGGCTTTGCTTGTATAGCCTCACTTCAAGGCGAAGGGCCCTGCAAACATAAACAGTAGAGAGGCTGCAGCTGGAGCAGGGAGGCAGCCGCTTGCTTACCGAGACCTCTACACTAAACAATGGATCAAGTGACGCACAGGCCTTTGGCAGTGCAACAGAGACACAGGCGGCTCAGAAAAGCCTTTCTTCCGTACGTTTATATCTCTGCTCTCTCAATATTTACCCCATGGGAAAACACACAATTTTCCGTTCCTTTTGTTCTGAAGGGAGCGAAAGAGACGACCTCCCTCCATCCCTCGTCTCTCCCACCTTCAAGACAGGACAGGTTCAGAGAGGACAAGTGTCTTTTTGTGCAGAATGTGGATATAGGACACTCTATTTTCAGCAATTATGCAGCTCTGTCCAAAATTCCACCACTTACTCACTCCTACAGTTATGTACAGGTGTCGGGGAATGAATAGATTTAAGCTTTCCAATTCATTGATATTCCACATGCACGGCCTAGTTCCAGGCGTGTTGAGGAGAAGCAAACAAAATGAGGATTAGTCTCTCTTACTGTGTGCGTTACTGCATTAGAAACTTGGTGTGTGTGCGTGCGTGTGCATCTGTGTTATATCTCTTTTATGGACGGCACAATGGGGAACGGAAGGGCCCAGGAGCCAGTGAATTAACCCAAATTACAGCTAACAGTTGCCCGGGTAACTGGATAGGAATGAGGGGCAAATGGTGTGTAATTTCCTAATGAAGGGGGGGAGTTCTTTTTTTTTCACATTTAGAGACCTCCTCGGTCTGTTACCGTAACAACAGGGGGACTCTGTACCCCCCCAATGTACTTGTTTGCTTGCTGAGTCACCTGAAAGTTTTTTTCATCGGCCTTAGATACAAACTATTTACCCCGTTCCCTCATAAACACCTATGATGGTCACTTAAGTTCAACTTTTTAATGACACATTATTACAGTTGCCCTGTGGAGAATCACACGCTAATGATACACGTTTCTTAATACTTGTGTGTAGGAGTCAGTGGCATCAAGCGGTGAGGTTTCCACGAAAGCCTTGAGGGGCGAGTGAGAAGGAAAAATCTGGTGATCCACTTTCTGAGTCGGATCTTAAGTGTTTTCTCTCCTGTGTTTATGACTTGAGAACAGGTGATAAGAAAAGCTTTTGCCTGGATAATCTTTCTAACCTCTTTTGTTTTTAACTTCTGTGTAACAGGTAGGAAAAAAGGTGGGTTTTTTTTTTTTTGACAGATTGTAACCAACTCAAATCCTCCTGCAGTCATCCCTGTCTTTACAAGAGAACCTATGGAGGCTGCCTGGGCTACCGTAGAAACATGGTGGTCAAGTCAAGTCAAACTTTATTTATAAAGCACATTTAAAAACAACCTCAGTTGACCAAAGTGCTATACAGTTATTAAAATACAATATAATCATACACAAATATAATAATAAATAAAAACAATAAAGGAAATAGTAAGAGCTCAAAAAAAAAAGAAAAAAAAATGTCTATGTAGATATGAAGAGCTCATTCTACGCTCATGTAAACACAACCATTCATAGTTTCAGGTGATTTTACACTATTGAAAACATAATCATGAATACTATATTTTATATTTCTGCCAATAGATCCTCCCAAACATACTGGACCTTTAAAGGCCCTAAAAACAAATGTTCTCTATCAGCTTCTTACCATGAGTGACAGGATCCCATGGGAACTCAGTCTCCTGCCAAAGTAGGAACAATTTGGTGAGAGATTTCTGTTTGTGTTTTTGTCCTTCCACTGGTTTGAAGTGGCAGGGGCTCAGTTAGCATGGTGATGTCACACACGCCTGTGCACCCATTAGGGTTTAGCATAATTTAAATTAGAAACTGATGACAGTTTGTTATTGTCGAATCTCGTGAAACCCCATCCACACAATCCTGATGAAGTAGATTTGTTTTTTAGCATTAAACTCTTGAAGTCACAGTGAAACTTAAGTTAAATCACCTTCTGTAACATGACAGAGTTTTTCAAGTGATACGGACCTGTGCACACTGCATAGGGCAGTGGTTTTCAAACTTTTTGTACCCAAAGCACACCTGTATTTAGGTTCATAAATATACAGTATAGTAGTTTCTATAATGTGTATGACCACTCTTATCACAACATAAGACAATAAAATTAAGGAAAAAATGAGATAAGTAGCATTCATGGTACTCTTTTTCTTTCAGTAAGTCGTCTTTGCTGGTGCTTTGTTATAATTTGCTCCGTACTCACACTGGCTGGGGCTTTTGATGTGTCACACACTTATAATTCCCAGGCACAAACAGCAACAAATAGGTTCCCCATTAGGTTTTTTTTTTTCATTAAATTGAATTAAATCATATTTTTTAGCAATGGTTTGACTCTTTTACGATACTGGTGGTGCACATAACATCTGATACAGTCAATTAAAAATTAACTCATGGGGTGTTGGTGGCTTAGTGGATAGAGCAGGCGCCCCATGTACAAGGCTTTTGCCACAGCGGCCCGGGTTCGACTCCAGCCTGTGGCCCTTTGCTGCATGTCTCTCCCTCTCTCTCTTCCCCTTTCACGCTTGACTGTCCTATCAAATAAAGGCTAAAAATGCCCTTAAAAAAAAAACAAAAACAAAAAAAAAAACTAACTCATAACTTTTTGTATAGGCCCAGTCGAATATTGCAATGACAAAATCCCTCGGCGCAACTGGATTGGCATCACGGCACACCATTTGAGAACCACTGGCAGAGGGTATATAGTCACAAGCGGGAGGGAGTGCCCAGAAGGTGAACTGGCACCTCTCCAGCTACCAGTTCACGCTCCATATTTTGGTCCGGATAGGGACTTGAACAGGCAACCCTCCGGTTCCCAACCCAAGTCCGTATGGACTGAGCTACTGCCGCCCCAAATGATGAACGATCAGAGTCCCAAATGATAAATGCATGTATACACCCCAAAGTTCCAAACTATTGTATTGTCTTACAGCAAAAGAGAAGGATCCTGCTATAATTAAAACTCAAAAATATATAGTAATTTGCCACAAACCAAGAGATAACTGAACAATGAACACAGAGACACATGACAGAGGATTAGGATTAATTTAAGAAATGTTTTTATGTCTCCGTCTTTAAGAAATAATTAGTATTTTATTTTATTTTTTCTGATACTGTGTTCCATGCTTATTTAGTCATGGACATTTATTGCAGGGGCTTTAATGTTTTATGCATTCATACTAGAACTACAGCTCTTAATCAGCACTCTGCAGACCCTTTTAACACATTGCAGAATGAATGTATTGAAACCTGAGCTAAAGATGACTGGAGGCGCGGGGTCAGCACGGGTCAACCTTCATTCACAGCTTTTAACAAATCAAATCAAACTAAGTGTCACAGTCTGACTTCTGCAAATAAACCTCCATCGCCAGGGCCGTCCCTCCGCCGCTGTCTGACCGTCCAGTTCATAACAGCCTCACAGACACGCAGGATATAGTGGCAGGAAATGTAAACAGACTTCTCATCCTGCTCCTGACACAAAGACAGGAGACACTAATGGGAGAACTAGAAAAACACTTTGCACTCTTTGGTGGTATTTCTCATGACTCTTTCACGGTACGGCAAATTGGACCACGGCGTATAATAAAATAAAATACAATCATGAGGCTGACTTGAGACATTGTCACCGATCACTCATGGGGGGTTGTGTGTCTCACTCCAGATCCTTGACAGAATCCCGCAGTTAGCATTACGGATAAGAGAGCTTTGTTCGCCACTGAGCCATGTTAGCCGGCCTCCATTAGCCTCCAACCACTGTCAGTCAGCTGGCGAGCCTTTCTTTTGTCAGTTAAATGCTAAGTCGCTCTGCTATCTCACTTGAACCAGACTATGACCACAAAAAGACAGATAGGGATCTGCAAATCTCGGTTGTGGGTGAAACAGACAGAGGAAGGCAGCGAGGGAAGGGCTTGGGGGGATGGGATAGGAGAAAGGGCTTTTTATTCTCCTCCGTCTATGATTTGAACAGGTGTGACAGATGTGTGGCCTCAGAATATGTGTGTACGATAGTCATGATCTACCACCCAGAAGGTCTGCACGCACAAACACACACACACACACACACACACACACACACACACTGCTATTTACCGAGCTACATGTTCTGTCGAGGCACGCAGTCCTTTCTCTTGTTTATAGATCGCTATCAGCACTTTCTCATTTCTGCTAAACAGAACACAACACTTCCTCAGAGCAGCTCTCTTTGGGGCTCTATTTACTTCAGTGTAACAGCTGAAAGAGGTCGGACACAGCTGTGAGGGTCAGCACATGCATACACACTCACTTAGTGTTCACATTAAAGCTATAACTTTGATATGTCACCTAACTTTTTTGTGCTTTTTTTGAAGTGGTGCAAATTATTCTGTCACCACAGTTTGAAACACACTTCACCTAAAAGCGTGAGAGGACCAGGGTGGATGGATGGGTGTAAAAATGACCCCCATCCCTCCTCTCCCTGCTCCACTAAGTCTTCAACTGCTTATTGTTATTTCACTAATAGCGCAGCAGCTTCCACTCTGAGGGGCGTTTGCGGCACAACTGAGCCCAAGCCACATACGATCAGATTACTGTGCGCAACACTGTGCAGGGAACCCACACCACATACACAATATGAACACTCTCATGGGAAGTGGGAGGCAGCGAGGTGTTCAGAGTGACGGGGACGTTAACAGCCATTAGGGAGTTTTAAGTGATATCTCTGCAGGGCCACCAGCAGTCCCCCGGTGGCAGTTGTGGTATCGAATAACGATAATGGCTAATGCTTACAGCGGGATGGGTTTTCTCTGTCATCCACTTATCATATTAAGTGCTGCAGTTTGAGCGTTGACACTGACCTTTAACTATATATCCACATAAGAGGCATAAACTCATTTATATAGTTAATTTCACCAGTTTTATAGAACATGGGAGCTGAAAAGATGAGTTCATCAGCAGATAATTAACCTGTAATTAATAAGATAATCAACTAACTGAGTTATTTTTCAGGCAATAAAGCACAGCATTTCATGGTTCCAGTTTTTCAAATGTAAGAATTTGCCAGTTTCCTCGTAGTACCATTATTAACTAGGGTTTTAGCCCTATATAGGAGTGCAGGAATGAGTCCTGAAATTTGGAAATTAGTTAGCATTTTTGATTCCCTCGTCTCAAAGTCAGTGGGTTAGATGACTGAAATAAGGTGGGTTAAAATATTCTCACATTTTGTTCCATGAAAAAATACGTCAGTAAATACCACTGTCATGAATTTTGAAGGCTTTACATGTCTTAAAAATGGTGGTATCCAAGTATGTCTGTAGCCTGTTTATAGCCCATCATTAGCTTTTTACTTCTGGCAAGAGTATTAACGCTTCCTAAAACTGGTATTCATTTGTGGAGATTATTTAGCTGAACAAACCATGCAATTATCAGTAATTCTTGTTGGCAACAAAGCTTTTTTTTCTGTAATAATCCAATGGACATCCCACTGGCTTTTTGTGGAGGGAATCAGGGCAACACTAACTTCCATGTCATTCTACAAAAAAAACACAAAACAAAATCATCCCTGAACCACTCTATTACATATTTACAACTTACCATTGTGATTTTTTTTTTTTTGCCTCAATTTTTCCACTTTTTTTTTTTAAGATGAAGAAGTAAATGCCTCCGTGATGACACATCAGAGCAGTGGCTCCCAACTGGTGTGTTGTGATCCAAAAGTGGGTCACGAGTCCATTCTGAATGGACCGCAAGTGACTCAGGAACGTGTTGTTTGTAAAAAACACACTGAGTTGGCACAGAGCTTTTATTTTGAAGTGCTGTTTCCTGCTGTAAAATGAGTGAATAATGGACAGCTACTCAGCAGAGACAGCAAACTAGCTCAACGACATGGCCAAACACAAGCATGACAATGAAAATATTAAAACATGTGGACCTTAAACTAATGACTGAGAAGACATCTGGACCCTGAGACTGAACCAGTTGGGAACCACTGTATTAGACTGCTCCCTCGTGGACTGTGTGTTAGGTCAAAGGAAAAAAGAGAAATAAAGCAATAAATGATGCAATGACGTCCATAAAATATACAAAGGTTTAAATTCCTAGAGTGATTAACACCCTGTTGATTAAGTAACAGTTATGCTAGTAAGCCAATTATTCAGTAAACACTAAATATTTTTAAATAACTACAGTAATAAAATATTCTAAAAAGGTACAAACTTTTAACAAATATTAAATATCTGCAGCAAGAAAACCTGCTTTAAATCTCCATTCAGGTCTTTTTTAACCATCTTCCTTAAAACTGTGAAAGTTAAAGGTGTAAAATAGAAAAATAAACTAAAATAAAAATTGTCTCTCCTGTATTATTTCTTCCACAGGAACTTGTCATTAGTCTTCCAGAGATTTTTGCTCTCCTCTTCTTTAGATCTACCTCTCGCTGCAAACTTAGCGCTGATGCAAACCCGCTGCACTTCCGCCGGGTCTGTTAACCTGTTGATGCTCTCCTCGTTACCCTCATTCAGGATGTCCCAGAAGTCTCTGCGACTGCTCTTTGACACCAGCGGGTATGAAGGTGGTTTGCTCGACTTTGGAGAGGTCAGAGAGTCTATGCAGCCTGCTGAAGGAGAATCAGTCCTGACAGTTACTCTGGATGGAGACGGCGTAGTGACACACGTGCTTATTGAAACGGAGGAGGGTGCAGGGGGTGTTTTTGGGGTGTCCCTCTGTTGTGCACCCCTGGGTTTGGGTTTTAACAGGTCGTCAAGGATTGAGGTGTCTCCTATCAGATCTGTGAGGAGGGAACGGTGACTGGAGGCGGAGGTGGATGTGCCCCGCGCAGGAAGGGAAGGGGTCTGGGGATTTTCTCTCTGGCCTTGAAAAGTCTCGCTGGTCCTGGAAGACAATTTTTGCTCCCGCTCCTGCTCCCTTCCCTGTCCTGTGGGTTTGGATAACGCGGTGGACCTGCCATGGCTGAGGTCCGGAGAAGAAGGGATATCTCTGTCTGCGCGGATCAGGAAAGCAGCAGCCTCCCCAGACCCCAGACCACTGCTGCTGGCCTGCTCCAAGCCAAGACCACCACCAGCTCTGAAGGCTCCAGAACTAGAAACACTACCCCTCTTTGTCCTCTTAGGTCCTCTGGCACCGCAGGCTGTCTCCTCCTGCTCCTCTGACTCAAGGCTCCGAACATCACTTAGAGGTTCTGGGACATTCCTTCGTGGGATCTTTTGCTTTCTCTGGGGTGATGGAGCATTACTTTGTGGCTTTCTAGGCTTTGTCTGTGGCGCAGGAACATTGTTTTGTGGGGTTTTGGGCTTAGTTTTAGCTTCAGGATTCCTTTTAGTGTACTTAGGCTTTCTCTTGGCTTTTGGAGCATCCTTTTGTGGGGTTCTGGTATGTGTGTGAGATTTTGCGGCTGTTTTGGTGGATGCTGAAGAGGTAGGAGCTGAAGAGGAGGAGGCCTGTGCTGAATCAGGTTGTGGGAAGTTGTTTGTGACTGTACTGGTCAGGTCAGGGTGGTTCTGTGAGGTGTAATACTTTCGAAGCCAGGCCAGTCTGTGGGTTGAGTTTCCACTCAGAATCTCTTTTGCAAACTGCTGGACTGAGGGATAATTGAACGTTTGTGACATTTCCTCCAGCTGCTGCCTGCGCACAAAGGACAAATGAGTGTGACTAAACATGCATGCACGTTCTCGAAAAATGCGAATGGTTTTATAACTAATATCATCTGCTAAATTTAACAGCATATTCAGACACGTACAGTTAGCATGAGGCCTGAATTTGGCACATGTGAGCATACAGTAAGGTACTTTAAATCACACGTAAAATAACGTCTTTAAAAAACCACAAGGCCTATACTATTAATCAGATATTCTGCGGGTCTGTCAGGCCTAGCCTAAGATGAATAGTTCTCCACATATTCAGGCTCATATCCAGACAGCCGTGCAGTATGAGGTGTTTTTCCTCAGCTCCAAGGCAGTCATTAAAACTTTGGTCTAACCAGACTCGGGGACAGAAATACTTCAAAGTCGCTAGTGGTACAGCAGCATTATGGTGGTGTTATTACCATTTGTGGCTTTCACTGGAAAAACAATAAATAAAAGCAACTGCAGTAAAACATGACGCGCATGTGGATTTAAATCGTTAAACAGCGAGGTTAATTGAGGAGATATCAATATAACTAGTGTGTGTTTTCACTCCCTGGTGAGCCTCTGGGCAGAGATACAGCCTTCCCCTTGGGAAGTGAGATTGGACCCATAAAGGTGTCTGTGTGTCTGTATATGAGTGTTTGGGAAGGTAGGGGGCGGAGGTGATACAGCAGGACAGAGTTGTGTGTTTGAGCACCGTGTGCCTGTATGTGTGCGTAAATGCTTGTTAGGACGTGTGTGTGTGTATATCAGTGTGGGTTTGGAAGTCCTCGGGCAATCATTTTTGGTTAGTCTCAGGAGGGCTGCGGTTGTGGAAGGGGAAAACTCCTGCACTGTTGGGCCTGAACATAACTGGGTAATCTTTGGCATGATGCTGGGAAATAGGTGGAAGGGAAAGCTCAGAGGTGGTCTCTCGCTAAACGCACATACACACACACACACACACAATTCCTGAGGCCCAGGTGGGGGCGCTCAACACTATATTTGTGGTAAGTTTTGGCCTGCTTCCCAACACTGCCAGGAATTCCTCTCTCTTCCGACTTCACTCTTTACACCCCCTTTCCCCCGTTCTTCCACTGGCCTCGTTTATTCTTACTCAAACCTTACAGGCCCCCTTATTTTAAAGGAATACTTCACCTTTCAAACGTCCATTTATATGTCAGCTATTCACCCCATATTACGTCGAATTCATGCATAAAATTTAAAATAAGAATTCTTGATGAACTGAAGTAATAGCTGACCGTGTTCAAAAAAAGTAAAACTACATACCCCTTCAACCCTTCTCTTGGTAAATCCATCATATCTCATAATCTACAATCCGCTCTTTTTCTAAATCTCTTCCTCTCAGCTTTTTTGCGTTATCCAACTACTATCGCCTCCGTTCTTTTCTCTTCACCTCACCTCGTCTGACACCCTCTCAGTACCTGCATATGGCTTGGGGCGTCTCTCCAATGATGATGGTGGTGTGTCTGTTGTGGAGCACAATCTTGGTGCTGAAGGTGACAGGATGGTCCGCACTGGGCTTCTCAAGTGTGACAGTCGAGGGGAAAAGCTCACTGTCTGGTTGGCTCTGTGACAGGCTCTGGTACAATCAAACGAGATGTGGAGCACACCAAATAATTACACTTTGAAAATCAAATACCTCTAATCCAAAAATCAAGACAAAGAAGTCCAGAGACCTTATTATGAATCAAAACTGAGCTATTGTCAAGCTAAGAACCATGTGTGTTTGGAGTCACTTGTGTCATAGTAAGCATGTTTGTCTGATACTGGCGAGCCTCACTCTGCATGCCAATATATAATTGCCAGGCACACTTTGGTAGAAAACAGGTCTAAATGACAATGTTTACAGCGAGGCCTGTGGATTATTGAGTAATCCTGTCAAGGTTTCTGAAAAAAATATATTCCTGGTAAGTTTTTCAAATGTAATTTGATTTATCTAATCTAATTTGTACGGTGGTGGATGAGGGCAAATGTGCTACAACGGCCCAAAACATTTCCATGAAAGAGAAAAATGTTTTTCATAATACTGGGAAAGACTAAGGCCAAACATAAAAAAAGAATAAGTTGCTTTTCATGTCACCTCCTTACTCCACCTGTCTTTTCTCTTGAAAAACAAACTCTCGTCTGGTCTTTTTCTGGGGTTGAAAATCAAACTCAACCACTTAGCCTCTTTTGTTTTGACTGGGTAGGCGGTTTTTTTCTGTTGCACTTGTTTTTGGGGTTTGTTTTTGACTTTGCACGTTTCCATTGTTGTATTTGTTTTAGACTTTCACATGTGGTTTGGAATTGTCATCGTTTCTGAAGCTGCAGCATGTTCCTGCTTGTGGAAATGTTTCGGGCTGTTGCAGCGCGTTTTCTCTTGTCGGCCACAATGAATTTGGGAAGGCGAGATAAATGCCAGGGTTCACACACATTTTCATGGAAAAAAAACTGCAAAACTTTTTCACGACTTTTCAGGAACCCATAGTAATTTTATTTTACTTTGCCAGCTCGCCCAGCATTTTTCAAACAAATCAAATTAAGACTCTATTCAAACATAATTTCAGTTAGCTGTCATAAAAGCAGGGAGAGACGGCATGTGGGAGGAAAATGAAGAAACCTACATGATGGTAAACAAAACGTTACGTCAACAGCTACAGAAACACACAACAAAAATCCATAACTTCCCAAAACTACCAATGATTTTTTGAAATTCCATGACTTTTCCAGGTTTCCCATGGCCATGAGATCCCTGACAACCATAAAATTACGTTTACAAGTCTAAACCAGATCAATGTTAAAGCAGTATGTACCTTGTCGATGTCTAGAAGGTGATTGGCCGGAAGCTGAGAGTTTATCTTTCGCTCAAACACGTCTCGTACAGCAGCTCTGCTGATCCGCTGCTCTGCTTTGCTCCCTCCCACCACACGCTGGTTAGAATGGGTGTACACCACCTCATTTACACCACCTTTAAACAGAAATATACATTAATGTTGAAATGAAGTTAAAAAAAATTAGCAGCATATAAAAAATAAATATTGAATCTGACCTAGCACACTGTCGATGGTTACATCCTTTCCTTTGGGTGCTGAAGATGTCTGACGTTTAAGACTTGTAAATGAAACAGCTTTGGGCATCCCTGCTTGTCTCTTTGTCGTGTCAGTTGTTGCAGCTCCTGTAGATCTCCCTTTCTTAACAGGAGTGTGTTCCTCGTCGGAAGATGTGAATGTCTCTTTGTCTTCTGTGTGTTTGGATCTGGCCTTGCTCCTAGCTTTAGCACTTTGCCTTTTTCTATTGCCGTCTGGCCCTCCTCTCCCACTGTCACCTCCTCTGCTGTGTGAATTTAAAGCGTCCCTCTTGGGCCATGTCTTTGCGTCTAAGTCAAAATCCTCAGATTCATCTGAGTAACCCTCAAAGCGGGACACTTTAGGAACTGGAGTTTTAAGCTTGTAAGGTTTCTTTTTGTCTGGTGAGGAATTTTCATCACTCTCCTCATCTACAATTTTCTTATCTACCCACCCTTTCAGGTCCTGTCTCTGTCTTACAGCATCATCGCTCTGCTTCAAGAGAGAAACCCTCTCTGGTCTCCCCCCATCTTTCTTCTCCCTGTCTTCTCTGTCTGAACCACTGGTGAAGTCCCAGGTTTTCTTTCCTAACTTAGGGAGACAGACTGCACCATTTCTTGCATTGGAGCTCTTGCCGATGCCAGAGGAGGTACCCTCCATCTTTTGATCCTCAGCACCTTCCTCAGACGGGCTTTCTTCTATATCCGTACTGCTGTCCCCTTCTGCTGACTCTGGTTTTCCTTTGACCCTTTCGAGGAGCCTGGAGAAACCGTGCTGGAAGAGACTCATTCGACCAGGACCGGTGGTGTCATTCACACCCCTGCTGCCATCCACTGCATTGAGGTTTGACACCTTTCTCTTTAGTCCCTTCACCTCCTCATCCTCTTCACTCCCACTGCTGAAGTCCAACACGCCTATGGCCATCTTTGACGCATCTCTGTACTCCTTGGCAGGTTCCTTCGGAGCAGGGCCGTCTGCAGAGTCTCCAGGTGCCTTAAATAAAAAGGTGGAAACAAACAGCTAAAGCAAAGTTCAGATTGACAGATAAGTACAGATTTGCATAACAGATGTGTTAGTCAACTAGTCAATTAAATGTTGCTACCCTCGCTAGTCCGCATCAGATATATTAGTCAGTTAAACATATTTGGATGCCCAGATTGGCGTACAAGAGTAACCAGGAGCTCTGATCATCAACAGCTCTTTCTCCCCCTCCCTGTCTCCTTCCCAGACAAACACAAAAACACAAGTTCAATCTCAGACTTGCAAGCACAGAAAGTACGTACTAAGGCTTGTTATTAGTTGGACGTACTGTTTAAATTTCTGTTTAAATGTCAGGGAAATTTACTGTTAGGAACATCCCTAATTTGTAGGTCTGCCCCTGGAGTAAGAATTTTCCTAGTCGACCAATAGTCGTCATTTAGGGCCATTAGTGGACTAGTCGCCTGCATGTTTACGATATCGATTTCATTATTAAATTATATATTTTGGGCGGGGCAACACAATGGTTTGAGTTCAAGTAACACTGTTAACACTGTGCTACATTACAGAGAAATACAACACCGTACTAATGAACCTTCATTAATATAGGCCTATATTTTATCTACAAGTGCACGTCACACACTGAGCGAGCCGCCTGTCAATGACGCTGTCTGCAAAGCAGTAATGATTGTGCTAAGTGGCTAATGGGCATGTAGCTACTTCCATGTTTCAGATGATACGTCATGTTTGTAGTCGACCAATGAAGATGAGTTTACATATCACCTTGGGTTCGTCCTTCACCTTCTCAAAATGATCCCACACTTTGGATTTCCTGCCTGACATGTTATTAACTAGCCTGTGGAATAACCGCAGGTACCAGCCCTGGAAATAAATGTGACTCCTGTCTGACTGCTGAGCGTGACCACTTCCTGTGTCTGTCCTTTCAAATTAAATTCCCACGTGGTCCAGTCATGTAGGTTGTGATTTATTTTGACAAGTCGCGGCTCCTGATAGAGTTTCCCGTTTGTTTCTTTTTTTCCGTGACTAAGCGATCAATGAAATCTTGCCGACTAATGACCTTTCAGGTCTACTAACGTTTGGTCGACTATTAGGGGGCAGCCCTACTAATTTGCACAGAGAGTGGTACAAAGTAGGTTGTGTGAGAACAAGAAATTGATGCGAAACTTCAAAATAAACTGTATATTTGCAGCGTGAGAAATATTTGGCTACAAAAATTGCACCAAAAGGCTACAAATTCCTCAATTCCCTTGTTAACGTCATCTTGTAGTGCGGACCAGCCCGTGTGAACTTTTATCGTGTAATACAAAACAGATGTTTGCAACAATAAATCATAATAAACATCAATGTGACACATGCCCTCCATCATGATGTAATATGAAGAAAACAAAGGGGTCATAACATTTCCTGAAGCTTTATGGCAGCGACCACCAACAGCGATTCCAATTTCACAAAATTTGCCAACTGGATGACTCCTCCGCAATTCTGCTGCGCTCGTGTGCATGTTGGTGCGTATACGCCTCGAGTCTCTCTCTGTGCGTGTAAAGGCACCCCAGTGTATTCTGTATTTTTGAAAGAATCTGAAAGGCCTCGGTGGAGCAGCAGCCCTGTAAAAAGGACCTGGCTGGGAACAGGATGATAAGGGGTATCACTGTGTAAATAAATAGCTGAAAAGCAGAAGACAGACTTCAGTGTGGTCTGCTCCTTCCATTAGGACAGGCAAGTAATTACAACCAGCTGTTTCACACAGCATCAGAGAGAAAGTGAGAAGCAGACAAAGACAGCCTCATCCTTTAGTTTTCCTACAACACAAAATAATGAGTGTGAAAATGGCTTTAAAATGATACTCCACCCAAAATCTATGGCATTGTGGCTTTTTTATGTGAAGAAAATTAAATATTAATATCCTCTGCACTTGAAAGCATTGCTGTAAAAAGTCTGTAGTTCTCACACTGACAGAGAACAGGAGCGGAGGTCAGCTTCAACTCAGTCAGTCACTATGGACTCCAATTGTTACAGGTTTTCATGGCAAAAAAGCAATGAAAAAACTTCCATACAAACTTCTGAAAACACTAAACTAATGCTCAGTATGTTGCAAACACTCACAGTTTAGGCCAAATACTACTTTAAGAGCACTTTTCAATCTGAGGAGGATAATAATGTGACATGAACGCAGTGTAATGAGCCATATTTTGCTGAAAATATGACGATTAAAACTGAAGTGGTTTGAGAGATTTCCAGGTTTAAAGCTTTTTCCCACTATAAAAAAAATCAATCTATTGTAACTTCCTGAACTCAAGCTAACCACAACTCCTGTGAGGAAACCACAAACTTTTTACTGCTACCTTTACAAAGCCTACAGCAGGGTGAGTATGTGATACTGACAAGGAAGATTTTCAGCACAGTATCACTTTCTCCATGTTCTTCCTTTATAAAGTAGCATTACTGATCTCATTTTGACATTTTTGTCCAAGTAGATGCTGTTTTTACTTGTAAATGGGACATTTTTGGATAAACTCCTCGAAGAACAGGAAGATTACAAGACAAAGAAGAATCGAGGAAGCAATAAAGAAAAGAGTTTGAGCTGAAGGCAGAGAAAGTTAAATGAGACTGCATGAATGGGTTGAGTGACAGACAGGAAGGTCCCTGTTTGAGGTATCGACTCTTTCACGTGGGAATGCGAGGATGAGTGGGCCGCCTGGGAGAGCAGATGGAGAGAGGGATGGGAAGATGAGTCCCCTCGAGTTCTGGGTCTCTGAGAACGGCAGAGTTACTCACGCTAACTCCCTTCGTCTCCTCCTCCTCCTTCTCCTCGCCTGTGTGTGTGCTGCTTGTCATTACACCAGCCTCCACTTGTCCTTCTCGCTGACAGGGAGAGCAAAAGTGAATCACACGTTAATCAAAACATAACCATATTATTGTAAACCATGACATTACAATCATCAACAAAAACTTTGTTATCTTTCACATTCATTTTTTCTAGGCAATGCATGACATTTTTTTGAGTATTAGGCATGTTCTCTACATCAAACCAAAAACACTTTGAGCGAAGGACCTCCATTACTAATCCATATAAACACATAAGAGTAAATTCCAAAGAATAGAAATAAAGCAAAAGTTTAGTTGACTGTTTTGTAAGACCTGTCCCACACCCCTGGTGATACGAGGTAAATTGAGACAGTGGAACGCATCATAATGAAACAGTAAGTGTGTATCTCACCTCTAGTATCTTGCGGGTGAGGCAAGTCCCTTGGGTCTGCAGCCTGAAGAGGTTTCTTAACCCAAACAGCTCCCCCTTATAGACACCATTCACTGCCTCAAAATACCGCCGTGCACTCTCCTTGCCCACAACAGAGCTCTGCAATTGCTGGAAGATGGGACAAAGGCACGAATTAAGTATTTTTATGTCATTCTTTGATTTGTGTGTGTGGTTATATTAATCCAGTACCTGTTTGTAAACTTGTCTGAGGTAGATAACCTCCTCTACAGTCCCCAGTGAGATCAGCCTAAGAACAGTCACATCCCTGCACTGGCCAATACGATACGCCCTTTAGAGACACAAACATATCAACACACAGGTATCATGCATATAAATAGTAAAAATGATCTATGTTTATGTTTTGAAATCAGACAGTGTATATGATATCAGTCAGGATATGACTAGGTACAAATGATGCGCGGGTCAACCCACAGACTGCAGGCTTTATCATCAGCATTACTGCACTAAGGCTTTCTGTTATTCTGTTTTGACCAGGAAAATCTGTTGAAGTCCAACATATTTAAATGTCTGCTGTCGTAATGTCCGCTAAAAATGTTTGTTAACGTGTCCAAAACAGCAAGCAAGTGTGTCTCTGTCCTAAGTGAATCTGTTAAACATGCACTTCTGTAACATCATGGAAACAAACCACTGTATGGATAAGCTGTGTGCTCCTGTAAACAATCCAAGTAGGCTATCAGCTGACCACTCGAGATTATTCAAAAGATGTAACCGCTTAAAACAATGGTTCCCAACTGGTCCAGCCATGAGATCCAGATTTCTCCTTAGTCATTAGTTCAAGGTCCATAGAGTTTAATATATTCAGAGTCATACTTGTGTTTGGCCATGTCGTCGAGCCAGTTTGCTGTCTCTGTTAAGTAGCCGTCTGTCTTCCACTCACTCTACAACAGGAAATGGCACTTCAACATAAAAGGTTGTTCTGGGAATTCACTGTACTTCAAAAATTAAGTGTGTTTTCTACTAAACTGACATGTTCGCGAGTCACTTGTGGTCTATTAAGAATGGACCCGTGACCCATTTTCGGACCACGACCCACAAGTTGGGAATGACCGACCTAAAAGATGAGTATTGGGAAGTATTCGCTGTCTTTAATACTGTGATATTTACTGGAAATGACGTACAGTACAATATAGCTAATAACAAGTAGGTCAACGCTTGAAACCTTCAGCTCCAGTTTGTGTCTGCAGTTTGGGTCATTGATTATGCATGTGTTTACAGGCCGGGCTGGTGAGGGTTTTAAAAAATCCTGACCTGCACATCACTAGTAGTTACGTTATACTGGAAGCTACAGCTGCTTTTTGAAGCCAGTTAAGTGAAGCAGTGATAGCTTAACATGCATGATAAGATAAGGCCCACAACCTACCTGTCAATAGCTTGGAGGTCACTGGCTGGGTTCCACGTGGGGTCAAAGAGCACTACCACATTGGCCCCTACAAAGTTAAGACCAAGACCACCTGCCCTAATGAAACATAGAGCCAGTTATCAGCAGTTTCAAGGTTCTGAATACTGAAAAAAGCACCACTAGGCTTAAAATGTAAATGTGAAATCTAATTGTTATTGTTCAACTAACAAGGTGGAAACCAGGCAGAGGTTGATGTGAGAGGAGTTGTTGAACTCTTTGACGATCTGGACTCTCTCTTTCGATTTGGTGTTTCCATCCAGCCTGCTGTAGTCCAGTCCCTCTGCCATGCAGTAGCTCTCCAGCACATTCAACAGCTGACAGGTTCAAAACACAACAAACAATTGTGAAGGGTTCAAAGCACATGAATAAAAACTGACATCTCTGCATGTAACATGTGAATTCACTTATTGTCAAGATTGAAGATTTTGACTGAGAAATAAAATGTAAAAACTAGACAAATATTTAATAAAAAATAAACAGAATTTCCCCAGGCTTGTATATTTATAGATATACTATACGGGTAATACTGAGTCTTGTACAATCAAAACTGTATGGACTAAAAAAGCAAAACATAGGCCATGAAAATATGACCTCATAGCAGCCAGAAATGTTATCATAATGTCTCGGGTGACAGCGACCATTAGGTTCTGCAGAGTCTAATTATCTTTAAAACTCTAATGGCCCCCACTTATAAAACCCCAAGGCTTACCTATTAATGTATGTTATGAGAAAACCATGTCTCCTGCTACTATTTTTTCTGTAATCAAGTCATCTGCTCTAAAAGCAGTGGCAATTAAGGGTGTGTGTTCAAGGCTGTTGTTGTGTTTAAAAGTTGAATGGATAGTGTAAAGCTCTCAAACCAACAAGCGTATTCCCATTTTAGATAACATTGCTTTGAGCATCAAATCATTTTTCGACGGCGAAAACACCTCTTCATGCTGCTCATCCTAATCTAACACTATATATCTGTGCACTCACACATGCAAACACACAGACACACTAAAAATCGGATTTCTATAAACACACAAACGCAGCTCTCACCTTGGTTGAGAGGGAAAAAAGAAGTACTTTATTTCTCCTTTGCAGGTAATATTTCAGCAGCTTCTGTAAAACCTGAAAGGAACACAGATACATTGTTTACCCACACTGAAACAACCCATAATGCTCAAGTTCCTGAGCCTTTGTTCCAAAATTGTACCTTCATCTTTCCACTGTACATCGGGTCCGACAAGGCCTCAAATGCTTCATCTTTGCATCTCTGCATAAAGTCTGGAAACTTTTGAAATACCTCTGCACAAATGGCAGCCACATACCTTTCCTGGAAGAAACAAATGAGTCATATTAGTGAACCAAACACATAACTAAAAGATGTCCAATGAACTAAGTCTGGAAAAACTGTTTTTACCTGCATCTTGCTGGTGCCTGCGGTGGACTGAAGCAGTGCTACATGGTTGGCAACCTTCCTCAGTATGGCCATGTAACTGAAGTACAGCGTCTTAATTTTTGCACCTTTTGAGTTTCTCTGCAATAAAATAGATTTTTTTTCCCTCAGAGTGAATCCTTAATTATTTCAACCTTATGAAAATTTTCCAAAAATGTAATTCAACTGCAATAATCCTTCCCACATTTAATATGGACCTATAATGCTTATTTTCAGGTTCATACTTGTATTTTGGATTTCTACAGGAACACGTTTATATGCTTTAATGGTCACTTAAACACTTTATTTCTTTATACTGTCTGTGCTCGAACAACTGAGCTCACCCTCTGTCTCAGAAGGCTCCGTTTTGGCGCCTGTCTCTTTAAGCCCCCTCCCAAAAAAAGCCCAGTCTGCTGTGATTTGCATCTCTGCACCGTCGATGCAGCTGGGTGAATGACTGTCATGGAGAATGGCGGCCCTTTCTCCAATTAAAAATCACCAATGAAAGCTTCTAAACAGAAGCAGACAGGACCCAGCCGGAATATGATCCGAAATCGAGGGGAAATTAATAACATCAGCAACCAAGATTACAGGTTTCCCTGACATTAGCATGTAGCTACATGTAACAGTGTAGACTATGTAGAGTAAACATTTGCAGCAGCGTGCCTGGATATAAAGAAATCCATTACGAGCCCATGTCATCTTGTCTCGGATGTAGAGGGAATTTACATTTACATTTACCGCATTATTTGAAACCCTGGCCACATTTAACATGAGCATCCAATAAGGAAAAAGCATAATCGGTCCCCTTTAAATATTCTGGATGATGATAACAAGCTCTGATATTGTGCTTTTTCAATTTCACTGCACTACACTGTATTTAAAAAGCAGAATGCAGACGTACTGCTTGGATAACTAAAGGGACAGTTCACCTAAATCACACAAAGCTTATCTTCCCTAAATGTTTGTCTGATTTAGGTGATCTGATCCTGCTCACATAAGAGTCAAAACTAAGATACACTTAATTAATGTCAGAACCGAACACCTACAACTGAGTTGAACTTGTTACAATACACAGCATACAGAAGCATGCAACAATAAAAAGCTGTGAACCTACTTGATAGCAGCAGCTTCCGCGGGTTTTTCCACTTTGACAGTCACATTTCTCTGAAGACCTCAGCAATAACGTCACATCATCACTGTCCAGCACCGTCTGATACACGCTGCGCTGAAAGTCTGTCAGAGTGCAATACACCACCTTCGAGAAAACCAAACACAGAGTTTCTTTGAAGGTTGCTTTAAGACGTCATAGACCTTCATCTGAATATTACGATGATGGAATATAGTCATGTAGATGGAGAATTGTGAGTTTCCAGAGAACAGAAGAACCATTAAAGTGATAAAGTCTGGTCTGACTTCACCAGTCTCACCCTGTCATCCTTCTTAGGCAGCTGTTCCTTGATAAGAGCTTTAGTTCTTCTGAGGAACAAGTGGGAAATCTTCCTCACAAGGGCTCTGACAGTCTTCCTCCCTGTGGCTAGGGCACGTTTGGTTGCACTGTGCTTCTGACCATGCTCAATAGGATCTGAAAACTTGTTCTTGAAATGTCCTATGTTGCCAAGACAACCAGGTATGGCCCTAAATAGAATAAAAAAATATATGAAAGCTGTTAGGAACTAATTTTCAGACCAAAAGTTGAAACTACAGGGCATAAGATGATTGAGATCTGTTTCTGAATACGCAAATGACAAATGTGTTGTAACATAAAAGTTTCTTAACCCACCAGTCCATGACACACCACAGCTCCTCAAGGTTGTTCTGTAAGATGGTGCCAGTCAGGCCGACTCTGATCTGGTGAAATAGCAGAGTGCATAGCATGAAAAGCAAAGTCCACATACAAAGCTAGGTTAATTATTTTGTTAGCAGTTTATCACTTTGGTGGTACAATTCAATAAACTTTAAATAAAGCATAGAAGAAAACCACTTGTGCTGGAGTAGAATGTAACTAAGTACATTTACTCAAGTATTGTGCTTAAGTAATTTTGGGGTACTTGTACTTTACTTGAATATTTCGATTTTCTGCTAATACAACTAATAAAATATGATGTATTATTATAGATTAAACTAAGCAGCAATATATGAAGTAATTAAAATTACCTTTATCTTTGCCAGCTGCAACATTAAAGTGATGAACACATTAATGCTTCAATGATTATAGTCTAATAATATATAATATTATGAAATGGGCCATTCTGCATGATGAGTACTATCACTTTTGGTGCTTTATGTATATTTTGATGCCAATACTTTTATATTTTTACTTGAGCAAACCTGTAAACAGAGTATTTCTACACTGTAGTATTATTACCTTTACTTGAGTAAAACATCTGAGTACTTCTTCCGCCTGTGCACTTGAGGACAGACATTAAAGTTCTTAATGACAAGCACCATCAGGGCTCTCCACCATCAACAAACCCTCACTGAGTCTAATTACAGAAAAAAATAATAAGACATAAGACATAATATAAAGCTCTCTGGGGTGTGCAGTGTCCTTGCCGCGGCGGAAGTGGATTCAGTTCGAGCCCAGGGCCCTTCTCTGTATGTTGTCCCCTCTCTCTCCCCCATTCACTTTTGAAACTGTCCTTTCATTAAAGACAAAAAAAGCCCAAAATCTTTTAACATAAAGTTCTCTGACCTTACATGTCAGATTCTTCATGGCCTGAGTGATCTGAGAGTTAGGATTTTTTATCTTGTGGGCCTCATCCACAATCACAGCCGACCAGTCTATGCTGCAGAAAGGGCAAAGGTAGATTTTAGTCACAGAAAAAAAAAAAAAAAAATTAAACAAGGAGCATGTATTGTGTGGTGTTTGTTGCCTGTGTGTGTTGAGCATGGTTCTTACTTATTAAACTGATCCAGACAAAGGCGCAGAGTCTCATAGGTAGTGAGAGCGATCTCAATGCGTCCCTTCCTGATGCGAGCCAACTCTTCCTCTTTTTTCAGACCGTGGACCACCACACACTGGAAGTGACCCCACGTGTCCAGTTCCTCTTTCCAGTTATAAAGCACTGACAGCGGGGCCACAATGAGGAACACCTGGACCAGATCATGGAAACACCAAATCAATGCTCATATCTGTAGCTGTACACTATTGCTGCACATCATTGAATGCATCTGGTATTTTAAAAAGGACTTTATTTATCCCTACAAGTTTTATGATTCATAAATATTTCCATGTACATAGCATATTTCAATACTCACTTTGTTTGGTTTACTTTGCTTTGAGGAGGTCATCTGACTCTGCAGAAACTGAGGCCTGTTGTTCTGGATGTCCTGCCATGTGCCTGTTTTCTGCAATACAGCAGCAAGGAAACCAATGACCTAAAATATGACCAAAGAGGTGGAGAGAGCGAGATCAAGAGAGACAGCCGTGTGGAGAAATCATGCAGACATTTAAACATTTCTGAAAACAGATGTGCAGCTAGTGTACTTTGTACCTGTACAGTTTTTCCCAAGCCCATGTCGTCCCCAAGGATACAACCTCTGGAACGGATGTAATTGTTGTAAATGAACCTGATTCCCTCTCTCTGGTAATCCCTCAGGTATCTGTTGACGGTGTAGGGGACTCTGTGTCCACCAACATGGCCCAACTTTAAGGGGACACACAGCCTGGTGTCTGTGACGCTGCCGGGAAACAGGGGTTTTTCCTGGGTGCAGTGATTCAAACCTGGTCTCATGAGTTTTGAGACAGGCACAGCTTCCGCCGTTTCTTCCTCATCCTCTTCTGCATCTTCATCATGGTTAGTGAACACCACCCATGCTGTGGTTTCATTATTATTACGAGAGGAGGAGGTCAGTCTCTTAATGATGGATTCTCGCAGGGTGCCATCTCTTGGGTCAGGGGCCAGACAGCTGTCACCTTCACGCCATGCTGCTATTAACCAATATAAGCATGTCATTCGTTAAATGTGCTTTGCAACATATCAAAAAATGTAATTAATCAAAAGCACACACATTTTTTGAATAATAGTGGGTGTGTATAATCAAAATTAGTCAAATTTTACCTTGGTTTACAACAAATATCTTCACAAAATAATATCTTTTCATGGAAGGGTTTGGGATGCATTTTCCTACTATTAAACTCCCTGCAATATCATCAGTAACAGTGGTTAAGTTTATCCTATCTAAACATAGATCTGACCTACTGATTGAATCAATCTTATGATAAGAAAGTAACTAAGACCCTACTGTTCCTGGACAGGAAATATGGCTAACTTAATTATTAGCTAGCTTCAAAAGCTTTGTGTAGGACTTGTATTGTGTAAACCAGTGTTCCGCTGAATTGTAGAAATAAGTAAAAAACATTCATTTCAAACCTTTATCTGCTGTAGATGTTGAAGCCATCAGGGTACATTGTAAGAGTCCTCCCCTCCTCTTCTCAGTGTGTAGGTGAAGTCACTGTAGCATGCTAACGTTAGCTAGCTCGGTTAGCTTAACTTAGCGAACATATTAAACAAAAGAAAGGGCGACGGCAACTATGGGAAAACTATGGGAAAACTGAGTAAGCTTTCACTTTATCCTCCGGTTACGTTCATTTAGTTGCTAAAAAGGCACAGGCACACAGACAGACAGACACACACACACAATCAGCAGAGCAGCTGCAGCCCCACAGCAGCTTGATGGATGTTTGTGTATTTTCACGACGAGATACGCACTTTCGACGATTTTTAAACTGATTTAAAATACAATTTGAAGACCTACTCCACAAAACAAAAATACTACAGAATTATTTATTCTAATAAAACGAATGTTTTCTCTTTTTTTTTTTTGCTGTCTCCCCCTTTTTTTTTTTAGCTTTACAAATTTCACTGTGGACAGCATGTTGAAAGTGCTGGGGCGAATCTAAATTACCATTCTACGAAATAAAACAAAACTAGGTTCAATTTAATTAAAAAATGCTGAAATAAAATCTGAGGAGCATTTAATCTCATCAGTACTCTTATCAGCGAATGTACAGGCTATATATATCCATAATAAAATAAAATAATATATTATTGCATTTCTGCTGCTACAGAACGCCTACTTGGAACTTCTGCCCATTCACAATAATGTGTAAATGTGCCATTATCAGTCTACAGGTCTTTAAAAAGTCTTAAAATGTCTTAAATTAAATGTTACAACAATAAGTTCTTAAATGTCATTAAATAGTCTTGATAGTCTTGTAGAGTGTTAACTACTACAAACATTTTATCTAATTTAATCTATCCATTTTTTAAATTTCTTTTTGTGAAAATGAGAGAAACCTTTCTATGTAAAAGTCCTCATTTCTAATGTTAAAAATCTTAAAAAAAAAAAACAAAAAAAAACCAACAACAAACAAACAGCTATATAACTGACATTTGCATAATATCGCCACTTACCTGTTGGCAAAATGTAAATCAGCTTAACTCACTCTAATAACCATATTCCTATAAAACACTTACCTCTGCACCAGACCACATATATACTACCTGCCTGCAATGCTTACTTGCAATGCTTAAATAAGTAAAACAAGATTTGTCCAGAAATCTGTCCTAAATTTAGTTAAACTGTGTCTTGAACAGGTCTTAAAAAGCATTAAATTTAACTGTCTGATACCTGTAGACACCCTAATTATGTACTACATGGTGCTGACATGTAAATTGTAAAATGTCACTTTCCCACGTGTAATTGATATTAAAGGAACACTTCACCCACAAAATGACCATTTGATTAGTCATTCCATGCTTCCTTGGATTTGTGAAGAAAGCTTTGTATTTCTTGCATGCCCCTGCAGAAAACAGTAAATTGATTGATTGGGGACCATGTTGAATGACTGCAAAATTATAATAACACATCCATTTACAAACTCTCTCACAACTTTCATTTATCCAGTCCTATGCTTGCAGGCTACTTCCAAAACACATGCATTTTCACTGAACTCTCACAAAACTTATCTATGCTCTCTTCATCACCACAAAATGCATGTTTTGGAAGTACTGAGCATTCTACTGGATACATGAGACTGTAGCCTATTGCACAAATTGTGATAGAGTTTGTAAATGTAAATGAATTTAATTGCCCAATCTCTCTGTGTAGAGGACCTTATAGTGTATAAGCATGTATGTTTATTCAGAAAGAAAGAAGGAATCAGTGAATATGTGTAGGGTACATTATTACTGGTCTGATTCTAAGGACACAATCTGGCATTACAGCGAAACAATAACACATCTCCTAAATGATTTTAGCATTATAAATACTTGGTCACTGTATTTAACCACAAACCTTGAGTGATTAAAAATAAAGATCTGCCCATGAGGCCAGAGTTAAACTGTAGAGTAGACTGTGAGAGGGTGGGAGAGCACTGTCACTGAAACATTCGTAGAGTGGAAACAAAGCATCATCATATCAACCAATATTTCTCAACAGTCAAGAGATTAACACAAGCAAGTCTTGACAGAAGGTGAAAGAAAGGAATCAGTTCAGTTTGAAAGACCTGAGACTTGGTGGTCTCAGAAACAGACACAGAAAGAGCAGGGTGAAGAGTTTGTCTGTCCTCTGGGGTTGATACGACGGCCATCAATAAGTTCATTTCAAGGTTTTCTGTTGCTATGCGGAACAGACTTGTAAACACACAGTAACACTGTCTCAGTTCTCCATCCCCGATTTGACTTTCCCTAAACGTTGGCCATGGCTCTGCAGATGAGGCACGACTGGGTCCGCTTCTCGCCATGGTACACTGCCATACAAAAATTGAACTTTTTGTTCCTGTTTTCTCAACACTGGGAATTTATAGGGCAGCTGCCGCAGATGTTCTCATAAAGAAAGCCCAAACACTGATGTCAAACGGTTTACATACTGCACTGGATCTCACACACACTTGTTCTCTCACTGAACCACAAGGGCCTTCTCTGGCCTCATTTACAATAATACATTACCGCTCAAGCAGATAGAGCTGGGATAAATAGATCATTGGCTGCAGATAAGAAGTTCTCATCAACAGCCGTTTTCACAGATGACTAGCTGAATTTGTTGAGTGACTGTGTCAAGTGGGCTGTGTTGGGCTTTGGCTTGATTTTCTAAAATGAAGTGTCGGTTTTCAAACTTCTTTGCTCCTTGCTCGGTTTGGGGGGAAACTAATGTGTCCCATTCTATGAAAAACATTTGATTTATGATGTGACACAATAATTTTTAGCTCTCCATCTAATAAAGACTGCAAAATATGTGACAGTCCCAGAGTTTAACCAAAACTGTGTGGATTTTTACTGTAATGGTCCAAATGTAAAACATTAAGTTTTCTGTTGACATATATGTTGAGGTCATTTTTGCAGCTGCATGTTTTCAGTCTCAAATCTTCCGTCCTTGACACAAGGAGATATTTTTACGCTGAAAAAAATGTAATTACTAAGCAAATCCAAATATATCAAAACATGCATCTACAGTGCCCTCCAAAAGTATTGGAACAGTGAGTCCAATTCATTTACTTTTGTTGTAGACTGAAAACATTTGGGTTTGACATCAAAAGATGAATATGAGACAAGAGATCAACATTTCAGCTTTTATTTCCAGGTATTTACATCTGGATCTGATACACAACTTAGAAGATAGCATTATTCGTAATGGAACACAAAATTTTTAGGTGAGCAAAAGTATTGGAACATATAAACTTAAAATAGATTAAAGTGAATGAGACTTAATATTTAGTTGCAAATCATTTGCTTTCAATAACTGCATCAAGCCTGTGACCCATTGACATCACCAAACTTTTGCATTCTTCTTTTGTGATGCTTTTCCAGGCTTTCACCGCAGCCTCTTTCAGTTGTTGTTTGTTTTGGGGGGGTTACTCCCTTCAGTCTCCTCTTCAGCAAGTAAAATGCATGCTCTATTGGGTTTAAGTCTGGAGACTGACTTGGCCAGTCTAAAACCTTCCACTTCTTGCCCCTGATGAACTCCTTTGTTGTTTTGGCAGTGTGTTTTGGGTCGTTATCTTGCTGCATGATGAAGGATCTCCCAATCAGTTTGGTTGCATCTTTCTTTAAATTAGCAGACAAAATGTTTCTGTAGACTTCTGAGTTCATTTTGCTGCTGCCATCATGTGTTACATCATCAATGAAGATGAAAGAGCCCGTCCCAGAAGAAGCCATGCAAGCCCAAGCCACGACATTACCTCCACCGTGTTTCACAGATGAGCTTGTATGTTTGGGATCATGAGCAGATCCTTTCTTTCTCCAAACTTTCGCCTTTAAAATAATAAAACTTTTTCCCAGAATTTTTGAGGCTCATCTCTGTACCTTTTGGCAAATTCCAGCCTGGCCTTCCTATTCTTCTTGCTAATGAGTGGTTTGCATCTTCTGGTGTAGCCTCTGTACTTTTGTTCATGAAGTCTTCTAACAGTAGATTGTGATACCTTCACTCCTGCCCTCTGGAGGTTGTTGCTGATGTCACTAACAGTTGTTTTAGGGTCTTTCTTGACAGCTCTCACAATGTTTCTGTCATCAACTGCTGATGTTTTCCTTGGTCTACCTGTTCGACGTCTGTTGCTTAGTACACCAGTGGTTTCTTTCTTCTTCAGGACATTCCAAATGGTTGTACTCGCTATGGCCAATGTTTGTGCAATGGCTCTGATTGATTGTCCATCTTCTCTCAGATTCACAATTGCTTCTTTTTCACCCATAGACAGCTCTCTGGTTTTCATGTTGGTTCCACCTCTAAATGCAGTCTGCACAGGCAAAATCTATTGTACCCAATCTGAAACTGAGCTCAGACATTCAGTGCTATTTATTGTTTGAATAATCAGTGTAACTGGGAGACACCTGGGCAACAAAACACACCTGTCAGTCACATGTTCCAATACTTTTGCTCTCATGAAAAATGGGTGGGTTCAAACAAAAGGTGCTATCTTCTAAGTTGTGTATCAGATCCAGATGTAAATACCTGGAAATAAAAGCTGAAATGTTGATCTCTTGTCCCATATTCATCTTTTGATGTCAAACCCAAATATTTTCACTCTACAACAAAAATAAAGGAATTGGCCTCACTGTTCCAATACTTTTGGAGGGCACTGTATGTAAATTCTATTCAGATCCTTAACCTCAAGTCAGGGTAGGCAATCTGCGGCTTTGAAGTCGCTTACAGCTCTGTCACCCCTCTCCAGTGGCTCGCTGTTGCTTTGCCAAAAAAAATCACATGGAAATAAATAACGGTTAGTTTTTAATATTTTAACTTTAAATTTATTATTATGACTAAAGTGATTCTTACAATCTACAGTTGTAAATATCTATAGCCTACACATCAAATAAAAAACGTTTCAACATCAGTTACCCAAATTGTGCATCATACGTCTACAGCCTGGGGACTTTTCCTTTAAATTTTGTCGAACCTCAGTAGCGGTAGTTGGTCTGTGGATACCAAATCCCCTCCAAAAAGTATTTGAGTAAAATAGAAAATGTATTGTATATGCAAGAATAGATTTGTTTGCTTTCACCGCCAAAGTTTAAGTAATCATAAATAGCTGCCTACAGGGTAGTCACACTGCAGAAAAACATATTGATGAATGCTCATTTAGACCTGTTAATAATGGTGTTAGGTTTGTATTGAAATAATGGGTTGTGTTACCTTGCTAACTTATTGCTCAAATATGTTTTGCTGTAAAAATAACACCACGGTGTGAAAATAAAAGTAAAAAATTTGAGCTAAATGTACTGAAAGTATCAAAAAAGGAAGTACTCATAATGCAGAATAAGTAAGTAAAGTTTATTTATATAGCGCTTTTCACAGACATAGCTGATGAAATGCTTCACAAGGACAATATACAACAAGAAAGAAATCATAGAGACAAACTGACTGCGTGAGCCACATTGTGAAAAGTACACAAAACTACTAGCAAAACTATTTGCACACACACAAGGAAAAAAAGAACGACACAACAACAATACACGGGTGGCACGGTGGTGTGGTGGTTAGCACTCTCGCCTCACAGCAAGAGGGTTGCCAGTGGGAACCGTGTGGGGAACCGTGTGGGGCGTGGGAGCCCTTCTGTGCGGAGTTTGCATGTTCTCCCCGTGTCAGCGTGGGTTCTCTCCGGGCACTCCGGCTTCCTCCCACAGTCCAAAGACATGCAGACTGGGGACTAGGTTAATTGGTAACTCTAAATTGTCCATAGGTGTGAATGTGAGCGTGAATGGTTGTTTGTCTCTATGTGTCAGCCCTGCGATAGTCTGGTGACCTGTCCAGGGTGTACCCTGCCTCTCGCCCGATGTCAGCTGGGATAGGCTCCAGCCCCCCCGCGACCCTCAAGAGGATGAAGCGGTTAGAAGATGAATGAATGAATGAATGAACAACAATACACAAGATTTGAAAAGGTACAGCCCTGGTACATACAAGTTACCAAAACGCCTGTCTACACAGGTGTGTCTTTAGCTGCCTTTTAAAACCACTGAGTCAGCAGATTGGAAGGGAGCAGACAAACATTCAAAATTTTAGGTGCAACAGTTGCAAAAGCTTGATCACCTTGTGTGTTAAGGTGAGTGTAAAGGACAGACAACAAGTTATATGATATTTTTGTACTGATGCATAAATGTGTGAGCAGGATTTTAATGCTGTACCTCATCAAAGTGGTGCTTGCTTTAACATCTGGTAATTGCCACTGGGTAGCTTAACCTATAAAAATGCATCAGATTTTATCTGTGTATTTGTTTTCAAAAGAAAGTAGCAAGGTAAAAAAGATAATTTTCCTCTGACGTGGTGGATTTTGAGTATAAAGAAACATATAAAAGAAAAACTCAAGTGAAGTATCAGTGGTTAAAGGTTTACTTAAGTACCACATATGAGTAAATGTACTTGGTTACTTTCCACCACTGCTATTTAGTAATGGTCGTGCCTGCAGCTGTGTCAACTTTGTGGTTTTTTGAAGTGCCTCTTTAAGTAAGGTCAATTTCATCGCATTTAATACATAATCTTTAAAGACTGAAAGGGAACTGTTTCATAATTTATTCTAATCAGGTCAGGAGGGTGCATTCTCTTGCATCCGCCATGAAATTTCCCTATTGGCTTTCCTGAGACCCACCTGGATTGACTTAAGCAAACTTAATTCTCTGGACGAGGTGTTTCCTGCAGCCATAGCTTTCATCTCAATCACATTAATTTGGCTGAATCGAGGTTTGATTTGAATAAAACATAGTGTTGGACCAGACGTTTGCTGAACTTCTGTTGTTGGTCATAATCAGCGGTTGGAGAGGAAGACCTGAATGGAGGTCTTGTCCTGCTCTCGGGAGCTTCGGAAACACTCCATCTGTGTTCCACCACCTCTCTCTCATGAGTCAGAGGGTCCGCTACGGGCCAAAAGCAATTACCACTATGCCAAAAATGACAGTTTCAGCTTCATAAGCATTGATTGCAGAGATGGAAAATTAGGTTGATAATTCATGCTTTTCTTTTCTATTTTATTTCATTTGTCTTCACTTGCTTTCCCATTCAACTGCTTTCCTATCCACTTCATTAGTTTCTTAATAATTCATTCATGGGGTGAGTGTGTCTTCACTTAAAGAAACCGAAAACAGTTGGATTAATATGACGTACCGTGTCTAAAATCAACATATTACACATGGTTTTTTAATCCAAAGGGCTGAATCATATTGGTTATGATGTTTTGGCTTCTTTTCCCTCCTCTCATCTCTTGCCACTGAACTCGACTACAGTAGTTGGGACATCATTATACTGAATACAGTTGCATTTGATTAAATGTGATGTTTCTGAAGTGAGTGGAAATAATATGTTATGTTTTTACATTCATGTACTGTATGTTACTCTGGGACACATTTTTGGTTTTTTGCACCGGTTACCGCGCAGAACAGCACAAGTTCAATGTTTAGTTTTTATGTTCGGTTTGTGGTAAGGTTTTCTTTTTCTTTCCAGACCAAATTACTTTTAGTTTGCTTCAGTTAATACTGTACCTGGGATATCATGCTAACATGAAATCCATCTTTTTTTAAAAACAATGACATGGTGATTTGATTCGACCTGATAGCATTGTCAGTGAAGATTTTCAGTCATCCAGGTCATGGTAATCGTAAGTGCTATATCATAGGCTTGAGTGCTTGAGTTTCTTGAAGACGTTTCACCTCTCATCCAAGAGGCTTCTTCAGTTCTAACAGACTGGTGCGGAGTCATGTGACCTCGACAACTATGTAACGTAAAGGTAAAGGTAAAGTTCCACTGACTGTCACACACCTGAGTGTGTGAAATTTGTTCTCCGCATTTGACCCATCCCCTGAGGGAGCGGTGAGCAGCAGCGGTGCCGCGCTTGGGAATCATGTTGTGTTCTAACCCCCCAGTTCCAACCCCTGATGCTAAGTGCCAAACAGGGAGGCAGTTTTATAGTCTTTGGTATGACCCGGCCAGGGATCGAACCCACGACCTCCCAGTCTCAGGGCGGACACTAGGCCACTGAGCTGAAACGTGGAACATCTTCAAGAAACTCAAGCAAGTTCAGTTGCCTATGATATAGCACTCAAGCTTAATAGCATTGTTTGTGTTCTTGACTTGTTGACATCACTTCCAGCACATTCTCACTATGACCTTGTCACATATCAATCGTTTGGTCATGGACTTTCAATGTCCACATATGACGTTTAAGGTACCCTGGGTGCGTTGGTTGTTGACGTTCTGGGATGCCGTGTCAAGTTCAGCCTTGTTACATGCATTTTCTTCTTTCAAGATACACTTCCGTTTTCACAGGAAATTTACCATTTACATACAGTCTCTTTCAAAATAAATGTACTGTATCGGTACAATACCTCGAATTTACGTTTTTTCTTCAACAACAAATGCACATAGTTGGGTTAAAGAAGACAGAACAGGGTTTGGCTTTAGAATCTTATGGGAAGTGAACACCGCTCTCTTGGGTAATTATCTGCCGCCGTCCAAATCGGACTTTCGCCACCTTAACTTTCGCCCTTGTCCCGCTGTATTTCCCCCTGATGCCGCTGGGTGCTGTTAAACTGTAACAGTAAGCACGCTCTTTTCATGCTGATGTTAAAGGACGCCCTTTTTTGCTGGTGTCTGATGCCACAAGTCACTACCCAAGTGCCAGATTTCGACGACTTCGGAGTGAGACTGGGCTCTCACTTCTGTAAACATAGGTGTAAAGTTTGGAGAGAATGGGACACATGCCCCCCAATATTTAGAAAATGTGCATCTGTCCTCCCCCAATAAATATATTAAAGAAGCAGGGGACTTTTATTTTTGATGGAATTAAAGACATATCTACCATAAATGAATGCAAAAAAGGCAAAAATAGATGCATAAAAATTTGCCAGAATGCAGGAAATTAAGTGTTTCACAATCCAAATTTCCTGAGCAAGGACCCCAAACCCCCCATTTCATATGTGTCCCCGAATTTTAAAACAAAACCTACGCCCTCGTCTCTAGAGATCGGACCAGCCTATGTCCCATTTTTTAAATGCAGCTATCATCTTGTCTTTGTCTTATTAATCATCCTTAGCCCATAAAAGTAAAGGCTAGTAACTGTAAACAGTGTCTATTTAGCAAGGCTGGAGACAATAAAAGCGCTGCATTGCTTTTTAATTGAGTTGTACAAACTTTGAATTTCTTCCAAGCAGCTCTGAACATCATCCAGTTTGTCTCTCCCCCCACACCTCCTGCTATCCTACACTCTTTTTGTTTTTTTCTCTATTTCAGAGGTATTTAGTTACACACAAGGCATGATTAATTGAAAACTTCTGCGCATCGATGCTTGAATTCTTTCTAAATGTCACAGAGCTCTGAGCAAGCACTGAAATAGAGAATAACTGTCACCTGTGCTTGGGGAATCCTGCTACTGTACCTCTGTCGTCCACTTTGGGGCCACAGACAGCCGTGATGACACAACTGATTCTGCTCAGTGATTTGATTTACAACGTAGAAGCCTCTGATGACCTGAATTTGATGGCTTGTCCCTTTTGTCCTGCAGTGAGATGGAAAACTCTGTAGAGCAACATATTTACGATCAAACCGCCCCTCATTACACTGCAACCCCGTAGAGGAGCCTTTTGTTCGTCTACTTTGGCCACACTAAGTACATCGACCAGCGCTGTGCGTGTGTATGCATGTGTATATGATGTGTGCATCCTTGTGTTTGTGTTCTTTGCTATCAAAGGCTCCACAGGCCCTTTTAAACAGATGATTAAACGAGACTGTTAAACTATGGGACAGAAATACAATAGAAATAGGGAATAGCCTCAGATTTCTGTCTCTGTTTTACTCCACTCTGGTCACAGCCACCCTCCTCCTGCCAGGCATGTGGGACCGGCACAGAGTGCTTGGTCTTGGAATGAAATATCTGGCCGCTAGACAATATTTCCCCCTCTTCCACTCTTCTGAACCACCCCTAACCCAACATGAACACCGACGGGGACTCAAAGAGCTGCATGACTGCACGTCCCAACAATGAGGCCACACAAAAAGCACCAACTCAGCAGAACTGGACGTCCGTTTCTCAGGCGTTTAAGCATGCAATTATGTTCCCCTCCACTCCCCACTTCACAATCAGGATTGGGGGAACACAACGTGGTGTCTGTAGTAGTTCAGTTCCTAGAGGGGAGATGTAGAGACAAGAATACAGTGCTGTCTTGATTGGAAGGATTTTGTTTGCAGGAGTTGTTGTGTGTGAAGAGAGATAAAAGTTGAATGGGGCACTTGTGTGCGTGGGTGTGTATATCTGTACCCTCAGAAAATGTAACATAATCCAGATAATACTCTGGTTCATGCCACATATGCTGAAATGTATCAGCCATGTTTTAACCCTGGTATATGCCCTTATGCGTGTGTGTTTGCATATGTGTGTCAGTGTTTTATGGGATGTTATCCGGTGGGGAGCAGTCCTGCTGAGGGCTAGGCCATGCGTCCATGCATGTAGCGCACACACATTCACCATATGGGGTCCAGAGGGGCTTGCAGGGCCAGGCCAAGCCATGCTTATGGACCATTTAGCACACATTGCTTTCTCCTTCATGGCTGCACTGCACTCCCCGAATACACAAGTCAGGGCTGGAAAACTTTACAGTGAATCACAGAGAAGGGCCCCACAAGGCACAGAGGATCTAACTCGAAGGATATACAAATCTGTATTTATTGGCATATTTGTCCATTTTTCCATTTTCCGTTATGTTATTTCTTTGATACTGTAGGATATCATTTATTTAAATCTGTCAGTGAAGCTGCAGTGTGTAGCGGGGCCTGTCAAAGTAGGCTGTTGTGAAATACAACTGCACACCTAGTTAAGAGAAATATGGCTTCTAAATAGTGGTGTGTAGTCTTTTTATTGAGCCTTCTTGCAAGATGACATACCCTGATTTACGTGCTCAAATACTTTAGGCTTCTTCATGTTGTGGACATCTTTTGTGCCACTACTTCTTCTACAGTTTTGAAGCCATATCCGATGATGTTGGGTGGGTAAAGTCAAGACAATTTTATTAATATAGACCGTTATCATGAATCACATAGTAGCATTTCGGCTCTAGCTCAAAAAAAAACAACAACAGAACAAACGAAAAAAACTTTTAAAGATGTCTTTATTTTCACTCCTCTCACACAAATTACCAGCTTGATCTCACACATTAACACATCTAACACATTCTCACTTTGACCTGGCCACATATCGACGTTCGGTCATGGACTTTCTACGTTCTGCCTGTTATATGCATTGTTTTCTTTCAAAATAAACTTCCGTTTTCACAGGAAATGACCATTTACACACACTGTCTTTCAAAATAAATACACTACATCAGTACAACACTGCAAATTGACTTTTTTTTCCTTCAACAACTTTATAATCTTACAGGATGTGAACATCGCTGTCCTGGGTGAAAGTCTGTGTTGGTTTGTTGGACCCATCCACTGCGCCTCCCACCCACCCGACTCGGACTTTTGCTGTCTTTACTTTCGTTCTTGTTCCACCGCATTTCGCCCTGACGCCGCCAAGTGCCGTTAAAATATGCCTTTGACTGGCTGCAAATCATGCCGACATCAAAAGACAGCTTTTTTTGTAAGTGTCTGACACCAAAAGTCACTGCCCAAGCACCAGATTTCAAAAACTTCGGAGAAAGACCAGGTTACACTCATTGGATACCAAGGTACCTGTGGCCATCAGCGACAGGTCCCTCCAGCATCTGTAAAAGATGCACCAAGCTGTCAACCAACTCCAGTGTAAACCAATCTGCTCATTATTAAATGTTCAGAGCGACGGTAGCATAAAGAGTTTGAAAGGGCGCTCAGGGTGGATGGGCCCACAACCAC
Source organism: Epinephelus fuscoguttatus (assembly GCF_011397635.1). Lineage (NCBI taxonomy): Eukaryota > Metazoa > Chordata > Actinopteri > Perciformes > Serranidae > Epinephelus > Epinephelus fuscoguttatus. The sequence goes on along the minus strand of NC_064757.1, from coordinate 28,483,834 downwards.
AGGACTTTGACCCAGGAGACTCGTGTTTGTGTCTCATGTAAAACTAAAAGTCAGCTCTGAGTTATTTTTTCATATGAGTTGACTGTCGTGACCATAGTCAACTAAGATCTTTTCCTAACCCTAACCAAGTAGTCTGGTTGCCTAAACCTAACTGCCAACCCCTTTGCGTCAAGATACAGCCCAAAGGCTGCCACCACTGGCTTCTGTCTAAGCGTTAAAATATGACACGTAGGGATGAGATTGTGTTGCAAATGACATATCTTTAGCTCAGTGTTCAAATACTTGAGACTGTTCTTGGTCTCCAGAATACTTTTGAAGGTCTGAGTCTCATTTTGAACAGGACCGCATTTTTTCTCAGACTTGTCTTCAGACAAAGAGAACTCTGCTCAAGATCATAACTGTGGAAATATTGCTTAATTTCCTGAGTGAAAAAGGGAGTGTTGAATAAAGATGATTCAGCTGATTTCAGCTCCTTAGTATTCGTATTTGTTTGCTGATATAAAACAAAGGAAAATTCCCACATAAAAAAAGTCACCTTTGCAATGCGGTTTGATTATTTTTATCAAGGCATTTCTCATTATAGACTCATAGATATGATACACAATAGTATGGCAACAAAAGAGTTAGATAGAGAGGACGCTTTATTTCTTTTCTGTGGGTGTTTTTACAGGAATGTGGATCTTTCAAATCAGTTTGAGGAGTGCTCATGGTTTGCATGTTTCACAATTTATCCTAAATGTGTCATGCAGTGTGGGACTCACACTGGACTGGTCTGGTCTCAGTCTTGGTTTAGCTGGTCTTGACTACAACACTGATTCAGCTACAGACCCTCTTACCCTAATTGAAAAAAAGTGAAAAAAGTGATAAAGCTTTTACTGTTCGACTTTTTGTTTCTAAAAAAGCTCAGGCTGCAACCAATACCTTTAAATCTTCACTGGACAAATTTAGACTGTATGAACTCATATAATTTGAGTCGTACACATATTTAAATCAACATTATGAGCTGAGCTGAAAATTTTAGCAACCACATTGCAAATCACTTGCATTAGTTTGGAAAATGTAGGCTCCTCTAGAGAAAATTTCATGTAATTTAGCTGACATGGGGCCCTTGGTTATGAGCTCCCACACACACACACACACACACACACACACACACACACACACAACCATCAACGTTATAATGTTGGCCTCTACAGTCACAATGCCCAGTGACTCAGTATCAGGAGTTACCCAGAACTTCCCCTCCCCTCTCCTTCCTTCTATCTCCCTCTTCCTCTCCATATCCTCCCTCCATTTATTCATCCCTCCCTCTCTTTCTCTCTCTGTCTGTCTGTGTGTGGTCTGGAGACACTGTAAATCCCCAGCTCACACATGGTGCCACCCAACACGACGCTCAGGCCTCCTTATCCACAGTATCAACTACCATGTCAGACCAACCAGGTCAAGGCCATTTATGCCTTTATACTTCCTTACAGAGGCATAAATGAACTCTTTCCACTCACACAAAAAGCCAATATGTAACCGCTTTGATATGTGATAACTATTAACTTATGTATTCCCACCCATTGTGAAACTGGTTCTATCTTCAAGTGGTTTGTGGCTGTGTGAGAATTGAGTGAGGTTTGCAGTAGCCTCAGAGATATGGTTGAAATTAAGGAATTCCTTGTACCAGTGGTTCCCAGCTTTTATTGTCAGACATACTCTCACAGTCCTGTCAGATCAGTTTAAGTACCTCATTGTCAGAACCACCCATCATGTTAAACGAAGGCTGGATTTGTAGTTCCAAATGGATTTCATATTTTATTGAATGAGATGCTTTGGTTGGGTTTGCATCCTATAGGATTCCTGGAACAGTTGGGAAAATAGAAAAACTGTTTTTCAGGCCTGGAAATGATTTGGAATAAAGAGAATGTTTTAGAAAGGTTTTGAATATACATTGCTTTGGCTATTTTTAATTACATGTTTAAACATTCCAAAACATTACCTGATTTATGTTCCTTGTATTACAAATTTAAAATCTAGTGCTGTGCTCTGCTGTGTGACTATTGAAACGTCACTAGTATCACATAATACACATAGAACATACCGGCATCGCATCAATGCCCCTTTTCGAGGAAAGAAACACGCTGTCACATTGAGAGAGGAACAGGTAAATGCTGAAAAGCATGAGGCACTTGAGGCATGATTATCACTGTCAGTGATTTACCAATCACTAAAGAATGCTGGTTGCAGCCACCACTTAAGGATAGCTAACATTAGCTTTAGTGGGAGGATGCTGCAGTGCTGTCATACAGTATAGCAGCATCAGACTGCCTTCCCCAATTAAATCTCACTCTATAGATCAAACACTCATTCATTCATTGATTTTCCGTTACCATTCATCCTATCGGGGGTTGCAGGGGACTGGAGCCTATCCCAGCTGACATTGGGTGAGAGGCGGGGTACACCCTGGACAGGTCACCAGACTATTGCAGGGCGATAACACATACAGACAGACAACCATTCACACCACCAACTCTTTGGACTGTGGGAGGAAGCCGGAGTACATGCAAACTCCACAGAGAAGGGCTCCCCCAACCCTCTTGCTGTGAGGCCACAGTGTTAATCACTGCAAAACACCGTGTCACCCAGTTGGCTGTTGATAGGTTGGTTATTCACAGACAATAATTAGCCTGATGATACTTGGTGATCTGCACATCTATACATGTAACAATGTCCGGATAAGCAATAACCAGCCAGTGTATTGGGTCAATGATCCACTTGGACAGGGGACACCTGATGGCGATAATTTACAATGCAGTTTGAAATACTGTAGGTATGTAGTGATACAGCCGTACATTATTAGGACGGAGGAAATCAGGTAGGTCGAGTCAGTGATCTCTTTTAAGTCCCCTCTTAAAACATACTTTTATCAGAGAGCCGATCCTGATTTTACCTGAGTTTTAAATTCATATTTTTATACTAAAGTGTTTTTATCAGTTCTTTAAAAAGTTGTTGTTTTCATGCCTTGTCTGTTTTAATCATTGAAAGCACTTTATAACTGTTTTGAAAAGCGCTTTATAAATAAAGATTATTATTATTATTATTATTATATTATTATTCAAAACATGCATTCCCCAGTTATTTGCAGATATGCAAACTTTGCTTTTTGTTAACTTTACTTGCTCATTAGACATTCCTGCCACCATCTAGCTGCATATGTCAGTAATCCAGACCGGCACGTACGTGTACTTCACAAAAACTCAAGGCTGTGCCCTTTTTGGGGCGATAGTAACTGTAGATCCTGTAGATACCAGTGATATTTGTCATGTGTTTGGATTATAATTTTGACAAGTTTGTATGCATTTATTTCTTGCAAAACAAACATTTGTTTCATAGATATATCTAGAAATTGTTTGCCACCTGAACATGAACATATGCAATGCCTTAAATAAAATCATGGAAACAGGATAAAATATTATGGAAAAGTTGTGGAAAAGTTTCATGTAATACCACTTGGAGTGACAGAGGTTTGACGTTTCACCTTTTCTTTTTTTTCCAGCAGTTTAAGCATCCATAGGGTGTTCACATTGCTTCCCATTTCCGCTGTTTAATTATTACTTTTACTCTACTTTTAACTCTAATCACTGCCCTATACTATATTTGAAATTCTCAAGGCTTCTTTACCTTGACTTTTTATCTACAGCCACTAGAGGGAATCACTTAAACAAATCCCATCTCATATGACTCACACTTTTCTTTCTTTCTCATTGTTTAATCAACACAAAACAAACCCTCTGTTTGCACATCCTATCTTTCACCTGGATGTTACACAAGTGAGCACTATCTGAGCTGTGTCATAATCACACATACTGGTGACAGAGAGGGATTAATCTCATTCAGCTCTGAGGCCCTGGGAACAGCGGAGGCGTTGAAAAATAAAGCCTTAACTCCCCATGTCTTGGCCCTGGCTGACTGGGTGGTCTACAGGCATAAATATCATACTAAGTGACCATCCTCTCTACAGTTCACATCAGCACATTCAAACAAACAGGGGCAGAGCATGCTGCTGGAGGGGAGATAGAGACACGCAACAGCAGGCACAACACCTTTGCTCTGCCTCGTTGTCTGGGCTGAGAGGAGGTGAAATGTGGAAACATGAGAGAAGAAGAGGGAATGATAGAGAAAGAGTGACCATATAAAACAGTGAGAGGGAGGGAGAGAGGAAAGGCAGCAGGAGGAAAAGAAAGAGAGTCAGGGAGAGCTCCTTGCACCGCTCTGTGTGTGGTCCGAAGACCTCCAGGCTTGTTCCGGGGTGAGTGTATGAGTGCTCCCTTCCTGGGCTCAGAGAGGAAGGGGGGAATAAAAGAAGGAGAAAGAGACAAGTCTGCAAAATAAAGGGAATGTTTGCCTTCGCTTGTGTATGAGAGCAAATGAGTGAGCTGTTCTTTTATGTGGAATAAGCAAGCAAACACAGGCATGTTTGGCCTGCCGTGGGGAGATTACTGTGTTATTTGCAAATATATCAGCTAGCTGGCCAAACAGTCTGCTTTTCACCGGGCCATCAGCCTGCCAAAAAGGAGCCTTTCCTCTCTGACACATACTTTTAAAACACTTGTGCACCTGTGTGTAGGCTGGTGTGTGTGCTTGGCAAAGGCGTGGGTGGATTTTATTGAAAAGCAGAATTGTAATATCATATAGACCAATGCTGCTTTATTTTCAATACCCCAAACTAAGTTGTACCATGTACTGTTATGCAGTGGTGAAATGTAACAAAACACATCTACTCAACGACTTTGCCTAAGTGCAAATTTGAGTTACTTCTACTTGAGTATCTTAATCTTATGCCACTTTCTACTTCTACTCCACTACAATTAAGAGTGAAAGATTGTACTTTTTACTCCACTATAATTACTTAATAACATTGAAGTTTTGAACACAAACAATATGAAAATATACAAGTGCAACTGAATTGATTAATTGATTAATTAGGAAATTGATTGTCAGCCATTTTCATAACTTCATAACTTCATTTTTAATGCAAAAACATTTCATGGTTCTTTTTCTTTTAATAATTTTGATTTATTTACTTCTTAAGCATTAAGTACTTTTAATACTTAATACATTTTCTCAATGTCACTTACATGCTTTTACTTAAGTAACCTTTTCAATGCAGGATTTCTACTAGTAACAGAATATTTTGACAGTGTGGTATTTTACTTAAGTAAAGGTTAATGGGGCCGGTTGCACAAAGCTCCTTAAGTATGACACTTAAGGCTCACATGAAATATCTCACCAATAACTCACTGGAAAGCTCATGTTGCATAAAACTTTGGAAAGTTCAGTGCTCCAGTCACAATCAGAAATTGACTTTCAGTCAAATATATATGCAAAATCAATTGCTCATCATTAAGTGTGTACATTGGATTCTCCAGGTCGTGAAACACCGGAGTCAGAGGTCCTTACTTTGGTTACTAAGGTCCTCAGTGCAACAGTTTAATAAACTTTCAGCAATTCCTTAAGTATCAGACCAAGATAGGAAGAAAAACTTAAATCCTCAAGTAAACAGTTTAAGGAAATCTTTAAGAGAAGACTTGAAGGTGTTTAATGCAACCGATTTGATTTAAAGGAAACCTTAAATCGTACTTGAAGGAAATTTTAACTTAAGGATCTTTGTGCAACCAGCCCCTGAATACTTCCTCTACCACTGCTGTTATAGATATACTATTATCTAAAGTACAGCATGCACATATGAAATGCAATCATTTTCAAAGCTCTCTGTTCATGATGTACCTTTAAGAAAAGTTTTGTTATTATCAACCAGCAAGTGATCCTTTTCAACAATGTGTTTGTTATTACACCGAAAGAATCATGACTTTGATTCAGTTTTTCTGTTACAGATTCATTGAACAGACCTGGAATACATGCTCTATACAGTATGTGACAATGAGGCTGTTGGATGGACATCTACAAATTCAAATTTCTATCTTTGTCTTCTGATGTCCATATAGCCTGCAGCCCAATTGCCAGAATAAATATTGGCAGTGTGCATCTCTGCAAACCACAGATATGTACCATTTGTATATTGTTATTATTATTATTATATTTTATTATGTTGCAGATGTATTGAAACTTTACATTTCTGTGAGATTCAACAGTGCTGTGGTTAACATGTGGTTATGTTTGGGTACAAAAACAACTTGATTATGGTTAGGAAAAGATCATGTTTAGGATAAAATAGCTGTTTTTGGTGGCACAATCATAGCTGGAAATGCCACGATGCCTTGCTAAAAAAACAACCAGTTTAGCAGTCATCTTGTCTAGGTGTCACGCCCTCCACCATCCCTCTACTGGAGACAATGTCAGCTCATATGCATGTAATCAGAACTACAGCACTTTCGAAACACTGATATGATATGTGTGAATTGTAGAAATGTAACATGGGTTGCAGAATCATACAACGCCTATATTTTCCTCTGGTGACTGGGCGAACACACAAGGAATTTTGGCAGTGTAGTGTTTCAAAAATTTGAAAGGCACAAGTGCAAGGTTTGATATGACAGCCAAAGTTTATTTAAGTAATTAAGATCATACAATACATGTGGATGATCCCTCTTTATCTCTTTCAACCCCACAAGCACACACACACTGCAAACACAAATGCATATGCGCAAACACACTGCAGATGTGTCTGTGTGTTTGTATATGCGGTGTATATGTGAGAGAGCACACACCCACATACATCAAACACACACACATACTTGCGCTCAATTAAAATCAACACTCAGTGAGGCCTCAAACCCCAAAACCATTTCCAGAGACATTTTGCGCCCCTCCAGTGAAATGTGGGCTGCGCCTGAGTCTATGGGACTGCAAGGACGTGGAGTGAGAAGGTCTGGTGCTGAACAGACAGGGTTACATATGAGTCCGCTGCTGTGTGCCCCAAATACAGAGACCCATATACCCTTCTTTAAATAAAGACTCTGATTGGACTCCATCAGTCATTTGTTAGGGTTGACCCAGAGGTTTTTCCACCTTCGACCTGGAGGGGAACAGATGTCAGCATATGTACACAAAACACACACTCGCTCTCTTAGGCACACACACACACACACAAACCACTTCAAGGACAGGTTATGAAATTATATATAAACTGCTGTGCAACTGATTATTTAGAAGAATTTTTAATTAAGTTTGCAACTGAACCTTGTTTGGAGAAAGATACATGCACAGCAGTGTACAATATTTAAAGATGAACATGAGTAACAACAAAATAAGGGTAAAATAAGCAAGTAGGAAGCTTGACTTCATGTAAGATGGTTTAACATTAGTGTTGTTGTATTTGTTTAATATTTGTTTATCCAGAGTGAAGAAAGCTATAAATGGGGACCGGCTTTCCCACTTTTTTAGTTACTGTGTGACTGTGATCTGCAACCCTACCAAAAGAGCCATTTTTTTTCAGAACAAAAATCTGTGCCGAGCCGCAAAAGATATTTGAGGCTTTTAATGAAGGTAAAACAGCCTATTAAGCCTAAATTAGCCTCTACTTATAGTCTAAATGAGCATTCATTCACATATTACCACAAGGTGGCCACTCTACAGGGCACTGTTTATGATTATTTGGTATTTTAACTTTGCAGAGCTGGCAGTGAAAGCAAATAAATCAGTCCATGCACTGCTAAATTCTTTATTTTATTGCAAGACTTTTACCTTTTTGGATTTGCCATCTATAACTAACCAGCTAGGAAGATTCAAGACTAGCCACTAATACTGAGGTTCAGCAAAACTACAAGGAAAAGATACCAGGCAGTATATAAGGATAGATATAGATATATTTATATAGGCATATATACTGCCCCGTTGTGGGTGAAGTTTAGGAAGGAGAGCCATCACAAACCACGGGTTGCATACAATGACTGTTTAATGATTCTGTTGAACAAGCCCAGGTGGAACAGTGCCACTGAACTGTTCTGCACGGCCAGAATTCATACCTTTGAAGCTCTGCTGAGGAACTTGATGTATAAATTTATATGCCGTCTAAACGGGTCAATGAATGGTGTTATCCAGGTGTCGACTAACCCCAAGTTTAGCACTGTCAGATATGGTTCCCAGTTTTGGACATATTGGTACCAGTGCCTTGTTCATTGATTTTTTTCTTTTATGTCTTTGTGTGTTTTTAAATGTTGTATGTGCTTTTATGGACCCGAGTGTGTTCAGTAAACTTGATTGATTGATTGATTGATTGATTGATTGATTGATTGATTGATTGATTGATTGATAAGGCACGTTTTAGTTGCGGAAATGTAAAGATTATTGTTTTATTTGGTATAGAGGCTTTACATGTTTACAATTGGAGAATGTACTATAGGCCTATAACATATAAACATCATCATCATTTCCACATAATATTATTTGTCAGAGCCACAGGGAACCACTGGAGAGGGGCTAAAGAGAATCATGCAGGTCCAGAGCCGCAAGTTGCCTACCCCTGAGTTAGAGTAATGTTCATTTACAGCAAAGGGGGGTAGATGCTTGTATTGGGTCATAGAGAGGGATGAGATTTTTTTGGAGGCCAACCTGGAAGCTAGCATCACCCTGGTTCCTCATCAAAAAGCCATATTGGATTTTTCCATTGGATTTTGCATTACTGCAGAAAGAAAAAACCTCTGTGGCAAACAAAGGTTTATGATGGTTACACGTTTTATTCAGTAAGTTTTATTCAATAATCTTCACAAATAAACACCACCTTTATTATTTTTGAAGTGTAAATACAATCGCCAGAAGCAAAAAGCTAACATTAAGCTATAAAGAAACTACACCACTGATGTCCCCACCACAGCGAGACTGTAAAGTTGTGTTCGACATGATGATGCTCTGTAGTCTCTTTTAAATCATGTTAAAGTGTTAAAATTCATGAGTGGGGTATTTACTGGTGCATTTTATATCATAGAACATCAGGTCAATGCATTGATCCCAGCCTGTGGACCTTTTTGTGGCTGTTCAGCCCAGTTACAAACTTTTTGTTGCCCTAGGGAGGCACAGTTTCACAGCAGCCCTAAGACTTTGCAATGTAGTAGAACAAAACATGCATATCTATTAAACTTGTGTTGACTACTGACCTTATTTCATGCATCTGCCCAAAAAACCCATTGAATTTGAGATGAGGGAACGGAAAGTATAAACATGCAAAAATTCAATTAGGACTCGTTCCTGCACCACTCTATTGGGATACAGTAGAACTGTTTATTGGCTGTATCTGTGTTGAAGCAATTTGGGATTTCTTTATTGCTTCTAAAGTTGGTAGAAATAGTATGTGCCGATAGTTTGCAGAAGTTAGGAAGGAAAGCATCAGAGCTAGGTGATTTGTTATTCAGCATCTGGTTTAGGGCTTTACTGAGTTCATGTGGTGCTAGTGTTGAATCTAAGGTATCGCCTTCTTTCTTGGACAGTTTCTGTAGCTCCAGAACAAATTGGGGTATTTCTCATGGGTCAGCTTCATGATCAGAGCAGCGCACTTGCAACATTTGGAAACAGATTTGAGCATTTACGAAGCACAATTGAGCTACACAAATATGGCACACGTAAGCATCTTTCAACAATGGATGGATTGAAACACATTAATCTGACATGCATGCGGAATCCGTTAGCATGAGGGCATCCGCAGCCAAACATTGATGTATGTGTGAAGTGTTTATCAAGAGTTTTTTCTCAGAATTACAGCATGTGTTGAGGTCATCAGTGGCAGCCCCACATGGCCCTCAGCACAAGCAGGATGTCCTGTCTGACAGCTAGAAATAATCAGCTTCATTAGTCACTTTGCCTTGGTTACACATACCTGCAAACACACACACACACATACTTGTTTTCAGGACATATCAGTACATATGACAAAAATGTGACAAATGGGAACGTACCTTTCCCAAGGTCCTAGAGGCTGGGGAATCAAAGTGTTTCTTCCCCATGCTTCCAGGAATGTGTGTATCTGTTGAGATTTTGGCTAGGGCTATATTTTGGTCAAACCTGATTTTAATGCGACTTATGAGGACACTGTCAGGTTTATGTGACTTATGAGCCATCACACACAGATTTGTCAAGTTTATGTGACTTATGAGTCATCACACACAGATTTTTCATGTTTAGGTGAATTGTGAAACCCATAGATACATAATCAATCAAAATAATCAAAAATGTGATCTTTCTACTTTTTAAGTAGTATTATTGTATTGCATTTATGAATTTTGTGGTAAATGTTCATCTAAATAAAAACATGGAAAACATCTTGCCATTCTTATTTTTAATTACTAGTAAATATGTAAATTGAATCCAGAATAGATCACAGAGAATGCAGCAATCTTGCCTCCAAATTTCTCCAAAATTCCAGTGAATTTTCAGTTCAAAAACCAGCAACACAATGCTGGAAACTTAGGGTATAGCTTAAAGTAACAAACCTTTCAAATACTTTCTCTATTGCTTGTTGAAAGAGCAGAGTATGCACCTATCATCTTAAACATAATTTTCTAAAAGAAATTATGGCAGGTACTGTGAATAAAACCAAGAGAGTGGGGGGTTAAACAAAAAATACTCATTCTTCAATCTGAACATTTGGTAGCACAGAGCAACTTGAGCAACTGAGTATCATCATTTACAAAAGATATAGAATGAAAATAAAATTAAGTTCAACTGATATGGAATTGTACTTGGGCCACATGATATAGTTCTAGCTTTTCATCTTCCTTTTTGTTGCTACGATTCTATTGTGAATGTAGTATTTGATGGCAACCCAGTCTCTGTCTTTCAGAGCTAGTGGTTCTGCTTGGAGGCAGGAGTCACATTCCTTTTTACCTGGTACTTTGCAGCTTGTTATGAAATGCAACATGTGCTGCTCAACAGCCTTCACTTCATCATCTGTCCACTTGCTTTTCACCTTCCCAGCTGTCATGAATAGAAACAAAAGAAAAAAAAAGTAAGATAGGATAGAAAATATTTTAGCTAATGATGTGGATACAAATTGCTTTTAAACCTTGCTTTCCACTGGGGTGTTTTGAGGATGCCTGGGATGAATGTAGTTGAAGTGCTGTGCTCTGCTGGGAATCTAAAAGGATGGAATAGAATAACAATGTAACACACATTCTACAGTCGATGGGTCAGAACATATGAGGACGTCACCTGAAACACACTCAAGTCTTTCACAGCCTAAAACAATATGAGGACAATGTAACACACATTCTACAGTCGATGGGTCAGAACATATGAGGACGTCACCTGAAACACACTCAAGTCTTTCACAGCCTAAAACAATATGAGAACAATGTAACACACATTCTACAGTCGATGGGTCAGAACATATGAGGACGTCACCTGAAACACACTCAAGTCTTTCACAGCCTAAAACAATATGAGGACAATGTAACACACACTCTACAGTCGTTGGGTCAGAACATATGAGGACGTCACCTGAAACACACTCAAGTCTTTCACAGCCTAAAACAATATGAGGACATGACGACTGAACACATATACAGTCCATGTTTCTAACTTCTAACTTCTCCTGCTGTTGTCAAAGAAGGCTCTAAAGCCCACACTGATGTAAACTGATCAACTTCCCCAGAAATCCAATCATGCAAGCTGATGAGCAGGAGGTGAAATGGACAAAACATGAGCCAGAGGACAAAAATATCAAATTTAGTGAGAATAAAGATTAATTTGATGCTTTAAGGGAAGTTACAGCTAACAAATGGTACAGCCAATTTCTATCAGCTATGCTATTCACAAACAAGTAATGCTAACACTGATATTGTGAACATTTCACACAAACTGACTGTTTGAATTCAGTGAAAGGGTATTAAATTTATGCACTGGGCCCACCTGAGACATATATTTAAATCCAAAGAGAAGAAATTCATGTGTAATTACCTGTTGGAAGGATGAAGTGGATCTCTCGCTCACTTCTTGGTCTGCAGAAGGTTGAGTCAGGATGTCAACACTTGGTGTCTGCAACAAAACACAACAATACAGTGTCAGAAATATTCTGTAAAATAAATCCTCACTAATTAATGAAGTAATGATCATACTTGTTTCAGTGAACTAAATTCAAAGGTGGATGTGGGCTCATTATGCCAGACTCTATAGTAACAACTAACACTGTATAGCATCTGCTACCCAACAATATGAGGACAATGTAACACACACTCTACAGTTGTTGGGTCAGAACATATGAGGACGTCACTTGAAACACACTCAAGTCTTTCACAGCCTAAAACAATATGAGGACATGACGACTGAACACATATACAGTCCATGTTTCTAACTTCTAATTTCTCTTGCTGTTGTCAGAGAAGGCTCTAAAGCCCACACTGATGTAAACTGATCAACTTCCCCAGAAATCCAATCATGTAAACTGATGAGCAGGAGGTGAAATGGACAAAAACATTAACCAAAGGACAAAAAATATCAAATTTAGTGAGAATAAAGATTAATTAGATGCTTTAAGGGAAGTTACAGCTAACAAATGGTACGCCAATTTCTATCAGCTATGCTATTCACACACAAGTAATGCTAACATTGATATTGTGAACATTTCACACAAACTGACTGTTTGAATTCAGTGAAAGGGTATTAAATTTATGCACTGGGCCCAACTGAGACATATACTTAATTCCAAAGAGAAGAAATTCATGTGTAATTACCTGTTGGAAGGATGAAGTGGATCTCTCGCTCACTTCTTGGTCTGCAGAAGGTTGAGTCAGGATCTCAGCACTTGGTGTCTGCAACAAAACACAATAATACAGTGTCAGAAATATTCTGTAAAATAAATCCTGACTAATTAATGAAGTAATGATCATACTTGTTTCAGTGAACTTAATTCACAGGAGGATGTGGGCTCATTATGCCAGACTCTAAAGTAATAAATAGTGATGGCGGAATGAAGTCTCATAAATCAATTTCTTTATTTTCTGAGCCCACCAGATGGCGATCTTTGTTCAACAAAAGGTTTAAAGCACACCAGATTTCTATTCTTCTAGCCTCTCTCCTTAAACCAAGAGCACCATCTACTGGGCTCGGAAAATGAAGAAAATGCTTCATGAGGCTTCATTCCGCCATCACTAGCAATAACTAACACTATATGGCATCTGCTACCCAACAATATGAGGACAATGTAACACACACTCTGTCGTTGGGTCAGAACATATGAGGACGTCACCTGAAACACACTCAAGTCTTTCACAGCCTAAAACAATATGAGGACATGACGACTGAACACATATACAGTCCATGTTTCTAACTTCTAACTTCTCCTGCTGTTGTCAAAGAAGGCTCTAAAGCCCACACTGATGTAAACTGATCAACTTCCCAGAAATCCAATCATGTAAACTGATGAGCAGGAGGTGAAATGGACAAAAGCATGAGCCAGAGAACAAAAATATCAAATTTAGTGAGAATAAAGATTAATTTGATGCTTTAAGGGGGAGTTACAGCTAACAAATGGTACGGCCAATTTCTATCAGCTATGCTATTCACACACAAGTAATGCTAACATTGATATTGTGAACATTTCACACAAACTGACTGTTTGAATTCAGTGAAAGGGTATTTAATTTATGCACTGGGCCCAACTGAGACATATACTTAATTCCAAAGAGAAGAAATTCATGTGTAATTACCTGTTGGAAGGATGAAGTGGATCTCTCGCTCACTTCTTGGTCTGCAGAAGGTTGAGTCAGGATGTCAACACTTGGTGTCTGCAACAAAACACAACAATACAGTGTCAGAAATATTCTGTAAAATAAATCCTCACTAATTAATGAAGTAATGATCATACTTGTTTCAGTGAACTTAATTCACAGGAGGATGTGGGCTCATTATGCCAGACTCTATAGTAACAACTAACACTGTATAGCATCTGCTACCCAACAATATGAGGACAATGTAACACACACTCTACAGTTGTTGGGTCAGAACATATGAGGACGTCACCTGAAACACACTCAAGTCTTTCACAGCCTAAAACAATATGAGGACATGACGACTGAACACATATACAGTCCATGTTTCTAACTTCTAACTTCTCCTGCTGTTGTCAGAGAAGGCTCTAAAGCCCACACTGATGTAAACTGATCAACTTCCTCAAAAATCCAATCATGTAAACTGATGAGCAGGAGGTGAAATGGACAAAAACATTAGCCAGAGGACAAAAAATATCAAATTTAGTGAGAATAAAGATTAATTTGTTGCTTTAAGGGGAAGTTACAGCTAACAAATGGTACGACCAATTTCTATCAGCTATGCTATTCACAAACAAGTAATGCTAACACTGATATTATGAACATTTCACACAAACTGACTGTTTGAATTCAGTGAAAGGGTATTTAATTTATGCACTGGGCCCAACTGAGACATATACTTAATTCCAAAGAGAAGAAATTCATGTGTAATTACCAAGGAGAAGAATGAAGTGGATCTCTCGCTCACTTCTTGGTCTGCAGAAGGTTGAGTCAGGATCTCAACTCTTGGTGTCTGCAACAAAACACAACAATACAGTGTCAGAAATATTCTGTAAAATAAATCCTCACTAATTAATGAAGTAATGATCATACTTGTTTCAGTGAACTAAATTCAAAGGTGGATGTGGGCTCATTATGCCAGACTCTATAGTAACAACTAACACTGTATAGCATCTGCTACCCAACAATATGAGGACAATGTAACACACACTCTACAGTTGTTGGGTCAGAACATATGAGGACGTCACCTGAAACACACTCAAGTCTTTCACAGCCTTAAACAATATGAGGACAATGTAACACACACTCTACAGTTGTTGGGTCAGAACATATGAGGACGTCACCTGAAACACACTCAAGTCTTTCACAGCCTTAAACAATATGAGGACAATGTAACACTCTACAGTTGTTGGGTCAGAACATATGAGGACGTCACCTGAAACACACTCAAGTCTTTCACAGCCTAAAACAATATGAGGACATGACGACTGAACACATATACAGTCCATGTTTCTAACTTCTAACTTCTCCTGCTGTTGTCAGAGAAGGCTCTAAAGCCCACACTGATGTAAACTGATCAACTTCCTCAAAAATCCAATCATGTAAACTGATGAGCAGGAGGTGAAATGGACAAAAACATGAGCCAGAGGACAAAAAATATCAAATTTAGTGAGAATAAAGATTAATTTGTTGCTTTAAGGGAAGTTACAGCTAACAAATGGTACAGCCAATTTCTATCAGCTATGCTATTCACAAACAAGTAATGCTAACACTGATATTATGAACATTTCACACAAACTGACTGTTTGAATTCAGTGAAAGGGTATTTAATTTATGCACTGGGCCCAACTGAGACATATATTTAAATCCAAAGAGAAGAAATTCATGTGTAATTACCTGTTGGAAGGATGAAGTGGATCTCTCGCTCACTTCTTGGTCTGCAGAAGGTTGAGTCAGGATGTCAACACTTGGTGTCTGCAACAAAACACAACAATACAGTGTCAGAAATATTCTGTAAAATAAATCCTCACTAATTAATGAAGTAATGATCATACTTGTTTCAGTGAACTAAATTCAAAGGTGGATGTGGGCTCATTATGCCAGACTCTATAGTAACAACTAACACTGTATAGCATCTGCTACCCAACAATATGAGGACAATGTAACACACACTCTACAGTTGTTGGGTCAGAACATATGAGGACGTCACTTGAAACACACTCAAGTCTTTCACAGCCTAAAACAATATGAGGACATGACGACTGAACACATATACAGTCCATGTTTTTAACTTCTAACTTCTCTTGCTGTTGTCAGAGAAGGCTCTAAAGCCCACACTGATGTAAACTGATCAACTTCCCCAAAAATCCAATCATGTAAACTGATGAGCAGGAGGTGAAATGGACAAAAACATGAGCCAGAGGACAAAAAATATCAAATTTAGTGAGAATAAAGATTAATTTGATGCTTTAAGGAAGTTACAGCTAACAAATGGTACGTCCAATTTCTATCAGCTATGCTATTCACACACAAGTAATGCTAACATTGATATTGTGAACATTTCACACAAACTGACTGTTTGAATTCAGTGAAAGGGTATTTAATTTATGCACTGGGCCCAACTGAGACATATACTTAATTCCAAAGAGAAGAAATTCATGTGTAATTACCTGTTGGAAGGATGAAGTGGATCTCTCGCTCACTTCTTGGTCTGCAGAAGGTTGAGTCAGGATCTCAGCACTTGGTGTCTGCAACAAAACACAATAATACAGTGTCAGAAATATTCTGTAAAATAAATCCTGACTAATTAATGAAGTAATGATCATACTTGTTTCAGTGAACTTAATTCACAGGAGGATGTGGGCTCATTATGCCAGACTCTAAAGTAATAAATAGTGATGGCGAGAATGAAGTCTCATAAATCAATTTCTTTATTTTCTGAGCCCACCAGATGGCGATCTTTGTTCAACAAAAGGTTTAAAGCACACCAGATTTCTATTCTTCTAGCCTCTCTCCTTAAACCAAGAGCACCATCTACTGGGCTCGGAAAATGAAGAAAATGCTTCATGAGGCTTCATTCCGCCATCACTAGCAATAACTAACACTATATGGCATCTGCTACCCAACAATATGAGGACAATGTAACACACACTCTACAGTCGTTGTCAGAACATATGAGGACGTCACCTGAAACACACTCAAGTCTTTCACAGCCTAAAACAATATGAGGACATGACGACTGAACAC
This sequence comes from Epinephelus fuscoguttatus, assembly GCF_011397635.1. Lineage (NCBI taxonomy): Eukaryota > Metazoa > Chordata > Actinopteri > Perciformes > Serranidae > Epinephelus > Epinephelus fuscoguttatus. Next base: position 28,467,107 of record NC_064757.1, on the reverse strand, counting down.
ATATACAGTCCATGTTTCTAACTTCTAACTTCTCCTGCTGTTGTCAAAGAAGGCTCTAAAGCCCACACTGATGTAAACTGATCAACTTCCCAGAAATCCAATCATGTAAACTGATGAGCAGGAGGTGAAATGGACAAAAACATGAGCCAGAGGACAAAAATATCAAATTTAGTGAGAATAAAGATTAATTTGATGCTTTAAGGGGGAGTTACAGCTAACAAATGGTACGGCCAATTTCTATCAGCTATGCTATTCACACACAAGTAATGCTAACATTGATATTGTGAACATTTCACACAAACTGACTGTTTGAATTCAGTGAAAGGGTATTTAATTTATGCACTGGGCCCAACTGAGACATATACTTAATTCCAAAGAGAAGAAATTCATGTGTAATTACCTGTTGGAAGGATGAAGTGGATCTCTCGCTCACTTCTTGGTCTGCAGAAGGTTGAGTCAGGATGTCAACACTTGGTGTCTGCAACAAAACACAACAATACAGTGTCAGAAATATTCTGTAAAATAAATCCTCACTAATTAATGAAGTAATGATCATACTTGTTTCAGTGAACTTAATTCACAGGAGGATGTGGGCTCATTATGCCAGACTCTATAGTAACAACTAACACTGTATAGCATCTGCTACCCAACAATATGAGGACAATGTAACACACACTCTACAGTTGTTGGGTCAGAACATATGAGGACGTCACCTGAAACACACTCAAGTCTTTCACAGCCTAAAACAATATGAGGACATGACGACTGAACACATATACAGTCCATGTTTCTAACTTCTAACTTCTCCTGCTGTTGTCAGAGAAGGCTCTAAAGCCCACACTGATGTAAACTGATCAACTTCCTCAAAATCCAATCATGTAAACTGATGAGCAGGAGGTGAAATGGACAAAAACATTAGCCAGAGGACAAAAAATATCAAATTTAGTGAGAATAAAGATTAATTTGTTGCTTTAAGGGGAAGTTACAGCTAACAAATGGTACGACCAATTTCTATCAGCTATGCTATTCACAAACAAGTAATGCTAACACTGATATTATGAACATTTCACACAAACTGACTGTTTGAATTCAGTGAAAGGGTATTTAATTTATGCACTGGGCCCAACTGAGACATATACTTAATTCCAAAGAGAAGAAATTCATGTGTAATTACCAAGGAGAAGAATGAAGTGGATCTCTCGCTCACTTCTTGGTCTGCAGAAGGTTGAGTCAGGATCTCAACTCTTGGTGTCTGCAACAAAACACAACAATACAGTGTCAGAAATATTCTGTAAAATAAATCCTCACTAATTAATGAAGTAATGATCATACTTGTTTCAGTGAAATAAATTCACCGGTGGATGTGGGCTCATTATGCCAGACTCTATAGTAACAACTAACACTGTATAGCATCTGCTACCCAACAATATGAGGACAATGTAACACACACTCTACAGTTGTTGGGTCAGAACATATGAGGACGTCACCTGAAACACACTCAAGTCTTTCACAGCCTTAAACAATATGAGGACAATGTAACACACACTCTACAGTTGTTGGGTCAGAACATATGAGGACGTCACCTGAAACACACTCAAGTCTTTCACAGCCTTAAACAATATGAGGACAATGTAACACACACTCTACAGTTGTTGGGTCAGAACATATGAGGACGTCACCTGAAACACACTCAAGTCTTTCACAGCCTAAAACAATATGAGGACATGACGACTGAACACATATACAGTCCATGTTTCTAACTTCTTCTCCTGCTGTTGTCAGAAGGCTCTAAAGCCCACACTGATGTAAACTGATCAACTTCCTCAAGAAATCCAATCATGTAAACTGATGAGCAGGAGGTGAAATGGACAAAAACATGAGCCAGAGGACAAAAATATCAAATTTAGTGAGAATAAAGATTAATTTGTTGCTTTAAGGGAAGTTACAGCTAACAAATGGTACAGCCAATTTCTATCAGCTATGCTATTCACACAAGTAATGCTAACACTGATATTATGAACATTTCACACAAACTGACTGTTTGAATTCAGTGAAAGGGTATTTAATTTATGCACTGGGCCCAACTGAGACATATACTTAATTCCAAAGAGAAGAAATTCATGTGTAATTACCTGTTGGAAGGAGAAGAATGAAGTGGATCTCTCGCTCACTTCTTGGTCTGCAGAAGGTTGAGTCAGGATCTCAACTCTTGGTGTCTGCAACAAAACACAACAATACAGTGTCAGAAATATTCTGTAAAATAAATCCTCACTAATTAATGAAGTAATGATCATACTTGTTTCAGTGAACTAAATTCAAAGGTGGATGTGGGCTCATTATGCCAGACTCTATAGTAACAACTAACACTGTATAGCATCTGCTACCCAACAATATGAGGACAATGTAACACACACTCTACAGTTGTTGGGTCAGAACATATGAGGCCCTCACCTGAAACACACTCAAGTCTTTCACAGCCTTAAACAATATGAGGACAATGTAACACACACTCTACAGTTGTTGGGTCAGAACATATGAGGATGTCACCTGAAACACACTCAAGTCTTTCACAGCCTTAAACAATATGAGGACAATGTAACACACACTCTACAGTTGTTGGGTCAGAACATATGAGGATGTCACCTGAAACACACTCAAGTCTTTCACAGCCTAAAACAATATGAGGACATGACGACTGAACACATATACAGTCCATGTTTCTAACTTCTAACTTCTCCTGCTGTTGTCAAAGAAGGCTCTAAAGCCCACACTGATGTAAACTGATCAACTTCCACAGAATTCCAATCATGTAAACTGATGAGCAGGAGGTGAAATGGACAAAAACATTAACCAAAGGACAAAAAATATCAAATTTAGTGAGAATAAAGATTAATTTGATGCTTTAAGGGGAAGTTACAGCTAACAAATGGTACGGCCAATTTCTATCAGCTATGCTATTCACACACAAGTAATGCTAACATTGATATTGTGAACATTTCACACAAACTGACTGTTTGAATTCAGTGAAAGGTATTTAATTTATGCACTGGGCCCAACTGAGACATATACTTAATTCCAAAGAGAAGAAATTCATGTGTAATTACCTGTTGGAAGGATGAAGTGGATCTCTCGCTCACTTCTTGGTCTGCAGAAGGTTGAGTCAGGATGTCAACACTTGGTGTCTGCAACAAAACACAACAATACAGTGTCAGAAATATTCTGTAAAATAAATCCTCACTAATTAATGAAGTAATGATCATACTTGTTTCAGTGAACTTAATTCACAGGAGGATGTGGGCTCATTATGCCAGACTCTATAGTAACAACTAACACTGTATAGCATCTGCTACCCAACAATATGAGGACAATGTAACACACACTCTACAGTTGGGTCAGAACATATGAGGACGTCACCTGAAACACACTCAAGTCTTTCACAGCCTAAAACAATATGAGGACATGACGACTGAACACATATACAGTCCATGTTTCTAACTTCTAACTTCTCCTGCTGTTGTCAGAGAAGGCTCTAAAGCCCACACTGATGTAAACTGATCAACTTCCAAAATCCAATCATGTAAACTAATGAGCAGGAGGTGAAATGGACAAAACATTAGCCAGAGGACAAAAATATCAAATTTAGTGAGAATAAAGATTAATTTGTTGCTTTAAGGAAGTTACAGCTAACAAATGGTACGAATTTCTATCAGCTATGCTATTCACAAACAAGTAATGCTAACACTGATATTATGAACATTTCACACAAACTGACTGTTTGAATTCAGTGAAAGGGTATTTAATTTATGCACTGGGCCCAACTGAGACATATACTTAATTCCAAAGAGAAGAAATTCATGTGTAATTACCAAGGAGAAGAATGAAGTGGATCTCTCGCTCACTTCTTGGTCTGCAGAAGGTTGAGTCAGGATCTCAACTCTTGGTGTCTGCAACAAAACACAACAATACAGTGTCAGAAATATTCTGTAAAATAAATCCTCACTAATTAATGAAGTAATGATCATACTTGTTTCAGTGAACTAAATTCAAAGGTGGATGTGGGCTCATTATGCCAGACTCTATAGTAACAACTAACACTGTATAGCATCTGCTACCCAACAATATGAGGACAATGTAACACACACTCTACAGTTGTTGGGTCAGAACATATGAGGACGTCACCTGAAACACACTCAAGTCTTTCACAGCCTAAAACAATATGAGGACATGACGACTGAACACATACACAGTCCATGTTTCTAACTTCTAACTTCTCCTGCTGTTGTCAGAGAAGGCTCTAAAGCCCACACTGATGTAAACTGATCAACTTCCTCAAAAATCCAATCATGTAAACTGATGAGCAGGAGGTGAAATGGACAAAAACATTAGCCAGAGGACAAAAAATATCAAATTAAGTGAGAATAAAGATTAATTTGTTGCTTTAAGGGAAGTTACAGCTAACAAATGGTACGACCAATTTCTATCAGCTATGCTATTCACAAACAAGTAATGCTAACACTGATATTATGAACATTTCACACAAACTGACTGTTTGAATTCAGTGAAAGGGTATTTAATTTATGCACTGGGCCCAACTGAGACATATACTTAATTCCAAAGAGAAGAAATTCATGTGTAATTACCAAGGAGAAGAATGAAGTGGATCTCTCGCTCACTTCTTGGTCTGCAGAAGGTTGAGTCAGGATCTCAACTCTTGGTGTCTGCAACAAAACACAACAATACAGTGTCAGAAATATTCTGTAAAATAAATCCTCACTAATTAATGAAGTAATGATCATACTTGTTTCAGTGAACTAAATTCAAAGGTGGATGTGGGCTCATTATGCCAGACTCTATAGTAACAACTAACACTGTATAGCATCTGCTACCCAACAATATGAGGACAATGTAACACACACTCTACAGTTGTTGGGTCAGAACATATGAGGACGTCACCTGAAACACACTCAAGTCTTTCACAGCCTTAAACAATATGAGGACAATGTAACACACACTCTACAGTTGTTGGGTCAGAACATATGAGGACGTCACCTGAAACACACTCAAGTCTTTCACAGCCTAAAACAATATGAGGACATGACGACTGAACACATATACAGTCCATGTTTCTAACTTCTAACTTCTCCTGCTGTTGTCAAAGAAGGCTCTAAAGCCCACACTGATGTAAACTGATCAACTTCCACAGAATTCCAATCATGTAAACTGATGAGCAGGAGGTGAAATGGACAAAAACATTAACCAAAGGACAAAAAATATCAAATTTAGTGAGAATAAAGATTAATTTGATGCTTTAAGGGGAAGTTACAGCTAACAAATGGTACGGCCAATTTCTATCAGCTATGCTATTCACACACAAGTAATGCTAACACTGATATTGTGAACATTTCACACAAACTGACTGTTTGAATTCAGTGAAAGGGTATTAAATTTATGCACTGGGCCCAACTGAGACATATACTTAATTCCAAAGAGAAGAAATTCATGTGTAATTACCTGTTGGAAGGATGAAGTGGATCTCTCTCACTTCTTGGTCTGCAGAAGGTTGAGTCAGGATGTCAACACTTGGTGTCTGCAACAAAACACAACAATACAGTGTCAGAAATATTCTGTAAAATAAATCCTCACTAATTAATGAAGTAATGATCATACTTGTTTCAGTGAACTAAATTCAAAGGTGGATGTGGGCTCATTATGCCAGACTCTATAGTAACAACTAACACTGTATAGCATCTGCTACCCAACAATATGAGGACAATGTAACACACACTCTACAGTTGTTGGGTCAGAACATATGAGGACGTCACTTGAAACACACTCAAGTCTTTCACAGCCTAAAACAATATGAGGACATGACGACTGAACACATATACAGTCCATGTTTCTAACTTCTAATTTCTCTTGCTGTTGTCAGAGAAGGCTCTAAAGCCCACACTGATGTAAACTGATCAACTTCCACAGAATTCCAATCATGTAAACTGATGAGCAGGAGGTGAAATGGACAAAAACATTAACCAAAGGACAAAAAATATCAAATTTAGTGAGAATAAAGATTAATTAGATGCTTTAAGGGGAAGTTACAGCTAACAAATGGTACGCCAATTTCTATCAGCTATGCTATTCACACACAAGTAATGCTAACATTGATATTGTGAACATTTCACACAAACTGTTTGAATTCAGTGAAAGGGTATTAAATTTATGCACTGGGCCCAACTGAGACATATACTTAATTCCAAAGAGAAGAAATTCATGTGTAATTACCTGTTGGAAGGATGAAGTGGATCTCTCGCTCACTTCTTGGTCTGCAGAAGGTTGAGTCAGGATCTCAGCACTTGGTGTCTGCAACAAAACACAATAATACAGTGTCAGAAATATTCTGTAAAATAAATCCTCACTAATTAATGAAGTAATGATCATACTTGTTTCAGTGAACTTAATTCACAGGAGGATGTGGGCTCATTATGCCAGACTCTAAAGTAATAAATAGTGATGGCGGAATGAAGTCTCATAAATTAATTTCTTTATTTTCTGAGCCCACCAGATGGCGCTCTTTGTTCAACAAAAGGTTTAAAGCACACCAGATTTCTATTCTTCTAGCCTCTCTCCTTAAACCAAGAGCGCCATCTACTGGGCTCGGAAAATGAAGAAAATGCTTCATGAGGCTTCATTCCGCCATCACTAGCAATAACTAACACTGTATGGCATCTGCTACCCAACAATATGAGGACAATGTAACACACTCTACAGTCGTTGGGTCAGAACATATGACGTCACCTGAAACACACTCAAGTCTTTCACAGCCTAAAACAATATGAGGACATGACGACTGAACACATATACAGTCCATGTTTCTAACTTCTAACTTCTCCTGCTGTTGTCAAAGAAGGCTCTAAAGCCCACACTGATGTAAACTGATCAACTTCCCAGAAATCCAATCATGTAAGCTGATGAGCAGGAGGTGAAATGGACAAAAACATGAGCCAGAGGACAAAAAATATCAAATTTAGTGAGAATAAAGATTAATTTGATGCTTTAAGGGGGAGTTACAGCTAACAAATGGTATGGCCAATTTCTATCAGCTATGCTATTCACACACAAGTAATGCTAACATTGATATTGTGAACATTTCACACAAACTGACTGTTTAAATTCAGTGAAATGGTATTAAATTTATGCACTGGGCCCAACTGAGACATATACTTAATTCCAAAGAGAAGAAATTCATGTGTAATTACCTGTTGGAAGGATGAAGTGGATCTCGCTCACTTCTTGGTCTGCAGAAGGTTGAGTCAGGATGTCAACACTTGGTGTCTGCAACAAAACACAACAATACAGTGTCAGAAATATTCTGTAAAATAAATCCTCACTAATTAATGAAGTAATGATCATACTTGTTTCAGTGAACTTAATTCACAGGAGGATGTGGGCTCATTATGCCAGACTCTATAGTAACAACTAACACTGTATAGCATCTGCTACCCAACAATATGAGGACAATGTAACACACACTCTACAGTCGTTGGGTCAGAACATATGAGGACGTCACCTGAAACACACTCAAGTCTTTCACAGCCTAAAACAATATGAGGACAATGTAACACACACTCTACAGTCGTTGGGTCAGAACATATGAGGACGTCACCTGAAACACACTCAAGTCTTTCACAGCCTAAAGCAATATGAGGACAATGTAACACACACTCTACAGTCATTGGGTCAGAACATATGAGGACGTCACCTGAAACACAGTCAAGTCTTTCACAGCCTAAAACAATATGAGGACATGATGACTGAACACATATACAGTCCATGTTTCTCACTTCTAACTTCTGCTGCTGTTGTCAAAGAATGCTCTAAAGCCCTCACTGATGTAAACTGATCTTTCCTACTAGAAATTATTGTCAATCATTTGAATTAAATACACATCTTTGTACCTCCTCATACTTAACAGATCTTTTACTGTATAATCTATGAAAAGAATTTACTTACCAGAGCTCGCCATGGCCACTGAGATTTTCCATAGTCATAGGTTACACTCTCTGCCTGGATGTCTTCAATTGCAAACAGGCACAGATGAGGTTTTCCTGGACTGTCAGCTTTTTCATTTTGCAGTTTGGGGACTTGTGGGCATCATTAACCAGCCGGCCCATTGAGTCATCTTCATGGGAGGCATCGATGCTAAAATTGAACAAGGAAACCTATCTCAGTTTTCTCCACTAAAACCATAATGTTGCAAAGAACAACTGATCTTCTATAGGCCTTTACTTACCACCATGTGCTGTTGTTCCATTCAAAATCAAACAGGAAAGCATTTTGCTTCTCTGTGTATTTTTTCTGCCGCTTGTCTCGTTCATGTTGTGAGATTAACTCTCCACGGTATTCCACCACAAAGGATCCCTTTTCAATCGGTGCACAGGCAAATACACCACGTCCTAATACACCAAAGATCATTAATTAGTGTCAAGTAATACAATCCAAATCAGGTTCACTAACTGCAGCTAATCAGCTATTGACTAAACATATGCAGAACAAACATAAGACTTTTTAACAGTGTGAAAAAGATCTGAATGATGTTTAGTGATGTTTGAAATTGATGTTTAGGGCTGCAACAACAAATCAATAAAACCAATAAATAAACTATTATTAAAATATTGGCAGCAAATGTCATTATCAGTTTGTTGTCTTGCATGATTATGTCTATAATGTCTAGTGACGTTCATGCAGTAACCAAAGGGAATAATATATAACATACCTTTATAGTCATTGATCCACTGGACCTTTAAACAAGGCTTGTCAACTCCAGATAAAATAAATTGAGCAGCCTCAGCTTCAGGAGAAGTCTGGCTCTTCTTTTGACATGCTCTTTACTTGGCCATGTACACCTCAACCTGCAAACATTTACATGGGAAGATGACAAAAAGTCAGTGAGACAAATATAAGAAAGAACAGTACTTACTTTAAATCAAACAGGACTTCTAAAATGGTATTATTCATTACTCATTTGCTGATCAGGCTAATAGATCGGTGTGAACCCTGTGCAAATGTGATAACAGTGTGACATTAAAAAACCTTAACAAATAATATTAACCTACCAAAGCACCTTCAAAGATAAATGTTGCTATGAGATCATTATAAAACTGTTCGCTCCACTACCATCACCTATACTGACTAACTAAGATTAATTTGTGTTACATAGGAAAACATTAATATTATCATCTAAATTCCAGAAAACATATCTTTTGCTGAAATCAAATTTGTGTTCAAGAACAGTTAAAAACAACTTGGACTGTCTCTGCAGCCGAAGCTGAAAAAGTTTGTTTGGAGAATTGTCCCTTTAACTCATGCAGCGATTTTAACAACTTCTGCTGTCTATTGTTGAAGATAAAGCTAAAGTAAGTAATTACCATTTATCATGCATCATGCATCCCTTACAGTTTGAGTCCACTGCGTGTTGAATTTCCCTTCGCTAATTAGCCAACTTTATCTCATGAGGTGATTGTTCCAGCGTGACGTCGAAGGATTAAATGTCTCCTGTGGGCTGAAGGTCCCGGATGTTCCGTTCACCGAGCGCTCCGCTGCGGTCGTATCTGTTTTAGATGATTTGAGTCTATCGACCAATTAGAGGCTGCGTTTGTAATGAATGCCTCACGTGCCGCAGCGCTGATCTCAAACATAGTAAAGCTGGATTCCACCGCAGTTGAATGATAAAACGGAAACAAAACTGAAACCCAGAATAAGACTGGGCTGTGTATGGAACTGTAGAGGGCTTTTATTTTGAAAGAAAGAGACTCACAGGAAGTGGTTAATGCAGGATCTTCACCACTCACGGACTTTCACCGTCGTGTTTCCAGCAAAGGTTTCCAGTCGTTTTCAGGTAAGGACAATCTTTCTAACCTACTGACAATTGTCTCAACAATGTTTTGCAAACTGCTCTTACACTAAATTTGGTCCCGTTTGCATGTAAAACTGTTCTTTAACAACACTTGATAGACGCTTCAAAAACGTCCTCATTTTTCATGGAGCCCTGATTTTGGTGTGTTTATATAGGCTAAGTGTGTGTTATCATAAAATGTCCTAATTTGTCATGAACACAAGAGCAGCAATCTTGGACCTTCAGGTGAAAATACAGATATGAGGAAAATGCTTTAAAAATGTAGTATAATGTGTTGTTCTGAAGGATTTTATAGTTGCTTAGTGAATGAAGTGACTTCATTACCACTTTTAAATACTAAATTAATAACCAAAATAAGCTGGCACTGTGCATTTTTTAATAGTGTGTTAATAGTTGTTAAACATCTGCACTTTATACTATATTGTAAAACATATAAGGAAAGTTAAGTGAAGTTAATGAAGTATTGACTATGTCAATCAATACTTACAGATACACAAAGTGAGGAGACTGACGCTAATGATGACCATACTGAATCAGATGACGCAGCAGCAGCAGGAACCTCCAAGTTCAACCTATTTTTGCTGCACCTAAAGGTCCCTGAGGTAGAATACTAATTAACTAAAATGTTATAAACCCACCATGAATTGCTCTTTTGCTTACCCGCCGGAATGCTGTTGTCTCTTAAAACATTTTGAGTGAAAACAAGTAAAGCTTGACTACCTCAGTAGTCAGTTATTTCAAAGTTGGCAGTGCTTAAAGATTTCCTTCAGACAGGTTACAAGATTATATACAGTACTCTACTTTGAAAAGGTACATTATCTTGTTTAAATTATGGAGTGGGAGATACTGGGATCTGTGATGTCATACAGCCTGATGGCTAATGGTATGAAAAAGCCCCAAGAGTGCTTTGAGGCATGTGGCTGGATGAGTCTATGGCTGAAGTGCACCTGAGCAGCTTTAGCTTAGCATAGAGAGGATGAGAGGGACTGCCCATGATAGTTTTCAGCTGTCCTGTCATCATTTTATCTGTTACGTCTCCACACTGTCCAGTTCCATCCCCATCACAGAGCTGCCTTTCCTCACCAGCTTATTCAATTTATTTACATCACAGCTCGATGCCATCTCCCCAGCACCTTATGGCAAAGAAGATGTGCATCCACAGACTCATTTTGAATTTTTTTTATATTTCCAGACATTTCTCAAACAAGAGCTGCTGGCCCTGCACAACGGATCCTGAAGATCTTCCCTCGCACTCAGCATGGTCAGCGTATTCAACTTATACATTCTCACTGCAAAATTGAGAACAATCACAACAATATCCTAGACCAGTGGTCACCAACCTTTTTAAGTCCAAGATCCTGACCTCGGCCTTGGTGAAAGGCAAGATCTACCTATTGAAGTGTTGATAGAAAAGACAGCTAACACTGTGTACTTCCTACTTGAGGCCTTTTATTTGCCTGTATTTGAATTACATGCACCTTGCTGCAACATTCAAATTGATGCAACCAAGAAAAGACTAATTAATTGGCCTATCAAACAGCTGTCTTGCTTAAAGAATTGTACAAAATAACATTCACTTCAGAGTCATGTAGTTTCTTAACACAAAAATAAAGGCATGAGGAATACCAGCTAACAACATATTGACATTCTTCACATTTTGATACTTGGACTTATTATTATTCATACTTATCATTCAATTTTCAATTCAATTCAATTTTATTTATAAAGCCCAATATCACAAATCACAATTTGCCTCACAGGGCTTTACAGCATACGACATCCCTCTGTCCTTATGACCCTCACAGCTGATCAGGAAAAACTCCCCAAAAAACCCTTTAACGGGGAAAAAAACGGTAGAAACTTCAGGAAGAGCAACTGAGGAGGGATCCCTCTTCCAGGACGGACAGACGTGCAATAGATGTCGTACAGAACAGATCAGCATAACAAATTAACAGTAATCTGTATGACACAATGAGACAGAGAGAGAGAGACAGAGAGAGAGAGAGAGAGAGAGAGAGAGAGAGAGATATGCAGGTAATGACAGTCGCTTACAACAACATTATTGAAAGTAATAATATTACAGTTAAAGTTCTGGCTACTGCGGTACAATATGTTGAAAGTATGTATTAATATCTTGCAATCATTGACAGACATTTTTTATAAAGTGGAACTGTAATGTTTGCTTTCTCAGTCAGTGCTAAGCACAGTCACCTCATGCAGCATCACTTCTAGGTTTCATATGTAGCCTATCACTCTTCATTTTGACACTTGACCGACTTATTCTTACTTACTGTCATTTACAAATATAAGCATTTTATGAAGTAGATCTGGCTATTTTTTCTCAGTACTACGTGCAGTCATCTTATGCAGCATCACTTTTCACATCAGAAGGCAGTCGTGTTACTCAATCAAGTTAATGTGATGGCTGTGACTGGATACTGTCTGTGAGTGCTTTATAGTTTGGCTCATAGCTACAGACAGCCAGTCTGAGACAGTCTGTGAGATGTCTGTCAGTAAGGCAGCTCCTGTACTTTGATTTGATTATTTTCATCTGTGAAAATGCCATTTCAAATAGGTACGTGGATCCAAAGTAGGCACTCACTCTTAGTGCACATGCAGTGAGGAGAAGAAACTTCTCTCTGCTGACAAGTCCCCAAAAGTCACTGTCCCTGGATCTAGCTTTCAGCTCAATGTCATTTTGTAAATCAACCATCTCCATGTCAACTCCACTTGGCAAAGTAAATACTTTCTGGAATTTGGCTGCTACCTGCTCTATATCAATGGACAGGAATGAGTTTGAGATGAATGCAGCAATATCTTCCATGACGTCTAACTCACCAAAACGCCGATTAAACTCCGTTGTCAGTTTGTCCAGGTGAGAGCAGTACTGCTCAGGGAGAAAAGCATCCTTGTCTTCCAAGGCCTGTACCATCTTATCGAGGCTGGGAAAGTGTGTCAGCCTCCCGTTTGTCAGATGTGTCGTACAAACAAAGAGATTGGCATTGAAAGCATACAATGCAGTTATCATGTGGGGCATGATTCGGTCTCTTCCTGCAGCTCGTTGTTGAGTGTGTTCAGTTTTGCGGTTATGTCTGTGAGAAACCCCAGGTCCAGCAGCCATGCATCCTCTGACAGTTCCTTGTACTCCTCGTTCCTTGTCGACAGGAAAGTTTTGATCTCGAGCAGCAAGTCGACAAATCGCTGCAGCACTTTGCCGCGACTCAACCACCGCACATCAGCATGAAGAAGTAGGTCTCCGTAAGCAGCATCAAGCTCATCCGGGAGTGCTTTGAATAAGCAGTGCTGAAACGCTTTCGCTCGAATCAAGTTGACTAGTTTCACCACCAGCGTCATTACATGAGAAAAGTTCAAGACCTTCCCAGCCAAGGCCTGCTGGTGGATCACACAGTGATAATTCACGAAGTAAGGAAAATTGGGGTCATTACGGCACAGTCCTATAAATCCATTGCACGCACCACGCATTGCTGGGGCCCCATCAGCAGTAATCACCACCAGTTTATGAATGGGTATGTCATTATCGCCAACATATTTTTTGAACTCACTGTAGATATCCTCACCTCTCGTTTTCTCCTTTAAGTGCAAAAGAGTGAGAAAGTCCTCCTTTGTTGTAGAATCCGGTAAAACCATTTTGAGAAATACAACAAGCTGCGCTGTGTCCATTAATATCCAGGGATTCATCGAACTGTGGTGAGAAATATTCAGTTTGTCAAGTCCTTTAACACTTGTCTGTCCACGTCCTCTGAGAGTGACCGTTGCAGGGCCAAGGGGTACACTACAGAGTGCAGTTTTGATTTCTTCTTTGTTTTTGAAGTCGCTGAAAACAGTCTCTGCTGTAATGGCCATTGCTTCCTTAACTAAATCTCCATCTGTAAAGGGCTTCTTGTGTTTAGCCAAAAGGTGACTTACACGAAATGATGCTTCAGCTGCAGCCTTATTTTGAGAAGCAGGTTTGGTGAAAAGTGATTGCTGGGCCTTCAACCCCGATTTCAGCTCGTCAACTTTCCTTGCACGGATTGTGCTCTTTGGCGGGTAGCCGTCTTTGAATTTCTGGTGGTTGGTGTTCTGGTGCCGCTCCAGATTTCCTCTTTACACAGTGCTTGAGTTTGGTGGCATAACATACAAACACTCTTGTCTTTCACCAAGGTAAACAGAAATTCCTCTTCCCATTCTGGATGGAAATGATATGTTTTTGCCTTCTTACGCGAGCCCTCTGCCATGCTAGCTAGCCCCTCCGTCTCATTGTGTGTCTAAGTGACTGAGTGCACTTGTGTCAGTCACGTGACTGTGTCTGTGTGCGTCACATAGAGGTGACTAATATTCTCTTATCTCATTGGTCACTTTGATGCAGTGTCTGACACTGCAAATAGCTGGATCAAGAGAGAGGTGCTTGCAAAACAGAACATTAATATTGCGGGTGTAGGCTATTTGTGTATTTCTTAAGCTGATTTTCTATTATTTTGGAGAGCTACAGGAAAAGTCTGGAAGATCTACCAGTAGATCGCGATCGACGGGTTGGCAACCTCTGTCCTAGACTCTTATTAAGAATATAGAATGTTGTTGTTTCACTGTGAGAATTGGAGTGGTGCTTATTCTGCTTCAGACTGATTACTATACAGAACAATGAGATGTTTACTGTACAGAGCTATTCACTACTGATTGAGAACATTGTTGTTCATTGTGAGAATTTATGGTGCTGCTTACTGTAAAACTTCTTCACTATAGAGTTGAAGAGTATTGATTAGAATTATTAAAAATGTAATAATTATAATAAACATTTCAACTTCCCATAATTGCCAGCGCTATAAAAAGTGTTGTTCTTGCACAAGGTCACATTGCACCCATTTGATCTACTTTAGGCTACTGTTGGTAGTATTATTGATTGATTATTGATGAGAATATTAAAAACAATGGGATGTCAGAAATTTATTGTTTTGATTAGGCAAATCTAATACAAGAAAAATACAAGATTAGATCAACAGTAAGAATTGAGAATGTTTTTATTTGACTCTAATTATATGGAATATGTGTTTTGCAGTAATGATAAAACCTGCTTCAAATGTGTTAGTTTGTCTGAACAAAGTGACATATGAGGACGTGCAAAGTGACGTCACTGAAAGTGTGTGAAAAGTGTGTTAAGTTCCAAAACTGGCCACTAGTTGGCGTAACTGAAAATGAGCAAAAACGCTAAACACACTTCACACACTATTTTCATAAAATTGTGATGTTTCAGGACATTGGAGATTTTTGGTCTGGGAGCATGTTGGGAGGGTGTAGAACACTGTAGAGAGCTCAGAAAAATGAGGACATCAAAAATGTCCTCATTTTTCCAAGTGTCCTGATACTGAAGGTGTGTTATCATAAAAATGTCCTGATATGTCATGAATACAAGTGCACACACACACACACACACACACACCAAAGGAAAAGACACCAGACCCAAGTTCGACTGACTAATGGTCTAGGCCAATACCTTTCCATTTCCCCTTCCCTTCAGACAAAGCCTACTTTCTATGCCACACAGGCTCTATTTATTTTTCAATCTAAAACCAGACCTTCAGCCCTCCTATCCTCCCTCCATTCCTGCGAGCATGCAGACCAGGTGATGAGGTTTTGTTTGCAGGAGCTGTGAATGAAATGTTTTAGAAAATTGTGATTTTCATGACTATGCTGTATTTGGATTGGCAAATGTTATCTAAAAGAAGAAGAGAGCAGTTAGTTGCCTGATATCAGACAGAATAGTCAACTCGTTAAGCTTTGCTTAAAGTAGCATGAGACAAGCATTGAGCACGCACAGAGGCATTTATGCTCAATATGACGTTCGCTGCATTATGTTCCGAAGCACCATATTCATTCTGTGAATGGCTAAAAAGTCAATGAGTAATACTGGAAGAATGTTACTGGAAAAATAGGCAGCAACATACCACCAAACACTACAT
The DNA here is from genome assembly GCF_011397635.1 of Epinephelus fuscoguttatus. Classification (NCBI taxonomy): domain Eukaryota; kingdom Metazoa; phylum Chordata; class Actinopteri; order Perciformes; family Serranidae; genus Epinephelus; species Epinephelus fuscoguttatus. Next base: position 28,451,240 of record NC_064757.1, on the reverse strand, counting down.
TTGTGTATTGTAATTCAACCTGATCTCACTCCAAAGTCGTTGAAATCTAGCATGTGGGCAATGACTTGGGGTGTGAGCACACGGCATTAAAAAGCTATCCTTTAACGGCGTGATATGCAGCTGATTGACATGCTAGTGTAACAGCACCCGGTAGTGTCAGGGGGAAACAAGAACAAAAGTGGCCGGGGTGGGTGGGAGGGGTGGTGGAAGGGTCCAATAACCATTGACGAAAAAGCCTAAAAAATAATCTTTAGACTTTCACCTGGGAGAACAGTGTTCGCGTCCTGTAAGATTATGAAGCCAAACCCTGTTCTTTTTTCCTAAACCTTACCACAACCTTTTAACCTTTGTTGTTGAAGGGGGAAAAAAACGTCAATTTGCGGCGTTGTGCCAACATTCGTACTGCATGCCTTTATTTTGAAAGAGACTATGTGTAAGTCATACATTTCCTGTGAAAACAGAAGTGTATTGTGTATTTTGAAAGAACACAGTGCATGTAAAAGGCATAACTTGACATGGTGTCCCAGAACATCAGCGACCAACATGCCCAGGGTACCTTGCATGTCATATCTGGATGTGGAAAGTCCATGACCAAACATCGATATGTTGCGAGGTTGGAGTGAGAATGTGTTGTGTAATTATAACTGTTGCTTACCTACAAGTCAAAATTATTTCATTCTGCTGTGTTTACCCCGGGTCACCTCTCTTTCCATTACCATTGATTAGCTTTTTACAAAATGATCCCATGTTCTTAGAGTCTAAAAGCCCCTTCTTTCCCCAGTGTGGCGGCCTTTCTTGAACCTAAGGCCATTTGACCATTTCTGTTGTCTCTCAATGAGGAGTCGTAGAGACGTCTGGAAAGACAAACCTTATCGGCCAGTCTTTCATGTTGAACTGAAAAGTGCAGTGTGCCTAGTTGCAAAAATGCAGGGGTGTAAAATGAGGGCTGTGACAACTTTCAGAGCATTCACACTCGACACAAAAGCGGTGATAACATCTTTTTTGGCACGCAAAGCTCCCGTTGGGGGCACTATAGCGAGTATAAATCACGCATTACAATCTGTTTCCATCTACAGTCTGACATCGGCTCCACTCTGACCAATTTCTGTGGGAGAGGGGATTCAGTTTTCCCTAACCAGTCACTAGAAATGCCATGCGAGTTTTATTGTTTTTGTCAAGGGTGGGGGGGTGGAAACAAACTGCGATGTTGGGCGATATTGGGAAGACATACTTATTTAGAATACCTTCAATAGCAGCATCTATATCGTCTGTAGCTGTCACCAATATTAGTGTTACTCGTCATTGGTTCAGGTGCATCGCTTGACAATGCTTTTCAAGAGCATAACAACAGTGTTAGTCTTGCTCGTGGTGCTGATTGGCTCCAAACTCCCCCAAGATCCCAGAAGAATTAGTCAGCTTGGTGGAGTATCTTCAAGGATCTGGAGCCATGCAGGCAAAGAAGTTGGTACAAGGGTATAGAAAGTCTTAAATGGGTGTCTTTACTCGTAAAAGTTCCAGCGATGCTTATTCTGTGACACACGTACATGCACACTCATATGCACACACTCTTAAAAACACGATTACAGTCATACACACACACAGGCATGCGGTGCTCCTTCGGGGCCTCATCTTTACCTCAGTAACCCACGGAGATATACGGGCCAGTGACGGGTCAGTGACTTATCTGCATGGGTGTTGTTGTTCATTCAGCTCACTCTTAAACCTCAGAAAGATCATCTCACAATAAAGTTCAAAGCTAACAGTTACCAGTTTATGAGGCACACCTGTACAAACAGAAAAATAATAATGACAAAAACAACATCAGATACTGTAAGACAAAATAAATGAGACCATACTGTGCCTAACGCCACTGTGGTTGTGTTTTGAAAAAATATTACAACACACAGAAGGAGAGAGTGTTGTTTTACAAGGCTACAGGTTGTAGCCCAAGGTGCATTCCCACCTATATGCCTATGATTCATACAGGTGTGTCTGCATGGGAGACCTGTGTATGTGTGTGTGAGCTGCGAGGTCATGTCCCTGTGTTTACCCACCCGTCCATCTAACCAGCCACATTCACCATTTACATCCAGTGAGTAGGAATGTTTATGATACTCTGTTAAATATAATGATGGCTCTGTTTGTCTCCATGAATTAAGACCTTTCCTATAAAAAGAAGAAAAGGAGGCTTCCCCCGGGGCATGTTTGGGGCTCTCTCCTCGCAGCACAATAGTTTTTACACACAGATCTTGAGAGCTATAACTGTGCTCTGTATATATGCTGTGACTTTACGCTGTCTGCTAAATGCAAGCCAGAGACCCTTTCTGACATTCGCAGGGATTTTATTGTGAGATGTTAAAATTGAAGCTCTGTTCTGTTTCATTTCTCTTTAAAAGGCACTGCGGTGGATTTTTTTCCGCAACTATACCTCTAAAAATAAAGAAAGCACTAAAGTCTGAAAAGTTATTACTGTTGTAACAATACAGACATGTCACTATGGAGAATGCATGAAACTCTATGTGCTTAAATCATGTCATCCTCACTGATACCACCAACTCCCATTTGTCTTACTCCCCTTTTTTATTTATTCATTCTTTCTTTCAATTATTCATTAAGGTTGATAAACATAAAATGCAAACATTTAAAAGTGCTGTATGTAACTCTGGAGAAAGATAGCTGAGTTTGAGTCTTATTCCCAGGTAGTCAGATATTGATGCATTGGCTTGGTGGTTTTGTCCAACTGTAAACCCAAAGTATTATTTGACAACCTGGGAATGAAACTTAACAGTCAACTGTCTTTCTCCACAGTTACAAACAGTACTTTTAATTCACACACACAAAAAAAACAAGATGTTATAGTTAACATATTAAAAGGAAAAAAATGACCAAAGCTTCGTTCACAGTGCAAGCCTGAGCGCTCATTTTGGATTTACTGCTCAGATCTAAATTTTTTATTTGGTTAACCATATTATTTTTCAACGTGGACAGTATCAGACGTGCAAACCGGTCACGGCCTTGAACTGACCCGCATGCACAAAAAAGCATTAACAGAGACATAACATGCAGCATCCTGTGGTACAGGAAATAAACATGGAGGCAACTTAAGTCAGCATTTACAGTTTTATTCATGAGTTTATGTGCAATGGAAGCCAGAACATTCATGAGCATCTAATATGGGGGACAAGGATTAGGAGAAAGAGAGCCAAATTTTTAATTTTGGCTCGTAGGTCCATGTTTGTATTCACCGCATGCACCAGCGCAGAATTGTGATGGATGTAAATCTAGAGTGTCGTAAAAGTCACATGAATTTCTATATGACTGTTCAGCCTGAGGTCGAATTGCGAAAAATCACATCTGTATTTTATTTAGGACTTCATATTAAGCAGAATTGGAAATATCATATTCTGTGTTATTTGTGCTGTTTACAATGTTATGAAAAAGACAAACAGTTTTGAGTCATATGAGGACAAAGAAAATGTTGTCCTCAGATTTGGGTCACTTTTGCCCACAGTCTGAACATAGCCTAAGAGTCTAAAGCAATGCTAACAAGCCAGCATGTTGATTGAAGGGGAGGTTCAGAAGGAGAGGTCTGCTATCATGGGTATTGGTCAGAATGCATCAGCCATTAAACTCTTTTTTGCACACAAAGGTTTATTTCCAAATTAATAAAATTGCAGGTACACATAAAGTGGGAGGAAACACACATGGTGTTTTGGAACAGCGCTGCAGCCCCATGTGATGTCGAAGAAAGAATGAGTGAAACAATGTTCAGCATTTAAATGGGGGTGAACAGGTGACCTCAATCAGATTAATGAGTATTAAGAGAGTGAAAGGAACCAATCAGTGCTGAGGAAAAAGGAGGAAAGGAAGTGAGGTAAAGGAAGTGAGGAAAACTAGTGTCAAATTAAAGAAAATAGGAATCTTTGATACACTGATGTTCAACAGGTATAATGTTTGACATGCACCACAAATGCACATCGATCAATCAAACAATCATTCAAACCACTTACAAACCAACATCTCGCTGCTAGCATGGCTAAAAAAACTGGGTTATTCAGTTTTTCACACACTTAAAAGATCAGTGTGTAAGATTTAGTGGGATTTAGTAGCATGTAGTGGTAAGAATTACACAGTGTGTTCAAGAGGTTCTTACTGGGAGCTGAATTATCCAAAGAGGTCTCCTCCTCTCTAAAACAAACAAACTAGGTGATTTAAACCGGTAAAAACACTGAATAAAGCTGTTTCAACAAATCAGCGTTTCTCCTGTGCTGTTCTTCACGTCACAGGGCTGTCACTACAACGCAAAAATGCGAAAATGCAAATGGCCCTTTCCAGAGCCAATGTTTGGTTTGTCTGTTCTGGGCTGCTGTAGAAATACTGCGGTGCAACATAGCGATTTCCATGGATGCTCCCTATGTCGACATAAACGACTCAACCTAAACAGGTAATTCTGAGGTAATGAAAACAAGAGGATTCCTATTTTCAGGTGATTATACACGAAAGAAAAACACACTCATTCTATTACTTTCTATTACTGCAAATATGTCTCACTAAGTCCGGCACACTGAACCTTTAAATCTGAAAGTGATCCATTCAAAAGTCCACAAATTATTTGCATTATACGTCCATGTGATTGATCTGACTGTATAATACACACAATAATACTGTTGTTAGCAAATTATACGATATGTTTGTTTTACTTACAATGAAAGTCATCTGTATATAAATGAAAACATCTCCTTTCTCTCCTCATCTCCTCTCATTTTTCTTTTATGTAACCACACCATCAGTCAACAACCATCACAGCTGACATCTACTTACCTCTGCTGCTTTCAAACTGCTTACATTTCTAATGTACCAATAATGATCCACAGGTTAAACCACAGGGAGAGGCAGAAACCTGATACAAGTATTTGAAGCAGCAGGAAATTGAAAACTACAATTACCTCTTTGCCAGCAGCCACAGGCACTTTATTACACATTACATTTGGACCGTAATACGAACTTTTGATAATAATATTTAAACGTGGCATTTTGACAGGTGATGATGCCTTTTTGTATTTAAGCATTTGTTCCACACAATGACAGCGTTTTACATATCATCGATTTTGGTTTTTCTCCGGTGACATGCTCCAAAACAACTCCGAGGAAACAATGGAGCCTGCTGGGCCCCTCAATCAGAGTTCAGGCTTGGCTCGACCAGAGCCAGATGTGGCTCTTGAGATGCTGATTATGTTTGTCTTGTTTACAAACGCAGCTCAGAGCAGATTCCTCATTTTCTGCCCCCCTCCCTCTCCCTCGGATCTATATACACAGACTCTGACTCTGACATAAACTGCAAACAAAGAGCATTTTGGTGCAGTCACATAGAGGGCTCTGTTTGTTAGAAAATGTCGCTCAGGGCCACGGTTTATGGCATCAGCGCAGCGGTTGTGATGCTTGTGTGAGTCTGCTCAAATTGCTTGTTTACTCAGGAGAAAAAGTACAGCAGAAATCTCTGAGTGACAGTTATGAGATGACACTATTTCCCATAATGTCAGAGAAAGAGAGACGACTTGATCATTGAGGGTATACATAATATAGTCAGTGGAATTCCCCTAAAAAGTAAAATATCAGCTAATACTGATATCTATCTTATATGTAGTATCAAAGTTTTGCCCCTATGTGCTCATATTTGACGTGAAATACAAAGATAGGGGCTCAAATTCACATATAGCCTGAGAAGAATACAATAAAATACCCATTATACATATTTCTTACAAAATATTGTGTTGCCCCGCTGGGTTAGGGCCCATATCACGAGGGCCCCCCGCTGTGGCCCCATTTGAGGTCAACCAATATAGCCCCCTTCACCCCTCACAGTCACTTTGGCAGGAAATGACCTCACGCACAGAGAATGAACCCAAACCATCAGACAACAATCCCCTTCACCTCAGGTCAAAGGTCAGTAGAGTCATAAGGGAGTCAGTGTGTGTGTGTTTGAAATGTGTGTGAGGGCAGTCTCTGATCAGTTGTCAGTGGCGGACAGTTTGAGTGACTCATGTATTTGTTTGAGCGGCTCTGTGGTATGTCAGGCATGTGTGTGTGTGTGTGTGTGCAAATATGTTTTGTTTTTAAGTATATGTCCACTTGGGCAGGTGGAGACATAAGTGCGGTCTATGTTATGTGTGTGTGTTGGGGGGCACCAGAAACTAGAGGTGTGTGTGGTTTTGTGTGTGTGATAAGGTCTTCTGGGGATTCCTTTAAAGTCATGCATGACCTCTTTTGGAATGACCACTCAAAACAGTGACAGAGTGAGGCCACTTCCTTCAGTCAGATCTCCCGATAGTTACTGGAATACCCCTCTTTAAGAGCGGATGTGCCCTTTTCTCCCCTTCTCTTGAGGATGCACGTGTCTTTTTACAGTTGTGTAACTTTGCGTGACTGACTGCTAGTGAAGACTTGCTGAACTTTGGAAATGAGAGAAATGTTTCCTTGCATTATAATTAAGCCAGCATCTTGCCTTACAGTGACTTCCAAAGTGGGGTGGGAGGTCCCCCAGGAGTGTGTGGCACTCTGCTAGGGGGTCCCTGAAAGGGTTTCAGAGTCATTAATTTAAATGATTGTAATATATTTTTTATTATAATATATTATGATAATTGATTATCATCATAATCTGTGTTTTATTTATCTTATGTATGCACTAGGGTGAAACTTTCTCTTGATATGTGTATAATTTATGAGATGCACTTCAAATCCACCCTGTTCTCTTGATTGCCTCTGATTGTTTAGGTACAGTGTTACTTGCAGATACTTGAATTAATGTCAGTTGCACGGTTTTGTGTTGGGATGGTGCAAATATTTTTTAACACATGTCCAACATCTTTCCAACACATTGCTCTTGTGTTGTTCTTTTACATCAGTGTCTCCCAACAAGTGGCTTGTGGGTCCATTCTGAATGGACCACAAGTGACTGAAGTACAGTAAATTTCTGGCACAGAGCTTTTATTTTGAAGTCCCGTTTCCTGCTGTAGAATGAGTGAATAACAGACAGCTACTTAGCAGAGACAGCGGACTTGCTTGACGACATAGCCAAACGCTGAGTGTGGACCTTACATTACTGACTGAGGAGAAATCTGGACCTTGTGGCTGGACCACTTTGGGAACCACTGTTTTACATGACTTTGACCATAGAAGTGCAAAAAATAGATTAAGTCAAATCATTCCAAGAGACATACATGAGGGGGGTCCACTGTATATCTTGTATGGGGTCCTTGGTGGAATTAAGATTAGATTAGAGAGTAGAAAAAGAGTGTTAAACCAGTCCACCTCTGACCCAACTCCCAATTTAGGAAGGGAACTCGACCTTACAGGTTATTTACTTGGTGTAAAGTGAAGCCAGAAAATGGACGATAGTGACGATTGGGTACAACTTGCAAAGGTTACCACTCATTTTTAAGATAAATGGATAAATAAGTGGAATCTTACGGATCTCCTTTCAAAAATATGTCCATTTCTGTGGTTCTTTACTGTGAGCAACTACTTAAGACCTGTCCTGAATCATAGATTTTTCACTCATCAATCTTTGAACCCACTGGCTATCATTTGAAAATGATAAAGCCTCTGAAGGCAATAGCCAATGATTCGGGAGATCCGGTGTGGTCAGCAGATATCTAAACCAAGACTTCCTCTTCCGTGCACTGCTCATTGTTCACAGTTTGATTAACAGCTTGAGAGGTTCAGATAACATTTCTGCTGATCCCTATAAACAGATATCTGCATATGACTGCAGATACATTTTTAAAAAAAGATAATAAAAGGCTAAATCATCGTCAGACAATAGCTGATGGCTTTTGAGATTGCGTTGTCGCCAGTGCATTCCACCTCTTTCGCTCTCCACACGAACTTGTTTCCATGCAGGCAACCAAAGCCAGCTCAATACTATTCGGACTACAAACTGAAATCAGAATGCTTCTGACACCAAGATCTTGTCTCAAATCATAGATTGACAAGTGCAGACTTTTTATTGTAAGATTTTATTTAGTTAGAGTGCAGTTCCAAGGTATTAAATCACACCCACATTATGTAAAGATAAGCGATATGATTGAAAGTTCCAGCTCCAGCCATTAAATGGACCTTATGGTGAAATTGTTTTCCCAAGTGCTATCGGTTTCAATGACTTTGGAGTGAGACCGTGCTCATTGGGCTTAGCTGGTTAGCATGCTCATTTCAGTAAATATCTCCGCAACACAATACAAAGACATCTTTGACATAACATCAAAACTCATTTACTTCTACACATTTGGTTGATAATGTTCATTTCTTGGGTGTTTTAAACTAAAATGCTGGCCATATCTTACACATTGGACCCATAAAATGCTCAAAAAAATGAAAATTTGATCATCTACAAATCCCTTACGATCAGACTCTTATCTGTTTATAAAGATCATGTGATGTGATTGAACCAGAACCAGGTAAATCAGCCTTGTGGTTAAGCTGTTTATTCAACATATAATTCCTGGTTTATGTCTCTCATGCTTTTCCTTTGACTCAAACCCTTGAACAAAACCCACAGAAATACTATTACATGATTTGGACTACATTACTGATGGTATTATTATGATATTTACAGTCCAAAGAAATCTATACCATTATATTGCCACAATAACATGCATATGCACATTTTTCTGTTCAGTGCACAGCTCAGTCCATGTTAACGATCATGCTACATCCCCATCTTTGTCTTGTTGTGATAAACTTTAACACATCAGCAGATTTCTGGGGGTTTTTTTCTAAATGATGTCATGATTACAGATTTCAGCTCATCGTTGACAATTGTATTTATGTCCAGATGTTTACGGGGAAGTTGTCTTGAGTCAACAACATGTCTTACAACAATATTGCTGACTTATTGTCTCTTTAAAGCCTGTTTACACACACAGCTCCACATGATCAGGGCGGCTCCACATTGTGCTGAGTTTTCCATTAAAATGTTATGATGTGCGGACAGAGATGAATGCTGCAACATCTGTAATTTGTATGGAGTAACTAAAGTTCCAAAAATTTATTTCTGAAATGTTTCGGGTCCGTGCTCTCTGTCATCGCCGCCGATAGAACCAAGAACAGGTCTCAGGCTGCCATTCTCCCCAAAGCAAGGTGATTTTATTAAAAAAAAGTCTGAATCTGTATACAAACACATGCTAACTTTGTTTCAGATTGTTTGACATTTCAGTGCTACACACCAGTGTGGTTGTGAGAGGACAGATGGATGTGTGTTTATCTGATGCCTGCAGACCCAAACCTGCAAACACTATATAAGGATGACTGTGTTACATCAGCTCTGAAACAGACTTGCACTGCAATAAACTACTTTGTTCTTTGAGATCTAACCTTTCCTCCTTCAACTCACACTGAGTCTCCTCTCATTATTTTTCCTGCATATCAAGAGATGGTTGTAGCAGACACGCACAGAGCAGCAGTTACATCACACTTGACATCACTACAGTAATCCCAAACAATGCTGCTTTTGAATCGAGCAGATGCATTTCTCAGCGCTGCCAAGACTTCTGAACTAGCACCTTCTCTGCAAGAAAGCGAGGCTGGACTCAGATAAGCTGTCAACGGCCCACTCAGTGTATACACAACAGTCCTTGGCAGCCTATGGAAAGTCAAAGCAATAATTAAAATGCAGCCAATAAACGTGCTTCTATTACATCCAGCTGTGTTTACATTTAACTATTCCATTTGGAAAGTCAGTCTCTCCTTCTCCATATACCGACCTCCTCGCTGTCACCACCTCAGTCCCCCTTTAATCTCATTTTATCACTGACACCTATTCATAGTCATGCACACCTGGCTCAGAAACTGCTCCCTCTTTTTTTTAAATTATCCTTAAAGAAGCAAAAAGCTGTTGCACATCATCTTGTGGCCTCATGCATAGTTGTTTTCATCAGAGATTAAGGTTGAGTATTCACCACTAACAATTTCTGGCTGGACTGTGAGTAAGTTAGAGGAGAGAGTGCCCACATCTTGACCAATACGCATAAATTAGGCAAGAAGATTGTTCGCAGGCGGTAATTAGGAAATGGGGATTTCAGCTGTAAGATACAGGCGTGGGTAATTATGACTGCCATTTTCCCCCGCTCAAGTCAGACCTCACAGTAAGCCCTCCAGAAGTTGAACCAAAACAAACCAGACACCCACAATGAATCAGAAATGAACACACACACAAATGCAGGTGTGATGGTAGGATGACAGGGATACAGTGGACAGGTTTCAAAATCCTTCATTCGCAGATGTCCAACCAATCCTGATCCAAATCTTGCTATCTCTGGATGTGCCCCAGACTGAACTGTGTTTGGGCTAATTGGCCACTTAAGCTATGACCTCATGGTGCGATGGGGAAAACAAGCAGATGATGCCTGTGACGGCGCATTGATGAGCCTGGAGGGAGTTAGTGCAGACATGGTGGTTTGGCTGCAGGTGCTGTCAACACAGGTCTGCACTACATCTCATGCAGTGACATTGAATTAATTAAACCCTCTTTTTTTCCCACCCTCTTCCTCTATCTGTCTCTGCTCTTAGTCATTCCTCCCTTTTTTTACACTCCATTAGGGGATTATGAATTTGTGAAAATGAGGCTCAAAAACGACTTGGAGAGGAGCTGTGACTGTAAAAATTAACGTTCCCCCGCTGCATCTACATCTACAGGGAGCAACAATTTATAAAAACTGATCCATGATCCAACATTTCAAGGCTGATGTGTCCTTGAAATGGTCAAAACAAATCCAGAAATCCACTGTGGCTGCACAAAAAAGTTCATTTTCCAACAGAAATATTGTCATTCTGTCAGGGTGCCAAAATTCCAACACAACTGATGCAAAGAGTATCATAATTAACAGTTTTAAGAACATCCCAATTTCTGTAATGAGTGTTTATGTCAGAGGAGCTCTCAACCACATGCTGTCTAATTTAGTCCACTGTGTATTGCCTTGTCTCCAAAAACTGTGCTTTTTATTTGTCACTCTTTCCTCTGTTTTTATGGTTGGTTTCTAAGGTCTTAGTCAAACACAAACATGATCAAATAAATAAAGAGTACTTAGTGAAACATAATCGTATTGTTTTTATTCTGTTGATTATGCTTTTTTTGATCCAATTGCATAACTATACAGTGCTATGTTGTTTTGAAAAACACAAACAAGGAGCTGTATAAAATATTCAGAGCATTTCTAGGGTTTGGAGTCTGATGCAGGCTGTCTGCACACAGTTCTCGACATGGAGATGGCTGACTAGCTAGCAGCTAACGGTGATAACAGTGGGAACGGTGCTAACGATGGCAACAGTGCTGATAGAGCTAAAGGTAACTGTCCACAGGATCTGTCATTTCCATGCCTCCTATTTATTGTCTGTGTGAGCAGCCATGCAGTGCATTCTGGTAGCAAAGTGTTGCATTTTGAGAGACGGGGTACCTACTCCTCATTTGCATAAAGTTGAATCTAGGCACCTCTATGCAAATCAAGGGCGTCCAGCATGCCTTAACTTACCACCTATGGAAACCTTTGGTAAATAGACCTGCACTTGTATAGCACCTTTCTAGTCATCCAACCACTCAGAGCGCTTTTTACACTACGAGTCACATTCAGCCACTCACAAACTGGTGGCCGAGGCTACCATACAAGGTGCCATCCGCTACTCAGTTTTTAACACACTCACACACTGATGGAACAGCCATCAGGAGCAATTTGGGGTTCAGTATCGTGCCGCCCCAACTTTTGAAAATGTTTAAACTACCAATCTATGAAGACAGATTCAGGAACTAACTGCATGGCTTATTTGTTGCCTCAAATGTTTTTAGAAGGACAATAAACTGTTTTTGTAATGTAAAATAAATGTTCCAAACGAGCCACCATATTAATAGACTTTGAAATCTGAGAGCAGACAGCCAAAAGGGTCCAGTGGTGCAACCCCTTGCGTCCAGAAACGTCCCTGTGGTCATGTACCATAATGCTGTTAACCTGGGGGGAAAACGGAGGATAGGTGGTATACAATACACCTCTGCAATGATGCTGTGGTTTGGCAGTATCCATAGGCAGATTATGACACAGTATGTCCCTGGACCCAGAAGCGTAAAATACTCCCCTACCCCCCAAGGCTGGTACAACATGCTGTTGCTTCTTTCCACAAAGCTGAAGAGCAGATATTGCATCAAGTACTCAGTGCATTTAAAGTCCTATAGATAAACTGAGGGAAATGGAAATGCTCAGTTAAAATGTATCATGATGGTTTCTTAATGATGACATCTTCAAAGTGAATATTTAGGCTTTACTTGAGTTTTCCTCTCTTTTTTGGACTTTTGGGGCTCTTTTATTGGCATGATGATGAAATCCTTTGACAAGAAATGCAACGTTAATCAGGGGCGGAAATCCCGGGGGGGACAGGGGGGACATGACTCCCCCTTCAGTAAAGCTGTCCCCCCCCCTTGAATAATTTGAGACACAATTAATAATTTTTGAACAATGCAGCAGCACAATTTAAGCGGTGCTCATTATAATCGCGCAATAATGTGCTATTTAAATCTTAAAAGATTTAGTCCCCCCTCCCATTCCTAATAGTGGTATATCCCACACACTTTCCAACGGGCGGGGCTGCTTGGCAGCAGTAGCAGCGTGTGGCTGGAACCGCTGCCCACATCGCGTATCGCAGAGTAAGATGTTCACTCACACAGACACAGTTTAACTTACACAAGTTACAGCACATCCCATTTACTGTTACAACAAGCCCCAGGCCCAGGCTGATAATATAAACTGTCTGCAACATTTCTCCTGCATTGTTCAAAAGCCTACTCAATTACAAGTGCTGCTAAGCTAAAAGCTAACGATTAAGGTCAGAGTTTAGTGATAGTCAGAGAGGACAGGAGAGAAAGAAGAGGGAGAGGACAGGACAAGAGCAGTCAGTGGTGGAGCGGCTCATGGGTCTGTGGGCTCTCCACCTGTCAGTGAGACAAACATGAAAGACATGCAGTCTAACTGACGAGGAGCGGTCATTATGCGCGACTATTATGCACGGTTGTGACGGAGCGGCTCGTAGGTAATGGGTACCTAGCTGTAGGCTCTCCACCTGTCAGTGAGACAAACATGAGAGACATGCAGTCTAACTGACGAGGAGTGGTCATTACGCGCAACTATTACGCACGGTTGTGAGGTGCGCAGCGGCGGATCTCACAGCACACTCTTAATAAACCAGTTTACCAGTTTAATTGCAGGAAATGTTTAGTTGTTAAGCCATTTCTCATAAGTATAGACATTCACTCTGCCTGCTGGAGAGATAGAGAGAAGATTAAAGCGTCAAATTGCGGTAAAAGATGCTGTATAAAGACAGGCTACAACTTTTTTTCCTTGTCCCCCCCTGGAATTGTTCTCTAAAATTTTACTGTTTATTGTTCCCCCCAACTATGAAATGGGATTTTCGCCCCTGACGTTAATAACAGTGATTTCAAGCAGAGGCTCTGGCTTAGGGGTCCACTGAGTCCTTGGGTCCCTGGGCCTGGGCCCAGTAGACCTGTTCGGTCATATATCAACAGTAACACCCATATGAGCACATTGCAGAGTGGCGACACAGAGGGAACGCCATACTGTCCACCACAACAACGAAGAGAGAAACAAACAGAGAGGTAGCGTGTCTTCATTCTCAGCTCAGGGCGCCATTACTCCTTTATATCTTTCCATAGTTGTTTGCTGCTATATTTATGTTCTGAATGTCATACAGCTCATAAAAAGTAGTTATTGTAAATATATCTTAATTGTTTCTGCTCTTTACATATCAGCTGATATATTTAATTCCATAACGACATGATGTCTTTTGTACGACTTAAAAGTATCACACTGGGAAAGAATTTCAATTTCAAAGTGAACTTCATGTTCCTCAGACAAACTATTAACAGACTCCAAATCTTGTAATTACAGGTTTATTATGCTATTAGGCACAACTCAGAATAGCTCTGGTATTCAAAACATTGCTTAACACCATTTCATCCTCATTAGTACAGCTCTTACTCCAAAACTGTAAACACAGACCCATGAAAAGAAGCAGTCACTGACACACCACAAGCTGTGGCTTTGTTTTAACAAACTTATGATAAATGATATTTTAATTTGGAACATTAATATTATGTGGGAAACATTTGATAGATTCATTAAGGAACACATGTATCCATGCTCTGTGGTGTTGGAATAATTTCTCTTAATGAAGGTTGATGCTGCTTGTTTATGAGCGTGAATTCCATTGAGGAGGGTAACAGTTCCCGCTGTTCTCGACTGAATAGGAGGTCTGGGTGAGTAAACAGAGGTCTGGACAGCTTATGAGGTTCTTACCTTTAAATGTGTCACTTTTTCCAGCGGGCCTCCCACAGAGACCCACCTCAGCTTCAGTGGAAGTAAGCAAACCTCAGTCAAAAAGTGCAGACATAAGAATTTATAACAAATATATTTGTTTGTGAGTAAAATGTCTTTTCTGTCTTTACACAATTTATAAAAATGAATTCGATGAGAGACCAGCTCCATCTGTTTCACCGCTCTCTCTGCCTATTTCAGGTTCCTTCTTTCTTTCAAACCCCGTCTTTCTTTGGGGCCACAGCGTTGATATTGTATTATACTGCTTATTTGTTGAGGCCATGTGTATACATTCAGAGCAGCACACGTTTCCTGTTAACATTGGAGGCTGAACTCACTTCCAAAAATTACAGCTTCTCAGGCCAGTTCTGTAGAACAGACCAGTGCCTTGTCTAAATATCGGCCTGCTCCAACATTGTCTATCCCAGATCTCAAAGTAAATGTTGGCCAAACGGAGAAGTGGACTGCTTCACGGGGAGCAAATGAGACTAATAGGGCTTAAAAGAGCTTAAATGCCCTCAAATCAAAATCAATATTCATCTGAGATTCAGAGTTTTCATTTGCAGTCACTCACTTTCGGCAAGGAACACTTTACCTCTCATTTCTCCATTTTCACATTTCCTGCCAACTTAGTTTTTTCATGAAACGTGACCGTAAGGTACATGTTACAATATTAAGTATAAAACACACTCTTACACACACACACAAACACAAACACACACACACACACACACCATCTGAGGACCTGTCATATGAAATCCTACAAAGTCCCCTTCCACTCAAAAATGTGTTATTCTTGCGTTTATGCCCTCTAAAATGTCTGACCTTGACTCTACTGACTTGTGTCTGTGCAAAGTTTGTCAGTAGTGAGGTGTTTTCACATTCCTCCACTAATACGAAATGCCAATCACTGTCTTAAATGGTAAACAAATACAGACAAGGGACCAGACAAGTACAGAGAGTGAGAGTTCACTTAGCATAGTAAAAGTTTTAATAGCAAACATGGGAGAGTGTGCAGTTTTTGGATGTAAACTGGACCCTGCTCATTCTGCTATCTACCAAAAACTAGATGCTGACTACATTTACCATTCTGATACAATGCTAGTCACCAATTTTGGTGTACTACAGACTTGTCATCTGAGTCTAGGTCTGACTGAGGCTTAAACATGTATGGCTGAATCTCCATTGTTACCTCCAACACTACTACTAATGTGCACTGCTCTTTCACTGGCCAACCATTCTAGCCCAGGCCACCTGGGAGTGCCTTGGGCCAATTTTTGTAATGGTCAAACATGGAATCACATTCCGAGTCGATCACAGGATGCCATCCCAGCCAGCATTTGTATGTGGGTAGTAAGTGGGCTGAAAAATGGGCCCTATGTAGGGATGTTCACGGGTTCCATATTGGCTCCAATACCCAAGAGGACCCCAGATAAGATGCCCGTTTCCGACCCATACCCACTTTGGACCCAGGTTGCCCACTTGGGCAAACCCACCCATGTGGGCAATTTGCCTGGGGGCAATACGGAACACATGGACAATGCAATATAGGGCCCATTTTTCAGCCCACTAACTACCCACATGGGCCCCACATACAAATGCTGGTTGGGATTGTACAACCCCCCCAAAAATGTTTCCCATCAACTTACATTGCGAAGAAGTGTAAAAAGTGTAAATCAAAGGATCCGATTTTTTGAGCATCGCAACTATTGTGAAATGACTACTTTTACAATCAGAATTTGATCAGTTGGGTTCCATAATATTTGAAAAGTCTAGAACAACTGCAGGACTAAATAATTTTATCATTATTCTAGTTAGTTGAGCGCTACACTGGAAATAGCCGGCTTGGCCAGTGGAAGTCTCTAGGAAGCATGGTCTATGGGCCCTGTAATGCAGAAGCAGTGCCGATCAACTGGGTAATTTTATACGCACCAATTAAACGTCTTAGGCTTCATGCGCCATTGAGCAACTTTCAAAGAATTGACTGTGACTGTGTGCCTCCAACACTGTATCCAGATCTCTTGATACATCCATGGTCTAGCCTTAGTAGCACAGCACCATCATCTCTTTATGCGGAAAAACCACGTTAAACAAAATATTCTTAATATATTTACACACTTTCAAACCAGTCTGGAGAGGGACTTTAACTCTTGAAATAGTGGTTAGAATATAGCCCTCACTCACTTTCAGTAAATCCCCATTTCTTTACCACACCAGTATGACTGCGTGTAGTCATGTATTCAAATAAACAATGTTCACTATCTTAAGGACCACAAGACACACAAAATCAACTTCATTTATTTTAAACATATATTCTAACGCGTTTTCCCTGAAGAGTTTATCTATTCTGATTAAGCCTGTCAAACTCAAGCATTTTCTGCATCATGTTAAGATGCCTTTGGTCAGCTTCTCTGCGTTGCTGTTGCTGGTTGAAGAATGGTGGAACTGTCCTCTTGGATCGTCTCTGAGCTGCTCTGATTGTGCATACAAAGCCAGTCGGAAATTGAAAGAGGTAAACAGAGGCCAGGCGGTGCTGCGAGCTGTCAAACAGCTCTGTGTATGATTGAAGACAACCTTGAGCTGGAACATAAACATCCCAGCAGGCTCTCACCGTGCACTCAGCCCCTACCGCTTCACTGGCAGCCATGATGGACCAGGGGGAGCCAGCAGCTGGGTCAAAAGTGAGGAGGAAGGGATAGTTTTATGACTTGGCAGAAATATTGGAAATGGTACCTGTATGGAGCATCCAGAGGGAGATACTGTGGGGGTGCACTGACAGGGAGATTTTCTCGTGAATATAAATGTGCTGCCTCGCAGATAGAAACACGTATTTAAAGGATAATTCCAGTTTAATACAATTTATACAAATTTCCATAGTTTTGGCAATTGTTTCCGTTACTTATGTTAACATTAAAGTAATTGCTGACATCTGGAAACATGGCAATATTGCTACAACATAGTCCATCACGGCGAGAAACGGTGGTCAGATATTCAACAAGTTGGAAGCCAACAACCAGCCAGATTCTCCAAACCATTTCATTGTTAAGTAAAAACAACAGTTAAAACAGTGTGTGAGCACGACTGAGTTTCAGTCAGGAGAGACGAGCTGAAAGGAAGGCTTAAAGAGTAATAAATGAATTTATGTGACAAAGTGTGCACAACAGGAAAAATTAAGGAGGCATGTGAGAAGTCATTGGCAATAACACCTAATCATGATGTAATCAGTTTAAAGGGGTAGTCATGCTGTAAGCGCTGCAGGAACATGCAGTCTAGACACTGGTGGTGGTAAAGGAGCGAAGATTAGCCTTGATGACGATGTGGATGGATGGACGTGGAGCGAGACTTCTGATTCGCTCATGAGTCCTGCATGTAGTGTGGGTGGGTTGCATTGATCTGACCCCATATGGACATAGCTACCATTACGTCACCCATTGGTTTGTGGAGTCCTGTTCTGAATCCTTGAGTTCAACATTTCCACTGTCGCCAGTTTGTTTTTTGAAGCCAGAAGTGAGCACATTTGAACAAGATGGTGGAGCTGGGTTGGATCTGACTCACAGACTGTAGCAATGCCTCGCAGACAGCCTGTCACTCAAGTGGCACCACCCTTAAAGATGCTTAACTTTAAACCTTGATAAAAATGTAAACAGGTGAGTTATATAAAAGAAAATTAGCAATAGAGCCCAAAACCATTTTTGTGCCAAGCTGAAAAGTTGTTTATTTCTGCTGTAAAGTTGGGCATGTTAACGTAGGTGTCTATGTGGATTGACTGCCATCTGGAGCGAGCCAGCCTCAAGTGGCCAGTAGAGAAACTGCAGTTTTTGGCACTCGCATTGGCTGGATTTTTCAGCCCCAGAAACAGAGGAAAGAAATTTCAAAATAAGATATCATCTTCATCCAGCATATTTCTCTTAGCGAAACTGAGGTCAATATAACATCAATAAATGACATTTTGACCATTTTCTCATACTGATTAAACTCATCTCCTGAGAAACAGCCTTCCTCTTGTCTCAGCCCGTTCCTAATTTAATGAAGCTTCATATATTTAGATTTTTCCTTTCCCCACTTACAGCACAGTCAGCTGACCAAGAGCTTTCACACTGTAAGACTTCAACAAACGTCTGCATGCCTCTGATCAATGAAGAACCCGGAAACAGAGACATTTTTTTGCGTGTGACTTTGGTGAGTCTGAACTAATCTTTTAAAACACCAAAGTCACACAGTAACACAAACAAATTAACTGATCGAGGCAGAGGTAGATCAGCAGCTCCTGTGTCCTGCAGGGTATAATTACTGTTATTGTCAGTAGAGTCTGGCTTTGAAGAGAGCATGAATAAGTTTCACTTTCCATTCAGTTCCCCGTCGGAAAGGCCTGTCTGAAGTACTGAGCATACAACTGGATCAATGAGACTCGGATTATACTCCATGTGTTTCATGAGAATTTATAAATAGATGTTTTCATAAAGTTTTGCTGTTGTTAAACACGGCCGCCTATGGCCTCAATCCATCAAGAAATTCCGCCGTTTCTGGATTCTGAAGCATGCGAGAAAAACAAAGTTTTCTTCACAAATTCAACACAACAGTGTGAGTGACTGATACACAAACGATCATTTAGGGGCCTAAGTATTGCTTTAAAACAGTTTCTTCATTCATCAGTCACTTTAGTTTCCGACAAGTGTTAACCTCCCCAGAAGAAAATTTTGCTGCTCACAATAGTCTTTTGGAAGGAGATGTACTTAATTAATCCCAGAGGGGAAATTCAATTTTTTCACTCTTGTTGTCATATACACACAGGCCTGAAATACACACGCAAGCATGCACTTATAGGGCCTATACATGGATTAAATTAAGAGATGTCAGAGTGAAGGGACTGCCTTGGACAGGCAGGAATTGGGGGGTTCAATGCCTTGCTCAAGGGCACATTGGCAGTGCCAAGGAGGCAAAATGGCACTTCTCCAGCTACCAGCCTACATCCCACCCTTCGGATCCCGACCCAAGTCCATATGGACCATTTCATTGCCATTCTGTTGCTAGGGCAACAACTTTGGCCCTCCTTAGGAGAAATAAGGAACAAAAGAATAAATCAGCAGAAGTTCTTTTACTGTGCTCATAGGCTTCTCAAAAGTTTTTTTTAACTTTGAGAGGAGATATAAAACACACAGTTGAGACTTCATTTTTCTTTTGGATCTTACTGTTATCTAAAGAGCTGATTATTTCAGATGAAAAGATTACTGCAGCGCACAAGAAAAAAGAGCATTATAAGATCTTGTGTGCAGTTAAGTCAAATTTGAACCAGAAAGTTCCTATTTATGAATGTCTAGAGAGGACAGATTGGGTAATAATTTTGTCTTTGCCTTTGTTTTCTCTTTCAAACAGGTTTGGCTAACCTTGATTTTTTTTTTATTTTTATAAAACCTCTATGATTGTCTGAAAACTCCTATTTCTTGTGCTGTTTGACTTCTTTTTAACACTGTTGCCATGTTTCCAGGTCTAACCATTTAACACTCAGGCATGTCCAAAGTCTGGCTCGTGGGCAGATTTTAAATGGCCCACAGCTTGTCTCTCAAAATATACTATATAATAAACACAGTACCGGTTAATCAGGCAAGATCACTTTGCATTTTTTCCGTTCATCTTACGATGGCAGGACTATCATACAGTTGTAGATATGCACCAAGTAGGAACTATGCAGGCAGAACTAATTTGTTTTCATAAACAAACGGTACAAACGGAAACTAACTGTTACCTCGCAGCAGACATTTCCTGCTAGGTATGACCACAGCAAAGAACCTTAAAGTTGAGAGCAAGGACTGCTGCTCTCAGAAAAATGGAAATTTAATATCTTTTCACTGGAAGGTGAAACAGTTGTGCTTGTCTCATTTGTATGTGATCTTTTTAAACAACCCATACAATGCCAGAAGCAGCTGGCCCCCAGGTATTTTCACATTATCTAATCTGGCCCCCATTCAGAGAAGTCTGGACACCCCTGACTTAACTAGATTAATACAAAGTTGTAATCACCAGTGGACATGCTGGGAAAAACTAACAAGTTGTGATAAATCAGCTATCCTTTGATGATAAATAAAATGTGACAAAGACACACCTACACTAGCAAAACAAGGTAGTGCAATGCATATTTCTTACAGTCAGTACTGTGTGCAGCTAAAGTCACATGTGCTCTATAGGCAGTCTGCTATCTCTCAAATCTCTCAATGAATGGAGCACGATCTTTCAAGCATCAAGAGCCCCTCGCTGCAAGGCATTCATATTGTTTTTCTCTTCTCTTTTTTTGGAATGAAGGAGAGACAGAAAGAGAGAGACAGAGAAAGAGAGGACATTCTTACTTAATTGGGATCTTGAGTGCATTTGTTTCCAATAAAGAGGTGTGCTTTGTTTGCACTCTCTTTCTGCTGTTCTGCTGCTTCAGAGTGGCTTCACATACAGTATGAGTGGATCACCCTGCACCACTCCTCCATCTCACCCTGTGATGGCTGGCAAACACAGCTGCCTCGTCATTTCAATTCATAACTGCTCAACTAAGACGCTTGCTGGTTTTGGAAACTTTTTTGCAAAGCTTTTTCAATAATGCATGGTTTGATACTGTTGCTGTTCACTGTGGCAACAGACAATAGTCTTTGAGTCATTATGTAGCTGTTAGAATAAATTATCAAAATGAGAAATGGAAGTTAAAGGCTGATACTTTCTCAAGCTAATGCCTATGAGATTGATTAGAAATCTCCATGTACCGACAATGAACCTCTGACTTTGGCTTTGACTTGAGGATATTAGTGTTTTGGCACATGTCTACTTAAAACTGTAATCCACCTGCAAATCATAAACAAGCACATGCACTAAACAAGGTTTTGATGCTTTTCCCTTTGGCCCATGAAGGGCCCTGCCAAGGGTCAAAGACAGTGATTGGTTGATTAAGTTGTTGCTGGATTGACGCCCAAATCCTCCAGCTCCAAAATGAATACTTCATCTCCTATAAACAGCAGCAAGAAAAAGTTTTTCTGCCCTCTCTGGTTGAAAGTTTCAAGGCTGTTACCTCTGGCACTGTGTGAGTTTTGCACCTACAATCACAACCCAAAGTGATGTCACAGGGTCCTGAAGTACACCTGTGCATGACTGCAGCAAGGTGAGAAATGAAATTACTGAAAGTCAGCAATTTAAGATTTTCAGAGGGGCTAAATATACAATGTGATTTCATCCGTACTCATCATAGCCTGACACTTGGGCGACAAAACTACTTAGGTTTCAGAAAAGATGATGGTAGACTTTAGTCATGTCAGTTGACGCATGTGACAAACAACTCACAAGAGACTAAGGAGTGACTAACTAATGATGTAACAAAAAATGTTAACTTTTAGTTTCACAGTAGACACTGGCAACAAGTCTATTGTGGCCCCTATGTTATTGCTATGGCATTGGGTGTAGCTATAATCATAACTTCCAGAGGATGAAATGTCATATTTTTGATGACGTTCAGACCTTTTCTTTGGTGCCACCATCAGACCAAATTGTCCACATATTGCACCATGTCTTTACATGAGCAGGTTTTTATGAAACTTACAGAGCACTTTAAAGATTACCAATAAACTGTTGACCTTTCCTGTAGCACCATCTGCAAGAAAATACTAACATTTAAACACCACTATTCTTAAAGTGGTGGCACGGTGGTAGAGTAGTTAGCATTGTTGCCTCACAGCGAGAGGGTTCCCAGTTCAAATCCAAGGTGGGGGGCTTGAACCCCAGGTGGGGGAGCCCTTCTGTGTGGAGTGTGCATGTTCTCCCCGTCAGCATGGGTTTTTTTCTGAGTTCTCCAGCTTCCTCAAGGGTCAGCAGTGGGTCAAAGTCCTGTGCTTGTTTGACCCATCCATCCACCCTAGGTGGAGTTTTGCACTCTTTATACAACATCTGTTGCACTCTATGTCTAATAATGCTGCAGATGGGTTTATATTAGAGTTGGTTAAAGGCTGGGTGTGACTCATATAGACACTAAAGGGTGCATTGCACATCTGTATCTGACACTGAGAGCAACTACTTCCCAGCTGCTTAAGTTTCTTATTTGGACCAAAGGTTCAAACAACACCCTGAAGATTTTGTGATTTTAAGAGCTTTAACAATATCCATCTTTTAATTCATTCATTTTCAGTGAGAGGCGGGTTACACCCTGGACAGGTTGCCAGACTATCACAGGGCTGACACATAGAGACAGAAAACCATTCACACTCATTCGCACCTACGGACAATTTAGAGTCACCAATTAACCTGCATGTCTTTGGACTGTGGGAGGAAGCTGGAGTACCTGGAGAAAACCCACGCTGATACAGGGAGAACATGCAGACTCCACACAGAAGGGCTCCACTGCCCAGGGTTCAATCTCCCCACCCAAGATTCGAACAGAAACCCTCTTGCTGTGAGGCAACAATGCTAACCACTGAACAAGTTTAAATGCTTGTATTTTCTTAAAGGTGGTGCTACAGGAAACGTCATAGAGTCATTAAATCAAACTGTTTATTGGGCTCTGCAAGTTTCATAAAAATCTGCTCATTTTAAGACATAATGCAAAATGTGGACAATTTGTTCTGATGGTGGCACCAGAGAAAAGGTCTGAACGTCACCAAAAATATTAAAATTCATCCCCTGGATGTTATGAATACAGCAACACCCATTGCCATGGCAATAACATAGACGGCTGAATAGACTCGTTGCCCTTGTTCCTCACAAAAGAAACCCAAACTATTGCCTGCAATCACAAAATTAAAAGAAGCTGATTTGGAATACAGTTCTCCCTATTTGGTATAATTCCTAAAGTGAACAATTAGTCCATCTGATCCATATTAGCACATGATGGTAAATGAAAAAAAAAGGAAATATGCTCATGTTTGGTCATGGGTGTTTTGGCATCTTATGTGCATATGTATTTCATTAGTTCACACAGATGCTTGCAATATAATCTCCCAGAGCATTTTTACTGGCATATCTTTACAGCCTCTACACTACAGTATTCAACAGGGAGGACCATTTTCCACAATGACCTACGGCGCTTTGATGGAGTCCTGTAGCGTTACCATCATGACAACAACTTCAACATAGAGATATGCTGTTTCACTGAGACAGGTCTGGTTCTATTCAGGGGCATTAGGGGGCATTGTAGACTAACTTTGTCCCCCTTTAGATCCTCTTTCCTTATCAGACACCACTCTAGGGATATCTGATGCCAGAGAAATGATGTTGCTGTTGCAGCAACAGTTGGTGTGATGGTCTCCATCACTTGTAGCCTTCCTTTTGAGAGGTTTGTTGATGGGACTGCCTTGTTTAGATAAAAACCTTCTTGTCTATAGACATCCTCTGAGTTTTTCTGAAAGAAAAACACATTTTATACAGGGTGGGATCAGTCTAATTAGAGAAATATGGTTCAATCTTGTAATTTAGGCTGCTGACTAAATAAAAGTGGTACAAAAAATGCTAAGAAAACGGCATTCCCATGATAAGTGAGCAAATCATGACAGCATTTTCATGTCAGTAGCAGTCAGTTTTCATAAGCTATGACCTAAAATTTAATCTGTGAATTGGATATGTGATCAGATGTGCATGTATGTGCGTATGTGTGCATGCTTTATGATGTTTGTAATGTACATGTGTGTGCACATACCTCCATATATTAGCCTATTAACACCTATTAACACATGCTTGCACGCCTTCAAAAGCATGCACATGTGTTTATATATATATTACATGTGTGTGTCTAAATGTATGCATGCACACGTTTGTACACAAATGTATTTATGTGTGCACCTGCATGCTCAGGTGTGGCTTTCATAGCGAACATACCACAGCATAACTCTGCACTCTTTCTCCCTGAGTGCGTGCGCGTGTGTGTCACTGACTGACTGAGAAGACGCTGCTGTGCATGGGTTGGTACTGTTTACAATGTTGGGCTAATCACGTGACAATCAAAGGGTCCTGCCTATGGAGCGAACGGGACCACCCACGTGGCCAAAAAGGAACAGCCATGTAATTGTGAGTGAACTTTTTTCCCGACGCAGAGCAGGATGACTGCGACCAAGGCGGATTACGATGCGTCTCTTTTTTATCCTCACCACAATAAAATCAGCTCATTGTATCTTCATCATAACTGACACGTTTGGGACTCCACGGGGGGCGGATATCACGGATTTGTTCTGAGAGCTCTCCCCACCTGGACTAAAGATGGTAAGTGCGCGGCTGGCAGCCAGACGAGCCGCTGAGCTGCTGAGCTCGGCTGGCTCAGGTGTGAAGTGTGGGCTGTTGATAGACTGATACTCTGGTCCATCAAGCGGCTACACTGCTAAATTACCACCCAATTTCTCTGTGTTTTTTATTCCTCCTTTATTGTCCACATTCATTCAGAGTTAACAGTTTGGTCTGAGTTAAATGCGGTGATATTTAAAAGTGTGTCGTGGCTGAAATGTCTCAAAGTTCTTTGACTTTAAGCTGTTTTTCTCCGTTGTTTCTGGGTCATGGAGGTTTTAATGTTAAAGATAAGTGACATTTAGGGAAGGGTTAGACGTTGTTGTCTATTTCTTTAACCTGGCAAGCCTTTAAATCCATGTTTTACCGCGTACTTTTTACCACAATTCGCTTAAGTTTTCATCTGGAACAGTGAGCACTCGGTTAAAGTCTGGAGCACGACAGTTACTAGGAAAAGCATAGCTATTTGTTAAACTGTGCTCAAGGAGAAATTATCAGACCATTTAATCGTCCAGTAGAGACAGTTAATGGACAAGATATTGATAAAATACATAATGTAGGCATTAGACCTGGGTGCCTTGGTTTCAGATGGACAGTGAATGCGTTATACGCAAAAGTGATATCCTCCGGTATATTTGGCATATGAGGTTACTTATGTTGAATTAGATCTACATAAACGCCCTATTGTGGTAGTTTAGCAGTGGATAAGAGACTCCTCAACTGTAGACTTTATAAATAAAGTGGATAATAAAATTGATAGAGATGATAAATAAGGATTCCAATGCGTAAAAGCGCGTAAATCACATTTTAACATGCTGTGGTTTAAAAAAGCTCAATATTTTACTAATTAATTTGTGTTGGGTCACAGGATAATTGTTTTGAATGCTGTGTTGAATGTTTTGTTATTAGATTGAGATGCAGTTGGGGGTGGACAACAATGTAGCCAGCTGAGCTTGTTTCGCATATGTTTGATTACTGAGTCCATATGTTTATTTATTAAAATCCAAAAGTTTTGCATTCCCTCAATTATTGTCACAATATAATACAAAAAAATGCACAACATGGCACAAAAGTATGAGCTGCACATTATAAAGAACATATGCTATAGTGGGGCTGACATTGTATCGACAACATACTGTAGGACCGCCCCTTGAACTGCTGTAATTTGAGGTTCAACTACCACCATCATGGTAGTGGCAGAAAAAAAAAATCAAAGTTAAATACTGCAGTTTTGACATTCCTCGGCCCCCTTCCGACGCATAGCCCGTGTACCTTGCATCAGACATCGGGTCCTCTCTGGGAAATCTTTCTTTCTAGCGACAGGGCGCTGTGTGGAAACCCAAAACACCAAACGCACCAAGCTGGTTTGGCTCTCAGCGAGCCTCCCCTGAAGTTGGAGATGCACACATGAGGTCTCCCCGCCTGGGTGGTCTCTCTACTTTAGTGAGCTGTTGCTAAGCAGCTAATAATAGTCGTGTTTGCTGAGTAATTTTTGCCCTTCTGGAACCAATCAGATGCAAGAAAGTCCTGCAATCTGACAGCCCCAGAGGCGGGATCTCGAGTCTTTTTTTTTCTTTTCACCCCTCCTCCTCCTCTGCCTCCAAATGGAGAGAGGTCTTTTTCTCCTCTTCTATTGAATCTCAGAGTTGGCCGTGACGCGCGGCCCAGGGGAAGACCACATAGATCTCACCAGAATGCAACGACCATCGAGGTTTCTTACCCGACGACTTGTGTATGGGAATCACTTTGCGCACCTCGCTTTTTGAGAGAAACTCACTTTTATTTGAAGAGACACGGTGAATGCGGTGAAAGCGGTGGAGACCTCCGGATCGCGAAATGTTGGGATGGAAGGCGCAGACTTTGACTCGCCGTCTCCAACAGGAGTATGAGGTCCTACTTCACGGGTGTGAGATCTCCGAGAGTGAAACTTTGTTGCCTTGGGATATCGCTACACGCTTTCGGGGAAATACTATAAAGTGGGAAACGGTCTCGCAGTCCCCGCAACATGGCCTCGGCTGCTAATGCGCCCTCCGAGCAGGAAAACAGAGACCCCGATCGGCCGAGGATAAGGCGGAGGAACAGGGGGGACTATACCCGCAACACACCGCTGGATTTGGAGTATTTGCAGCGGCCGAGTTACTGCGATGCGGGCTTTGCTTTGGAGCAAATATCGGAGGTGCTTATTTCTCATCTTAACGCGGAGAGAGCTTTATGGTCTTGGTTTCATTGTATTCGCCGAAAAAAGTGACCAAACTATGTCCAGTCGCTGCTAGGTAACGGGGCGGGCTGGGCAGGGGGACACAGGGGTAAGGCAAGGTTGTAGTAAGCGGTGGGTTGTTTTGTTTTATATTGAGCAACATTTAGTCTCTTCCTCTGCACCCGGCTTCTGTTTTAGGATGTCAGACAAGTTGTATTTACAAATACAACCACTCGATTGCTCCTAGTGCAACATCCCCAACCTATAACGGTCTCAGACCAGGCAAAACATGCAGCTTTCACTCACAGTCAGCTCTGCCATTTACTGTTTCATAACACCCAGCTTGACGTTTCTCTGCTAATGAGCTGCGTACAGAAAATGTTCCAAAAGGTTTGCATGACAGTGTTTAAACTTGGGACACTCGCGTAAAGAAGAGAGGGAAAAAAAATCCATGTGGCTGCCCTCTTCCGTTCACAAATATTGTGAGTCCCCCTGTGATGGCTTCTCCACTCCCCATGCAGGCCGGAACACACGGGCTGCTGGACGGGGAGTGGGGTTGCGTGTGGTGGTGTTGGTGGGTTTCACCATATGCACCTTTTCATGTTGCTGAATATCAAAGTTTGATGTGTGGGTGTTAGTATAAGCTGTTTTTCCAGTCAGCACATAGGGACCTTACTGTGTTATTTTGCAGAAGACATGTGCATCCAAAGCAGGATTTTAAGACCCTGCAGGCTACATTTTCTCTGTGTGAAATAGAAGGGCATTATCAAAAGCCCACCTACTGTATAATTGCATCTTTACCGGCTATCTGCTTTCATTTACCTCCAACCACTCTGGAGGTCCAGCTGCAAGCCTGTTCTGGAGCACAGCAACGCAAACCCTTGACACCTAATGTCAGCCTGTGTGTATTAGCATCCTCATAACTCATCACATGCAGCAGTGAAATGACAGAAATGGACCAGGCTGTGTGTGTGGGTGACCTGCAGGGGATGAAGATATCTTCCTTCTGCATGTCTCCTGCTAAGGTTACAGTTTATACGTGTTACTGATATGACAGAACCTGTGGCTCTCACTCTGGGGAGTCCTTTGTGGTTTCCAGGCGGTCCTCAGCAGATGTGTATATTTCAATCATCACAGGTTAGTGTGAGTGAGACGGGCAGTGTGTTTTATTATTTTGATCACAGCTCCCATTTCTCTTTGAGCCGTTATCATAGAAATTTGCAGTGAATCATATCAACTAGTGTTCTCAGATGATGCTCCTCAGGTCACAGTAGGGCCCGTAGTTTACATATGTTAAGAGTCTTTGACATTGAGACCACCTGCAGTCATTTCTTCACCAGTATAACATCAAACCTGTTCTGTTAAACCCCACAGATGTACCTGTCCAGGTAAGTGCAGAGTTCTGTGTTTGATCTGACAGTAACGCTGGAACTCTTGTCTCGTTGTAGGGGAAGGCGACTGGGAGGAAAGCACCTCTGTGGCTGAGAGCAAAGTTCCAGAGACTTTTATTTAGGCTGGGCTGTTACATACAAAAGAACTGCGGAAAGTTTTTGGTTGTGGGCCTCATGATTTTCGGAGCTTTTGCTGTGGGCTTACGGGCAGCTAATTTGGAGACGGATGTGGAGAAACTCTGGGTAGAAGGTAAGACTCTGATTTCTTATTTGTTTATCTGTTTTATAGTGTGTGTGTGTGTGTGTGTGTGTGTGTGTGTGTGTGTGTGATTGAATGAAAGATGCTTGGACTGTTATTTCACTTCTCCTGAAGCTCTACAATCTGATATTGCATGTTTGGAGCAGCATGGGATGGCTCAGATTGGAAGAAGAGAGGGTTGGTGGGTGCTACTAAACAAGCCAGGGGGATTGTTTATTGTTTAGACCCTGGCAAGTGTCCAAGTGAGACCTGAAAATGATTTAATTTACCCCAACATACATGCAGCTCCTCAAACTATGTCAGATGCACGCACGAGATGTGCAAGAGGTGGCTTTAACTGCACTAAGAAGTAAGGTTGTAATTAAGTTCATAAGCAGCTTTTGGGGTAGAGGAAATTTTTGTCAAAGCCGCCATTTTGTGAGAGTGTGTGAGTGTGTGTGTGAGTGTGTGTCTGCCTGCCCCCAGCAGTTGAATGCTCAGAGACTGTGTGTGGTCCCGTTTTGGACAGCTCTCAACTTTCCAAAAAGATTTGTCTCCGGCTGCAGGGAAAAAGCGGAGTGAGGACAGGAACTCGTGTTTGTGGAGTGGATAGCTCGCTCACTTGTTGTTGTTGTTGTGTTTGTTTTTTTTTCTCCTCTCAAAAACAACTTATAAAGACTGTATGTTTTTAAGGGAAAAGGGGACTGTGCGTATGGGTGGTGCTTTGGGGGTAAGGGGAAGGGGCTGTGCTTTTTTCCTTCCCTTTGATCCGCATTCCTGCACTTAGGGCTAGAGTCGGCTGTAAGAGTCATGAATGGAGGAGCAGATTTTGCTGCTGGGAAACTGAATAAGTTTTTTTTTTTTATCATAAATGTTAGAAACAAAATTGCATTTACACGTAGTTGTTGTTAGGTTTGCGTGGTTGCCTTTTCTGTTTTCACCCCATTTTAACTACCCCTCCTCAAATAAAACATATAGCTCATGAGATCAAACATTAAAGCGGACTGATTCCCGCACAGATCAAACACCCCACCTCCTCCTTGGGTTGGCTGTTCTCTCCTTGCTTGCTGCTGCAGGGGTCTGACAGACAGCGTGTTCCTCTAATCTGTGGCGCAGGCGCAGTTGGCAGCAGTTTAGGCAGAGGGGAGCCTCCTCAGTACAGGACTCTTGATTGTAGCCAGAGGAACACACTGTTTTCACACCCTTTTCACATGTCACACCACAGTCATGTGTGCCACGGTGAGGGGCGCCATATGAAATTGAATGTACTTACAGACTGACAGAGCATTTACCCTGTACTGGCACTGAGCGCCGAAATTGATGAGTCAAGAAATCAATTGACAGAAAAGTAATTGCTGACTGTTTTGATGATTAATCGCCATCTCTCAAATGAAGCCTCTCTATTGTGATGGTTGTCTGCTCTTCCTCTTTGATATCATATCACCGAATATCTTTTTTGACGACAACAACAAAAAAACAAACCAAAAAAGGACATCCATTTCAGGCTCTGGTAACTTTTGATTAATATTCCCCTCTATTTACTCGTCCATGTCACGCTATTGCCCTTCTGGGAGCTCTTCTGGATGTAGTGTATAGCCATATTTTGGCAGACATTTTATTTGGACCACACTGAGCTTACAGAGGGACAGCAGAGAAGTCCATCATGCTGCAGAAATGGTTGATGTTTGATACTTTTTGGTACTTTGGAAAACTTATCGCCATTGAAATACATTGTAACTGTCATGAATTCAAGCTGAATGTAGCTGCTCTGCTTCATGAAGCAGCAAACCGCTTTCAGCCACTTTTAAAGTCTACAGGGGATTATATGTCTCATAATCCAAAAAATACAGTTAATTGTTGAGTAGCCTTGTTGGACTAAAAGATAAAGATAAATCAGGTATTGATGTAGTATCCACAGGCCCTTTTGTGCTGGTACCTGTGGCACTACTGGCGTTACATCCAGTTAACTGCCACATGACTGATGACTAAATTGTTATGTAGCTTTTGATCAGTATATTTTTTGTCTTCTCTGAAATTGCACCATAGAGTTTTGATCCCAGTCTGGCTTTATGTTGAACCTGTCACTTGAAGTAACCTCTGGTAGACATTCACAACATAGTCTCACACTGGCTCGCACTGATACACAGAGACCTGTTCAAACACACACACACACAGACACTGACAAAGAGACTGGGCTGTGGTGGTTTCCTAGGTCCCGGTACGTGAGGGGTTCCAGATGTTGATAGGGAGAGATCTGTTTGTTTAGATTAGACTGCACAGCTGAGGGATAGATTAGTTCTGCCTGGACCGTGGAACGCTGTGCTGGGCCGTGCTGGGGGACTGGCCCATCGTCTGAGAGGAAAAAGAGGAGAGAGGAGGAGAGGACAGAGCGGCTGTTTATGTTTCATTTGGAACTGCCCACCGCAGGCGACCCATGGACGACCCCGCCTGGAAGCTGTGTGGCCTGTGGACGCACGCACTCACACACGCATACGCACACAATGCACCCAGCTCGTATGAGATCTCTCAATTCCTTTACAATCAACTGGTGCTGCATTTTTTACATGCGTGATCTCATGTCGTGTCTTCGTCACCTGCTTTCTGCTAGGGCTGGGGTCTGCAGCAGACTACCATTAGCTGCGTACCGGAGCTGGCCAGTGTGTTTATTCTACACGCCGTCACGTGCCGCAGCTTTCGCAGGGATTGTCTCTTCTCACACAGTGCTCACTCAGCACTGTTTATAAACACTCAGACACAGGAAGTTCTGTTTATTAGACAAAGCGACAGAGACCAATTGGGAGCGAGACGCATGCTTGCACAAAGAGGCGATTGTGTCAAACCTCTGAGGATGTATGGAGTTTTGTGTTCTGCTGAACACTCAGGGAATGATAGTAATATTTTTTAAAGTCTCCTTTCCTGCCCAGACCACATAAAAATGATAGTGGCACGTATTCAGAGCGGACTGCATCCACACACTGCAGATAAACGCTGTGTTTATGTCCACTGTGGTGCTCACAGGAAATAATTGGCTTAAACAGGAAGTCGTAGTATTGTGGTCTCGTATCTCGCTCTCCCCACACACAAATGTGGCTCGCCGCCCTCTGTGTGCTTTCCTCGATGTCAGAACACATGCCTATTGGCCTGTGTACGACTTCAGATACATCTTCAGTTTCAAATTGCAGATGATTCTACATGATCTTGCGATGATTAACTCTAAGCCACGTTCAGGGAGCCGAGGCATAGAAGAGAGGAATAAGACCGCTTTAGAGTTCCTCCTGGCCACAAATGGAAAATGGAGCCATCCCTTGGCATTCTGGGTTAAGGCAAACATAGGCCAAATTGTAAAGAAAATAGCAGCGCCGCCTGCCTCTAATTAAAACAGTATCGCGTAAACATTGGCCTTCCTGTAGGACGGCCCCTCACTCTTTTGCTCTGTTTCTGTGCTGAGAGAGGGGCGGCTGGAGATGTGGCTGTGGTTAAGGGGCTGTGTTGATGGGTGAGAGAGGGTACAGGCAGGAGAAACTTTGGAAATGGGGCTTTTGAAGCTCAAGCTCCGGGCAAGGGTTGGAGTTGAAACTTGGGGCAAAGCCGATGAGATGGAGCTGCACTGTAATCTGGGCTGAGTTGTGGTTAGCCCGTAGCTTTAGCATCGACTAAAGAGAGGACGGGGCCTGCAGCATTCAGAGGATGTCTTTTGTTTTCACCATGGACACACAGATATGTGTGAGTGATTCAAGTTGAAATGAGTTTATAGTCCCCAGATTTATGGCCTGGACCGGGGCACAGGGCTATGGATTGTAGTCTCAAGGCTACAGACTGAGGGGAGGCCCCAGGTCCCGGAGCGCTTTCTTGGGGGACATAAGTGTAGAGGCCAGGGGCCATGGGGTTAGACCCCCGGGACCCTGAGGTCATCTCGTTGAGGCCCCGCTATTTAAAACCTCACCTGATACTCACCCTGTGGCCTGGGTGCGGAGTGAAGACTCACAGCAGAGGGGACAGAGGGGGGTGGAGGATGGGAGGGGTGGATGAAATGCAGCAGAAGTCGCAGCTGTCACCAGTCACTGTTTATATGTTCATGTGTGTGCATCTGCATGCCTGTATGAGTGCATCTCATGAGCCACATGTTGTCAGGAGCTTACGCATTGTTCTCCTGTGGCAGTATTTCATTTCATGAATTTGTGTTTAACCTTTTGACATCTGTCCTCCAGCAGAGGGCAGTGAATCAGATATCATTTTTTGATTTAATCTCTGAATTACTGTGTAATAATTCCCCGTCAGACAAATATCAAACTTTCACAAGTCATTCCTGCTGTAATGACAGAATACATGTTGAGGAATGACACGTCAAAGAGGAGACAAGTCAGACTCCCCGAATGTTCATTATTTATTGTCCATCTGCTTTCAGCTTATTCCTCATATCAATATGGTAACAGTTAACATGGTGCCAATCCATGTTTGTGTGCATCCTAAGCCTGATTTAAGGTTTCAGAATCCAGTCTGATAGGACCAAATTTTTTTTTTCTAAAGCAGCTCCCTCCCTCCCTTGCATGTCTGTTTTGTATCTAGTGTGATTAAGAGCTGACTTGACAGAGTTGGTGGTTGTTTTGTTGTTTTGCTGGTAATGGCAGCGGAGAAGGGAGCGGTATAATGTTAAGTGCATGCGGAAGAAGCCTTGACATCCTTTCTTGTGGACGAAGATGAGGAGGATGAGGAGGAGGAGGAGGAGTGCCCTGAATGTGGCGTCTCCACTGAGAGGATTGTGGTTTGCATGATTGAATTATCCAGCTTTTGATGTGTATGGGAGCACTGATACATGCATGGGTGCACGCGCACATACACACACATTCACATATGCAGAGAGGCTTTGGAGTTTTGGGTTCTGTGAATGAGTAGGTGGTTGACCAGGGCTGGCATCGCAGGCTATTTTGATGGGCCTCTTTTTGCTATTTTCTCCTCTTTATTCATCTGTTTTCCTCCTTTTTCGTTCACCCTGTCCCTCACGCTCCATCTCCAACTGCTTTCATTCAGCAGCCGCAAGCAATCAAACACACAAATGCACCCACACCCAATATTTTTTCCTAGTTTGCACAGAATACACTACATAGAGTCATCTATCTTCCTCTCCATCCATTTCACCATAAGCGCGCACACAGACATGCACACTTTTTTTTTTGACATTTTCCAAACTGGACTCAATTAAGTTTGTGTTTATCAGTTCGCTACAAACAGGATTAAACCTCTATAGAAGGAATAACATTCCAGCGTGTTGTGTTAAACTTTATGAGTTGATGAAAAGTGCAGGCTTGCTGGTGAGGGATTTAGTGTGGGGAAACATTGCGCCTCTGGTACTGTACACAGACTTACAGCGCTGTTTTCTCAAGCTCGCTCTCCCCTCATTTGAATGCAGTTTTGTGTATATTACCCCTACCTGGCGCAAGTAAATTTGAAATAACTTTTAAAAAATCTGCTTGTTAACCACGCTGTGTGTGTGTCCGCGCGCGCGCATGTATGTGCGCTCCCGTAGGCGAATGCACTCCCATTCACAAACGACATCCTGAGATGCCTCCAAGCTCTCTGTTTACATTTTGCATTCTTTCAGGCGCTCTTATTCAAAAACCAGAGCCCTG
This sequence comes from Epinephelus fuscoguttatus, assembly GCF_011397635.1. Classification (NCBI taxonomy): domain Eukaryota; kingdom Metazoa; phylum Chordata; class Actinopteri; order Perciformes; family Serranidae; genus Epinephelus; species Epinephelus fuscoguttatus. The sequence continues at coordinate 28,417,188 of NC_064757.1, read as the reverse complement.
CGAATGACCGACCACAGGAGACTGTGGAGAGAATTACCCCCCCCCTCCACCTCCTTCTCTCTCCCTCTCTTCTATCCCTCTCTTTCTTTTCCTCTCTGCCAGAAAGGTCTCTCTCTTTACCCGAGCCTCCTCCCCCCTTCCACCACCACCACTCCCCCATCCCTGGCTGGAGAGAGTGGCCTCAGAATGCCAGATGTATTACAGAGTGAGCCACGGCAATGTAAACACTCAGCCCTGCCATGAGAGCAGGGTGGTCTGGCCTCCCTCCTTCCCTTCCCTCCCCTCCTATCCCTCCCTCCCCTCTTCCCCTTTCCTCTCTTCCCTCCCTCACAGCACTGACTGCCAGAGGGGTGGAGAAAGTACAAAACAGCAGAGGGAGAGTGTGTGTGTGTGTGTGTGTGTGTGCATTTGGGGGGGAGACTGAGCGAGGGAAGGAGCAGGAGTATAGTAGCGGTAGTGTGTTTGTGTTTTGGCTGCAGTGCCTACCGTACACCAGGAGAGAGATTGGGGTGTGGATTGATGCTTTTCAGACTGCAGCGTGGAGAATTTTTCATGCAAACATACTATAAACATTTCCAAATCGTGTGTGTGTGTCGCTGGAATTTTTTAAGCCCCTCTGGCACACATGGGTTACGTACGTAGCAGTATAGTTCATTGCAATTCCTACAGCGCAACGTCATAGAATCTGGCAGCAACAGCAATTACACAAGTACCACACATGCACACGCAAGGCATGAAGATACAGCGATATAAAACGTTTCCTCTCTCAGATGATTGAGAGGTTTGGAACTCCAGATTGAGTCAGTATGCGTCAGAGTGAAATAGTCTCCTGTGCTGAGACCGCCCTGCGAGTCTGACTGAAGCATGAGGACATTGGGAACACTTGTGACCCGGCAGGCTGTTGTGTTAAAAGTGCAGCAAAGCGTGATGGCTATCGCTTGTTTTCTATCATTATCTCTCTGGTTTTCTCTTTAGACATTCACATCTGACATTTTTGTACAACGCTGCACACAGGTAGTTGCGCACACTTCCTATTCTGTATTTTGCCTGGGTCTTAATCAGGCAAAATACCTAAATTGTTGCCCCTTTCAGTGTAACTTTGAATCTTTCAATCTGGTGTGCTGATGCGGTTTCCTTGCTGTTTTGGTTTACTCTCTTTGCTCTCATCAGCAGTGTTTTCTGCCTGCAGCGGGGAGATGTTTTAAGCCAACAAGCTCTCATAAACCCACTACACCAAGTTAGCGACTAACTGGTGAACATCGTGGAACATTTAGCAGCTAAAGAGCCAGACATTTCCCCTCAGGACTTGGCACAGAGAGCTAAAGCAGGGTTAGTATTGGACTTCCACTCATCAGGTCGCCAAACAAATAAGCAACTGGATTTACAGCTCACAGTGGCTTGATAGTACACAGTCTCTGGCTTTTGTTTAATATCTAATGTCTGCAAAAAATGTTGTTGCACATTTCTAATCCATCATTAGCGTAATTAGCACACTAGCTCCAAGGGCTAAATAGGATAAATTAGTATATTTATTCATTTATTTTTTTGGGGTGGGGGGGGCATTTTCAAGCCTTTAATCGATAGGACAGATGAGTGTGAAGGGAGGAGAGAGAGAGGGAGTGACATGCAGCAAAGGGCCACAGGCTGGAGTAGAACCCGGGCCACTGCGGCAACAGCCTTGTACATGGGGCGCCTGCTCTACCACTAAGCCACTGGCGCCCCAGGCTTAATTAGTATATGATGTGAATGTCGCTATCACACGGAATGTCCCACCAAACTCTATTCAAAAATCTGGCAGGTTAATAGTGTTGCTGTGTCAGGTACAGCCCTAATGTTCACCATATCAACTTAATTCAACTAACTACTATTCTTATTGTTGGTTATTTTATTGATCAGTCAATTAGTTGTTTGGTTTAGAAAATGGTCTAGAAGAAAATGGTGAAAAATAATAACCAGGGTTTCCCAAAGCCTGAGATGACATTCTCAAATGTCTTGTTTTGTCCACAAGCCAAACATGTTCAGTTTACTGTCATGACGGAGTCAAACAAAAACATGTAAGAAGAGAATTTTGACATTTTTTCCTGTACAAAAACTGACTCAAACCGATTAACCGATTACTTGGTTTACCATTTAATTGTTGCAGCTTTAGTGTTGTGTTTACAGCTTTTTGCTTTGCCCTCAAGTGGTCAAAAACATTTAATTTAACATCTAATTTAAACTTTGAATTGAGGTATCAGGAACAGTATTAACTTGGTATTAGTGGGCACCAATATTGGTAACTTTCAATTGTTACCTAATAGTGACCATAAAATGAATTAAGTGTAGAGATAACTATATGAAAATTTATTGCAAGAATGAAGTAACTGGAAAGAAGTACAGTTAATTTTTGTCTTTCTCCAATTCACACTCATTTTCTGTCTCCCCGTCTTCTATTCCACACGTTGGAATGTGTGATTTTGGGATACCTGGAATCATGGGCCATCTTTCCAGGAAATGACAGAGAGATGGCTGGTTGAGATTGGCTGCTCAGGCTCATGTCACGGTCTGTTATGGCTGGGCTGCGGGCCAATCACAGGGCAGTAAATGCAGCAGGGGGAGATCACTCACCTGGCTTGCATTGGACAGGCACTGACAGGAGACACAGGATGAGATTTTTTTTCCCCTAACAGAGCTTGAGTTGATGGAAGAGTTGCTTTTTCTAATTATTTCTTCTAATTCTCGTCTTTTACTTCACAAAAGACTGTACTATCTGTGGAGATTATTAAACACGTTTACACCACTTACAATAGCAGTAGCATCAAATCAGACATGTCCTCTTGGTCGCCAATTAATACATCATTTGTCCGATGTGTTGGGTACCTTGAATTGAACCACAACCGCTGCACACATGCACGCACATGCTGCAAACACAGACTTTCTGTCAGCATTTTCTTGCCCTACTACTCTTTCCACTTCTCTGTGAATCCACTGGCATTGAATAGGATTTTTTTTTTTTCAGGGGTGGAGGTGGGGGGCTGGGAGGGGAGAGTGGGACCTGAATGAAGGCAGCAACGTGGAAGAATCTGCCCATTGAGGAGTGTGTGAATGTACACCTCGGGCCCAGGGGAAGCTGCATTGGGAGCCAGCCGACTGCTAAATACACCCATTTTAGGGGCTGCAGGGGCCGGACAGGTGATTAGCATAATCAGGGGCGAGGGGAGCCATACATATGGTAATGCTGGAGTTGGGGGGTGAGGGTTGGTGGTATGGGTGGGGGTTCGGAGAGGAGGGTGGTGGTGGTGGGGGGGCAGGGGTTGGCAGCTGGGGTGTCACATTTGTGTCAGGGGTCGGGGTGCTCGGGGGTGTTTAGCTGCATAAGGAGACACTCAGCTACAGCTGCATGTTAGAGCACTTCCACGCTGTTTCTCATCGTTTCTTCCTCTCTCTTCTCTGTCATCCTCTCACTTTTTTCCTCTTCTTTTGTGGTCACCCACTCTCTACCTTGCTTGTTTTACCCTTCTTCTGTGTGGCAGGCAGACCCCTCCTCTTGTAAGCTGAAAGGAGAGAGGGAAAGAGAGAAGGGGGGGGGGGGGGGTCGGGGGGGCAGAAGCGTGAGGGGGGCTCCACATGGGTCAGATAGGGTCTCGGCTCTCAGTGAGGCCTTTCATCACATATTTGTGGCTGTGTGCACACCTGCATTGCAGAGCCCACATTCAAAACTACTATTGCTGCTTTGTATACCGCTGCTGCCACAACCACTACAACTATTACTGCAGGGAGAGAGAATGCAACTCAGCTATAGACTCAGCTGTACTGATGCAATCTAGCATATGATAAAAGGTTCGAGATCTTGAAAGTTAGTGGTTAAGTAAAACCAAATCATGGTTCTTTCTTGGTACTCTGACAGGAAACTGTGGCAAAATTATGATTATTTTTTACTTAGCTATTGTCAAAGGCATCCAGAACATATCTATGATTCAGAGTCTAAGCTGGGATTGTCTGCACGTGGCTCTCACCATGGAGAATTTTGAGCTGGCGGCTAGCAGCTTATAGTGTGCTGACAACAGCAACAGTGCTGACAGAGGTAACTGTATTAACCTGGGGGAAACTTGAGGGTTTGATGTTATGATTTTACGTCAGCGCCATTGCCGTTGTATGAGCACAGTGCAGAGTGGTGATGATTAGCTAGTCAGTGCAATGCACACACACACACACACACACACACACACACACACACACACACACACACACAGGGATTGTTTACCATGACAAACAACAGAGATTTCACCACACATAGAGGTAGCATGACATCATTCTCTGCTCTGGGCACCATTACTCAACTATATCTTTACATAGCAAATAGTTGTTTGTTGCCATAATAATGCTCCTAATGTCATAAACAGAACCTTTAAATATTTTTGACCATTGTTAGCAACAATTTGTACGTTTCATTTCCACAATCTTATAAGTCCTCTATATCTTCAGCCATGCCTCATGGCGGCAGAGACTTGTTGACATTTACCCGCAGTTATGAGCAGGTCTATCAAGATGTACAGTAGCAGCAATGGTACGATGCAGCAGATATTTACTGGGCTGCAGATTCCATGAAATAAAGACTGGGGTGACTGAGACTGGGGTAACATGTTTAAATCTGTGTGAAGGGATTTGTAAACCGTGCCTTGAGATTGGCAATCTGTGCATCCTGGTATGATAGACACCGACATCTAAACCAATTCTATCCAGAGATTTTGGAATCTCTGTAAACATCAAATATCGTCAGAAAGATAAACTGCTTATCTTTTATTTGAACCCATTACTGTTAGATGGAGATAGTGGATCTCTTGGAAGGGAACATTTCCTAAACCTTTCCTGCCTTAACTATGATTGCTGTGTTTACAATGAGCTCAATGAATGAACAACTATGATACTTCCAGCTCCCTAATGGCCTATCTACCATCAGGTAAAATACTATCTTTGTAGAATGGCCAGGTCACTATTTAATTGGCAACATCAAATTCACGTCCTGATATAAAACCACATTACAAAATGGTGCACACATCAATCTGAGGGCACGGGCTACAACTCTTTCTGCACAGATTTACACATCAATTTTTTTTTACGCTGTGGACAGCAGATTGCAGAAGGTAGAAGCAGACGAATGGTGGAGGAGGGCAACAGGTGGGTTCGTCTAAGTGATCAAAGAGCTGTCAGGTGATTGGCAATAGCAGCTGAGGAGAGCAACAGGAAGGAGGAGAAAAGAGGAGGTGGTGACATAAGGTGAAGACTGACCGTGGGAAACTCTACCTGAACAGACTGACCAGTAGCCGGGACAAAGCAAGGTCCAGCGAGAGATGTTGGACAGAATGATGCAACTAGGATTTGTAAGAGCACAAACGCTTCTATGGTGAGCCTTCTGTACTTTTGTTCTTTATTGCTAAAGCTCTTAAGTAACTTGAAAATCAGCTTTAGCATAAGCAGCTGTGTCTGATTTTCCATATGAGAGCCCTTTGTTTGAGCTTATCCTGTAAATGGAGATGACGACATTTCTATCTTAACAGTTACCTTATCTGACAACAGTCACTTGTTAGATTTTTGTTACATGTGACATCTCATGCAACAGGTGTCACTTGACATGTTAAGTCTTTTTAAAATCCATTTCTAATGTGTAAATCTGACAAATTTCTTGTCTATAATGTAAAATAATTGTATAAAAACATCAAAGGCACATGTGTTTCCATACATTGACTTTGCTAAACTATCTTTTCAAGTAGCTTTTGGCTGTTTTTGTAGTTTTTGGGAATGTTTTTCCAACATCTCATCCACGTGTAGGTGTTCAAAAGAGAGCTGCGTAGTCCTGTTCATCTCCTCTGGCGGTATAGGAGGCTCAGGGTATGGGAGGTCGCTGTAGACTTGGTGGCAGAGAGATGACCTGGTTTTGGGGGGCTTCCTCCTCACCACAGGGGGTCCCTGCTGAGAGGGGGCCTAATCCAGCTAATCCTTTCTCTGCACACACACACACACACACACACAGAGATGTGTTAGCCTCATGCACGTACATACAGTATATTAATGTATGCATGCTTGAGGTCCTGCACACTTAGATGAACTATTTAGCGTCTTATAGCACAGTCAGATATTATGTTAGGCATCTGTTAGCGGTGGTGAAAGTGGCAACGGATTCTTGGTCCACATTCATTTCCACACCAGCATCAGACTCAAGAGTTTTAGGAGCTGTTTGCCACCGGTGCATGTTTTCCCTGAAAGTGAGGGATGCTTCCGTTGTCAGGAGTAAGAGATGTGCAGGGGGTGGGGCCATGCCGTTGTGTGTTGCATGGAAAAGAGAGAAAGTTGGCGAGAGGAAAGGGGGGTGGGCTGGCTTTGACAGAGGGGCCGGGCTGATTGCCATCATGATCTGGCCAATCACGGAGTAGAGCTGAATAGAGCAAAGAGAGAGAAAATGAGAGTATAAAGATGAGGGGGAGTTCAGAGCTGAAAGGAGGGAGGGGGGTGATGTCAGTTCCTTAGAAACCTACTTTCTCTCCCTTCGTCCCCACCACCCCCTGTTCCCCTACTTTGAGAATAGGGGGGTCCAGGGGTTAATGTTATGCAACACACTGAATACCCGCACTGAGCGCTCCAATACAGTGACACACATAGGCCTGCTTCTCTTCTTCTTCTTCTTCTTCTTCTCTTTTCTTCTCTTCTCACTTCGATTCTGTGCAGGTTTGTTTTTTAGAAATGCATGGTTTAGACGTGTTTTCAATCATTCACCAGGAAACACACATATGCAGATGTAACACGTACACAGGTTGCTGGCAGTTACTATTAACACAGGTGTGTAAATCAGGGGATGGCTGCTCACAGAGGGCATTGATTTAGGGCTTCTAACTTCTATATTTATCATCGATTAACCTTTTGATTATTTTCTTTATCATTTGTTTGGTCTATAAAATGTTGGAAATTAAGGATGAATGCCCGTCAGAAGCTGCCAAAGCCCATCAGGACATATTTAAATGGCTTGATGTCCAAAGTCGTAGTTAATTACCACAGAACACCTCTTCCTAACACAGCAGGTGGGCGAACTCCAGTGAATGGAGTCCGAAAAGTTGTCCAGACATACTTTGAGTGACAACATTCAGGCAGCCTATGGAGTCTAAGCATCGGCTTGCTGTTGCTCTGAAAAAAGGTTGGAGATGAAGCAAGTGCACAAAACTTGCACAAAATAGAGCCATGGCAGGCAGTTTTATAAACAAGCTACACACCCCTTAGCCTGTTTGCTGACGCACGGAGCAGGTGAGGACATCTTCCCTGGGAAAATCTTAAACAGTCTGATGTGCGCTTGTTCACTCATTTGCATTACGTCCAGTTAGATAAAGGTCTACGACAAAGAAAAGCAGCAAAAGTTGAAAAGCAAAAGACATGTAACAACAATTACCAATTATCATAAATTGTTGCTGATTGCTTCTCTGTTGATCAACCAATCAGTTAAAAGACAAGGCTCTCCAGCTGTAAATCTGTTGTCAATCAATGATAAACGTTTGAACATGCAATTGATTCATAATTAATTGAGATCATTCAAGTCATTTATTATGTAAAGACGCCAAATATTTGCTGGTTATAATTCCAAATTGAAGAATTTCTTGTTCTCATCAGTTTTATGTGAACATGTTTAAGGCCTCACTTTGGGCTATGGTAACACCCAGTAGCAATTTGAGGAAAGACGAGGAGAGGCGCCTCCCACTTGTTAGCATAATGACCAAAAGGCATCCCGCTTGTTAACCTGCCATCCCTCTCCATCCCTGGGTCTGGACTCAGACACCATCCAGAGAAATATTAGATGTTTGATGCAGCATTTTTAGCACTAGTTTAGAGGACTACAGACTAATGACATGTAAATCATCTCACGTGATGCTACTCAGCCAATCAAATCTGTGCGTTATGATAAGCGCTGCGACTCGAGTGAGTGAAACACATGAGAGACGTGACAAGAGATGGCAGTCGGAGAAATAAGAGTGAGAGGAAAGTAATTTGAACTGAGATGAGAAAATGAAATATTATGAATCATAATGCAAGTCAGACTACTGGTAACATCAGATGTGTATTGTTTCAATGAATAAGCAAAAGAATAATCAACACATAAAGCATCAGTGCTGAAAGAAAGAGTGATGTAGAAAGGATGAAACTAAGGAAAGTGAGTGAGAAACAGAGCCGGTATGGGAAGCATTTTCAAAGTCAGTCACACTTTGTTTTAGGTCAAAGCAGCTGAGCCCTGAGCGGGACACCTTCAAGATATCAACACATGCCGGGGTCAACCAGTTTTCTTAGGAGAAGGAATATGGGAATATGTGTCATTGAAGAAACACAGCTGTGTGTACACACACACTCACATGCACACGCTCACCAGCGCGTCAGCGCACACTCACACACTCGCACATTTTCTTGGTCCAGCTGGGGTGTTAATTTCACCCCGAGGCTGTGTGAGTGTTGACCCCAAAACGCTGTAACCTCGTGAAGTGTGGAATTCTCTAAGCCCGAGGCCGTGATGTGCTGTTTCCTGTAGAGAGAGAGTACATTCTTTCGACTTGTCCCGTTTCTCGCTGCTTGCTGTAAACTCAGGGTCCTTGGGTGGCAGTCCACAACTTGGAATGTGTACAGTACAGACAGTGAGTTCTTTCTGAGCTCGTCCCTCTCATCGTTTTTAATCAGACCTTTCCTCGTCTCCTTGCACATGTAGAAACTGAAAATGGACGCACCTCTTTCTCCACACCCATGTTTCCTCTCAGCCATGCACCTTTAACAAAGCCTCGGGCTAGCTTTGCCTTTGAGTGCTGAGTGTACCAGACAAGTCGACTTGTTAGTGCACTGTCAGTGTGCGTAGGGTCTAAATCAGTTCCATGCGTGCTCTTTCGAAGGGAGGGCTGGTGTAACGTAGCCGTGTAGCTGGCCTAGCAGTGGAAAGCATGTCGCTCCGGTTAGCCTAGGCCTGCTATTAATGATGAGTATTATAAACATGCCTTCAGACAGGATCAGATGGGAATGCTGTTTGGGTCCAGAAAAAAAGAAATCAAGTGTATTTTCCTAATGCCCCAAGACATGGCCCCCTCCCTCCCTGTTCCATTGGTCTGACTGGGTGGTCCAGCTAAGCAGAACAGGCATGCTTATGTTCAACTTTAATGCCATTACAATGAGCTGAAAATATTCAATCTATGCCTGCTGTTGCACGAATCGAGCGGAATTGTTAAATTGGATTAGGGCATAATAAAATGTTACAGAGTTTTCACACAGTCGGCTCTCTCACTGGGCAGTTTTCATGTTGTGTGTGTGTGTGTGAGAGCAACTGAAAGAAGATGACTATAAATTGCTTGAGCTTTCACTGAGCGTTCAGTCACTGATGATGGAAGCGCTCAAATCCTCTGCTCGTAAATCAGGCGCAGATACACTGAACTGGCGGATAGGCACGCAGGCACGCACACACACAAATCTCAGGCTGTTGATCATGCACTTTTATATTAATATTTGTGGTCCGTTTTCTTGGTATTCATTCGTTTGATGTTGCATTTGACTGAAAATTTGAGACTTCGTCCATGCTTGCATGACTGCAGTCGCCTGCATTTGTTCGTGTGTGTGTGTTTGTGAGAGAGACTTTGCCAGACCTGCCTTGGCTGTACCGGGGTGGAGCAGGGCAGCTAAAGGGCCTGAAAGGCTGCTTTTGTAGCTCGGGCTAGCTGGGAGCTCAGAGCGCACGCACAGGGCTTAGTCCCACCACGATACTGGGAGCAGAGCCTGGAAGAGAGAGTCTCTCTCTCTCTCTCTCTCTTTATCAAACACATACACACCCACGAACTGTCGCACACACACATGTAGTCAGCGTGGTCTGGCGCTGCTGACTTGTTAGCAAATTTGAGTAGAAACATAGAGCTGTTTTTGTGAAAGGTGGATTTGTTGGGAGTGATGTTGCTCTCTTCTGGATTCAAAGGAGTTAGGATGTTTGGCTTTGTCGTGGCACAAGCTCACTGTAAGCAAAGTGCTTTTGTGTAAGATACAAGCGTGATAATGATCTGGTCAGGCTGAGATGTCTTAGGGTTCGATTTGCACAGGATCACTTCTTGAGTCACAGCTGTTTCAGCGCATGATGGTGCTTGTGTGCGTGGGTGTGTGAGTGGTACAACTATGTTCAGGATATGTCACCTTATGTAAATGTTGGAATGATATTTTTACCTCAAGTATCATGTGTTTGGGCTCATTGTTTTCAGTTTTCAATGTAGCAGTACAGTAGTATGACTTCACCTAGATACTCATGCTCCTGCAGCAATACTGTCTTACATCAAGGATCACAATTAAAATAAATCTTGAACTTTATGTGTTATCCTTGACATTTTGCAGTAGCGCTGCACAATATGAAAGATTAAAATCATATACAGATGCCATTCCAAAATTATTTCGATTAACTTTGCAGCACTATTTTGCAGATTTGTGTGACCTTGGGTCTTGTCTTCACTTCTCATCAATTAAACTAAACTAAACTGATTTATTTCTTGACTCTACTTATATCCTTAGAGGGACTTTGAGTCCTGTTCTCTCCATTTTTCTCTGAAATTTTTATCACTGATCTGTTCCTAAAGATTTTCTGAACTGTTGGAAGAACAATTTGTTCACTGCAAACTTTGGCAGTCAGGGTGTTTTTGCAGCAAAACTTTGGAGAGAAAATCAGTAAAAGCTGAAAATGATGAGCCTTAAATGTATTTTTATAAAATTGATTCAGAGTAACTGCATGTACGTACAGTAAGGGTTTGTTTGGATGTTTGCATGGAGCATTTGAATATGCAAGGCTAATAAACACATTTCACTCTCCTTTGTCCAGTTGGTGGGCGTGTGAACCAGGAACTAAAGTACACGCGACAGAATATAGGCGAGGAGGCCATGTTTAACCCTCAGCTGATGATCCAGACGCCGCGGGAGGACGGAGCCAATGTTTTAACAGTGGATGCACTCCTGCAGCACCTGGAATCAGCTATCCGAGCCAGCAGAGTTCATGTTTACCTTTATAACAGGTAAGCAACTATTCCATGTCTGCTTCCAGTTTTGCCTCTTGTCTATATGTCTGTAAGCATAATGTATTGTGGATAAATCGGCTCTTTGTAAAAACATCCTGAACAGTGAACACTGGAGGAATCCTAACCACTAACCGAGTTCACGCTTCTACACAGTAGAAGTTTAAGCTGGTTGCAATCTGCAATCTTCCCCACTAGATGACACTAAATCCTACTCACAGCCCCTTTAAGTTTGTGTTGTTGTATCGCATTGGATTGCTCTATGTGATAATCTAATATTTTGTGGATCCCATCTACGTTCGTGTATGCAGCATACCTGTTTATCAGTATTCAGCTGTGTTTTGGCTAGCATTACCTCATAATGATGAGAGATTTATTATCACTTATTATCATTCTTAATCAGCCTAGCCTGAGGGGCTCATGGTGTCGTGACAAAAGCGAACAGAAACTCTTTTGTTCTCCTTTTCAGACAATGGAAATTAGAACACTTATGCTACAAATCAGGAGAACTAGTCACAGAAACTCATTTTATGGATCAGGTAAGATGCAAATTCTTCAGTATGTATTCATTCGTTTTTGTGTCTGATGTTTTTTTTCTGTGCAAACTTCCTGCTGTCAATGTGTGTCAAACCTGCTGTGTGTGGGCATGTGTTTGTCCAATTAGATCATAGAAAAGCTACATCCCTGCCTCATCATCACCCCTTTGGACTGTTTCTGGGAGGGAGCCAAGCTCCAGTCTGGAATGGTCTATCTCCCGTAAGTACACAAAACTCCTTTTAACTAGACAGAATCAGTGCTTTATGATGTGTCAGCACAATCACGACATGCCAACGCAGCGTATCAGTAGATTGACCGATCTCTTTCAAGCGTGATCAAAAGCTATTTTAAAGAACCCTAATTGGGCACACATACTGTAGGGGTTTCCTCACCGTGAAGCCAGTTGGCAAACTGATTAAAATGGTGTTTGGGGACAACAAGGCCTTGAATGCTGAGCTCATGAGCGCTGGTTATGGAGTTAGCGTATATGGTAAGAGCATTCTCAGATTGTTTTCAAGACAGCGAGAGCGAGAAGGGGGAGATCTGGATCTCTGTATCTTGTTTTTACCCCTTTAGTAGAAGCTGCCCAAACACGCTCAACCCATCCAAAGAGACACCACAGAGGAACAAGAGTGTGTGTGCATGTGTGTGTATGTGTGTGTGTGTCGTCCCCTCTGAAGGCTCTATTGTAGTGGTTGCTGGCATGCGTATCGCTGGCGATAGTTTCTCTCCAGCCCTGGGCCTCACACCATTGTCTGGCCCTTCTGTTGCTAATGGCCTGCTGCTACAGTAATACTCAGCAGACCTTTACCTCTGCATGTGTGTGTGCATGCACATAGTGTGTGCCATTGCTATCGGTGCATACGTGTGTTTTGTGGACGTGTGAAAGTGTATCAGCGCTTGAGTCTGTGTCATCAGTGTGTGTGTGTGTGTCTGTGTCTGTGTGTGTGTGTGTGTGTGTGTGTGTGTGTGAGTGTGTGTTGCCCGTTGGTCTCAGATGGTAAATAAGGTTTTTACTATGTTCTGGTTGGGAGGCTGGGAATAATAACCCAAGCCTGGTTAAGCACATACAATGTAGTCTGAATGACAGAGAGGGAGAGAGAGATGCAGAGAAAGGGAGATTGGAATGTGCAGGGCATAGAGAGACAAGGACTGGTTTGGAGCAGGAATTCAGCACTGTGCCATTGCATGATGGGAATTAGTCTCCATTTATTGTTTTGTGTCACCTAGCGAGAAAGAGATTATTTTCTGCTCTCAAAAATGTGACTGTTTTGTGAGGTTAAATTTTGGAGGTAATTACGCCCAAACATCTCGACAAATGCAACCCAGCCTTGAATACATTACGTCCTGAAATGCACACCAACAGACACGATGGCGACAAACAAAAACCAAAGGTATTTTTGAGAATCTAATGGATTCTACGGGATTTTACTTGTCTATGAAGAGAAAGACAACACCTATTGATAAAACAGCTCATTAAACTGGATGTAGATGTTGCATCTCTTGCGTTTGCTATTAAAAGAAAAGTTATACTTACTTTTACAGTTTTGATCATTTCCATTGTTTATGATAACCAACAAGAAACACCAGCACTTAATTGAACAATAGGCCAGATTACCTGAACCACTTAAAATGGAGGTAGAACTGAAAGTGAGCACAACCAAAACGTTGTTAATACTGTGGTTACTGTGGTAGGTCAAAGTTGAATCGAGAAGTTGGTCTGTAAACTGTGATTATGAGATGACTTGATTATGTCTTGATGCAGAAAAGTCAATAATTGGAAATCTAAAAGTTCTTGACAACATGATCGCCTCCACCACCTTTGTAGGATTGGGCGATACGTTACGGCTACAGCTAAACCAATTGGATGGTGAAACTGACTTAAACATGTGTATCATGTTTAGTTTCTGCTACTATTGTATTAATAAAGATAATGGACATAAATTCATCATTTTATTTTTTATTATGGATCAGTACAAATATGCTGTTTTAAAAGTAGAAAGTAGTCACAGAAAAAAAGAAATTGTGTAAAGAAATCCAAAATTTTGATGCAAAAAGCATTGATACAGCTGGGTATCATTGAAAAATGACGATACCAGTACCCTTAGAATAATATCAGTACAAATAGAGTACGTCGTTTAATGCCTGTTGTCTGATACCTTTTTTTTATTGTTTCATTTGATACCTATCATGTGAATGGAGTGGGTGTAGTTTAACCATACTTTCAAATTTTTTGGTGGCAGCTTTTTATGCTGAACTGGCAACTCCATCAAATACACCATGCTCAATCCTCACCACACCATAGACAGTATAGGTTGTAGCTGCTGTGGTAGAGGGCCACTTGCAGTTCACGCTTGCAGTGACTGCAAAAACAAACCAGTTTCTTTTCTAGATCTGGGTAAGAAAGGGATCGAATGCAGATACCAATAGACTGGATAAGTTTGGATACTTCTTGGTACAGGGTTATTTCGATTGTTCCTTAAGGTATCGAGTGCTGATACCCAGCCCTACGTATTGATAATCATTTATCATTGCATCGTAGCCACCTGGATCAGAGTCAAATCAAACAGTGAGGTGCCTAAAGATGCCAACCCCTGTGTAGAATGGACAGCTTAGATAAACGTTTTTCAGTTCACCTTGGTTTTCTCTTGGTTAACTTAACTTTGTGAGTACAGTGTTGTTATTACCAATAGGAAAGATGGCCAAAAGTGCAAATGAGGTTTTCCTTAAAATAAATTTTAAAAAAATGTCCAGAAACACAGCACCTTAAAACACAGTTTCAGTCACATTTAAACATCTTGTTTACTTCTAACTTTGCAGAGGTAAAGACCCTCTGCAGTGGACCAACTTTGACCCCAAGGAGTTCCTTGAAGACTTGCGAAGGGCAAATTTTCCCGTGGAAGGCTTTGAGGAAATGTTGGAGAAGGCGGACGTCGGACATGGCTACATGGATAGACCCTGTCTGAACCCTGCTGACCCCGACTGCCCCCTCACAGCGCCCAATAAGAACTCAACTAAGGTAGGCGCACAATTCGACTCGAGCTCTGGGCTCGGAATATCTGTGTACAAATGCCACATTTATACGTTTTGATAAAACTTATAGTCTTTGGTTTGAGACAAGCTGCTGACAGTTATTTTCTCGCCTGTTGCTTTTATTGCACCAGCCATTCGACGTGGCGCGGGCCCTGAGTGGCGGCTGCCATGGTCTGTCCAGGAAGTACATGCACTGGCAGGAGGAACTGATCGTAGGAGGGACCACCAAGAATGGCAGCGGACCCCTGCTCAGGTAACATACCCACGCTTACACATACACACCCTCATAAACACTGCTGTGATCACTGCAGGGCTTATTCTGGAGAGAGTGTGTGTTTTTTGTTCTTTTATGCTCTCCGAAACGGCGCATGCACGCGTGCGTGTGCGCGGTGTGCTGTAAATCTTGCAGTCATTAGCAGATTCCAGTGAAATCTTAGAGCTCCAGCTGTTCCTGCTCAGCTCTGGCCGCTCTGCTTGGACACTACCCACTCATACACACACACACACACACACACACACATACACACGTGCACAGAGTGATCTATTGCCTGGCTAGTTTGTCCAAATATACAGCGATTTGGGGTACATGGACTTAATTCCAGCACAAGCACCAGGACAAAGCTTAAAGATTATGTAGTATTATGCAGTAGAGTGCAGCATGTATATTATACACATTTTTATGTGTGCATTAAGCTTTATGCCCTCCACATTAACAGACCACATTACATTCAGTCAATTATTGTTTTGCACAAGGTTTTTATGTCGATATAAAACATGCACAGGAATTAAAAGCATGCACATTTTATCAAGCAATAAGAAGCTTCCCCTGGCAAAATGGGAAAGCTGCAAATTATCCAACATTTCGCTAATGGACCACTTATTTTAATGTGAAATTGCAGTTTGGATGGTGCGTGCACATGCATGTACACACAAAAGGCAATCCCGCACACACACACACACACACACACATTCACACGCATACTGGTCCCAGAGTACAGTGGGGTGCGTTGTTTGTTTTGTGGTTGTGTTTTTTCCTGGCAAGATTGGGTCATTAGGGTGTCTGTGCGTGCCTGCCTGCCTGTGTGTGTGTGTGTGTGTGTGTGTCCGTGTGTGTGTGCGGTTTAGTTGCTCTGTCCATTGGGCTGTTACTGCTGGCACTCAGTTTCTACATCTTGTTTACTAACTGCCACCATTACTGTGATTATCACCATATTACAGAGATCACATTCATAAAGAGAGTGACTAGCTAATGCCTGCTCCTTCGCTTCGTAAAATTTGACGACTTGAAATCACATGGACTGACTCGACTACTGTTCTTAAGTCGCAGTCTCTTCCAAAGTCACTTTTTAATGACTAATAAGTTTTATTTCTTAAATATGTGCCTAATGTGTGCACCACCAGGACTGTGCATTCCTCATTACACTAGACACCATGGCCCTCTTAAAATTTGTCAGAACATGATCAGGAATCTTGTATATTAGGTCCAGATACCTACTTTATAAGATCTGGCACTTCCTTTGTCACTATCAAATCCAAGTCTATGAATTTCTTGAAATACTAATCTTTTCTGCCATCCAACTTCTTTGTTTGGTTTGGAATAAAGACAAGAAAAGATTTGGACCTGTATTTCTGAGGCATGTCCATAAGGGACACGCCAGATGGGAAACAAGGTCACAGTTGTTTAGGACACCGTATCATTCCAAGGAGTCTTAGCAGCGATGGTGGCAGGAGGATGAGGGGAGCTAGGAGTTTGGAGAAGGGGGGTTTGTATTGGACAAATAAATATGTAAGAACACATTTCTTTTGTAATACGGCCAAAATCTCCTATCACAGTATATGTAATTTTATATTGTGCTAACAGTATATATGAAAATGTTCTACAGATTCAGTCAAGAAGTGGTTTAAAACAGTCATATCATACATGTTTACTTTTGTTCTTCCTTTATTTGGAGCATCCTTACAAACAAACACTTAGCTTTAAGGCTCCTGAGAACAATAATTTCCAGTTTTAAATCACCTTTCCAGGCAGCTGGATTTGCAAGATCACACGAGAATCCAGCTCAGATTGGCTACACAGCCTGCCCCAAATAACTCCCACGATAGAGACGGTATTGCCAAATCTCCACACATTTTAACCATTGCACAAAATATACCATCTTATTGCCCAACCCTAGAGGGAAATGCATACTTCACATATTAGGTGCACTATAGGCTGGCAAGTGGTTTCATATTTGGTGTCTAAATTGATTGTTGATTATATAAAGCAAGCATTTTAAGCATATCTCTTTTTGCGCTGTGGGACATTTTTCAGTATTTTCTTGCATTTCATAAACCTGTAGTTCTCAACTAGGGGTCCTTGAGGAAGTTCCATGGGGTCTCCAGAACTATTTGATTCACTTTAGAAGTGAGTCCAGTGTGAGTAAGAGGCATAAGAATGACTATTCTGATCATGGCTTTTACTTTTTCAATTGTAGTGGACAACTACAGAACTCTGGTCTTAATCATATCTAACAGCCAAAATCTTCTCAGATGGAGAGCCCTGAAGCGATATCCTATCAAACGGGGGTTTGTGACCTAATGTGCATCAATGTAGGGGTCCTTGACACCAAAAAGGTAGCGAACAACTGCGATGTGAGTTGCGATATTACTGGAAATACTAATTTTTGCGTTTCATTTTCAGTGAAAAATATGTAAAAATGACGATGATGTGATTTTTGCTGGTGTCTATACCAAACGTTCCCTTTTGTGTGGAGTATGATCTGTAGCACCACGATGCTTCATTTATGATGGTATGCTGTGACACATTTAACCTTTATGAAAAAATTGCAGCTCCTGCAATTTGGATACTGCACCTGGCCATATTGAAATTTCGATAATATATCAATCAAATGCACAGCCTCAGGATTAATGACTACATCAGAAAATTATCCACAGACGCCTTGAAGTGAAAACAATGGTTATTTGTAGCCCAAGTATAAATATTTCAGACAGCTTCAGAAGTGGATGTTTGTGCTGTGCTGTGTGTGGCAAACGAAGCAAGTCTCATGGCTGAGGGCATCTGTATTCTTGGCTCAATAGTAATATCAGATGGAACAATATTCTGCTTATGCAGCAGGTGTGCTGAACACGCCATTGTTTATGATGACTGTTATCCAATGTGCTCCAGGCGCTGTGGTTTTGATGTTTTCCTTTTTCCCCCCTCTTCCTTTGCCGGTTAAATTAGCACCTTCTCTGTTCTGGGACCTTCTGGTTTAGAAATTAAGCAAATGTCTGGCCTTTTGGTTTGATGAGTTTTTGACATTATTCCATCTTTTCTGCTTTTCTCGTCTTCCAGTTCTGGTTTGGTGCTCCTGCACGAACAAAAGATACAGTATTTGCGCTCCTTGTCTACAGAATGAGTTATAATAATGCAGAGCTTGTGGGATTCAAACAAAAATACTGATCGGAGTGTCCTGTACATTTCAGAATTGAAGTTTTAACCCTCTTTGATGTAATTTGCACAATCCAGAAAGCCAGCTCATCACCTTGCTGATCTTCTTGTGTAAACATGATGTTTTCAGTGAAGGCATGCACATCATTGACCTCTGTCTTTCTGTTCTCCCTCTTTCATCCTTTCCTCCCCTTTTCCTCCCTCTCACTGTGCCACCCTCCCTCCCTCCCTCCCTTCTCTGCAGTGCCCAGGCCTTACAGACCATGTTCCAGCTGATGACTCCCAAGCAGATGTTTGAGCACTTTCGGGGCTACGAGGAGGTTTCCCACATCAACTGGAATGAAGAGAAGGCTGCAGCCATACTGGAAGCCTGGCAGAGAAGATACTCTGAGGTAAGGGCCAAAGCAATCATAGACAGAAAGAGAGGGATCCAGAAAAGAGGGCAAGAAAAGAGAGAAGGTTGAAGAAATCTACCCTAAATCCTCGACAACCACATTGTAAATCACCGACCGGATACAGGTGAACATGGAAAGGCCCCATCCAAAGCCCGGGCCCCTGATAGATACTAGAATCACTGCTGGTGTGTGGTAAAGGACTAAAGCTTTCCTTTCACTGCTTGGTGGAGAGGAGCAATAGAGCAACAGGGTGAGCAGGTCTGGAATACATTAAGGGAGTGCTGGATATCTCTCTCTCTCTCTCTCTCTCTCTCTCTCTCTCTCCCCTTCTCTTTAACTCACGTACAAACACACATGCAAACACACTCAAAAGTTCACACACAATTGCTTTCCCAGCTGTGGCCCCATTGGTGGCTCATGTGTGACATCATCTGGTCTTTGTTTTGGGGGCCCCAACCTCTGTTCGACATGGTGTGACCTTGTGTGTGTGTGCATACAAGTGCGTGCGTGCGCTCCATTTATCTTGGGGCCCAGAGATCAGTGATAGATAGAAAGGAGGTGAGACTGTTTATTCGAGTGCAGCGTTTTTATCAATGGCTCTCATAGAAGAAGTAAAACATGCCAAATAGTGTTAATGTGTGTGTATTTGCGGCTGTGTGTACTGAGCACGATTAGGCGTGTCTGCAAGACTAGTACGTGCATGCATGTCGGTATGCACCTGACACATGTGCGAGTTCACATGTGGGTGCGAGTGTGTGTGTGATCTAGTGCGTGTTTCCTAATGTGTGTCAGCCAGCATTGCTCCCCACTGAGCAGTAACTGCAGTTCAATGTTGAAGCCATCTGTCTGCCCTGAGATAGTGAGAGAGGGAGAGGATGGGTCATGGTACTGTCTGCAGATTCTCCCAAATACCTCCGACAACAGAGGCAGAGCTCATTATTCAGTGCTGCGATTTGTCTGAAGACACACAGAGCGAGAGTTTCTCATTCCATACCCTGAGGCATATACTGTATATTACATGTTATTTATCAAACAGGCGAGAACAGATTGGGAGCGCAGTTTTGCTGTCATCTGAGGTGTGACTTTTAGTGAATCAGTGACTGTGTTTACATGCACAAAATATTCCTACTAAACAGATTGACTAACAGACTAAAGACTAAACAGACTAAAGACTAAACAGACATGTAGCTGTACACACTCTGATTAACATACCTTAACGGAGTCGCTTGTGCTGTTTGCTTCTTTGCATCAAAATCGGATTTTTCCAAAGTTTCCCATCGGTGGCACAGCTTCCCTCTTTCATTCCTTCAGCCACCCTTTTTTTAATAAGATCGGCACTGAAATATTTCCCCAAATCCAAACACCTATTAATATCCAAGCATTTTATAATGTTCAAAAGTAGGTGTGTTTCTCCTTCCGACCAGAAATGTGGGCTTTTCTTTTGGGCATGCATCTCTACCCCAGCCTTTTGTCTACAGTGTTTCCATGGCAACGCACAGGGGCAAGAGGCTGTGTGGCACAAACATCATTGAGACACATATTACATGTCCTAAGAATGCTATTAAAACCCCCAAAATATTGGCGTATCCCACATGTCTTAATTGGAAAAGCATAAGGCCTAATTGAGAACATCCAGATGTAGTATGCAGTTTTCGTGACCCGTATCAAATTCAAAATATTTTCATTTTCAGAATAATAGTGGAATATTACTGTGCATGTAAACATAGTCAGTGAAATGCAATTCTTTCCTTCATTGTTACACATTAAAATCATAACCAAGAAAGACTAATTGCTACTGGAAATCAGGCAGCTTGCAAGGTTCTGCAATGCCTGGAAAATTGGTGCAAATTTGTGCTGGTATATTAGAGGAAGAATGTGGTGAGGAGGAGGAAATTTTATTAGCCTTTGTTCTCTAGAGAGCTGCTCTGATTTAGTTCAAAACAAACCTCTTAGAAAGAAAAAGAGCAGTAGCTTATTATAAATGAACACAATATTTAAAACAGAGTTATGACTGAGTGGCCATTAAACCTGAACTGGAGCATTCACTGAGCTGCTGCTGCTGCTGCTGCTGCTGCGGCTGCACAGTGGGAGAGTGGATGCAGTGTATTTTATTTATTTTTTTATGAGCAGTCTCTTTCAGCTGTTCATTCCAGATCTTTTTCATCGCCTTGCAAGTTTGTTTTAGGACTACTTACATCTCTGTCAGTAATACCTCATTGTTTTGTTTTTTTTACTTCTCTGTAGTAATTTTTCACATTGTTTTTCCTCTCTTCCTGTTTGTCTGTCTCATCTGTAGGCGGTGCTGCAGAGTGTGGCAGCAAATTCGTCTCAGAAGGTCTTGTCTTTCACCACCACCACTCTGGAAGATATTCTCAAGTCCTTCTCTGATGTCAGTGTCATCCGTGTCGCCAGTGGATACCTGCTGATGGTGAGAACGGAGCCACAAAAAACGCTCCTTTGTTCACATTATATTTGGGAAAATGCATCAGCTTTGAAAAGCAAAAGGGGAAGATGTGTGTGGAGGTACACAAGCGACAGGTTGATTGATAAATGGATGACTTGTTTGCTGTTTGTTCCCAGCTGGCCTATGCGTGTCTGACCATGCTACGGTGGGACTGTGCCAAGTCTCAGGGGGCTGTAGGGCTGGCGGGTGTCCTGCTGGTGACGCTGTCTGTGGCTGCTGGCCTGGGCCTCTGCTCTCTCCTGGGCATCTCCTTCAATGCTGCCACCACGCAGGTATGATGTCAGTTAGTATCAGTCAAGACCTACTGATTGATGCACGAAAAAGATACTAAGCCAGTAAGGAAATTATTGTGTGTCAGACAGGATCACATTCTTTCAGTGATATTAAGCTCTGATCAGGCCTAATGACTACTACATCATAGGCTTATTGATAAATTGTAATGATTTAAACAATGGCATAGAATGTTAACCATTGTCATCCACTGGTTTTATGGAATCTGAAGTACTATCAGTGGTTGTTTATCGTCTGGGATGTTCTGCAATTTGTTTCTAGAGAGAGACAAATACTTACAACATGTATCATTCTGTATAGTAGAAACTAAAAACTACTAAAACCGCTGCACTGGCCGCGCTCCTCTTTTTGGCTAATAAAGTTTGCATGTGTGCCACAGGTGCTACCCTTCTTGGCTCTGGGTGTCGGAGTGGATGATATCTTCCTCCTCGCTCATGCCTTCAGTGAGACCGGACAGAACAAGAGGATCCCATTCGAGGTGAGGCAAACATCCACACTGTTCCTTACCCCTCTGCCTTCTTATCTCCTCCGTGGAGGAATGTGTGAAAGCCTGTCTGTGCCTGCGATGTAGCATCTAACAACCAGTGTGCCACATACTCAGCCCGCTTATCTAAGCAATGCTCCATATTAAATATGTTCCTTTTGGAAAACAGAGCAGCGACCATCGCATTCTATATTGGATCATAAATCAAAATATTTTCCTCTCGAGCAGATCGAGGCACATCCAGAAGTAAACACGGCAAAAGTTGGCAGAAAGCGAAGTTTACAAAAGTGTAAATAAAGTGTATATTTCTGCAAACTCATGTGGGTATTTGTGTGTGTGTGCATGTTTTGCGGAGCGGGATGACTTTTCATCTTCAGAGGGGGGAAAACACAGGCATGTATTTGCTTGTTTTTGTTTTCCCCTGCTTTCCTCCCCTCCTATGCCTCCCTCATCCCCCAGCTTCCTTTGTGTGGCTGAGATGAAAACTAAACAGAGCTGAACCTGATCTCTCCTGTCTGACACACACACATATATGCACACACCACACACTCACACACAAAGATGCACACGCTTGCAAACACTCCCTGTGTGGTCCTGCACGTCCTCAAATCTTCACACAATTGCCGCCAAACCTTCCGGGGCTATGAGCATGCTTATCACTAAATAATAAAGAAAAAGTCAATCAGCAGTCATGATAACACTGAGAATTGATTTGTTTGAGGAGCAGTGTGTCATTACATTTCTTTCTACTTTTGCCCTGATTCTTCAAACAGACATAGACAGGCCCAGGTGGATTATTTAAGAGCACTTGAGGGCCTCGAGAAACGTTGCAATCACTGTCAGTCATATCTGCATTATGATAATTGTACATAATCTCAAGTATTACACGTTTGCCTCTGGCTACAACCTGATCAAAAGAGTTGAGTTTCATTGCTTTTTCCTTTCATCTACCTTTTCTCTCTGTCTGTCAGGACCGTACGGGGGAGTGTCTGAAGAGGACAGGGGCCAGCGTGGCTCTCACCTCCATCAGTAACGTCACAGCGTTCTTCATGGCAGCCCTTATCCCCATCCCGGCGCTCAGAGCCTTTTCTCTACAGGTATGCCCGGTAGTTAGTGTGTGTACGTGTGTGTGAGTAAGTGTGTGTGGGAGAGAATTCAGTCGTGTGGGGCCTCTCTCTCACTAATAGTCCTGTTCCTAGTCTTCATTGGCTCCAGATTTCTCCAGACAGTTGTTTTATTGATTCCTTTCATCAAACTGATAGTGTGTGTGTGTGTGTGTGTGTGTGTGTGTGTGTGTGTGAGTTAGAAGAGGAGTGTGTCTTTTCTTAAATCCATCCAGCCCCCTCCCTCCCTCTTTGAGGCTGTTTAGTGGTGGGCCGAGTGTCTGTCCAGATTGTGGCTGAGGTCCATGTAACTGAATCTCTCTGCATGTGTGTGTTTGTGTGTAGTTGTGTATGTGCATGTGTGAGTGTGGTGAGTTGTAGTATCTGTGTGGGAGGTTTGAAAAGCAATGGTCTAGCTGTTTGTGTGTGTGTGTGTTGGGGGGGGGGCTCTGACTTCTCGAACATCTGTCAGTAATTATAGACGTCACCAGAACAGTGAAAAGCGGGACAGAAAGAGACGTCCAGTAATCACCAAATTGTTAATTCATAAAAACGCTCACTCACTCACAACAATACAGACTGCAATATCAAACTAAAGCATTTGTGATGCCTGTGTTAAGCCTGGGTCCTTGCAGCTGTATAAGAAGCAGGATAGAGGAAGAAAATAGAACGTAAAACTGAATATAAACAAATAATTGTTGCATGAACAGGTTGGACAGACATGTATCATCTTGGTGATTGGGACATATTGGACTCATAATATTAGGCCATCACCAACATCACAACATGTGTTACAGTCCAAGGCTTTTCTTAAACCATGTTATACCTTTTTCTTCACATTATATTTTTTTCTGCCTTTTCAGTCAATGCACAACATGTAGGATAGCAAGGGAAGGGAATTTTTCACATTTGAACCTATACCGATACCTGGAATTTGGTACCAGTACCCAACAGTACCTTTTTTAGTACTGTTCTGCCTGTGAAAATGTGGGGTGTTATTAAGGTTTTAAATGCATTACTGGGGCATGTATACAGCACGTTTGGAATATGCGTCACAACTGGGGTTTTTACTGCAGTTTACGACACACAGATGAGAAGCACATCTAGTTGTAAACATAATGAAAGCCTTGAGTATCAACTTATTTTGGGTATGCGCAAACATCACAGTGCTGTTCGCACGGTCCAACAAGTCCGCAACCAGTAGATACTTTTGGAACATTTTACACACCACACAAAGTAAACCCCTCCCTTCATATGTCCCCTTTCCCAAACCCCTCCCAACAACCTGTCAAGCCTGTCAATCTGTCACTAGAGCATAGTGTCAGATAGCTGTCATGTGTGTCTCAAAGGAAGCACAATCAACTGTAGTAATGTAGCAAAGTAGTAGTGTTTTATGTGGCATCAACCCCATGTTTACACTCACCCAGATGCGTTCTCACCGATTGATTTTACGCGAAACGGTACCCGGAGGTACTGATGTAATTCAGTCGGTACCCTTAGAAGTGTGAAGTTCATTCAAACAAACGTGAAGATAGAGTAAGCGTTAAGAAGATCTAGTTGGTTTGGGGCATCAGTAGCCTTAGGAAGAAGAAGCAGCCATCAGTGTGATCGCTGGACCAGCATGATATATTGCACTGGAGAAGTCAAAGGAAGATTGGGCCATTCCTAATTACCACCACTGATGTGCCCTTGAGCAAAGCTGCAGAGCTGTATGAAACAAAATCTTGACATGTCATTCAAGACAATTGTGCAGTACAATTTCAGAGGCTCTCTTTTCTGATTTGCTGATTGCCCTCTGGGGCAATTTTGGAGAGCTTGTAGAGTTTGTCAGCAACCTGCAGCTAAAGTGCAAAATAGATTTTCATGAAGCACATTCGTCAAACAAATTTAGACAATAAAAACATTCAATGAACAATTCAACATGTTTTGAGGAAGGAAAGTATGAAGAGTGTTGATTAATACATGATTACGTAAAATTCTACTCTTACTGTATACGCTACCCCCTGTCCTCCTTTCTCTTGCTTTCTCTCTCTCTCTCTTTCTCTCTCTCACACACACACATACACACACACATACTCTCAGAGTGAGGCAAGATGTCGCCACAGTGCGTACAATATTAGCATGTGTGGATAGATGGCTTTAGTACAGCGAGTCTGTCAAACATGATCCATTTAGCCCATGGGTCTAATCCATGCAGCCTCGTTTTATGCACACAAACACACACACACTTGGAGACAGGCGCACACACACATGCACATAGCATGCATACTTTACACTTGTGGTTATGTGACTGGCGGACTTGCAGTGAGGCAGACAATCATGCTGATACCCATCTTTTATTATCAAATACACACACGTCAGAACCGCAATCAGACGTGCTCATCCCTCAGCCTCACAGAGATGTGTGTTACTATGTGTGTGTCTTTATCAGCATTAAGCACTTCCTGTGGTCGACCCATCCGTGGATTCATCTCTTTCCTCCGTTGCGTCTCTCATTCGCTTCGTTCCATGAGTATGAACGAAAAAACAGGAATCTTTTCCAGATAACACGAAAACACACACAGGAACACACACATTCATGCTCCGAGGACAGATGTGATGATAAATCTCCTCACTGTGAGGTCAGCTAGCGGTCACTAAGTGTGTGTGTGTGTGTGTGTGTGTGATTGTGAGCGGAGTCATACTGTATCTGTCTGGATGTTAGCGGGCCAATTGAGAATTAATTGTTCTACTCTACTTACAGAGGCTTCATCTCTCTTGTTCTCTCACATTATTACTCTCTCTTGTTGACTGAGCTGAGGAATGAGGGAGGGCGAGGGTGTGTGTGTGTGTGTGTGTGTGTGTGTGTGTGTGTGTGCATGTGTGTGTGTGTGTGTGTGTGCGTGTGTCTGGTTGGTGTTAAGGTGTGGTTTAAGTAGGAGGCTTCACAGTTTTTTAAGCTGGCAGTAGATACGTGTGTGTGTGTATGTGCATTTTTTTGTGTGAGTGTGTTAGGGGTGTGTGTTGTCTGTACAGCCGCAGCGCCTGCTCATCACCTCAGGCCCCGCGGGCCTCCGACTCCTTGGGTGGTCTGGCACACACACAGGATTGTGTGTATGTGTGTGTCTGTGTGTGAGTGTGAGTGAGTGAGTGAGTGTGTGTGTTTGTAGTGGTCTGGCAACTACGCAAGATCCAGATTGTACTCTGGGCAGGGCCCCAACCTAACCCCAACCCCCACCCTCTGCTCCAGTGCACCACCTTCAAATACTTAACCACAACACTGCACTGGCTTCTATTACTTACACACTCACACACACACGCACGCCTCGCTTTTTCCCTGCACACTCAGTGTTTTTGTCTTGAAAGGAATTGAAAATGTGTTGAAAGGCAATTTTTCCTTGACGCCAGCTTATTCAGATTGTGTTATTTTAAGGTGTATTTAAGGCCTCCTAGTGTTTGTGTTAAGAGACAATAATTCTTTGATGTGAGACGATCTCATCTTCAATCGTCTTCACGATCATTTTGCAATTTTGGAACTTGTTCATCAATGGAGATGCCAGAATATTAATTGAGAAATACGATTCATTACATTTAATTATATTTTTACCTTGTCTGGAAAAAATATGTCTTCTGTTTGTTTTTGGTTTCCATTGGATTTTAATCTTACTTATCCACCTTTTTAAAGTCGCAGCTGCTTCACAGTTTAGCTCATTTTACACAGAGATCCCACAACACTGCTGCAACAAAGACGCTTCCCGACATCTGGAGTGCCATGAAACATATGCATCAGGCAGCGATTTTTAAACAGTAACAATGGCATAACATAGTATTAACAATCATTTACCTTCCCTACAATATGGTGGTTGATCTCGTCCTCTGCTCATAAGTTAAGGAGCTCCCAGACTTCATTGTCTCCCCCATTTGCAGACATTTTCAGTCGCTGTTCTTCTTCTTTGAGTTAGCTGCTAACTACAACTCGCTGCTTTTTAGATCTCCTAGTGGTGGGTTGTACACGTAACACTTTGTCAATAGGTCACACCTGTACCGTCTTGCTGGCTCACACTTTTTACACAGACGTTGATTCGTTCTGTTGCTACCACTGCTGCCAGATTAAAGGTGCAACAACTCCCCCATTCTGTGTTCGTACCGTTTATACAGAACCGCGAGGCGGAATGGCGCTGCAACATTCCCGCCTTGAACAGTCAGTGTAACTGGCCACTTTGTGTCCTCTGTTACTGCTCAGCAAATGATACACAAATGATTAATAATAGATCAGCCCAGTCCTTTACTTTGATAAAAGCAACTTTTTCTCATTAATAAAATAATGTTTTCTGTGTTTCTTGCAGGCTGCAGTGGTGGTGGTGTTTAACTTTGCCATGGTGCTGCTCATTTTCCCCGCCATCCTCAGCATGGACCTCTACCGACGAGAAGACAGACGTTTCGACATTTTCTGCTGCTTCTACAGGTGTGCAAACACACTCACAAAAATAAACAAAGAGGTTCTTTCATTTCTGATGAAGGTTATTGCTCTGCTGTTCATTAAGTATACCTTTTATGTTTCCCTCTGATCTCCGATCTGACAATGAATGACTTTAACGCACGGTTATCTCTGAGATATCTTCACCTTAATCCCCCACAGTCACAACCTAATTACTGCTTAAGTTGTCTGTTTCTGTCTGGCTGCTCAGTTGTTTGACTGTCTGTTTGTCTGTCACAGTCTTTATTAAACTTAGCCAGTCTGACTGCCAGTCTGGGCATGCTTGTTGGCACGGCGATCATACAGATGTGCGCACACACTATTAAATTCCCTCGTTGGGTCTCAACTCTATATTTCATGCTGCTGGCAGAGCAAAAGAAAATGAAAATTCATCATAACATGGGGCAGATGAATTTTTTTTTTACATATTTAATGCCGTTAATCTAAAGAATGTACACATTTTTCTAGAATACCATAACCTTGACAGTTTTAATGTTAGAAACCATTTCATACTATCAAATGATGTATCTGTCCATAGTCTGACCTTTGTCCTCTGTCTTATCTCTTCAGTCCATGTGCCAACCGTGTGATCCAGATCGAGCCTCATGCGTACCTGGATGGGGCGGACGGCAGTCGCTACAGCCCTCCTCCATCCTATCGCACCCCTCCTCCCTCATATCGCACACCTCCCCCAAGTTACAGCAGCCCCCCTCCCTCCTACAGCAGCCATGGCTTTGCCCAGCAGACTCAAATCACCATGCAGTCCACGGTGCAGCTCAGGACAGAGTACGATCCCCGGACTCAGGCCTTTTACACCACAGCTGAGCCCAGATCCCAGATCTCTGTGCAGCCTATGAACCCCGCTCCGACTAGGAGCAACCCTAACAACGACTTTTACAGCAGCAGTAGTAGCGATCACAGCAACCTCAACAACAACAACAGCGGGAGCCGAACTAATGGGGGGTCTCGAGGTTCTACCACCTTTTCCCATCATCATCCTGCAGCTCCTCCCGCTGCTCCGACTTCAAGTGCAAGCTCAGCTCCTCAGGGCGATGCAGCCTCATCAGCTGGCCAGGGCCCAGAGAACAACAGCTCCACACGGGACCTGTTGTCCCAGTTCGGAGACGGCTCACTGGGCCTGCGCTGCCTCGAGCCTCCCTGCTCCCGCTGGACTCTGTCCTCTTTCGCTGAGAGGCACTATGCTCCGTTCCTTCTGCAGCCAACCACCAAGGTAAGTTTAGTCTCTCTGTGTGTTATGGTAGAAAAGACAGATGGAGAAAGAGTGGGGAAAAGCTTCTGTGTGAGGTCAGAGTGTGCTTCTGCTGACTCACCGTGGTGATAATTTGAAAGGGAGGGTTAGTCACCAAAGTGAATAGTAGAAGGAAATCTGGGGTGGAGGTTGTGGTCATGTCCTATCTGAGTCACATACCAGCAAACACACACACACGCATACACAGTCTGACCTCAGTCTAGTGGGTGGTCGGCTGTCTTAAATCCTTCCAGAGCTGAAATCATCTAGTGGCCTGCACTTGACATTATAAGAAAATCTTAGTCTTTTCATCATGCTGTCAGATGTTTCTCCATATTGCCAAATGGCTTTATGCACTCCTCTGATGCCTTAATCCAATACTCCCATTATCGCTGAATGACTTAAAGGAAAATTCTGGTTTATTACAACCTGCCTCTTATTTTTGGCCATCATGGCAACTTTGCGGCACGAAACTGTGTGTGTAGTATAGGTCAAAGTCGAACCAGGAAGTTTATAACATACAATTTGGATCGTAATTTTACCGTTTGTCTTCCTCCAGATAACTTTGGCTAACCTTGGAGTTTATTTAAAATCTCTACGATCATCTGACTGCTTGTGTTTGTTGCCACATCAGAAATATTTCAGCAGTGTTACTGTTGTAATGCCTTGTTTCGAGCTATTTTAAATGAAGACTGTCATTTAGAGGGCGAAATTTTGGAATATGTTGCAAAAATCAACCTTAGATTATGCACTTTATCCACATTTTTGCTCTTCTCTTGAATATGCATCATGGTTCAAGCAGTAATTAGTGCAAGCTGAAGCTGCCCCACCATCACTCTGTACATAAAATTGATTGATGAAGCTCCATCTTCGTCCCTCTGTTTCCAGGTGGTTGTGATTGTGCTCTTCCTCTGCCTGCTGGGAGTCAGTCTATACGGGACCACCCAGGTGAGGGACGGCCTGGAGCTGACGGACATCGTGCCCAGAGAGACCAGCGAGTATGACTTCATCGGCGCCCAGTTCAAGTTCTTCTCCTTCTACAACATGTATGTGGTGACGCAGCGTGCAGATTACGCCCAGAAACAGCCTCTGCTGCACCAGCTCCACCAGAGGTTCCACACCGTTCGCTACGTGCTAAAGGAGGACAATGGACAGCTGCCACGCATGTGGCTTCACTACTTCAGGGAGTGGCTGCAAGGTAAAATGAAGCTTGAAATATCACTACCTTCCCAATGTGGACCAAAAGTAGATTGGGTCACACTAAGGAAAAAAACTCTTTGGGTCAGATGTAGCAGTATGATTCACAGTCAGTGTTAGATCACTTAAGTTTCACCCTAGTACTGGTGTCACATATGATTTTGTTATTAATGCCTCATTTAACAGCACTATTCAAAATAGTTCAGGCATGGGAATAATTTACTTTCTCGTGAAACTGTTTTGAGATCATAATTTTCTTCTGTGTTTTGACATGAATCTGCAGGAAACAAGATGTTGGGCAGAAGTTCAGAAGTAGGCGGGATTGCAAAATGGACACTGACAGTAGCCTGATTAAAATCACTTGTGTCGTCCGTAAGTGCGGTTGATGGAGGAGGACGAAGTGGGAGGCCATGTTTTTTATACTTGGCCGTAGGCTGTATACAGTATGTTGGAAGCTTTGGCAGTGGAGAGAGCTGCAGATGAAGTTGGCAGCGCAAACTGACACTCAGATACACTCATCCATTAGTACTACTCCTGCTCCTTTCATAAAAAATAATTACACGAAAATCTGAAATAGTTGGCATTTAATTAGCACTGCACCACACCTTTAATTTTAGGGTACTTTGAATTAATTTTGTATGATGGCAGTATTCACCTTTGGATTGGTTGTATACCCAGCACTGACGGCCACTGTGCCACTGAACAAGACTATTATCTTCCACATGTCAACCCAAAATCTGGGAATGGATTCCTTTTAAGCGAGGAAGCGCACTCGCTGACTTGCCTGTAACGATAAAACACATTGTGTGAGTCTGTGTGTGAGCCGGCTGGGAGCCACACAGAGAGTGAGTGTGTGGGTGAGAGAGAGAGAACTGTGTCTGATATTGCTCTCTGCAATGGTGGGACAAATTGGAGCCAGACAGGCCAAGGAACGAGACCCAAAACAACATCTCCCACAGACGGACCACAGCATGGGCCTTGGGGGAGAGCCGAGAGGAGGGGAGTGATACACATATGGATTAGAGAGTAGTATAGAAAGGGAGACACATGTTACTGATATATTCCCTAATGATGGCTTTGAATCAAAAGCAGCAGATTTTAGGCTTTTGAAGTCTTGCTTAGTGGTTGAGAATGGAACCGAGTTATCGTATTAAATCAATCAGGCTTATTATAGGGTTAGGGTTAGGTTGCAGTGTTGTGTTATATTGTCTTGTACTGCGCTGGGTTGTTATTTGTTGCGTTTTCTTTTGAACTGGGCTTTTTGTGAGTGTGTTGCAGAGGAAGAATGAAGATAACAGGGCATGTAACCTTTTCAAACATCCACATCTAAACAGTCTGTCTTGTTGTGGTTTCCTGCAGGTCTCCAGCAGGCGTTTGACAAGGACTGGGAGGCCGGTCGCATCACCCTCAACAGCTACAGGAATGGCTCTGATGATGGCGTCCTGGCGTACAAGCTTTTGGTGCAGACAGGACGCAGGGACAAGCCCATCAACTTCAACCTGGTATGTTCAGGATTTTAAGCCCATTTCAGCTACTCCTACGATTAAGAGTGAGTCACAGCTGAGACATGACTACGATCTGAGGACGCTGACACCACTGTCAAAGCTGTTTTGTCCTTTTGTATGTGCATGAATATCTTTGTGTTTTGTCATGTGTGATCGGGGCTGGAAGAGCCACACCCGGCTTAAAAACCGCCACCCTCTCTCTCTCGCTCTCTCTCTATCCGTCTTTTTCTCTTTCTCCCTGCGTCTGTCTTCATCTTCTCCCAGTGATGACTTTACCGAGCCCAGGAATTTAAAGCTCTCACTGGGGCTGCAGCCTGCCTCTGAAAAACCTATTAACTCTTCATTTAAACCATTTGTCCCACTTGGTAGTTCTGTGTGTGTGATGCACATGCATGCAGGGGCCTTGACAGTGAGACGTCTTCCCTCAGCATCAAGCCTTTCAGTTTGACACTTTGTTAGTGATTCCAGACGTAGTTTGTAGTTTGAGAAGTTGGAAGGCTGAAAAAAATCAGTGCACAACAGAGTGACTCATGCAGGCCCCAGTGGGTCTATAAATAATTTGCCTGGATTCTGCAGCCACGTGATAAAATATAATTAGAATTGTCAAAATGAACCGAAGCAACATATTTGCATATTTGTTGCATATTCTGACAGGTGATAAATTGAGCTAGTTGGCCACACTGTGCAGCTGAATGAGTTGAACCTTGGAGGTTTGAAGGGCTTTAAGTCCTGCATCCCCAAAATGCAGAGGTAGGTTGGGTAGAAAAGCACCAAGATTTCATCACTTTTGTACACACATAAAGTGCAGGTAAAAACCAAAAGCCCATATACAACCGGAGCAAACGAAACAAGTGATGAGAAGACAACACTGTGAGTGAGTGACAGCAGGCGGGGCTATGAGGGTACTGCAGCGGTGTGTCAAGAGAGTGAGAAAGTATTGAAACAGTTTCAAATATTAAGAGTCAATGCATCAATAAATTGGTACTTTCAACAACACTAAGAGGTAGTTATCTTAATCTTCTGATAAACTCCAGTTCAGCTCCGTGTTTACAGTGGAACTGGAGCGGTGTTTGACATCCAACAATGACAGAAGTCAAGCTTGTGAACAGCTGAGGTCTCAGAAGGAGGTCCAGAGGAACCTTGCTCAGCTTCAATGGGGCATTGCACACTGTTTTTACTTCAGTGCCACCCCCAAAAAACAACATACATGGATGCATGGCTGCATTCTTTGGCAGGGAACTGCGCAAAACACAAGATAAGGAACTGGAGAAATATAAAAACAAAATTCTTGGCCGGCATCTCTGAAAACTCCAAACACAAAACAAACCAGGTTTGTTTCGACACTGAGATCATTTTCTTCAAAGATAATTAACTTTGATATATAGCTCCGCTGTGTCTTGTGTTTGTGTGTGAGTCTGTGTGCAAGTCGTGCAGTATGAGAGCTATGTGCTCTTCTACTCTTAGCTGTTTGTTTTTGGCTTTTTCCTCTTACCCATTGGGTTCCATTGCAGCAGCATGCTGTTCTTCCCATCCCTTCCACTAGCCTCGCAGGAAGCAGAGGCGGGCCTGGTGTGCGGCCCCGTGACATCACTTCCTGTGCCTGTGAGGGAAGTGTATTTGCCGTGAGGCGCGGGGGCCGCCAGCAGAGCTGCCTGGGCTTCCCGTGACAGCTTGAAGACATACAGTTGTTGCGTATCCCGCTGTTAAATTCAATCCAGATCCTCTGGAATCCGGCTCTCTTTCTTGCCCCCTCTCTCCCTCTCTCCAGCTCTCCTCCACTGACTCCTGCTCGCACTACTGCTCTTGCTCTCTCTGTGTCTCTCTCCGTCCCTTCCTCCCTCCCTTTCCCTCCCTCCGTGCTCCACTGCTGTGTCCTCTTTCAATGAGGGGAGCTGAAACACGTGGTTTCTTTGAGGCAGCTCTGTGTGTGCATTTGTATGTTTTGAGTGTGTGTCCTGCTCTTGTCTGTTGTGCGTGCACTTACAGCAGTAGCTGTTTTTTGTGTCTCAAAATGAGGACCAGATCTTTTCCAACCCTGGCAAATTGCAAAGCTAGATGTTTTATTTTGATATGCCACTCCATGGATCTGTGCAGAGGTGTTCTGGCTTTGATCTGCTGCTGCTAACATTTCCCTCTGTGCTGGGCGACCATTCATTCCTTATGGCCTTGCCTGGGAGTCATATGGAAGCTGGTTGTCTGTGTGAGTGTGCTGTGTAAGTGTGTGAGTGTGTGTGGTTTGACAATAAGGCAATAAAAAGATAAAGCTTTGGAGAGTGAACACAGAAAGAGTTGGGTATAGATAGAAGAAGGAGACGGAAAGTTTCAAAGTGCTAAGGAAGGCCACACTAATGCTATCAAGAGCGCTTTTCTTCTCAGGGCCCGGTTGGTCTGTGGCGCCGGGCATTCTGGGTACCCGTGGGGGTCAGGAGAAGCAAGTGTGAGCAACATTTGTACAGATGTTGTGTTATTTTTATAGCTCTACTCCATTTGCTGGGTGGCATTTCCTTCAGTGTTAACAACCAGGTTAACTGCACACAGACGCGCTCAGGGACTCCAGCCAATTTTTTTATTGTTACGCTAACTCAAGCAATTTTTCTCTCCCCACCCCCATCACAAAAAAAACTACTACTTTCTTCATCCACCTAACCCCATGAGTCCAGCTTCACCCCCAAAGCTCTCCCTGCCTCAGTGAAGGAGGGATTTATGGTTCCTAGAAAGGAGAATGGCAGAGCGGTGTGCAGTAATGGTTTTACCTCTCAGGAGGTAGCAATGCTAGGCTACACTCCTCCAGTTCCACATGGGAGGGCAAAAATAATGGCCCTGAGCAAGACAGTCATTCTTGTCTAACTACTGACCACAGTCGTCACAGCAAATGATGCAGACTGAAATAAAGGCTTTGTAACATATTTTTTTAATCACCCATCTCTGGTTTCAAACAGCGAGAGTGACTCCAGTGTAGAGGAAGGAACCCAAGCGAACAGTATTGCCTGAGTTAATAGTTTTGACCTTTGTAGTGGTCCAAGCACAAAAAACGCTGACGTTAAGCAGGAATAATGTGTACCATGTTCACTGTTTTATATAAGGGTGTTAGCATGCTATCATTCACTAATTAACACAAATGCAGCCCAGACTGATAGAGGTGTCATTGTTAGCAATCAGTCTAGTAATTGAGACATTTCACTCAATACCAAAAATGCCAACTTAATGGTGACTCCAGAGGAAAAGTCAGGGGATCACCAAAGTCATAAGGGCCTAGTCCAGTGATTCCCATCTGGCCCAGCTATGGGATCCAGATCTCTCCCCAGTAATTAGTTCAAGGTCCACACAGTTTAACGTATGCAGCATCGTACTCGCATTTGGCCATGTCAGTGAGCTAGTTTGCTGTCTCATTAGGACCTGGGACCTACTTTTGGACCTGGACCCACCAGTTGGGAACCACTGGCCAAGTCCACATGCACATGGGTGTTCTTCGCTCCTGTGATCTCAAAAAGAAAGAAAAATATGTCCATACAAGCACTGTTATAAAAAACATGGAGCGTTGTTAAAAGCACGGCAAACCAACAGGTAGTGATATAACTGTAACCCTAAAGCCACATAAAGAAGAAGATGTTAGCTAATCAGAAGCCTGAAAAAAGCTAATACCAGAGGGCTACCTGGAGCAGTGACCTCTGTAGTGCATTCTGACGCCTCTGTTTCTCAATGTAGTAGAAAAGTAACTGTAGATTTATGTCTAGACATGTAAAAAAAAAAAAGTCTTGTTAGCAAGGTTAGAATCAGCACTACTTGGGTCACGACACCCATTCCACAAAATGTCACCTGAGTTATGACGCTGTCCAAAGGAGGAGCTCATTGCACGCGATCCAAAACCTCTGTTGGAGGCCAAATGCGTAGAAAAGGCTACATTTTGAAATATACCCGTTTAGTGAGGACTAGGTTTCGGATTCATTCTCTTAGCACCATGAATTGCAATCTATTCATTAGTTGCTAGATTTGGTTGCTTATTTTCAGTCTGGACCAAAATGGTGGACCAACCTGCAGACATACCAACACACACTGCCATCCTAAAAGCTGCTAGCACAGCCAAAAAACACTCATGTTGCCACTGAGTCATTTTCCTCAGCTTTCAGCAACACATCAACAGCACAGGAACCAGAATGGAACCAGATTAAAGCTTGTCTCATACAAGAAATATCAATGCACTGCTACATTTCTCTTCATCAGAATTAAGCACATTCATTTCTGCAGCTGCTTCTTGACAGAAAAGTGCTGCGAGGCTCCCTTCAGAAATTTATTCAGAGTGGTCAGGACATTGGGCCTGAGGTTGGCCAGCCAATATCTACTGTATGTAAAGGGAGAAGCTGATTCAACATTTTCCATGTTTTAATGTGGCATGATAATTCTGGGAAGCGGTGATGAGAAGTACGGGAATTTTCAGAAAGGCGACCAGTGTTTGACTTGTTGATTTTTCTTTGGTTGGAAAGAGAGAGAGACTAATATTTGACTCTTATTTTGAAAGCTGCTTCGTTCTCTTGCACTCATGCATGTGTGTAAGTAAGCATTTCTGTGGTCAGCTCACCTGTAGAATGTTTTGGTTAAACATGTCCTATTTCCACAATACCTTTTCGTGTCCAATGTATACTTAACGGCCGCAATATGATTTCCTATGCAAGCTCCACCTGATTTTTTGACCTTAGCTGCACTTGTTCCATTTGCTAATTATTCCGTTTTTGAATTTCAAAATTTGGCTCAGCTCAGTGTAAGTTTTAGATGTGTACAAGTATGTGTCTGAGTGTTCTAGTAGAATCAAACAGAACAGAACATGTCTGCATCAGAAACCAAAGTGCCGTCATTAATTCATCTCCTTTCTGGCTTTTGTAGCTGACTCGTCAGAGGCTTGTGGACGCAGATGGGATCATCAACCCTGGGGCTTTCTATATCTACCTAACCGCCTGGGTCAGCAATGATCCTGTGGCGTACGCCGCCTCGCAGGCCAACATTCGCCCACACCCTCCAGAGTGGCTTCACGACCGTACCGACTCCATGCCCGAGACACGCCTCAGCAGTAAGTCAGCATGTCCACAAAATGTGCTTGAATTAAAACCGGGAAGCCTTCTAGTGTAATGGAATGAAGTTCCGCTTCGACACAAGGAAGGAAATGGTAATAATAACGTTTGCTCCAACAAATGAAGCTAATTTAAAAAGTTGAAGTTCATACCTGCTCCACGGTACAGTTGAACAAATTGCATTTACTGAAATTTTAAGCCAGATTTTTTTGGGGCTCATTGGTCTCGCCTGCCACTTTTTTTTCCTTTAGGTTCCATAAGGCGGTTGCTACATGTGAGCAGTGTTTACCTCTTGTGGTTTGAGTTATTGCTCCTTGTCTGCCTCTTAGCTTTAAGTGAGGTAGTAGACTTTACTGTACCACTGCGGTGTGTGTGCGTTTGTGTATGTGTGAGCTCAGGTTGCAAGGCTGAGGACCAAGACATGGCTCACTGTGGTTCTTCTAATGGTGCCTGTGGTGAATGCTATAATCCTGGCTACCATGGGGCCCTACCATTACACACACAGACACACACACAGACACACACACACACACACACACACACATTATTAAAACTCAGTGACCCCAAACACTACACACACCCTGTTCTCATTTCCCTACCACACACACAGACTGTAACTCACATAAAAAAGTACAGTCATGTTGTTGTTTGATTCCAGCCTGTGATTTGGTACAAGTCAGGAAGTGCTCCACGGGGGAGGAAAATGATTGGATAACAAGGAGAGACTAGGTTTGGGTGGGAAGCACAATTGGATAACAAGCAGGAAGTCCTTTACGGGTGGGGGGGAATATGATTGGATAAGCAGCGTGAAGTGCTTGGCTGTGCGGGAGCCCCCCGGAGCAGATCTGTGTTGGCCAAAAGCCAACTGGTGTCCTGATGGAAATTTATAGTTGAGATTATAACGGGCCAAACCATGTTAGCAAGTGCTCCTATCTGACCCTGCAGGCGCTGTGGAAAATACACACTCACGCCAATGCCAGACAGTCCAAAAACATGTGTTTTCATAAGAAAAGGGAGATAGTTAGATGTCCAGAGTAAATCCTTCGATATGCTGCGTGCTACAATGTGGTCTTAATTACACTGCACGCAAAAATCCGAATGAACACACTGTTTTGACAGCAGCAAATATGACTTCATAGCGGAGTGACAGACAGGTATGCGTGTTTATGCATTTATATTATGCTTTATGTGGCAGTGCTAAGTTTAGGGTGTGGTAATGGCAGTGATTCTGACATTGTAATTACCGTGAATCAACGTTAGCCCTGACACTCTGCTGTGTCTGGAACTGATAGGCCCTCATTAGCCAGGCTGGGCCACAGACTGGCTGGGCTTGAGTCAATGGAGCTCTGTTTCATGCTGCTCCGCCCACCCCCACCACACACACACACACACACACACACACACACACACACACTTGCCCCACAGATGTAGCTGCTCTTGGAACAAGGTTGGATTAGGGAGGGAAAGCCTTGATATTGGTGGTTTGGCTGAAGAGTCTAAAATTATTTCTGCAGATACACTAAATGATCAGAACCTAATGCTAGCTAATCAGAATAGACAAATATCATCTGCAGATGTCATCATTGCCAGTGTTGATGTATCTGATCGCTTCCTTAATGTTCCTCAGTAATCTTTTTCCCTGAATTGAAATTTCATCAAACTGCATGGCTGTGTGGCCTCTGCTTCCACTGCGCCAAAGTGCAAAATCATCATCAACTGCTGCATGGGGGTCTAATGTAAATCATTACAGCTACATTTGTATAAAGTTCTGCCTTGTTTTGCTTACAACAAATTGACCTTCTTCTCGTTGTCTCTCCATCCAGTCCCGGCTGCTGAGCCCATCGAATACGCACAGTTCCCCTTCTACCTCAACGGGCTCCGGGAGACACCACAGTTTGTGGAAGCCATCGAGAGCGTGCGGGCTATCTGCAGCAACTACAGCCGACAAGGCCTCCCCTCCTACCCCAACGGCTACCCTTTCCTGTTCTGGGAACAGTATGTCAGTCTTCGCCACTGGCTTCTGCTGTCCATCAGCGTCGTGCTCGCCTGCACCTTTCTGGTCTGCGCCCTCTTCCTGCTCAACCCATGGACCGCCGGCATCATAGTGAGTGTTGGAGAAAACATACAGGCACTAAATATCTTAAAATGCACCATCTTGTTTTCAAGGGAGCCCTCAGGCACAAAATATGTATATTAACAAACATTTAAGCACCTAAGTAATTGTAATAATAATAATGACACAAAAAATCCACCATCCTTAACCTTCTCAAAATCAACAGATTTACCGCCAATGAAAATAATCATTAGTTGTAGCCCTGCTGGTTTAGATATGTTTCACACAGGCCCATGTCTTAACATAGAGAGCCAGAAACCCCCATCTTTCAATTATTAAAAAATCCCTTTTCCTGTTCTCCACCCTTTATTTCCTGGTTTTTATGTGTGGTCCAGAAGGCATCTCAGAGAGGACACAGTCAAAAAGGAGACGGGGCTGCTGTGTGTTATTGTAGCCCCAGTCACCGGTGTTTATCTTGTGCTGTTTTGTTAGGGCCCGTCTGTTTAGTCTAGTCCAACACTCCCAGACACCAACGCTGAAATAAATGAGGAGAGGACACAAAGTTGCTCAGACAACCCGCTCCCACTCTAAACCTATAAAAAGTTAGATTTTATTTCCATCCTCCGCACTCCTACACGCCCCCTCCTCTTACTGGAGGAGTATCCAGGGATACACGCAAACACGCATTCACATACACAGACGCACACTTTGAAACATGTATATACTTGCACACATACAGTACGGACGTGTAAACACGCAGGTACATAACTCACACAGAAACACATACACAGAGCGCTCTGGTTTTTCTCTCTGGTGGGTTGTATTTTACGACAGGCAGTGGCCAGGCCACCCGTGCCCTTAAACAAGGGAGGAGGGGACCTCATGTTCATCCTTCAGGCTTTACTAGCAAGATCAAAAGACGAGTTATGGAGAGGCGTCAAGTTTAACCATTCGCTTTGTCCAGGACCAGACCACCGCCAGCCCTACAACGTCAAACCCTCAACTTTAAGCCCTTTCAAACCCTCTTAGCTATTTGCCCCGAAATCCATCTTAACCACATGGACAGGCTTGTTTTAAATCCCGTGTCTTGTGTTTTGATTTATACAGATGTTTCTAATCCACTTGATATTGATTGGTGTTCACACTTGGCATCGGAATAGGTCTCGGCCGCATCTCTCCTGTGATCTGGGTTTGCTTCCTGTCCATGCTTTCATTTGACGCTTTATCTGTGGGAAAGCCGTGACTTAAAAAAAAATACATGAAAATGTTGCCTAAGTTGTCTGTCACATGACGTTTAGAAATCTACTAAGATCTTAAAAAGACTAAAATAGTTGAGACTAGTTGCGAGTTTAATTCCCTGAACATCTCCAAATGTGATCAGGACCAAGTGTTCTCTCAGTATATCAGACCATCTGAGTGAAAACACAGCCAGACACACACATACAACACACGCAGATACCCACATGCACATACTCTGTGCTCGCTCACTGTATAGGCACACATACACACGGCTCCCTCCCCTGCCCACCTCAACCCTCTTCAAAGGAATAGGGCCCCATGTAACCTGACGCCTGTCAGCTGATAATGGCATTTACTCCCAGCTCCTGTCCCGCTTTGCACTGGAGCCTCCGCACATACACCAACACACATATATTTCAGCCACATGTATGGATACTGCTTAACACCTCTGTGAGATATTCACACATATCATCCTCATGTATGGTTGCCCTCTGTCTGTCTTGTGTACATTCAAAGTTGAGGTCAGCTGTAAATTCACACTGCATGTGCACCGAATAATGGTTTGTACATTAAGAACATTAAGTAGACGATTGTTTCCATTTATGGTTATTTGATGCACTATGCCTACATATGTTGTTTAGCATTGTCACCTGGAAAATGCACATTGTGATAATAGATTGATTGGCCTTTTCTTACCACTTGGATTGACAATATTTTTATAGTCTTTTGGGCTCACACAGAAGAATAGAAAATACATTTGGGACCTGAAAAACCTGCAAAAAAACATTTGAAATTCCTCCAAAAATAAGACGGAGATGTTCAGGAACATAAAGTGCTTGCAAAGTTTGGATTATACAGATTAACATCTTGGAAGAAATATGGCTAATTTTCCATAATAAATGAAACAAACTGCAGCTATGAGACACTTCATTACACAAATGTAATTTTCTTACATTTTGAGTCCTTCATGATGTGGCCCATTCAGCCTGAATTTAACCCTTTTTTTGTCCTGTCCTGTTTTTAAATGCACATAAAATCACTCAAGGGTATCAGCTAAGTTTCATTATTGGAGGGGGACACATGAAATTTCCTGCATTCTGGTGATTTTTTTTTTATGCAGTTATTTGTGCCTTTTCCGCATCCGTTTGTTGTGTAAATGTCTTTAATTTTGTCAAAGTCAAAGTTTTTATTTACAAATTGTGACAAATGCTCATGTTCTGAATTTGAGAGGGATGAAGCACCTTCATCTCCTCAAAATCTACACCTATAAAATCACTTGTCAGGTAGATTTATCAACCACCTTCCTTGCTAACAGTGGCTCATCCTTTCCCCCTCAGGTGTTGGTGCTTTCCCTCATGACTGTGGAGCTGTTTGGCTTCATGGGGCTGATGGGAATTAAGCTGAGTGCTGTCCCTGTGGTCATTCTCATTGCCTCTGTGGGCATTGGAGTGGAGTTTACCGTCCACGTGGCTCTGGTAGGCATACACATAATGAATTTTTCAATGATTTAAATCCTCATTTCGTCACTAACAACATGGTTTTGGAATCCACAATCCCCTCCAGAACGAGACATAAATCATGTGTTTGTGTGTGTGTTGTAGGCGTTCCTGACAGCCATAGGGGATCGTCACAAGCGGGCAGTGCTGGCACTGGAGCACATGTTCGCTCCGGTGCTTGACGGAGCCTTTTCCACCTTATTAGGAGTCCTAATGCTCGCTGGCTCTGAGTTTGACTTTATCGTCAGGTGAGTGCAAAAATCAAACCTTATGAGAAAATGCTACTTTTATTTAGCCAGATGTATATGCAAGTACAAAGGTTATCGTATGGGGTCTGTGTGGCGTCAGTAGACCGTTGAGACCGTGCCTCAACCTGTATGTCACACAGGAATCTACCTGAGCCACCAATCATGCATGAAGGCTCCTCGCTTTCTTCCTCCGTTCCCTCCCTCAATCTCGTTCTCGTCTTCCACCCGCATCTCCTTTTCATATATTCCCTTTCTGTAAACCTCATCCTGTTCCCAGCTACCAGTGACATACCTGTTTTTTTGTAGTTTCGGGGGGCTTGCTCTCGAAGAATCCTCATAAACAAGGCCTTTATCTTTCTCCACCCGCTGCTCCCCTTGAGTGTTGTCTTTCATCCTCCTCTCCTTTCCCTTAGTGTCTCTCATGCCTGACATTTTAGGGGAAACCAGGGGAAGGATGGAGAGTTGAAGGTCAGGAGAAGTAGGAGGAGGAGGAGGGGGAGCTGGGAGTGAGTAGATGGAGAAGCAGAGGGAAACAAAGTCAAAGAGAGTGGAGGGGGAGAGGGAGCAGGAAAGCCCTCTGGCTTTTGTAATCTCCTTCAGCTAGTTTAACTGCCCTCGCTAGACATTTATAAGCATGGGAAGGAGTTACAGAGTGGGGGGGCAAGAGGGCAGTTGTAGAAAGACAGGAGAAGTGGAAATTAAAACCGACACACTGTGGGGGCTCTGCGTCGGTGGCTCCTTTTGTGTGTGCACGCTCTTGTGAGTATCAGACAGAAAGGTGGCGACCAGCTGCCATACAAGGGAGGAAAATTAATTATTCTGTACATTCTCGAGCCTGGAGTATTATGAGAAGTTTCCAGTGAGCTCACTGAATAATTTAAAGTAGCTGAGGTAGCCGTATGATTTGGTTGACCTGCTCCTTTAAGAAAAGGGAGCACTGCAGTCCATGTGATCTGCAAGCACGCAAACTCTGTCATGTGCATAGGCCTGCGCTCGTGCGTGCACACCCACACAATCACACATAGTCCCACTCATACACACACACCCCAACCTGCTCCCTGACCTTGTAATCATGGGGGTCAATGATGGCGTGCCTGCACACACAGATACACACTCAGAGAGACACACACAAACAGACACACGTACGCACACAAACACAGGGAGGCCTATAGACCTTCTCTCCTCACCTCCAGTGGTGTGCTCTGGTTTCTGGCTCAGTCCCGGGCCTCCATTTAAAGGTTCTGCTGTTGTCTGAGCAAACAAAGCAGCGCCCCAAGACGGTGCAATAACAACAGGCCCAGCTCGTATTTTTCTGCTTGCGCCGAAAGAAATGTTTCCCTGGCTTTCCCCGTCAGCCCTGTGAATGTTTTCACTCTAAACAGCCCGGCAGGGCACTCAGCCTGGTATGTGGGCTGCACGCGTGCATGTGCAGATGTGTGTGCATATATGTGTATCCAAAGGTAACGTGGCATTTACCCCTCCTGGTGCGTATGGACAAGCTAACCCTAGTGATGACACAGTTATTTCAGTTCCACTTATAGAAACAGTTCTGATTTAATCTAATAAAGTATGAAGGATTGGTGGGTGGGCTTTAAATACTGTGTAGCGTGTATATGATGCGTGCAGGGT
The DNA here is from genome assembly GCF_011397635.1 of Epinephelus fuscoguttatus. Lineage (NCBI taxonomy): Eukaryota > Metazoa > Chordata > Actinopteri > Perciformes > Serranidae > Epinephelus > Epinephelus fuscoguttatus. The sequence goes on along the minus strand of NC_064757.1, from coordinate 28,374,286 downwards.
AGAGCTTTACCAGAAACAAAGTCAAAGGTCAAATCAGACGTGATTACCTTCAGTGCCCATTTACTTCCAAGGACACTAGTTGAATTTGGCATTTTCTCAAAGGTTGAATATGAACTTTGGGCACAAGTTCCCTGGCATTGGAGGATTTTCTGTAAATGCCAGTAAGTTTGGTTGGGATGAGATGATGCAGGAAAATAAACTCTACAGGTGAAATCTAATCTTCCTTAACAAGTAAACAAAACAAATCGTCTCAGATCCTTCAATTTAGCATGAAAACATACGCATTGAAAAAAAAAGTACTTGATAGAATTTGTTTTTAAGGGCCCTGACACACCAAGCAGACAGTCGCCATTGGTCAGTGCTGGGTTTTTGCAGTGTATCCGACACTGTTGGCACTAGTTGGTCCTTGTCGTGCAAACTGGCTAACTGGCATCTGGAATCCGTCCTGACGGTCCTTCAGTGTCCCTTTTTGAATGGGAAATACAGACTACCACTACCTGCTGGTATGGTATGGCACAACGTACTTACTAGTTGGCTGTAGTCTTTGTGTTGTGTTCAAGTGCAACTTCTTGGCCAAGACACAAGCGACATGAGGCAACACAACAGTCGGCCTCCATCGCCAATAATTCTTTGAGTTCTTTAAAAATCTCCTTTACAAGAGCTTTGTGGCCAAGACAGGCAACAGCACATTAAACAAAGTTGCAGACAAATAACCTGTGAAAGTTACAAATGGGAAAAAAAACAATCAGAAGTCACAGCATAGCAAGAAATCAGGTCAACATGTTCTGGATCAAATAGAAGCAGATATTCACGCCTTCCTTTTACTCCTTCAGACTAGTTTCAGAAACACTTAGGGGAGAGACCAGCTTCTCAAGACCCATATCAGTCTGCATTAGATTCCCAGCTGCAGGGGCAGCATACCTAAAAACCCATTTTTCCAATTTCAAGATGAACTTTGGAACAGTAAGTCTTGTAAATGTGTCACATAGCATATATGTTAGCTGTCAGCATTTTTCAGATGGATAAAGTTAGATAGATCAGGAAGCAAGTGTAGTATTGCTTTATAAATGAGAACATGCCAGTGATTAAGTCTATGGATGGACAATTCAGGCCAGCATACAGACAGACTACATACTGTAGTCAATAACAGCCATAATAGATGTTGTCCTTCCGCATTTACCTGAAAGATGCAAAAGCACAGGCACATATGAGTTATTTTTAAGTGGAATACAACTACACATGGTTCATTCTTGTGCACAGCCCTGATTCAGAGAATGTATTTTTTCTAAGTATCCTGAAATTCATGAGCTGGTCCCGTTGTTGCGGGCTCCACATGGGAAGTGTTTCACCAAGTTACTTCATCTGTCTGCAGGCTAGATCCCACTCTGCTCTGATTTTTTGACTCCGTTTCTCTGTTACCCCCTGAGAGTAAACTGAAGTGAGAAACTGAGAGACCGATCTAGATGCCTGTGGTATGACATTGCATGTGAGAATGGGAGGCAACACACAGTATATCAAGGCTCATATAAAACACCACAAGGCTAGATCTTATCACTTTTACATAATGATGCATTTATTTTCTATTAACTGAATTTATTATGTTTTGAAATATAACTCACATGGCCTAGTTTAGCGTGGAGCAGCACGAGTGTGTGTCCATACCCGCAAATTATCATGAAGGCATTTTCCACATTTAGTAAGTTTCCATCCTGTTTCACAGTCCGTGTGCCAGTATTGTGAAGGTGAGGCCACCCATGCTGGGTAGACAAGAAGCAGCTCTCCTCACTTGTGGTTCCTCCGTACAATGCCTGCCTTCCTGCGCACACACACTTGATATAAACACACACACACACACACACACAGTGAATAGTTATGAATGTGCGTCTAGTTTGAGACCCAGCTGCAGAGCATACCAGCGCATCTACACCTCGGTCAGCCCACTTAAACCATAATCGCCACCCCCCCCTCCTCACTCACACACAAACAGCGCAGTCAAGAGTCAGGCGAAGGGGTTCATGGTTCATCAGTGTGTCCCTGATAACCTGAGAGCTTTCAGCGGAGAACCAAGTGAGGAGGAAAGCCTTCCCTAATGAAGGGAGCTGGATTGGAGCGAGAGCGAGAAGAGGGGAGGGATTTAGAGTGGAGATTGGGGGTCTTACCTGATACATTGGAGATTTAATTAGACGGAGGGGATTGTGGAGTGGCCGGGAATTTCACAGGGGCTTAGCTGGAAAGAAGGGAGAGAGAAGCGAGGCAGGGAAAAGAGAGAAAGAAATGAAAGAGAGGGAGAGCGAGACCAGGGAGGGGTGGCGCTCTGAGGGTCCCCTTCTCTTCTTCCTAGACTAAATTGTTTAAATTCTATACCCTTCACTTCATTTGTTTGCTTCTCCCTCTCTCTTTTTTTTTTTAGAGCCGAAGAGGAGAGAGAGGCCCCTGTCCTCTTGTGCCCCCCCTCAACGTTCCCCTCACTCGCCTCTCCCCCCTTTTTTACCCTCCCTTACCCCTTACCCCCCCTCCGTTCACATTCCTTACTGCTTTGTTTTCTCCATGTTTGCTTATACACCACACACCCAAAAGAGAGTACCCTCGCCCCCAATACCCCCCCCCCTTTTTTTTTCTTTCCTCCCGTGCCTTTGAATTAACCAGCTCTGGCTAATTATGCTTCCCCTTTCTTTTCTCTCTGCGGCGTCCTTAAGACTAACCCTGTTTGGCAGGACTTAGAAACACACAAGGTACATTTCTGTGTTGCTCCTCAAAACCGCGGTGCATGCCTGCCTGTCTGTGGGGGGTTTATATATGTGTGTTTGTGTTTGGGGAGTGGCCGGGTGTCTTTGTGGAAGTATTATTTCGGGCGTGTGTAATGGTTGATCTTGCACATGTCTCCCCACGTCCAAACCTCTGTGGTTTGCACAGGTATTTTCTTTGTTTCTTGGCTTAGTTGGCTGCTTAGTTTCTCTTCTTGTCTGTCTGTGTTGGCCTGGGCAACTCAGCTATGTTTTTTTTTCCTGACATGAAATGTCCCAATTTTGAAGTATCCTGTATTTTTAGTAAATGTTTTAATTTTGTTAGGAAGCGAGAGGAAAAAATTACACTTTGCATGCAGTGCGTTTCATTCGTACGTGTTGCGTTTAGTTAAACTGCTCCTGAAATTTAAGTTGTTCCCTATGTTCAACTACTTTTCTGTGTGCCTTTTGGTGTGTTGCAGGTATTTCTTCGCAGTGTTGGCCATCCTTACAGTTCTTGGAGTTCTGAATGGACTGGTCCTTCTTCCAGTATTACTCTCATACTTTGGGCCTTATCCAGAGGTAAGATCTCAAAGAACACACCTGCAAGGACTTTTAATCCAAAGTGTTTTTCTCATATCAATTCCAGACAATGTCCGAAGAATCAGGTCTGGAAATTGTCCAGAGTTTACCTTTCACACATGCAGCACCAACAGGAGATTGTCTTCTCGCCTAAGGGGAATACTCCGTTTGGTTTACGCGAGGGGTGGCGCCTGTGTAGACCGTGCAGATTGCAAGACATGATGCAGATAACAACGCAGTCACGTAGCTGGTTTCGTAATTTAGTCAAACACAACGGAGTCTCCTGCCGTTATTTGAATTTGTCTGACAATTTTGGCTTCAGCCCTTAGCAACAGAAGTTCCTGAATCTCGTTGTCTCTCAAGTTAGCCATTTTTGTCGGCATCTTCATGTAAATGTCCCTTCCTCTTCACCCTCGAATTTTTGCTTTCTTACAGTTTCACGTGAGCCACATTATAGAAATGTCATCAACACACCCACTGGCTCACTATGAATTCTCCGGACAATGACCTGCTCTATTCACACATGGGCTCAATTGGACATTACAGACGTTGTAGTTGGGAGCTGGCGGGATAAAGTCTGTTTAATGTCTGATCCAGCTGATTCAGACATTTGCATTCTCATACACAGATGTTTTTAATAATTTCAGGTTTGCAGCACATGTGTGAAAGGGGCTTAAGTTGACTCAAAAAGGTGGCAGTGTTTTCATTTAAAGAGTGGAATACTCACTGCTGCCTCTTCACCTCTCTTCTCACCACTCAGGTGTCTCCAGTCGATGGTCGTAGCCGGTTACCCACGCCGTCCCCAGAGGCCCCTCCTCACGTGGTCCACTTCTCAGTCCGTCCTCACCACACCACCGCAGCCACCACCACCTCTGGTGCAGCTTCAGACTCATCTGACTCAGAGTACAGCTCCAACACCACAGTGTCTGGTATCAGCCAGGAGCTGCAGAACTACAACCTGCCCTCACACAGGGGACAAACTCGTGCAGAGGAGCAGCAATACCACCTCCAGACCAGCAGGGGCAGAGCAGCCAGGACAGAGGAGGAAAGGAGAGCAGGGTCAGGGCACAGGCGCTCAGCCAGGCAGCCCGAACCTCCTGCATATACTGTGTCTTCGGTAAGAAAACGTCCTCTGATGTGTGGCATGTATGATTCTGTAATTGCTTTGTCACATTATAGAAATAAAAACGTTATTTTCTTGTTCTACAGTCCTCTCAGGGTTGTGATGCTGGGCCTCAGCCCGGGGCTACTCAGCGTAACAGCAGCAGGGACCCCAAGAGCCAGCTGCACCGGCAGGCACCGCCCCCAGCCCGCCCGCGCATGGACGCTTTTGAAACTGCTACTGAGGCTGGGGGCCATTATGGCTCACATGGCCATAGAGAACACTCAGCAGGCCACAGAGCCCGCTCTTCCCACAACCCACAGCCTAATCACCACCTCCCGCACCACCACCACAACCCCACCCCATATTGCCAACCCATCACTACGGTAACAGCTTCAGCCTCCGTCACTGTTGCCGTCCACCCGGCCCCCTTGTCCAACCAGGGCCCCCCCGCTTCCTCTTATCCAGGATACACTGCAGCGGACAGTTACTGCCCATCAGGGCCGGAGGGGCAGGAGCCTGCCTTCCAGGACCCACATGTGCCGCTGGACACCCACACAGGGGCCAGAGGAGTCAACGTGGAGGCCATGGAGCTCCAAGATTTGGAGTTTGAGGCAGCTGAGAGCAACAGTGGCAGACGAGCAAGCTGAGGTGAGCCTTTGAGTACGTCAGTACATCCATATGTAGTTTAATTGCCCTCTTAGAAAAGTCTGTTTCATCTTAAAGCACTGACAATATCTCCTTTTTGTTTCCAGTTGTGGAGAACGGAAGTACAACGGCCAAAGATGGACTCCTCTGTATTACTAAGCAGCTGACCTGGTCTGGCCCAGTCCAGCCCAGCATAGCCCAGCCCGGCTTGCCCCCGGCCCTAAGCAGCGAGAAACTCGCCAGTGTTGCCGTCATGGTGCTCATTCTTACTGTAACCCAGTGGACTATTGTCTTAGATATTTCTATCTATATTTAAAAGATGTATACATATGTAAATATGAACAAAAAGTAGCTATAATGTTAGGAGCTGTACAACTCCTCATGTTAACAGACTGGGGCTGCCATTTTATATGGTGTGAGTGTGTGTTTGTGTAAATGTGTAAATGTGTGCATGTGTGTATGAGAGATAGAGATAGATCTCTGATTACTGTTCACTCATCTGTGGATCTGTGCCATTAGGAAGCTTCATCTAGACAAAAAATACCTGTCAGCATTCACTGTTGCTGCTCAGAAATATTTTTTTAAATAATATACATTTATAACTCTATGCAAATGTCTCTTTAAACAAAAGAAGTGATCTGTCCATGTATATGTGTGTGTGGGCGCGCGCGTGTGTCTATGTGTGTGGGTAGTTGTTGTGTGTAGGGCTGTATGATGTGAATCAGCCCCATTTTCTTCTGGCTTCTACATCAAATACATCCTCAGAACAGACTAACATTTACACTCATTTTAAAACATGAGGGAAATTGTTAGAATTATCAAACAGGGCTATGGTATATATGTGTGTGTGCGCGTTTATGTGTGTGTGTTTATTATTGTATAAAGGTACGCATGTTAAACTATTAATTTTTTATCACAAACCTGTGGTAGTTATGAAACAATTACTGTTTAACTTGACACGCTATGCGTGCTATTTAAGACGAGCAGATATGAAGAAATTTTAAAAGCTGTTTTTTTTTTGTTTGTTTTGTTCTTTTTAGTTATCGCCTCTGCATTGGAACCTGTTTCTGCTCTCAGCTTTGTATCACTGTCTGTTAGGCTGCTCTCTGGTCGTATTTTACTGTAAGAGGTTACTGTATGTATTGTTTAACCCTAGCAGGCTCAAAAACAGGTTCTGTCTTGTACGCTAACGTGCGAGCAGTAACCCCTCCTCAGAAACTCACTCTGCCATTACAGGGACATTCACATTACTGATTCTGGAACAGGGTCAACACGGGGCACTAACTCTGTGTCTAGTGGATAAGCTAAAGCTCAGACTGTATACTGTACGACCCGATTCAACATGGCACTTGACTGCATTTAAACTTCACTCACAGGAATATCTCGCCTCAAGTAGCTCTTTATTTCTGTCCAACCAATAAGCTAGCCCACGCAGCCTGCTAAGGGCTAAGCCCTGTGTGACAATGTGCTCTGTGTGTCTCAATGTATGTGTGTGTACAAACATTTATGTGTGTGTCCGTGTCCATCTTCTCACTCTATCTCAGCTCTTCACAGTAAAGACAACTGGCCCAAATTTGGCCTTAGCCGTCCCCACTGACCTCAGCTAGTAAAAATCCGCAACGTAACGCCATGACACTAATTGGACGCCCCCCCCTCAACCGCCAAATGGCCTCAGGGGTCAGAGTTTACACTGCCAGCCCCTTTCTCCACCAGCTATGGCCAGTTTATATCTGCATGTGTGTCTATGTCAACATGCATACCTGTAACCCCCCTTTCAGTTCCAGACCCAGGCCCCTTTGACCTCATCACTCACCCCCTCCACACCTCAGTTCACCTCCATGTTTTTTTTACACTTCCTGTTGAACACGTGTAGTTCTTCCCAGAAGTCTTTGCAGTTTTCCTCCCTCTGTCCACCATGTTACGTCAGCTGCTTGCATGAAATAGGTTGTTCTGTTTGTTTTTTCGTTTTTTGTTTTCTCCCAATGTCACATTGGCAGTAGTGGAGAGAATCATAGCTGGCAACTATTTTATTCATTTTTAAATGTTTTTTTGTTTGTTTTTGTTTTCAACGTTCAATTGCGATATTTATATTTTTGTAATATAAAATATGTTGTTTTTTCTTTTCTTTCATTATTGTCGTGATGCCAGTGGATAACAAATGCAGGGATTTTTATGTCTATTGAAAAAAAAACACTATTACAGTTTAATGTTTTTACATTAATGGAGTTTGATCTGTATAAAGTGCTTACTAATGTTAAATAGGAAAAAAAGAGTATATAACATTTTACACTACAGGTCTCATCATAGCTCTTAGAGGATTTTAAAAGGAAAAAAAAAATCAGTGGTTCTTCCAGACTGCCATTTTGGTCTCGGTTGGCGTGGATGTATGCTGTTTTCAGTTACAAAGATAAATGTATGCCATATAATTTATTTATATGAAAATTTATTTTTGTAGTGTACATAGTAGTTGTCAAGGTATTTGACAGAAGTATATTTTTAAAGAGTTTATATGTAATGATATACCATAACAGAAAAAAAAACCTTAAGGTGCACACTTTCACTGCTAACTGTCTTGTGAGACAACATCGACACCTCCCCTTCAGTATTATGTTCCGATCCTTGGAGAGAGACAGCTGTTTCTATGGTTTGTCAAAGGCTAGCCATGAAAGTAGAAAATTGTACTAGCTCTCTAAATATTAATGTTCAAACACTGATAGAATTCTAACAAATAAAAATATTATAACTTATTTGTCTCTTTGTTCATAACTTTAATAAATGGAAACTTAAAACGATTGCTGTTGTCTGGCTGTCAGTTGATTGTTTCAAAAGGGGTTTGTGCTTAAAGGGACAAAATCAAGAACTCTTATATGTAGTGCTATTTATCAATCTAGATTGTTTTGATGTGAGTTGCTGAGTGTTGGAGATATTGGCCATAGAGCTGATTGCCTTCTCTAGAATATAATGGAACTAGATGGCACTTGTGCATCTTCTCATGGACGAGAGGCTTGTGCTTATGACAGCAAGAGATGTAAATATTAATGGCTGATATCTGTGGCATTCGGCAGCTCAAACCAAAACAATCTAGACTGACAAATAGCATTACAGTTCATTCATTCATCTTCTAACTGCTTCATCCTCTTGAGGGTCGTTGGGGGGCTGGAGCCTATCCCAGCTGACATCGGGCAAGAGGCAGGGTACACCCTGGACAGGTCGCCAGACTATCACAGGGCTGACACATAGAGACAAACAACCATTCACACTCACATTCACGCCTACAGACAATTTAGAGTTATCAATTAACCTAGTCCCCAATCTGCATGTCTTTGGACTGTGGGAGGAAGCCGGAGCGCCTGGAGAGAATTGCTCCCACACCCGGGATCGAACCGGCAACCCTCTTGCTGTGAGGCGAGAGTGCTAACCACCACACCACCGTGCCGCCCTAGCATTACAGTTAAATTAAAAATCTGTATTTTTGGTTTTGGGTTGGGATTTCTCCCCTTAAAGGAATAGTTCAACATAATGGGAAATGCACTTAATTGCTTTTGTCTCTATGCCAGTGGTGTACTCATATTGACCATCCTATATTCCTATCTAAAGCCCCTTTCCACCAAACAATTTCAGTATGGTACCTTTGGAACCAAAAGTACCCTTCAGACATGGTACCTAGACCCTAAAGTTTCCACTGCAAACAGTACTCTTTCATGTGGGCGGGTTTGTTGTCACTCACTGTATTTCCTCATTACCGATGACACCGATGGATGTCTGCACCTCATTTATCGTCCACAGAACGAGGTTGCACGCCAACATTTTCTAAACAAAATAAAACAGGCTGCAGCGCGAGTCTCTCTTGATAAGATATTTAAAAAGTGTGTACATGTTGAAGTGAAATTCAAGGTGTGTTGATTGATTCACGTCGTCAACTCACGCATTGAGTAACATTACAAGTTAACGTTCCACCTTAACAGTGAATTATGTTATTTTTTTCTCAGACTACAGCTGCTGCAAGAGGCAGCAAAACATCCTTTCATTTTATTGTTAGAGTAATAAAACTCTCCACGGTTTGAACAGTGGTTACATGAGCTTTAAAACCAGCCCTAAGCAGAGTGACCGTCCTCTATTGACCAATCAGTGAACTGCAGTGTTCACAGCTCCATCTTTTGGTGCCAGATCTGTGTGCTAGGTACCCCAGCAGAAGGTGTGACCAAAAATGGGGACGGTATGGAACTGTTCCATTGGTACCATCCACAACTTTTCACAGTAAATAGAAAAAAAGCGTACCTAAGTGAACTGTACTGTACTGCTTGGTGGAAACAGAGATAACTCTACAAAAACAGTGAACAAACTTATTTCCAAAAAGGCCAAACTGTACCTTTCTGAGTTAAAGACATTGGTTTTGCACTGTTACTGTGACTGTCAGGCACCACAAAGATCACCTCCACGCATGTCAAAAATATTTCTGGTATTCCCTATTAAGCACAGCTACAGGTAAACATGACCTCCCCTCCCTCCCTTAGCCGTGTCCTGCAGTTTAAAACTCTTGACATCTGGTCTGGAGCCCTGCAGCCCTCCTCAGCAGCCCACCCAGCTCCGCCCCTGCGCCCCCCACCTCCACTCCCTGTTCCTTATGATTTTGATTGACAGCTTTATAGACTGCAAGGAAATTGGTTGTAGTTACAATACAGCTGGCCTGTTCGGAGTAATGAAAAAGGGCATGTGGCCTTGAGCTTGCTGCACTGATGGTGAGAGGGAGAGAGAGCGCGCCTTGTCAACTGCATGGGTGGTGGCTATTTATTCTCATACTCAAGGGTTGTAAGAGCTTTAGACTCGCCAACGTGCAGGAAACATACAACTAAAGCACTTTCATCAAAATAAACAAATATTGCAACATGCATCTGCAATGTAAGTGATCACAATGCTTTGCGAATATACAGCTGTGTTTCTTCTGTTGTTCCTAACTACAAATAGAGGATCAGTTTCCCCAAGCCACACTCTCAACCTGAACCTGAAGGAGGCTGAGGAACTCACTGACCCTCGTTCAGCGGTTAGAGGCAGGCAGTAGGCATGTCATTATCTTTTAAGGCCAATAAAGGCTCACTATTCTGCTGAGTGCTGTCCAACCACTGCAAAGAGGCAGGCTGACATCTTACAAATGACAGGGTGTGTTTGGAGAGCTGGGTGGCAGGATGTTTTCTGTCATGTTTTGAACTTTTCTAACTCGGACTGACATTTTTAGTCTGTTGCTCGACGAGATGCAGAGCAAAGGTAGAGTCTGGTGCAGGTGTTGCCCATGCATGCTGATCGTAATGTGGCGGTCAAAAAGAAATTCAGAGTTTTTGACATTTTAAGGATGTGTTTTGTAGTTTTATTCAACAATGTCTGAGTGAAAAAACATTCTTTAAAACGTCGTTTTCCATTATATAATGGGTTTCAAGAACTTATATCAACACAAAAATAAAAATGCAACTTCTGGGGATACATGTTCAGTGTCCAGTGTGTAAGATTTAGGTGGAATTTAGTGGCATCTAGTGGTGAGGATTGCAGATTGCAACCAGCTGAAATTTCTCCTGGTTGGAATTCCTTCAATGTTCGCTGTCCAGGAGGTTTTACCGGAAGCTGTATTATCCACAGAGGTCTCTTCCTCTCCAAATTAAAAAGACCAGTGATTAAAAACAGTTAAAACACAGAATAAAGCAGTTTCACGTTACAAATCAGTATTTCTCCTACCCCTTTCAGGGTAAACGCGAGCTGAGACGTGAGGAAGAGATGCAAGTGAGGGAAACGTGGAAGGTTTTCATACTGAGCCGAATTATCTGCAGAGGTCTCTGTTTCTCCAAAAGAAATGGACCCAGTGATTTGAACCAGTAAAAGACCAAACAAAAAGTTTCATGTTACAAATCAGTGTTTCTTTGATGCTCTTTGGCATATTGGAGACAGGCCACGAGCCCAGCACCTGCCACTCTGTGCTCATTATTTCTCTCTGATAACTCAAGACTCAGACATTCAGAAGGTTTTTAACAGGTGCCAAGTTATCTGCAGAGGTCTCCTCCTCTCCAAAATAAATAGACTTAGTGATTTAAACAGGTAAAAACACTGAATAAAGCAGTTTCATGTTAAAAAAAAATCAGTGGCTTTTCGACATGCTCATTGTAGAGGGGCAGCTACTGTAACTATGGTGGCTGATTCAAAAATGTAATTGGCCCTATCTAGAGCCAGTTTTAAGTTTGTCTGTTCTGGGCTACTGTAAAAACATGGCAGTGCATCATGGCAATCTCCATAGTTGAGGACCTGCTCCCTAAAAAAATGCATCAAAGGTAAAATATCTGTGAACACCCCATGGTTGTTTGTAGGTGACATGGTTCATTGAGTTCTACTGTTGTTAAGGTCTCTAAAACCAGCACTCCCCTCTTATGCTGGGGGACCCCAGGTCACCAAACCAGCACCCTCCCTCCTCTGGCCCTGCCTTACCCTTTAGCCCCCTTCACCTCCAGCCTTCTCACAAACACACTCAAGAGCTGCCCTCAGAGGTGGAACTGCACATTTTGTGAAGAGTGCTTCATTGAAGCTAACAAGCTCCAGGTTGTTAATGAATGAGTGTTTCCTGTACCTGTCCTCTCAGCCAACAGAAAAGGGGGTTGAAGGGAGAGAAAGATGGAGGGAGGACAAAAGAGGAAGAGAGAGGAGGCAATTAAGAAGTTCCTACTCTCTTGGACTAATGGACTGTTCCGCCGTGGCTCTCTGCCCAGACTGGGTGACAATGGAGCGGATACATACTGTACAACAAAGCTTTTTTCATTCTTCCTCCGTTCATTAATTTCTTTTCTTATTTTCCTTTCTTTCTTATCTCAAACCTACATATGTAAAGCGAATTTTACACAAGTTAATCATTGATTCCTCTGCTCCAGTCCTTCTTTTCCATTCATCTGTCCCTCCCTCTCCCTATTTCCATCCCTCAATCGTTCCCTGAAAGGCTTGTCCATCAACACCTGCCGGCAGAGCTAAACCCTCTGAGTGTATACTCTCCTCTACATGAATGATTGCTCTGTTGACATGACTGCATGGGACACACGCAAACACACCCAGGCGCTCCTGCCAGATCCACGGCCAGATTTACACATTCTTTATAAAAAAAACAGAGTTTAAGAATAAATCTGCAGGAAGCATCACATGGTGTGTTGATACAACTCCAGATCCAGACGAATGGGGGTTTTACCTTTGAGGCCTCACAGACACCTTGAAAACCATTTAGCTTTGGACTTGTGCTTGCTTCTGTGTGTGTGCGTCCAACAATGTGCCTATGAACACGGACTGTTTGCCACATTTACTTCAAAGCCGCTGGTGGTTTCCAAATGCCAGACTTAAGTGACAGCAAATGAACGTCGAGTGAATAAGAACTGTGTCTCTCAGACTGTAAATATTAGCCTGATCATACATATGAGGACACCACATTGAGGGCCAAGAAATCATTGCTGTAGTAGTACTTGCATTATTAGACTACTACTTAAATCTACACTTTGCTTTTTTCTCACTCACTGTTATGGTTATCATGTGGGACTTAAAATAAAAGACTCAAAATTAAGGAAAAAAAATGTGCTGCTAATTTTCTTTCTTAGAGTTAAATAAGAAGGTCAATACCACTGTCATATTTGTGTGCCTAATATGAAGCTATACAGCAGGAGACGGTTAGCTTAGCATATCATAGTATAAAAACTGGAAGCCTGCTAGATCCTCTAAAATGTACTTTATTTTAACTCCACAGCTTCTCCAACCTGCCCTTTTTGTTTCTGTATGGATGAAACAAACAAGATTGAACATGTAAATGTAGTTAAATATGTTAGCAGTCCTTATAGTGAGAGACTTTCTCCAAATAATGACTTGTCAAAGTAGTGACTCAGTATCTCAAAATAATGACTTAGTACCACAAAATGAAAAAGCTTTCTCCAAACAATTATGTACAATAATGACATAATGAAGTAATGACATCCATCCATCCATCCATCCATCCATCCATTTTCATCCATCTATTAATCTGGGGCCGGGTCTCGGGGCAGCAGGCCAAGCAAAGCACCCCAGATGTCCCTCTCCCTAGCAACATTTTCCAGCTCCTCCTGGAGGACCCCAAGGTGTTCCCAGGCCAGATGAGATACGTAACCCCTCCAGTGTGTTCTGGGTCTGCCCCAGGGCCTCCTACAAATGGAACGTGCCTGGGACACCTCTAACGAGAGGCACCCAGGAGCCGTCCTGATCAGATGCCCGAACCACCTCTGAACCACCTCAACTGACCCCTTTCGACGCAAAGGAGCAGTAGCTCTACTCTGAGCTCCCTCCAGATGTCCGAGCTCCTCACCCTATCTCTAAGGCTGAGCCACCCTACGGAGGAAACTCATTTCAGCCACTTGTATTCGCGATCTCATTCTTTCGGTCACTACCCAGAGCTCATGACCATAGGTGAGGGTTAGGACGAAGATAGTATCACAATGAAATGAGAAATCTTCTCAAAAAATGACTAAAAGTATCTCAAAAATTGAGTTAATATCTTAAAATGATGAAAAACTTTCTCAAAACTGTAACTCACTTACCTCAAAATAATGACATACTATCCTTTCGCAGATACTAAATCATTATTTTAACTTACAGGATCTTTTATTTTTCATCACATTGCCAAAAATGTGCTTCCATATTTTCTCCCTGCTTGCGGTCTTCACGCTAAACTAAGATAATCTACTGCTGGTTGTGTACAGCTTCACATTTATGTGTGGCAGTTAACACTGAAGATGACAAACAGACATGAGAGTGGTTTTGATTTTTCCAGTTACTTTAAAAATGTCAAACTATTCTTCAAAGAAAAATGTCCTTTGAAGCACAAAAACAAAAACTATGATGGCATGTGACTCATCTCTACAAAGGCTCTAACGTCGTAAGAAAGAATAACTCTCTAATATTCTCTGCTATCCTCTGCTATTCTGTCAGCAGTCTCAAGGTGGGTGGTTTTGGGAGGGTTTTGGTGCTGGTGTTCAGTCCCACCCTGGGACCAGTTTGATTTGGCTGGCTGCTTTATCTCACACAGAGGGAGTACGTTCTTCCCTACAAGATCTATCCAGAAGAATGTGAGGTTCAAGTCCCTCGTGGTCAGGCTTACATAAACTCAGCATAAAAGTGCAGCTCTGCAGGCTGCAGTGGTGAATAACAAGAAATGGCCATTATGAGAATGACGTGAGAAATATGCTCGGCATTTGTAGATTTGGAGAGCAGTGATGCACGGTTGTCAGGATACAAATTCTGAGTGTATATCTGTGCTGGATTTGCTAGTGTTGCAAGAGGGACTCCAGCATCTGTTTCTCTCTTATTCCCCAAGTCTCACTTAGTTTGTTTGTCTGAGAGTGATTAAAGTTGGAATTCAGCTCTCTGAAATCAGATGTTTAATGATCAGAGAAGATTACAGTGCTAAGGCAATGGACTGGGGAAAAAATTATCACTGGGGAGAAGGTGTTTAAAGAAAGTTATTAAATGTGTAAATACTTGCATTTGACATATAGTAAGTGCGCACTTTATATATGTATTTACACGATAAAACACAATATTCCCAGATGATGAATTGCCATGACTTTGCTTCTCTAACTTTTCCACTAGTGCCACCATGAAGTTCAAAACTGGTTTTAAATTACATATCTCAAAACCTTTTGGTTGGATGGATTGCCTTGAAATTTGGTACATAGAGTACATTCATGTCCCGCTCAGGATGAATTGTAAGGACTTTGGTGATTCATTCATTTTCTGTAACCGCTTATCCTGTTGGGGATCACGAGGGGGCTGGAGCCTATCCCAGCTGACATTGGGCGAGAGGCGAGGTTCACCCTGGACAGGTCACCAGACTATCACAGGGCTGACACATAGAGACAGACAACTATTCACGCTCACATTCACACCTACGGGCAATTTAGAGTCACCATTTAACCTGCGTGTCTTTGGACTGTGGGAGGAAACCGGAGCACCTGGAGAAAACCCACACTGACACGGGGAGAACATGCAAACTCCGCACAGAAGGGCTCCCCCACCCTGGGTTCGAACCAGAAACCCTCTTGCTGTGAGGCAACAATGCTAACCACTGCACCAGAGTTTGGTGATCAAGGCTTTTATCTCAAATTCAGTTTGTCCTTGTCTTTGGTTTTTGACCAAGTAACCTGCATCCTCAGCTGTACATTGTGTTTAGCAGTAAACATGCTAATATACTAATGTAAGGTGGTCATGGTAAGCATTATACCTGCTCAGCATTAGCAATATATCAATGTATAGACTCATACAGAAGTAATCCCTCTCAGTCATCACTTATGACCCACTAGAAGTGTGTGATGGTTTATTTATCTGCAGAGACTCTGCCCTCTGCCTGTATGTTCTCATTATCTTCTTATTTTGTGGTGTTCGAGACGTTCCTGGGCACAGTGTGCAGGTGAGCCCGGGACTTTATAAAATGGTAGCAACCAGATGCCAGACCGCAGCACGCATCTAAGTAGAAGCTACAAAAATCATGGACACGGCACACACACTCTCACACAAAAAGCAAAAATAGCTTAGTGAAACGCCAAATGACAAAGCTTTGTCTTTCCCTTTTGCTGGCAAGTGCGTCTACAAACAGTAATTTATAATTCCTGCATAGTATACCTTTGAGCTCAGCCTCACAGCAGCAAGGCTGCAGACTCAGACTTTGTCTTGTTCTCATATTGAACACTAATTTTCTTCTTATGGTTGCTTTCCAAAATGAACATATAACATTTTGGATCAGAGCTACTTTTTCATAGCCAAGTATTCTTTTATTCATACATGACATGTTCTCCACAAAAGCCTTTGTGCGACACATTTTCTTACACACTGCTACAGCTCTCCAGGAATCCTACGAGAGAAAGAGGGAGAGAAGACGAGCGACAGAGACAGAGCAGCGCTGAGGTCCAAGACAGCGAGGAAACTGCATCCAATTCTTAGAAACAGATGACATGATTCACTATGCATTCAGCAGCGTTCAAAGGCTTCTGCTGCAAGAGCCAAAGATTGTATCTCTCTCATAGTGTGCAGTAAAAAGCTCAAGAAATTTGCCAAGATTGTTATTACTGTTGGCTGTTGTCGCGGCATTCAGACAACATTCTCAACGAAATGCTGATGTACTGTCATTTGTAGTATTTTTCTCCAACTTTTGCAGCCTCATATTTCTCTCTGTGCGGTGCAGATTCAGACCACCCTACTCAAGCTTGAGATCTAAGGCCTGAAACGAGGGGGTTCATTTCGATATAGTCAAAAAGGAGGAAAGGTACTTCGCCAAGGATAGATAGAGAGAGAAAGTGAGCGCGAGAGAATAAAGTAAAAGGTGTAATCAAGTCATAGAGAAAGGGAAGAAAAAGGATTGGGAGTAAAGACAGATGGAAAATGGCGGGAGGAAGAGAGTGAAGGGGGGTTGGAGGATGGTTGATGGTAGATGGGAGTAGCCGTATGAGAGTAATTATAATGACTGATGTTGTTTACTCCCATTTCCCCTCGCATCATTTATTCTGTGGAGGTGGAAAACCCACCCACTCTTTCTTTGCGTTACAGACGAGTGCTACGGAGCGGTGCCAAGGCATGTCATAATCTCTCCTCTTCCGCTAATACTGGAAGCATTTATCCTGCCCTCGGCTTCCCTCTTTCCACCCTCCTTCACTTATATTCTGCTTCCATCGGACTTCGCTCTTTTCCTTTCCTTTCCATCTGCCTTTGTCCCTATCCGTCTTGCTCCCAGCTCCCTTCTTTCCATTCTTTTGTTTTCATTACTGCTGCGTTGACATGGCTGTGTGTGACTGCCGTGATTGGGCCGAGCACATGTAAGATGTTAGCATGATGTACGGCCGTTTACACTGAAGATGACAAACTGAGGTTGGATGCTGTCATCCTTTCTCCCTTTTGTTTAATGTAGTCCTGGTGGCACTCACTCACACACACACACACACACACACACACACACACACACACACACACACACACACACACACATACACACGCCAGATGAACACACACCACCCACCTCTTTGTTTAAACTATGCTGTTTGTCTTGTGCCAGAAAACATGCAACAATGTATGGAAACAGATGCGTCATCTTAAGGCGCAAACGGGGGGGTTAGAAGAGGGAAAGAGAGAGACAGAGAGAAACCCACAACTAAATATTTTCATCTGTGTCTGGGAGTGTTGAGTGAATATGCGATTCTGCAAAGCCAAACAAAACTGGAGCATATGATTTCACATGTCCCTAACACTTCGTACTAAGGAGGAGGGTTTTAAACTGTAGGTCATAAAGGAAATAATGGTGGTACAAATTACTAAAAGTACAGTAAAGTCGAGGAGGGTCTTTCCTCGGTGATGATGGTAAACACTTTGGAATTTCCTAATGATCTGCCCATTCACAAAGAGGAGAGGAGACATTTTTTTTTTCTCTTCCATCTGTGCTTATTGATTCTGGCACCATGACAGATGCCTAATGAGAAACAGGGCTGGAGGAGAGCTCTGAGGACCCCAGAGGGAGCCTCAGTCTGAATCAACGCACAGACACATGCACAGAAAATATACATACAGTTTGGAGCACACACAGTCATGCCTGATGTGAATGCGCGGAGATGAGCTAAGAGAGTATTGACAGACATAGTGAGAATGTTAGAATAAATGTGGCGGATATTCACACACATTGAACTCCACTGTTTGCCTGGAGCTCCATGCTCACAAACTATATGGAGTTGGCAATGACAGTCTTGGATCTCTGGCTCCCTCTAACAATGCTCAATAAATAGGTAACCAAAAATCAAGCAAATAAAAACCAAAATGAGAATTTAAGACGTAAATGTATCCGTATAAATGTGATGTGTGCAGTATATAGGAAATTAAATGTTTGATGCTCGAAATTTCCTAGTGGGAGAACCCCAAACCCCCCGTTTTATGTGTCTCCCCCTCCCAATGTTGAAACCGAATGTACACCCTTGAACGCAGCATTAAAAACATAATTGGATGTATTTTACCCAAGACTCCAAATAGTGATGGGACTATAACGGAGCACTGTTGAGACAGAGAGGTAGAGAAAACAGTGTAATTATTACAGGAAGGTAAGGAAAACTTACTTTAAATATTTTTACTTGACTTGAGTTGTGCTTAAACTAGAGCACACACACACACACACACACACACACACACACACACATACAGAAAGAGACATCTGAAACGGTTCAAATAAGCAGAAGTGCTGTGAGTTATTTTCTTTCATATCTGGATGCGTGTCATGTATTTACTCAAGGTATGTGATGTATCTGTTTCGCCACTGATGAATCAATGCAAACCTGTGCGTCTGCAAACCAACTCTTTCACACACACACACACACACACTTAAACTTTAACAGAGACATGATTGGAGTGGAAGCTGTCGGAGAAGGATTTTAGAGCAGGAAGTGTGTAATTATCGTGGACAGAGGGGCAGATAGATGGATGTGTGTGTGTTTAACACTCCCACTCAATTTCCCTGCAATCTACTGGACTAATAGAAAACAGGTGTGTACGTGAGAGTGTGTGTGTGTGTTTCTGTGCAGTGCGTGTGATTGTATGAATGCACCTATGTGTGTGTGTGTGTGTGTGTGTGTGGTACAGTGTATCACGGTAAAAACGGACCCACAGCTCTGGTATCGGGTTCTTGAACTTGGATGGTGAATGAGTGACAGGGACAAAGTTGCATTGGGGGCCGACTCACTGACATTTTCAGGTCAAATGGAGTCCTCAGGGGCCCAATACAGCCAGAAGTGATTCTGGCATTTGAAACATTATAAACTGGGTCCTGTCCTTTGCTCCTATGTTCATTAAACTAGTAGTCAGAGTGTAATAATTTATACAACATAGAGAAAAAAAATTTGTGTGTTCACTGCATTTACTTTTTGTGCAGGACTTTTTTGCATTTTTTTTCTTACTTGAAACTGCTTTATTCAGTGTTCTTAGCTATTTAAATCCCTGGGTCCATTTGATTTGGAAAGGAAGATACCTCTGTGGATAATGTGGCTCCTTAAAAACCTCCTGAATGTCTGGATATTAAGTTATCTAAGAAAAAAGGGGAGCACACATTAGCAGGTGCTGGGCTGGAGGGGTGTCTCCAATATGCTAACCAATGTCACAGAAACACTGGTTTGCAACAGGAAACTGCTTTATCTGCTTTATAAACTTGTTTTTTAATCACCTAGTCCACTTGTTTTGGAGAGGAGGAGATTTCTGTGGATGAACACTGAAGAAATTCTCACCAGGAGAAGTTTAAGCTGGTTGCAATCTGCAATCTACATCATTAGACACCACTAAATCCTCCTAAATCTCCCCAATGGACCTTAAAAGGACAAATTTTAGAATATGAATATTAGCGAAAAGTTATTTTTAATCATGAAAGTGACAATTAGATGTTATAGGTTGGATGTGGCAGCTGGCGCTTTACTGGCAATGATTTTCTCACTGATTGCGGATGCTGAGTCTCAGCTGCTTCTCTTCTTACGGGTTGATTACCTGTAGCGGGCAGCTGTGTTATATGTAACCATCTTTAATCAGCGGGAGTACCAGATTAACCTGTGGAACATACACACACAAACATGCACACACGTATAAAGTTAGAAAGCAGCATAAATATGTGACGTATTTCACGTGTAAAATAAACATGTTAAAACTTACTAAGATACATGAACGGTTCCCCAACAGTTTTCATAATTGTGAATGTGCAGTTCTCAGTAAATACAGTGTATGTGTGTGTCTGTGTGTGGGTGTGTGTGTGCGTGCCGGTGTGAACAGGCTTATGCATGCAGTGCTGTTTCACATTGGTCACAGAACCTCTCTCCCTTTCTCAGCCAATCCTCAGCTTCCTCTCAAAGCAATAAAGAAGCATGCTTTAAAAATGCCTGGAATTGCCATAAAGTGTGTGTCCTTGTGACTACACGTGTTTGTGCATGAAAGAGAAAGTAGGATGCGGTGAAGATGCATATTTTGTTTTACTGTGAAGTTGTTCGGTTCCACGTATCTTACCGGACCTATAAGTGATTCCCTTAAATGTGAAAGATGTAAAAAGGGGTTATGTAAGGTAAGATCTGCTCCTCTGGGCAGGATTTTACACACATCTTCTGTGACTGCTCACACCAGACATTGTAAGGCTGTAGAGCCTGGGTAGGTCTCTTGATTTCCTTTTAAGGCTCCTCTCTGTTGCATTTTTATTTTCTACTTTCATGTGTTTTGTTTTTTTTCTTTGTGTCATTTTGGTTGAGCGTGATAACCCAGTGAAACCCTGGGGAAGAGGGTTGTGACATACAAGAAGAATGTGTCAGAGCACTTCATAAAAAAAGAGAAAAGTGGAGTCTGTGATTCTAGGGAAAGATTATTAATATTTGGAGTCAACAGCCAAACATATACACCCCTACCATCGGGCTCCTTCAGAAGTAAAATCTCCTATGCTGTTTGTGTGTGTTGTATGTTTTTCATTTCTATCATGGTGTACCTCCATTCTTGTGGTGGCGAAGATGTGGAAGAGGGAGAATGGCCAGCATAGTGTTGTGTAGCTCAGCCGAGCTACATTGGCCCTTTTTACCTAGAGATCTACAAAGCCTCTTCTGCATGCTGTCTTTCATTTTTATACAGAACAAAGCGATAGCAGCATCATTCCGCTCTAGCGTGTGAGCATCCTGGCTTGACGGAATCTAAAGGGGCGTGACAGTTGTAACAATCATGAGTTAGTAATTCTCACACACATTTACCTTAGTCTAAGTCCTTGTAGCTTCTCATTGCTTAATTAAGAGACATGTGACCTATAACGAGCAAGTGTAACCTGGAGATATTGATGTTGTGAAGCTGCTGAAGTTTGGAGAGGGGTTAAGTGCTGTTAAGAGAATATCCATCTCCATCCTGCTGTGTACTCCCAACAAGAGTGACCCAACCACCACACATCGAACCACCACGTTATACAATCATTTACCATTCCTGACATAGCAGGCCAATCTCATCCCCTGTATGGAGGGTAAGGAGCTCTCGGACCTTATTATTTTCCCAAGTTTGCACACATTTTCGGTCGCTGTTCTTCTTCTTTGAGTTAGTCGCTGACTGATAACAGCTACTTTTTAAATCTCCCACAGGGGTTCGCAGGCCTAACACATCATCAAAATGTCACACCCGTGTCCGCCCATAATCCCGTCCTGCTAGCAGTCCCGTTTATACAGACATCACTTCAGCACTGTTACTACCTGTAATGCAGGGTCAAGGGGGGCAACTTTGTTGCGTCATTCCCACGTTTGTGCTTTTACACAGATTGGCGAGGTGGCATCATGGCATGAAATTCCCATGTTGAAGAGGTAGTGTAAAAGGGGCTTTTGTTTGTTTCCCATTACAGAGCCAGTGCTGTGAACACCAGTGTACACACAAGATGGACAGCTCAGATCGTGAGGAGATATTTACTGAATTAAACAAGAAATATAGTGGATTAGGATTGCAGACTGCATCTTTAAAGACATCCATAAACAAATAAACAAAAAAACAAGCAAAAAAAAAGAAAAAACAGAAAAAGGTGGCGGTTTCACCATAAACTCAAGAGACTGAAAATGGGAACAGCTACTCCTAAGCATTTTTACTGCAAGAAATTCTATTTCCTTCTCAAGATAACCTCATTTGCAAAGACACAGTCTTCAGTCAATATACTACACAGTCGTGTACATTTAACGTTTTCAAATAAACTGAAGGTTCTAAGTTTTCACTTCTACAACTCTCCACACATAAGCCTGCTTTATGCTTCATGTTATTCAGATTATGAATGAATGAATTCAAATAAACTGAAGGAAATTCCTTTTGAAAGAGAAAAGAGGAAGTAGAAAATAGACCTCTACTGCATACGTTAAGTTTAGATGTAGTTTTTGCACTTGGTTAAAATTTACAAACTTATTTTCTCTTCTCTTGATTCCATATCATGATAGAAAACTTTTCAGTGTCAAACCTCAACTGCTGTCCAACCTAACCACTGACCCAAACTAATGCACAATCGCACAGTGCAGTAAACAAAAAAAAAAGAAAAAAAAAAAAGACAACACCACACACACACACACACAAACACAGAGAGATCCTTTAAACTTTGTGTGAGACACAAATCCATTTATGAGGGAGAGCTGGCCTCTGTCTGGAGGCACCTCTGACAGCTCCTCCTTTATCTTTTGAAATGTCTCTCTCCTCTCCATCTCTGTGGCCCTCTTTCTTTCTAGCTCTGTCTCCTAACAGCCAGACATTCAGAGTTAAGCCCAAACGGATCTGAAGATTTTTAACGGCACATTCCTCTACTTTAATTTGAATGTCTCCTTCCTCCCCCCCTCCATTGCTTCAACTGTCCTGGGGCTGAGGGAGAGCTATTTCATCCACAAAAAGACTAGAATTGACACATAGACTCAGACACACAATACAAAGGTTTCAAAGGGTGATACTTGGTCGGGGTGATGGAGAAGTGTTTGATAGCTTTCATGGAGAGGTAGGAGGGAACATCTTTCATGAGGAAAAGAGGAATAATAGTGGTAAAGGGATGGCAGAAGGCAAAATGTTGAGTCACCATGATTATTAATCTGACAAAAGTAGATCAGTTTCAAAAGGTTTGAATGTTTATAGAGCCTGTATGAGAATTCAGAACAGTCACTGTCTTTGGACTCCTTTTCCTTTTTCATCTCGCCATTGTTGCTCAGCAGTGCTGAATAGAAGAAGTGCCCAAAAAGGTCCTCATCACTCATGCTGCCACAGTGATGTTATCTGTGTATGGCCAAAACTACTACTACCAAACACCAAAAACAGTTTATCAAATCCACATCTTTACTTAAGAGGTCAGAGGTCAAATACATGAAGGCAGTCAGCAAAGGCAGAAAAGTCCAATCAGGGAGTTCACACAAAAAGCAGTCCATGAATTCAAGCAGAATCAAAAACCAAAGAAACACAGGGAGAAGACTGGAGAGTGTGAACACACAAGGGCGACAATGACAATGTGGCAACTTAATGGGGGAAACAGTGGGCTTTAATATACAAGGGCTGATTACTAACCACACACAGGTGAGGGGAACAAGACACAGGTGAAACACATGAGGTAATTAACAAAGGCAGTAAAACGCAGGAAGCAAAAGAAACACTAAACATAATATGAGCACATTTCAATATATAACAGGAAGTGGACACAAGCACATGAACATAAACTTGACGCATATCACAAAACAGTTGCTGTGAATTACACATTTGTTTTGGCAGATGACTGTAGAAGTAGTGATTTGATTGAGGGTCACACTGCAGCATCCCAAGAACGACACAACAGTACACAGATGTCAGTCACTCAAGCAAAGGCATCCAAACATGACAGGCAAAGACAAAATCCAGACATCCAAAAACAGGTGTGACACATTAGGACAGGTGCAGGTAATCGAACAGGCGGGAAATGCAGGGGGGCAGGAAGTGGAGAGACCTGAAACAAGGCAAGACATGAGTTTCAAAATAAAAGAGGAAACACAAGACAAGAAACATGAGAATGTGACAAAACCAATAAGAGCACTAAAATCACTAAAATGTATTTCCAAAAACATTTGAGGTGAGAAATAGGCAAAGCAGACACAGAATCTTCATACGTCTTTGATCAGTGCTGCCTTGTTTGACAGTTTGACCACAGTTCATGATTGAGCCATGATTGATGTGATTGACAGCTGCGTAAGAGACTCCTCAGCTCTGATTGGTTGTTTTCGTTCATGTACAGTAAGGCCCTTACAAATGCTATGAGGCAATAGAATAGGCAGAGGAATATGATTTTTTTTCACAGGTTATATATCTCATTCAACTCAATATAAAACCTCAGTTGTGATGATGTACACAAAATTACATACAAATTTACACATGGGACATCATAAAAAAAATCATAATTATTTATGCTTCAAATACCAGTAATGGATGGCCCAACCAGAGTCCTGCACTGGGTACCCAACAGGTATATAAATTCATGGGTACAATGAACTACATGTAGGCAAGTCAGAACAAAACTTTACTTTCTATTTCTTGGAATAAAACAAATAAAAAAGATGCAGTTCCTTTTATTCTGAAAGTCAGTGACACAAGTTGAACCTCTGACCTTGTTGTTATATTCGTCACCGACGTGGAGGACTCCAGTGATGAAACTTTGCAGCCCAAGAATGAGATGATTCAAGACACCCAAGGAGGATCCTTTTGAGGTTTTACGGTGGTGAACAGAGCATGCTTAAATGTTTCCTAACCTAGCAGTGATTGCACGGAATGTTCTCACCATCCTGGCATCGAGCGCAGCCAGTGAAAGAGACTTTTCCTTCGCTGGATTTGTAATTCAAGAGCGGAGAACACAGCTTGATGTGAGTGATCGTAGCCTCTGTGTGTTTGATCGGGTCACTGGACTTTTATTAACAGGTGCGGCCGGGTGCAGCTTTGACTTCAATACAATGACGGGTACCAGTCGGTTTGGGTGTGGGTTTCCAAAAATGGACCTGTGCACGACTCTGGGGCCAACCATATTCTCCATACTTCTTTGGTACAGTTTTAGATTACAAACATTCAAGCTTCCCAGTTTGAAACAGTGCTGCATATAGGCTTGAGCAAAGAGTTGGATTCTCCTTTTCATCAAGTCAAAAGAAATAATCTCTGATACACCACTGACCTTCAGCAGACAGGAGGAACAAGAGCATGAAGTAAACAATATCTCACATCAGAGTACCTGTGCTAAAGCCGCCAGGCACTTTCATTCTGAACTTGGTCAGTCTCTTTCCAATTTTACGGTTGGTATGTTTTTTACCCTGTGCTGCTCTGGGGGTAATGTAACACCTTATTTTCAATCATTATGTCATTATGATGCTGTATGCTTGTTTTCTTGTGTAACTGTTTTTATGTTAACCTCATTAAGACAGAACGTGTATGCACTCAGTCCAAAAATGAGATAGTTTACAACATCTGGATGTGTAAGTGGAGGTAGTGTAAACCAGTCTTGGGCTGTCATATGGATCTGTTTTGTTTATCGTGATTAGTTTGTCCAAATACTGTTGCTTGGCATTGTGCTTGAAGTACACCAGATTGATACATTTAAATGTGACATTCATGTAACCACAATGCACTCTTCCAGAGGGCTTGAATCCTCCCATAGTTTCACAAAATAGAAACCCCAAAGACATCTTACGTAGGACCCCCAAAAAGCTGGAAAAGGCCCCGAACAGGGTTTTGTGAACGTGTTTGTACATGAAAATGTGTGTGTGTGAAAACTACAGAGGAAAAAGTAGGCTTTGTGCATCAGTTGACATGCCTTGGGAAAACATTCAGCTCGATGCAAGTAGAAGACAAAGCGCAAACACAGCTTAATATTGCTTATCACACAGCTCATATTTTCCTCTTGTGGTATCCAGCAGGAGACACCACACGCATGCACACAGCACTCCAGGCCATCACACGGAGCAGCATCAGTGTGTGGTGCACTGAGTCAAGCGTTAGGTCATGTAGGGCCACAGCGGCAGAGCCAGGTTGGTAATGGCTTTGGTCTGGACCAGAACTGGTAATAGGATTGGTCTGGATCATGACTGACAAATTTGTCAGCAGCTGTGCAGCTCCTGGTCTCAGCGAGCCTGGGATAAGCTCCAGAGACTGATACACAAGCTCTCCATCTCTCTCTGGCCAAACCACAAGGTCACAAAACAACCATACATCAAAAAATTAGCGATCACGCACTTTGCCTTCCACTCGCAAAATCTATTTATGGCTGGGGGTTTTTCAGTGGGTTAGATTTATAATGGTTAGATTTATAATTTTCAGATAATACAGTACACTGGTAACAGCTCCCAGCGTCACAGTTTGGCCAGAAAGTGACATCCTCTGCTTTTTGTGTTATCCTACATGATCCAGTGGGACAAAATGAGTTGGATACCAGGAGTGAGATGAAGCACCTGCATTTTAAGGTAGCAAAAAAACCAAGTCATACTACTTATCATTAAATAAATACAGATATACTCTTTGTTTTGTTTATTCTGTATTTTATTGCCAATTTGACAGTTCATGCTTATTTAAAAATAAAAAAAGTGACTGGACATTGAAATGCTGGTACAGTTGCCCAGTTGGCTGTGATCAGACCTCCACTCCAAGCGTGAAAGCACACACACACACACACACACACACACACACACACACATGCAGACATATGGACGAGTTGCTGCCCCACCGCGTGACAACCCGTCTCCTTGCTCTGTAATAATCACAGAGTAGCAGTACAGTAAAAACACACGTGGTTTACACTACATTTCTCCCAGCATCCATATGTGTGCCCATGCAAGCACAGGCATAGCAACACACACGCACAGCCACAAGGACAAACACACACACATACATAAACACATGCATACGCACACAAAAACATCAGTGTGTGGGTTTCCACTTTGGGCATCAAACCACACTCTCTCAAGTTTTTGCCGTGGTTTTTCTTTCCTTCTCTCTCTCCTTTTTTCGAGTATTGCCAAGGACCTTGTTCCAAACCCATATGCTGATGTTTTTACAAGACTTAGACACACACACACACACACACACATACACACACACACACACACAGAGCACCCTGCACATGGAGAGCCCTGGTTGACCTACATGTTGGCCCAGGCAGGCAGCCAGGGTGGAGCTGATGGTGAACCTGGGCCAGCGCCTTATGATTTTAACTGTTGCCTTCACTGGACATTTCACTGATGGAGACACCAACATAAATATGTTACGTGACAGAACTGTAATCCAGTGTCAGCAACAGTTTTATGGTTTTTGATCAAATGTGTATAATTAAGGTTAAGTGTGTGTTTATATGTATGTGTGTGTCAGTTTCAGGCCAGGGACCTAAATGTTTTCATAAAGCCGTGCATCCCGCAGATACATTCACAGCAGTTTGAAATGCGCCAGAAAAGAAGTAATGGGATTACAAATAATCTTACGTTAGAGAGGACAATCACACTGCACACATTTTGGAAAAAAAAAGTGACTTTAAGGAATATGGGCATTCAAATCCTTTTGAAAAAAAATCTTTGCAGTGTGAAACTTTACCTTATAACTATATTTACCTAAAGGTTCAGCATGTAGGATTTAGAATGATATACTGGCAGAAATGGAATATAATATAATAAGTGTGTTTTCTTTAGTGAATATTCACCTGAAAAAATAAGATTTGTCATGTTTTTGTTAAGTCAAAATGAGCACTTTATGTCTACAATAGGGAGCAGGTCCTTGTTTGTGGAGTTTGTCATGTTGTGCCACCATGTTTCTACAGCAGCCCTGAATGGACAAACACTGGCTCTAGATAGGGCCATTTGTGTTTTGGCATCGGCCGCAGCCATTAGAAGCCTGTCTGCGACAAGTAGCATTGGAAAAACACAGATGTTCTCAACATGAAATCGCTTTATTCAGTGTTTTTAGTGGGTCTTAATGGGTCTGTTTGCTTTGGAGAGGAGGAGACCTCTTTGGGTAATTTAGCTTCTGCTAAAAATCTCCCAAACGTCTAGAACCTAAGTTATAAGAGAAAAAAGGTGAGTACACTTTAGCAGGTGCTGGGCTAGCAACCTGTCTGCAATGAGCCCAACAGCATCAGAGAAAAAGTGATTTGCAGTGATGTAATGTAACAAAGTAATAATAATTTGTTACAGGACTTAAGTATTTTTTGGGAGTATCCGCACTGTACTTAAGTTTTTATATGTCTGTCAACTTTCACTTTTACTCCACTACATTTCCCTTAAGCATGTTGGTTAGTTACCACAAGATAGGGAAGGAAGGCAGGAAGGAGTGAGGAAGAAACGGACAGACAAATGACGGGATGGGAATGAAGAAAAATTTGATTTTTGTTCTTAAAATCCTTTAAGCTGTGGAAAATACTTTTTTTCTTTAAGTGTAATAAATGCTCCACTTTGAAGTTGGTGTACATTTTGAGAATAAAAAATCATAATTCTCCAAATTCTGACCACATGCACTTTTACTTTCAATACTTAAGCACATTTAATATCATAATATTACTTTTGATACTTACAGTAAGAACAGTAAATACCAGATACTTTAAGACTTTTGCTCAAGTGTGGCTTTCTGTTTTTCATCCACCACTGGTGATTTGTAACATGAAACTGCTTTATTCAGTGTTTTTACTGATTTAATTACCTAGTCTATTTGTTTTGGAGAGGAAGAGACCTCTGTAATTTGGCTTCTGGTAAAACCCTTCTGAACAATGAACATTGTAGGAACTCAGAGAAGTTTCACCTGGTTGTAATCTGCAGTCCTCGCAGATAGATGCCACCAAATCCCCCTCAATCTTATGCACTGCTCCTTTAACGTATGATTATAACGACAGTGGGTGATGTGAATGGCACATTCTATTTCTATCGGTTCCTAAAACAAAGTGTATAGGTAAAAGTTTACTAGACTGTACAAATGAATCTGAGAAAGATAATAGTGACTGCTCACAGCTTCAGGCCGATGTGGTGGAATATATTTCAAAGGAAAGCTCTTTTTTAAAACTTGAAAAGGTTGTTGCACCTCGCACACACAGTTTCCATGTTCTATTTGGGAAGCAGGCCACAAGCACCAAGCTGTGAGCTGACACAGCACACACACGCTCACAAACACACTCACACATACCATAATGTGCACACACCTGTACACACACACTCCCACCAACTCATATGCACACAGGGTCAAGGCTGGCCCACCACAGAAATTCTGATGTTTAATGTGGAGCCACTAGACCACTTTAAACACATTCCCCATCTTACAGACTGCACTGCCTCACTGCAACATGCATACAGTGCACACATACAGTACGGCACATACCATGGTTTATACATATATATTGGGCGATATTCAAGTGGTATAGACATGCATTAACAGCCACCACCACATTTGACCACACTCAGGCCCATGCATATGAGAGATAGAAACTCAGCGTGTGTGTGCAGTTCAAAACCCCCACACTTTACATGCATATAATCTCTTTCTCATGCAGGCACCAAAGCACACATGCCCACAAGCGCACACACAAATGCACACATACACGCACAAACTCACACTCATGACATTACGTATGTTTAAACAACCGTTTCCTGGTGCACGGTGCTGGGCTGCTCAGGGTCTGGCTGGAGCCTCTGGGTGATTTGTCAGTTCGAGCCATGCGGGCCGGGAACCCCTCAAAGTTTGCTTTGAGTTCCAGAGGGACACATTTGGGACCCCTGAATTCCTGGCCATGGTATGCACTCTGCTTCAACCTCTGGACCCTCACCCCTGAAATGAATGACACACACGCATACACTCACACAGATGAGAACGTAAGCACACATATATGCAGAGAGAAGGTGTACATTTTCAAAAAAAAAGTGGACGCACTTACACATACAGCATGATCATTGTTCCAGGCATTTCCTAATTCATTTAAACCCTTGAACCGCTTAATGAGTGGATGACAGGTTTATCTTAAAAACCAAGGCTGGATTGATTAGCCAAACAGTTATTTTAAAATTCAGACAAAGGGACAGTGTGAACGTACAGATTTAATTATTCCATTACAATTGCATTAATGTTTGGAAAGCATGGTGACAAACTATGCTCAGGCTATGATTTAAGCAGATCAAAACTGAGATAGTTGTAACACTGTCTCATGCACATGAATTACCTGTAGATCATCCTTTAAATGGAATTGCAAAATGTTTTATGCACAGAATAAATGTATGAAATAGAAGCATAAATATAAAGCAGTAAAATAAAATAAAATAAAATTAAATTAAAACTGCACATTAAAATAAAAAATAAAAAAGTAGAATGTGCATTATGCTACAGTGTTAGACATAAAATATATGCTGTTTCTGTGCTGAGGCTTTAAGTGTGAAAGTTACACATTGCATAGCTGAATAATTGCACAGAATATTGCGGCAGAAATACATGAGGAAATTAAATAATAAATAAATAAATAAATAAATGTATTCTGTATTCTGACGAACATGTGTCATAGGAAACACTGTGGAAAACCGTTTTTAACATCGGTACCCAGTGTATAATCTAAGCATATATCCTCTATGTACTCTAGTACCGCTGCTACAGCTATGAGACTCAATTTCCCAGTGGGCACTGCCAAAATGATGAATGAGGGTGGCGCGACTCTCAGCCAATCATCTTCCTTCATACACGGAAGTCCGAAGGAAGAGGGAAGTTCAGTTTGTTTACATCGCGGGAGGAAAGCCTGTCGTGTTGTCTGAAGACATACATAATGAATGAATACAGCTGACTTCTACTCTGTGAAGACTTCAGTTTGATGTCTACACGTCTTATTTACATGTAAGTCTGCATTAGAAGCCACTGTAGCGAACATTTATACGATCGTAGAGTGATTGACTTGCTAACGAGCTAACAGCCGAAGTAACGGTTGTAGAAGAGGATGACAAGCAGTTCATTTGTGGTGTTTTCGTGGAGTCGTAACGTAACTTGACACTGCCTTAAAAAAACAGCAGTTATATTTTGAAGTGCTGGTATTTTCAAATTGAACTGGCACAGGTTTTCACCATGTGTAGCTGCGGTAGGGTGGAGGAAATACTGGCATCCTGTGGTGTGTTGTAGTCGTTGCATCCCAAAGTCTTTGCTAAGGTAAGTTGGTGTGTGGCGAAACTGAGAGGTGAAACGAGCAATTGGCTTTGCATCACGTTAATGTTGTGTGCCGTCATGTTTTTTTGTTTTAATGTTTTCATATGCAGCCTAGGTGTGTCTTGAGGGGGTTATGTGTGATAGTGGGCTCAGTAAAGGTAGTTTAATAATAACAATGATCATGCAGGAGTCTCTGGTTGCTTCAGGTCATCTACATTAGATCAATTGTTTGTATCTCACACTGTGTATCTTTGTGTTTTAGAGAAAAACATCCCTTGAAACGTAAAGGTTAGGATTGAAACAGGCAAGTAACTGTTTAGTCAATTAGTGAAAATTTCATCAACAAATTGTTTTGATAATCAATTGTTTTACTTTATCAAGTAAAAATGCCAAACATTATCAGGTTGCAACTTGGTTGTGCAGCCTTTCTCTGTCTTTCATGATTATAAAGTATCTTTGGACAGGTACCTGAATAAACAAACAATCTGGGCACAACACGTCAGCCAAGTTGCGAGAATAAAATGCTGGCATTATTGCTTACGTCTTACTAACAGCATTATGACAAATATATACTACACTAGAGATAGAATCAATCAATTTTATCCAGACTCCTCAGATAGCTGTGTGAAATGTGGCTCCCGTGACTGTCTTTTGCATTCCTTCTGGCTTTGTACAAAAGTGAGCAAACTGTGGAGTGAAATCTACACTTTGCTCACTTTTGTAAAAGATTGGATATATTAATTGCAAAGCAAAAATCTACTTCTCAGCTGAGCTGTGTATTTTTCAGAATGCCGAAAAAATAAGATATCCTACAGGATGGCAGATCATCTTTTCTTCCCTTGTTGATAAAAGCACCAGGGGGGAAAAACACAGAGGTGCCTTCTTTACAGACGAGCACAGATGAGCTATTGTTTGACCATATAAGACACTGTCTGAGGACAACAATAAAACAACTAGTAGTGACAAAGGCTGACTGTTGCGTCACTTCACTTTGCCTATGTCTCAGTCAAAAAGTTGCACTTGAATGCACCGCAAAGACTATAGCCAACAGCCACCTACCATATATGTTTTACATGCCAGCAAGCAGCCATTAAAAAAGTGAAACTAGCAGACCGACAGGACAGATTCAAGGCACTAGTTAGGACATTAACATCACAACATGTTGAAAGAACAATGGATATTTACTGTTGCTTGCTTCCAAGCAGCAACCCAACCATAACCAAGTACCTAAACCTAACCACACGTTCACCACAACATTGTCACAACACAAAATTGCTTGAACACATCCACACTACCTTTGAAACATACATATTTAAAATATCCACAGTTGTAGAAACGTACAGTGCCAACATCTATTCTGGCGATTGGATTGATCACCTTACGCTTTGGGAAGCTGGGATGAGCAGCTGAAATTTATCTACAACTAAATAGCTTAAATAATTTAGTGGGTTACGTGATGTTGGGCCATCACAAGCTACCAGAACAGCTCTTTTGCATAGAGTCTCTAAGTCTCAGTAAATCTACTGGATGAATGAAACACAATTCTTTATTACGTCACTTGGTGTTTTCATGATGATGGTCAAGAGCACCATCCAACACATGGACACAAAGTCTTCAGTAGGTGTTCAGCTTGGTTGAGATGTGACTAGGAAAGCCTAGGCATATGATCCAAATCATTTCCATCTAACCATTTAATAACCCTTCGTGCCCTGTATTAGATGCATCTGTACTGTTTATGTTTCTCCGCTCATTTATTCAGGTGTGTACTGATGTGTTGTTGCATGTAGGTGTGTTATAAATGCTGCAATTTTGGAGTAAAATGATGAAGAAATATAGTTACTTAGCCTCAAAGTAGTTGAACAAAACTGTTATGACTATTATTGAGTCAGCCCTTACATTACTCTCATTTAATCCAGGTGTTCTTAAATATAACATACTGAAGCACACACAGAAGTAAATTCGAAGAAAGTGACGTTTAACTGATTTGATTATACTGAAATAATGTCAACAATCTTGTAATTGGAACAGCAAACTCACCCTTACCCAAAGTCCACAAGCTTAGTTTAACAAATCTTCAAAGATAATATTTGACCAGTCACATCTCGTTCCTGCTCCAGAGTGTGTTCAGCCAACACCAGAGCTGCCGTCGAGAGTGTTTATATGCACGTACATATTTTTGCCTGAATGACATGCATTTGCGCCAACAAAGTTGTGTAAATACAGTATGTATGCCTGTGTATTCACATAACTGTCTGAGTGTGATAGAGATCGTGGGTGACTGTCTGTTACTTGGTTATTTCGGCATGCGGCTCTTTTCCACCTCTGCTTTACTAAAAACTTGAGCCCCCAACACAAGTCAACAAGAGGCGTTTGTTCCTAATTTGGTTGGGCTTTTTTTCTCCCCGAAAATGAGTATTTATATATTCACATCAGCGAGCCATAGGGGCTTTCCAGCAGAGATGATGGCAAGACATTAAACAAATCGTGTGTAACGAGGTGATCATAAAACACAAGCCTGTGGTGTCTCACACAGACCTGTCATTATGGCAAAAAACAACAAACACACACACACACACGCACACACACACACACGCACTTTTCTCAGGCTATATACAGACACAAAACACATCCTCACACACACCCTTGTGATCTGCCCCCCGTTTTTTCTCCATCATCATAAAAGTTGAAGAATGTGCTGTTTATTTCTCAGTAGGCCTTTGTGTGTGTGTGTGTGTGTGTGTGTGTGTGTGTGTGTGTGTGTGTGTGTGCGCATGTGTGTGTACTGTATGTGTGTGTTAGAGAGAGAGAGAGAGAGAGAGAGAGAAAGCTTGATTGCCTTGAGCTTTCAGTCCATCGTTAGATTGTGGTAACTCAACATCATATTAACACAATATGCTTGAATTCATTTTTCACTTATTACTTCCAGTTATTATTGTATTATCCACTCCTGCTCTAATAGAAAATGGGGATGAGGGCCACACATGAACATTATAAAGTGGAACCCAACTGTTACATTAGTAGGCAGATGTTATTGGCTAATGTTGGTTTTTCAAGATATATCTTGGCAGATTCGTTAAGAAATTGCCAGTAAAGAAATGTGTTATTATGCAGGGCTATTGCATAGGCTGCATTTAAAAAAAAAAAAAAAAATAGACCGTTTCTTTAATTTTAATAATTATTTACACATAACATAAATAGAATTTTGTCATTTAGGTGTTGTTTTTCACTATAACTTGTATTGTGGAGTTTTTGCAAGTAGGTTTTTTGTTGCATTCAGCATTTCTCACCAAATTATACTGTGTATATCCTCTAGCTCAAATGTTTTGAATGTAATTCCTATATCGTGAATGTTGCTGGTTTTAAAAAAAAAAATTAAAATCCTGCATTATTTATATCCATTATTGAACTTGCAGTCTTCTTCTGTGGTCAAAAACTCCTCAAGGCAGCTAGAGTTGCTCTGATACTGATTACATAGTTGGAAATACCTCCAATACTGCTTAAAATGCTGGATTGGGTATCTGTGAGAACACAAGGCTATGCGCCCATCCGATACCATGTAATTTATTAATGAACTTAAAAGTAGTTTTACACCAAAAAATAAAAAGGTCCCAGAAATCAATTCTTCATTGCTCCAAAACTGTAGCCTACACAGCAAATTGTGTTGTGCAGCCATTGGCAACTACTGATTTAAAACAGCAAAAATATTAGCTGTTAGCAAAGTGTTAACAATGTGATGACACTTAAGAACTTAACATTGGAAGTCCCACCAGTTAAAAGTCAACATATAAAGGCTTTAGTTTTGAGAGGTGGCACTTGTGTTGCCAATTTCAACTCCAGCAATCTTATAAGGCATGCCATAAAACTATGCTAACAATCATTTCCACCCATACAGCATTACTAGTACACAGCTGTTATTTTATTTATTTATTTTTTTTATCCCAGTCGTATCTGATCAATTCTGCTATGCAAGTTCAGCTATCAAATTGGTATTGGGAAGGAAAAAAAGGAATCTGAACATCCCTTGAGACACCTTAAGCCAACGCGGTCGGTGTTTTAGGTGAGGTGCCTGTGAAACACTTTGGAAAACCCAGAATTACTTTAAAACATCTAAAGAGGCTAATTGTATGCAATAAAATTTCATGTGAAGTCAAGATCACAATGTAACAAGCGTAAATTTGCAACAGCTGCAACCACATATGCGCATCCATGCATTCATGTATTCACTCACAACCTCACAAACACTTGCACTTGTCACTAGTTCAGTGATGCCTCCCTTTTAACAGCTGGTTATGGTCAGGAGCTATGAAAGGACAAGTGGCAAAATGGTGTTTGTGTGTGTCTTTCTATACAGTCTGGTCATGTAACTAATGTAACGTAAATCTGTGTAGAAGTTTAGTGCCTTTTTGTTATTTTTTAATTTTGTTAAACGCTCTCCCCGTAGCCAAATGGCACTCATACACACACTTGCACACACACGCACACTTGACCTTCACTTCAAATTTCAGCCTCCTAGGGCCAAAACTGTGGCTGCCAAAGGGTAGGGAAATTTTTTTGGACCCTCTGACTAACAGAGCGACCTATAGAGCTGTTGATTGCAGCTGAAATGTTTACAGTGTGCAGCCCCACAGAGTGATGATGAAGGACAGATGATGAGATATTTGTGTTTTTTGGTCTTGTTTTTTGTCTCACTTAGGATCTTGCTTACGTCTTAAGTACATTCACCTAGACAAGAAGCAGAATGTCTCAGCTGCAGCCACTGATCCAGCTCCAGCAAATGACAGAGCCCCTGCTGCACATCCAAGAGATGCAGATCTGGCTGGACAAAGCAGTGGCTTGGGGCCAGGCCGACAGCCCAGACACTCAGAGAGACACCTGCCTGCACTTGAGCAGACTGAGGGATTTCCTCCAGCAACTCCTCACACACATCAACAACATGGTGAGCAGATGTAGTGAAAAGCCGAGCTTGTGGCTTCACATAGTTTCCTCTGTAGACTTTGTCACAATGCGAAGGAAGCTCTGAGATTTATACTCTTGACAGATTTGGATATATATTTCCCAGATGCCTATTAGGTCTAATAAAATGGTCCGTATCCGCTAAGAGGCCTGTTTTACAGTCTTGACACACCTTACCTAATGAAATAAATTAGATCAGTTAATCAGTTGGGCCAAACAGCCGCCTGAAGTTAAATCAAACACCAGCACATCTACACACATGCACACGCTCGCTCTCCATCACAGCCAGGGCATGAACAGTAAGTCCAGCGTTGGTAGGCTCTTGCTAACAGAGGCTGCTCTGTGCTGTGCAGAGGCTGTGTATGTCTGGCTGGCAGTGCTGCAGTGTTGAGTTAGTCAGGTAATAGCCGCATTGGGACCTCCGGCGCTAACCTAATGTATCCCCATATCAGGTCCAGCAAATTTGGGAAGGGGGCAGAGGACAGGAGGGGTGCAGGACTGTGAGATTTCACTGTTATTATGACCTTGCCTCCTCCTTCCAGCTCTTGCCCCTTAGCACTTTCTGTCTCTGTGCTTTTTTTATAGCCAGATTTCTCTCACATTTCTCTCTCACATAATACATTCTTTTTCTCACGTAAGAAACCTTTTTCTTGTTAGCCTTACAGTCATGGTGCTCGCGCAGGTTCTCATTTGTGATTCTCTACAGTCCATATGTTTTACTGTAACACTCTGGTGATGGTTAGAATCAGTCTCAGTGTCTCTGTCCATCTTACTCTCTACTTCCTCTCCGCTTCGGCAAGCAGCCATATATTTTTATAGATCAAGCATTGACTGGCTATTATTTTTGTCTGTCTGTCTCCTTCTCTGTTCGCATTGTTCCGGGCGCACGTCATGCAGAGGTGTCAGCATATGTAGGATGATGGAGCGGATACAAAGAAAGAAAAAAATAATGGTATAGCCTAATTGGGCCGAAATCCTTTTTACTGGCACTGGGCTCATAAAAGACCAGCTGAAGATAGCCTGCTTCTTGGCAGCATTTTGCATCCTTTGATGACTTAACAACTTTCCTGTGGATTATGCCCTAAGATGAGAAATACTCCTAGCTATTATTAATTTCCAGGTTTACACTTGGTTGGAAAAGTGGAGTAAGTTTCCAATCTCAATATTTGCACTTTTGTTCGATATGTTTTGGGAAACACTTATTTGCTTTTTTTTAATGAGAGTTTGATTGATATTGTCCATTCAGTATAAAGCTGGAGCTGCTTAGCTTAGCTTAGCTTAGCAAGACATGAAAAAGAGAAAAACAACTAGCCTGTCTCAGTCCAAAGGTAACCAAATCCGCCCAGCAGAACCTGTACAGCTCGCTAATTTATATGTGATATCTCACTTGATTAGTCTACACAAGTGTAAAAATGGCTATTCCATGCTTTAGGTGGGGTTATGTGCCAGTCTACTTCTTGGCTGGCCGCAATAACTTCCTGGAGTCTTGTCATTGTCACCGTAAGGTTGCCAGGCAATCAGGGGAATTTTCAGAAAGTTACTGGGCCCAGCCAAGAAATGATCCTGCACATAACAGCCCATAAAGTCACAACTTGACATTTTTACTCTTCCGTTTTTGTAAGGATTAAACCGATGAGGATATAACTTGTGCTGGTAGGCAGATTTGGTTGTCTTTGGACAAAGCCTGGCTCGTTGTTTCCTTCTGTTTCAAGTCTTTATGCTAAGCTAAGCTAACCCACTGCTGACTCCAGCTTCATATTAAACAGAGAAATATGAGAGTGGCATTGAGCTTCTCATTTAACCCCAGGTAAGAACGCAAGTAAGCATATTTCCCAAATGATGAACAGTTTGAAGAGTGTTTGCATGTGTGTCTAGTGTTGTCACATAACTGGAGTTTCAAACTTTGATTCAATACCTTGAAAAACATTGATATTCAATACCATTCTCAAAACATCTCGGGCATACAATTTGAAATGAATATGTAAAGATTAATACAACAAAGCTGTAACATGACAACGGCGACTTTTCTTTCCTTGGTCAGTAGCAAAAAACAGCAGAATGACTGTAGTCAACATTAAAAATAAGAGAGGGCAGGAAAGAGCAACTGGGTCTGGTGTGTCAGTACCACAACTCGAAGCAATTGATCAGAAAATCCTGCAGCCCAACGTAAGATGGACGCAAGGTGCGGGGAATTCGACCGTACACTCTGGTGTGTATTTGTGTACTCACCATAGTAACTTTGCTATTTAATGTTAGGGCTACTCTGATTGTGGTTCAGTGATGTCAGGAACAGAAGTGTTTCCTCACTGTTCTCTTCATCATAAATTTGTCCCATTTGTCTCGCTGGCTCGTACATAATCAGTCACTTCTGTCTCAGATGTCTGTCCCTATTCAAGACAAGATACATTGTCTCAAAGGCCATTCATAATTAAGGACAATGTTGACAAGGCTTTGATGTTGATTTGGCCCTGGTACTCAGTGATAATTACTTTCCATGGCGATCGCTCATTCTTGCAGGCATTCCTGCAGTCACAAAACATTAGTAAAGTTCTTATTGTAAATGCACATTCCTTTTTAGTTGCATCGCCAACACACAAACGCACACGTATACTCGCACACAACGTTGTTTACCATGTGTTGTTGGATTGATAGGATGGCTGAGTGTGATAGCTGTATTCCAGGCAGCAGTGGTGGTGTTTTGGGCGCATTTAGAGATACCCTACATGGCCTATTACCACTCTGCTTCCCATTAATGGTGATCTCATCCACTTGAGTAAGTCAAGTTAATCCCCTTGTCTGTCTAATGCTGTTTTTGAAGATATAGGCTTTAAGTTACCTTAATGTCTTTGTTTTATCCAGTGCTACATTCAGGCATCTCCATCTTTGAATAGTGCTCTCTGATTATTGCTGATGAAATGTGCATGGAGCACATGGATGTTTATTTTCTTCTCTGAAACTCAGTTTTCCTCCTTATTCCTGGCCTCTTTTCTTTCTGACTCATAATTATCTCTGCGGAACTGCTAATGGCTGATTCTGGATCCATTAAGACTAAATCGACATCCAGTCATTTCTCTTAAAAGTCAGTATTTTTTCTATAAATGACAGGAGTGTCAATGAGGCTGATGGGATGATGAGCACAAGAGGAAGACATGGGAAAAGATGGGAAATGTTTTGAAGCAGGGCAGAAAACCTATGGGTAATATTTGTAATCGGCGTCCATGTTTTTCCCACGTTCTAGGATCACACGAGATCCCGACACCATAAACTCCACTGTGCGTTCATGGCAGGAAAATAAGCCAGATCATCTTTGGTTGAGCTACAGCACACTGCTTCAGTTACAGCTGGCTTATGTGAGATTACTTTGTGTGGGCTTCTCCTGCATCAAAGCTGTTCTTTACTTTTTAATGCATGGTGAAAGGTGAAATGTATGATATAGTCTGTTACTAAAGGGTGAATACTAAGTAATAATGTAAATGCACTTAAATATGATTCATGCACACATGTGCAGACTTGCTTGTAAATTTAAGTAATACGTCACCTCTTTGATCTGCTTTCTTTCGCTGTGTGTCCCACTGCAGTCATCATATTGTAAAAATAACGACTCCAACCAAGGAAATCCCCCAAATGTATTCAACACTGAAAAGTAATAAGATGGAACAAAAACAGTGTTGTACACCTGTTTTTGTTTTTTTAAATGTTTTTTTTTGTTAACAATTATTCTGCATCAAGCAATAGCTTTAAAGTCCTCATCCAGACTTGACTCGAAGGTTTACCTCCCTGGGGAAGCACAAATTATGTCAAGTAATTTTCTGACAAATATGCTGTGTTTTATCATTTAAACTAGAAACAACAAAGTAATTGGTTCTGGTCCTCTTAAACAGCCAAACACATTTTGATTATCACCTTCTGTTTGGCATTGGTTTTAAGTAACAATAAGTGTGATTAAATCCAGTCTTGTTTATTTATTTATTTATTTTTATCTGGACTCAGTGCTTATTTGTGCTGTTATTAGTCATGTCTTGTTTTAGATTGGCTTCAGTGAGCTGCCCTGACACATTATTGGAATCTTTCCAAACCTTAAATTTAAACTTTTACAAGTGAAGGTCATCTGGGAAAATGAAATAAAAACTGAAACTTATAGAAAGTCTGGATTAAAGGCTATTGGAGTTCTTAAATACAGTGTTCACTCTGGTTTAAAACCTTTTGGATGTTTTAATTGGCTGTGAGGTGAAATAAATCACATGGTCTGTTGTTTGAACTGGATAAACAAGCACAGATACACACACATAGTTAAACTGTTACAGGTATAGCACCCTCGACCAGAGCCCTGCTCTGCGCCGTGTATCTATGTATGCCTGGAATCAGGACACGACCAGAATACGGGAAACAAAGGTGATGAGTCATGTACTGCGCACCTGCGGAGGTTCTTGCTTTTCAACTCAATTTTCTCAGTCATTAAGCAGACTTGTGGTCTTCTAATGTTTGGTGTCGGGGCACAAGGTTGTAACGTTAAATTGATAAAGCAAGTGAGGAGGTGTAAACATGTATAACACAGTGATATGATGAGTTAGGTTTTATTTTTTTGGATTTGTTCCACTTCTTTCATGTTTGAGTCTGATTATGGGCCAGATGGAAAAAAGATATTACTCACTTAAAGGAATACTTCACCCACAAAATGACCATTTATATATCAAATATTTATGCCATTTTACCCTGAATGTGTGAAGAAAACATTTTTCCCAGGACTAAAAGTAAAAGCATAGATAAGTTTAACTTTTATTAATGGTCAGAAAGGGCTGAAGGCGAGGCAGTGCCACCTGTTGTGGAGGCAATGAGCATAAGACTGGATGCATGAGACTTGGATTATGAGTTGTATGAGAGTTTTGATAATTCTGCTGTGGTCTCCATTTACTTTAATTAATTACCAATGTTTGTGGTTTTTGGATTATTCGTTCACTGGAGGCACGCAAGAAAATATTGTCTCCATGAATTCAAGGTAACACCGCATGAAGACTGTAGACTGTTAATTCCATGTCCTCCTGCGTGTGTCTGTCTCTGTTCTGTCCCAAAGAACTCCACAACAGAGACCATGAAGACGCTGCCCCTCTTAGGCCAGTTTCTTGGCCGACTCTGCTGGAACCCTTATGTCACCGCTGATGGTGAGTGCACCTTTGGAAAAACTTAGACTCCATCTGTAATGGCGAGTAGTGGATGGATCAGGTCCAGACTAATGATAGTGTCTTTACAAGCGTGAGTCATTTTAATGCTTATAATCTGTGTAAGGGGTGTTGCGTTAAGCCACAAATCGACCATCCATATAGAGACCGATGAACAAACCTGCTGGAATTTGTGGTGTCTTGTCTGCAGCTACAGGCAGAAGGCTGTTGTTCCAGTGCCTGTGGGGACTGTACTCAGAGCGTCCTGGCAATGCTGTGGAAAGAAAAGCCAACCAGTGGATACGGGTATGGACTGGACTTTTTCTGTCAATAGAAAACTTTAGACTTAAGTAAATGGGGTAGACTTTGAACACTGATTACTTCTAACATTTATTTTAAGGCATAGGATATGATAAATGATGTGCAGGTAAAAGCAATCACACGTATGATGCATAATTGCTTTTACATCTCACCATCAGTCTCTTTGTGATTCACTTCATCTGTGCATGTGCTGTAACTGGGCATTTTCTCAACTGATTGTCTTTAATCTCAGCACTTTTAGTTAGATTTCAGGATCGAGGAGGATCAAGGTAGAAATTCAATTCAACAAAAATTTATTTATCCTGGAGGAAATTCTTGTGCCAGAGAATGCTTCAATTACAGTAACACAAATTAGAGTAACAATATAATGCTAGCAAACCAGTAACAACCAGAACAACCAGTGGGTTCCCCGGGTCAGGGTCACACACTGGGCCCAGTTTTCAAAACAACAGAATATTAAGTATCAGTCAATATATTATACAAGTTATATTTGAATAGGCCCGCAGTACCCAGATTTCCCTTTGGGTTGATGTGTCAATCATGATCTGCAACATCCTTGCAGGCACTATTTTTTTTTTGAAGACCTACACCCACCAACTGTATCACCATGGAGACAGAAGCATGCATCTTCTGCTAGCTCATAGCACCACTAAGGTTATGAGCTTCTCATCCATGAGTAGGTGCACACTTCCTTCTATGCGGTGATATGGTTGGCGGTTGTACTTGTCTGCTTAAAAGTTCCTACATAAAAATTGCTCAAAGCAGGGTCTGTGGATTATCTTGAGTATTCAGGTCATGATATCTGGAAACTGACATTACTGTGGAGTTTTTCAAATGTATTTTTTGGGGCTTTGAGCACCACAAGCTGAGCGCCATCTCATTCATTTATATTCAAGAGAAGGCAGCTGATATCTCCAACTCTCAGCAACGCACACCAGACCAATCTAAATAGAAAAATTGCACCATAGAAAGCAGGAAAAAAAATCTGTGTGTTTGATTTTGGGCTGAGCCGTCAACTGGCATGTCATTGCCTGTCTTTCTCTACCCTGATTTCCTGTCATATATTTACTGTTATCTTTTGAATAAAAGCGAAAGCTCCCTTAAAATACTTAAAAAAAGGACGTAATAGGGCTGGGCACGTTTTTAGAGTATTTTAAAACCAGTCCCAATAGATTACCTCAGTTTTTCGGACATGACACATTTTTGACGCCTCACACTGAAGAAAATGTTTTATAGTGAGCCAAACATTTTCATTCATTCATTCATTCATCTTCTAACCGCTTCATCCTCATGAGGGTCGCGGGGGGGCTGGAGCCTATCCCAGCTACATCGGGCGAGAGGCAGGGTACACCCTGGACAGGTCGCCAGACTATCGCAGGGCTGACACATAGAGACAAACAACCATTCACGCTCACATTCACACCTATGGACAATTTAGAGTCACCAATTAACCTAGTCCCCAATCTGCATGTCTTTGGACTGTGGGAGGAAGCCGGAGTGCCCGGAGAGAACCCACGCTGACACGGGGAGAACATGCAAACTCCACACAGAAGGGCTCCCACGCCCAGGATCGAACCGGCAACCCTCTTGCTGTGAGGCGAGAGTGCTAACCACCACACCACCGTGCCGCCTGAGCCAAACATTTTAAAAAACAAAATTATTAAGTTTTGTGTTGATACGAAACAGCTGTACGAGAACTTTGCTTGACTAAAACACAGCCTGAAATCAGCTGAATCATTATTTAAATCAGGAAATATATAACACGATTATGAATCTGACTGAGCCATCCATGCAAATTTTTGGTACTTGACATTTTTGATACATGGTGCAAGACACACATTTAGGTTGGTACCAAGAAAATATTAGGATGCAATGTTATAGATACAGTAGGAGGTACAGGAAGGGTTCATTTGCTTTGGCAACAGCAATTAGGTTGGGTTAGGTTAGGCTGACTATTGGTGCTTTGACAAAATATTTACACACTGAGATTTCTCATCAATAATCATCAGTAATGTGGACTGAATGACAAAGTGGGTAAAGGCAAAGAATAGAACAGTCTTCTAGTGAGTTCAGAAAATTTCATCACTTTACCGTAATACAGCCATTAAAAGCAGGAAAATAACACTTATGGTATTGGAGATTAAAGACATAATCATCACTGAAGGAAGCCGGAGCAGGTGGAGACAAATTTATTTTAGAGTATTTAAAATATTTACAGTTTAGGCCCTTCGTACTGCTGTTTATTTGTTACTGTATATTCTCCTCTAATTGTCCATTGTGTGCCTTTTCTAATCATTTTCAGGCCTGATCTGTTTGTTGTTTGTGTCCTAATTAGTTCTGGACATACAGATTGATATCATCCATTCAACAAATACTCCCAACAAACCAAAAAGAATCTGTCTTTGACTGCCTTTGGGCTGCCGAAGAGATTTTCTGTCTAATTTACTTTTAATATGAGTTCTCTCGCCAGCCCTCTGTGTCTCGTCTCCAATCGGACATGGATGATGAATGAGGTAGATTGGGTCTCTGTTAGTCTAAGCCTTTTGTGCCCAAAACTGTAAAACATATTTTGAAAGCAAATTAAAATTGACTGTTTCACAGCCTCTTTGTCACCAGAGAAGGATCAGCCTTCATATTATGGTTAGTTGATCTTGCTCACTGTGTTTTCGAGGCACGCGCACACACACAGACACACAGACACACACACGCACACACACAAAGGA
The DNA here is from genome assembly GCF_011397635.1 of Epinephelus fuscoguttatus. Taxonomy (NCBI): domain Eukaryota; kingdom Metazoa; phylum Chordata; class Actinopteri; order Perciformes; family Serranidae; genus Epinephelus; species Epinephelus fuscoguttatus. The sequence continues at coordinate 28,330,419 of NC_064757.1, read as the reverse complement.
GGGAACGAGAACAGAGGGAAGAAAAGATTCTGCAATTTTCAACTTTGAGAGGGTTCACACAGATGGCTTATGATAAACAATGTGGAACCTTCACATTTTTGCCAGATTAACTGTGTGTTTGTATTCTTTTGATTAATTTCTCATCTAATAAAACATCTTGCTAATTAAACCAGTGCCTTGAAAGTAAACCTTGAATTTGCCAGATGGTCTTTGACCCATAAGAGGGGAAGCGGAGTGCATATGTGTATGGTTGTGTTTGTGTCTATGCTATGTCTGCGTTTTTGTGTGGGCATATGGCTGTATATTGATGTGCGTGTGAATTAGGCATTAACAGTTGCAAGGTTTGGTGAGAGAATTAACTTTGTTAAGGTTATGAACAGTGTGCATTACTGTATTAAATAGCAGGAGAATTCTGCTTATTATGAAATTACTGAGATAAAACTAAAATTGAAGGCACAGATCACCCCAAAATACCCCTAATGTGAGTTGCTGAATGTTGGCAATATTGGCCGTAGAGATGCCTGCCTTTTTAAAAAAAAAACAAAACAAAACACACATTTGTAAAACTCAGCAACAGCAATGTCTCTTTCCAGTAATCATGACCAGATTACTCAAGATAATCCACAGACCTTGTTGTGAGCAGTTTCATGTAGAGACTTTTTTTCTTTTTCTAACTAATACTACTAGCTCACCACTGCGCTAGCTAATGTTTTACCCAGTTGAGACCAGAGATTCGCAACCAGACAAAACTATTTCAGAGTGTTCCAGAGGAAAGTTGCAGTGTTGTGAACTAAACTGTCTCAGCTTGACTCAAGATGGCTGATAGTGTCACCTGAGATTCAGTTTATCAATTCACCACTGGCTGGTTTAAGAAGGTAAGGCATTGGGCGTCGGTGGCTTAGTGACAGAGCAGGCGCCCCATGTACAAGGCTGTTGCCGCAGCGGCCCAGGTTTGACTCCAGCCTGTGGCCCTTTGCTGCACGTCACTCCCTCTCTCTCTCCCTTTCACACTTGTCTGTCCTATCCATTAAAGTCTAAAAAAAATGCCCCAAAAAATATCTTTAAAAAAAAAAAAGAAGAAGAAGAAGAAGCTAAGGCATGTTACCCGTTTGTGATATGTCTTATGCTCAGTCGGTCACAAACTCAGCAGAAGTGTGCAATGACATGCATGTTGGTCTCTGTCGTCATAATGTGTCGATGGCAGACAGTGGGTTATTGCTGCTGCTGGCCATATATGTGCATGTCACACACATCATTGACTTATCAATTGGTGCTGGTTATTTGAATTATTGTGGCTTATTTTTTACGTAGATGGTCCGTCAAAAGCTCAGGTTGTTTTGTCTCACCACTACTGGAAATGCAAATGCAAATTCATTCATTAATTTTCTGTAACCGCTTATCCCAGCTGACATTGGGCGAGACACGGGGTATGCCCTGAACACTTCATCAGACTATCACAGGGCTGACACATAGAGACAGACAACCATTCACGCTCACATTCACACCTACGGACAATTTAGAGTTACCAGTTAACCTAGCCTGCATGTCTTTGGGCTGTGGGAGGAAGCCGGAGTACCCAGAGAAAACCCACACTGACACGGGAAGAACATGCAAACTCCGCACCCAGCCCTGGGGTTTGAACCCCTACCCTGGGTTCAAACCAGGGACCCTCTTGCTGTGAGGTGACAGTGCTAACCACTGCCCATGCTAACCATCGCCCATTCATATTGTGACTACAAATTCTGTTGAGCTGCAAAGTAAACCTGAAAAGCTGTAAGTTAGAATGGAAGTAAGGAGAGACATAGCTTTTGAGACCATGAATGTTTCGTTTAGTCTCATTGGTTTAAACTGGCAGGTTTTGGGAACACATATTGCAAGTAGTTGCAGATCTTTAGTCTGAAATGGGCTCTATAGCTCAGCCGTGGGGAACAGCATTAATATTTACTTTGGTGGATTATCTTGAGTAAGCAAGTCATGATTTCTGGAAAGAGACATTGCTTTGGAGTTCTCTAAATGTATATTTTGGCGATTTAAGCAGCATAAGCTGAGTACCATCTAGTTCTATTATACTGAAAAGAAGGCAGACCTCTTTACGGCTGATATCTCCACATTCAGCAACTCACACCAAAACAATCTAGATAGATAAACAGCACTGCAGGCAAGAGGATATATGTAGCTGTCAACATTGTATAGAAGTAGTTAATTGTAGCTGAATGCTTGCACAACAGCACTGACGTCCAGAGTTAAAGGGTTCACCGGGTCCACTCATTCTAAAATTGCATGCAGGACACTACCGGATGAAAGTGTCCAAAGGGCACAAGCACAATAAAGTCACAACCAACTCCGTAGCTTCTCCTCATTCTCCTTCCCGTCTCCAAAGAAGCTTCCACTTCCCACAAATGACAGGAATGGCGGGAAGCACAAAAAAAACCTATTCACCGCAGCTCATCCCGTCTGGGGGAGCAGGGCAGATGTATGGTTTTAGGCCAGAGATGGTCTGTCTCCGCGTCTCTCCTCGTGTCTGTGTTGTGTTGGACTGCCTGTCCTGGAATGCAGAATGCAGCCTGTTTTCTGTTAGCCCTGTCTGATCTTGCTCCCCAACATTGTTTTCTTGCTGCCTCCATAATAGACTGAATGTCTGGTGCTAAGTGGCACCTAAATGCCGTGTTTGTGTAAGTTCATGCGTGTGCTTGCATATGTATGAGTGTATCCGTTCAACAACATGTGTTTTACTGCTACTGTATATACTGTAAGTAGCCGCATGTATTTTTCTCTTAAAATTATGATAGTGTGCAGAGTATTTTGCCTTTTCTCCCTCACATCTTTCCTTCACCCCTCCCTGTCTGCCTCTCCTCTCCACATCTGAGTGTTCTCGCTGAGTTTGATGAATGCTGGGTACAGCCACATAGCTGCAGGCTATGTCAGATAGTCATTAGCTCAATCGGTCTGTTCTCTACATCCTGTACTAGTAGGGGGACCACACAGTGCTGCAGCAACATGGCATGATCTTTGAGGAGATGACAGATAAGTAAAGCATGAGAGTGTAATATTAGAGGGCTGGAGGATGGATGGGTTGATAGCTTAATATTTGACGTGTGCCTTTACTGACTCAAACAAGGTCAACCACAGGTAGGCCCTGGAGCCACTGTGGCAGCTTTATGGTTTCAAAACATATTTTGGACCCTTTGCTCACACTGGCTGCTGCACTCTGCGTTTAATTTGGAGATGAAAGTCCCTGTGTGACAGTGTTTTCCCTTTATCTGTCTGCCTCCTCTTGAGTGGCGTGCTGCTAAATTATTATTTATATTGGTTCCTTTATGTCTCTTATTTTAACTTAAAGGAGTAGTTGATATTCTAAGAAGTATGCTTAGTCCATACCCAAACAAATATATAACAAATGACAATTTGTGGTGTTACAGGAAGTTACCTGCTGTAACTATTTCTTAGCGACCAAAAGTTGTGATCATTGTCTCGTCATCAGTGTGAGTTGACGCTGCACAGATACTGAGTGGATAGATAAATTGTTTATGTATTTTTTGAACTTGAGAGTGGTATCAATCTTCTAGTTAAACTCTTGACACGAAAGTGAAATACCCAAAATGTCAAAACTATGTCTTAAATCTTAGTTTTAGTCTTCTAATTAAAATAATTGTACTTGTGTGATGTCTTTTGGACTCTTTGCTTCTATTTTAAAGCACAATTTATAACACAAATATGAAAAGGATAGCCCCCACCTACCCCAAAAAAACAAACCAATCAAACAAGACAAAACACTGGACTGGAACCAGCCATCACTTCCAAATTATTGTGACGCACTTGAACTAACAATTGTTCTCTGATAAAGTTTGTTGACATCAGTGTAGTAAAAGCTATATTTTCAAATTGATAAAGTGAGAAGCACACAGACAGACTGCTAATTTTCCATTTAAAAGTTTAATTATGTATGTTTAAATTCCTTAAATTCATGTGGTTCAAAAGATTATAGGTTAGGTCTTTAATTTAGGAGGAAAAGACTCTGTTTGAAATTCCACTTTTCTTTAAAGCTATAGTTGGTAACTTATGAAAATAACGTGTCATATTTGCTGAACCGCTCAGTATATTCTAAATGAAGTACACAAGACAGTCTGTGAAAAAAATATGTCACTTCTACTCTTGCTACTGACCGCGGTGCGGTAAAAACAACCAATCAGAGCCAAGGAGTCTCTAATGCAGCTGTCAGTCATGTCAGTCGCTCTGTGAACTTTGGTCAAATTGTGACCTGACGCTACGTTTCATGCAGTTGGCTTGGGTAGCAAGCATCGCCCACTGGCTGGACCAGCTTTTTCATTTTACAGCTAAACAGTATAAAACCTGAAAACCTTTAAGGCAAGAAGTAGGTGATGCAGCAGCAGATTCCTTATTCACATTTGATCAGAACTCCCTGTTCCCTCATCTCAGAGTCAATGGATTTTTTGTGCGATGCCTGAAATAAGGTCTGTGGTTCACACAAGCTGAAGAGACTTTCATATTTTGTTCTGCTACATAAAAAACATCAGTTAATCGTCTTGGCGGCAACCTTAAAGTCATGCAACTGTGGTGTAGTTTGTTTATAGCCTAACATTAGCGTTTTACTTCTGGCAATTGCATTTACGCTTCAGAAATTTTAAAAGTGGTGTCCACTTGTGAAGAATATCTTGCTGAAAAAAACATGTAAGCATCATAAACTTGTGTTTGCCACAGACTTAATTTTCTACAATAACCCGAAATGTGAAAAGGGCAATGTTAACTTGTTGGCCCACAAAAGAAACGTCATCCCTGCAGCACTCTATTGACAGCTGTTTTAGAGACTCTTAGCTGTGATTAGGTTATTAGAAGCACTTTAAGGCAATAGACTGTGCAGAGGAATATAACTTTTTTCACAGATTATTTGTCTTATTTTGTGCCGTGTCAGCAAAGTCAGCAACTACATCTTAAATGCACTCTGTGTGAGTGCACCAAGTCTGGGTTTAATCGCTTATAACTTCATTATTTTGCATGATCATCCTGCATTTTCTCTTCTCTTTTCCCATCTTCCCTCGTTTTGTCCCTGCTGTTTTGACCATCTAAAGCTATACTTGAGTCTTTCATTGGTTTTGGGAGAATTCAATCATGGCTTAGTAATTGTTAACAGGCACCCATCAAAACCAACCCAAGTCTTTGCCTTGTGCATTTTTCTACATCCTCTGTTTTAATTTTAGATTTATAGAGGGATAATTTCTATGGCAGCAGCATGTCCAAGCCCCCAAAGCCAGCTCGGTTGCTGTTTTTCTGTGAGAGAAAGATGACTTTTGACCTAAAGTATTTGCCATCCATCTATCCATTTGCCCTTCATCCCATTCCTCTGGTGACCACACCCTTTTTTCCCCGCTCTAAATGTAGCCATCGCAGTGCGTTCCAGTCTCTCTCTGCCATTCCTTCTAACCAGTCTTCCTTCCCTCGCTTATCCCCCAGCCCCACTGTGCCTCCTTACTGAGGGTGGGATAAGTGTGATTGGTTTTGTATGTACTCAATGTGCAGAGTTTGAGGGCGCTCAGATGGTAGTGATTGGGGTTGTTTTGTGAGACTATGTGGAGGGTAAGCATCGTAGCGTGCTGTAGAGCCTGGCCAAAGAAACCACACAGCTCCACCAACAGTGCTGCAGCTCTCCTCTGCCTGGGATCTTGTTTTTTCTCCTTCACGTCTTGTTTTTTGCACCATTTTTTTAACATATTGTGCCTCTCTCAATCTCTTTCTCTCCTCATCTTGTGTTGATATCCTTTTATCTGCAGTTTGAAAGGGATTTTACTTTTCTACTCTGCTCTTAGTGGTGTGGTTAGTTTCTGTTTTCGGTTCATTGGAGTTTTAAAAACAGATGCGTGCTGAAGATGTGAGGCCTTGGCTGTTTCTGTTGGATCACACTTTCCAACTTGTACGAGTGAATCAACTTCAGTCAAATAGAAAGGACTGTTTCTAAAGTCTAAATCAATCCCTAATTCAAAGTAACAGGTCTTAAGGCTTTCATCAGACTCATGAGCAAATACCGATGAACAGAATCCTTGCCAAACGTTGAGTTTATCAATCATTAGACAACTGACCGCTGCATGGCATCTTTGCTTTATTTCTAAGAATGTTGACATCGAACATAAAACAAGTCTGCTTCTCAATCCTTTGCTTATCACGAATCCTAATCTCATCAGTATTATTTATTGAACCATATTTTCAGGTTTGAGAGCCACTCTACTAACACTACAGTACAGTATGAGTTCAGCGTTCCCTCCCTTTGTTCCTTCATCATGACTCGCTTTTTTCACATCCGAGAATCAGCGGAGTTTATTAGTCTACTTTTATCAGTATATGATGAGGCCCCTTCTGAAAAATGCTTGTAAAACACCAAGGCTCTCTGTAACAAAGAAGGTTCATTTCTGAAGTTGCTCATATGCTGTCCATACATTCTCACTAACTGGAATGCCTGCTCTCCACTCATGTGGTTCAAATGATGTGACGCCAGCAGAGTCATCTTATATTCCAGTAACTAATTAGCTTTGATGTAATGGATCTTTTGGGGAGATTGTATCAAAGGCATGTCCACTGTTTTAGATATACGCATAAAGTGCCAATAATCTGCTGCACATTATGTTGCCTGCCCTCCCACAGAAAGTGCTGTGTCAGCTTGCAACAGAAGACGACGATGCTGCGGCACAGGCAGTAATGAAGAGCATGGGTGTACCACCTAAAGAGTACCATCTAAAAGTTCTGAGAAAGGTATTAGCCCCCCTTTTTTTTGTTTTTTATTCTTGCCTAATTCTTGCCTATGTCAACATATATGTTAGTTGTGCTCTCTCCTGCATTTTAGATGGTGGCACTGCTGCAGGAAAATATCGGGAAGAGCTGCAGTTCTTTTGGTGACATAAATCAGAGGTACAGCTCAGAAGAAACTGCAACTAGCTGTTATACTCATAAGTGATGAATCTGATGATTATTTTCTTGATTAATTGTTTGGTTCATGAGATGTCAAGAAATGGTGCGGAAAAAAATGATCTTCACAGTTTCCCAGTTTTGTTTGGCCGACCTACCGACCCAAACCCAAACTTATTCCATTTACAGTTCCACACAACAGAGAAGAAAGCAAATCACCACATGAAAAAAGTGGAAAAGTGGCTTTTCTGTTTAAACAGAGACATTCTAGTTAGGACACAGAGTGGTGCGTACTTTGGTCAGCATACAAGACTTGAAGGAATACATCACCCTCCATCAGTTACTCAGCCTGTGTTGCGTTAACTTAGTTTTTCCTCACATACCACTATGGTGAACAAAGAATACAAAAACAAAGAAAGGTCTTGATGAACTAAAGTCAGGCAACTGCATTGAACAGCATTAAAACTATACAAACTCTCACACAATTCATTCTCCCCTCAAAGCCAGGCTCCATGGACAAAAACAGTAATTTTACCTCGCTGAACACAGGAGCTGCTTGTCTACCCCTGCCACGATCACTTAGTTTGTTTGTGTTATTGTGTGACTTTGGTGTTTTAGAGGGTTAGTTCAGATTTAGCAAAGTAGCACAATAACACAAAGTAACTGATCAAGGCAGTCTGGCAGCTCCCATGTTCAACAAGGTAAAATTACTGTTTTTGTCAATGGAGTCTGGCTTTGAAGAGAGCAAAGATATGTTTCACTTTTAGTTTAGTTCCCCGTCGGAAAAGGCTGTCTGTTTGGGAAGTTCTAAGCATACAACTAGATAAATTGAGACTTGGATTATTTTGAATGAGTTGTATGTCGTATGTCTATAATGTCTTGTCTTCACAGGCCATCGATAACAAGTTCCAAATACCGTAATACAGATTTTGTCCATTTGACTCGGCAGGTGTTCATGTGACAACATTCTGGCCACATCAGAGGCTTGCATCCCTCTGCTCACTTGTCCTGAGGCTGCTCCTCTCATTGGTGCACTGCTGCAGCAGCCAGTGACTTGTGTCAGGGCAGCACTTAGTGAAGACTTCCTGGATGCTCTGAGCTCTGCCTACTCCAGGTAGGAGAACACTGCTGAGCTCCTAAAATTGTCCATACCCATAGTCACATATGTGATTATAATGTAATTTTTTTTTTTTCAGCCAATGCTTGTCACTGGAGGAGCAGGCAGTGGTCTCTCTGTGGTATCACAACCTGTCCAGCCTGGAAGAAGCAGTGCTCAGGTTGCTGGAGGATGTGCTCACTAACGCAGGGTCTGCACCACAGAAGCTAGAGCAGCAAGTGGCACAGTCAATGCTGGTGGGTACCTTTTGTTATATCACAACTCGGAAATTATAAAGAAAGCCATGCATCTCTGTGATAGTCCCGTCCTTGTTTAATCAACAACTGAACACTATGTTTTTTCAATTAATTGTTTCGCCTGAAATGTCAGAAAGCTGTGAAATAATGGCCATTAAAATTCCTCAGTGCCTGAGGTGACATCTTCAGATTGCTTGTTTTGTCACACCAACAAAACCAAATATATTTAGTTTACAGTGACAAATGAAAAAACAGAAAACAAGAGTAAATCTTCACATTTGAGACACTGGAACCCCTGATGAAAAAGAAATTGCTAAAACTATCAGTCACTTTTAATTGATCTTGATATATTGATAGTTGTTTTTAATTTTCAGTCAGTCAAATAATCGATTAATCAACCGATCCTTTCAGCTCTGGTTTAGTTTAGAAGTGAAATGTCTGGTTTTGCTTCAAACCAGCTTTTTACAAGTGATGTCTGTCCCAGTTTGTAGTGGAACCCGTAGTTTAAATTCAGGGTTCCCATGCACTATGGAGAATTACGAAGTCTGATTTTGGTAATATTTAGGAGTGGATCAGTACGGAAAAGTGAAAAGAGAGTATGGGAAAAATATTTGTGTGTCTTCAAACTATTTCTTCTACTCTCTTTTTAAAATATAACATTCAGAATTTCTTAAATACATTGATCATACAAGCAGAATGTTTTTCATGGCGTTTGGAGGAGGCAGCACATGCAGCCAAAATGTCTACCACTGTGTGAGAGGGCGTGGGCAAGAGTGAGCTCGATGTTGTCAAATGCAAGGCAAGAAATATGGCGTGTGACTGAAAGCACACTCCTACGCAGAGCTGCCTCTATGCCTGTGTGTCACAGCTCTGCCCCAAGTGCCTTAAAACTGCACCAAATCTGAACATCAGTGACCAAGTTAGTTTGTAAGAAAATTCGGTAATATCTATGAACTTCATATATACATAGCATCACAAATAACCAAATGTTAAGCTTGTCTTAACAATTTTAAGTTATGTAGTAATACAGATATAAGAAAAGGTAAACAAGGCGTGTTTTCTATGATCTCCTGGCAAATATTTGGCAACATAATAGCATGCATAGTCAGAATATGACATACAAGTTAACAGATGGATAATAATAAACATCTAGCTGTTTGCACTCACATGTCAAATATTGTCTGAAAAATTGACAGAGAAGTCTGGAAAAAGTATGGAATGTTAAAATAGAAAAAGGGGCAGAACTCTCATATATTTTACCTCATTTACCTCCATCAGCAGCTACTTTGACAGCATCATTATGGGAAGGAAGTAGTCCATGACAGCCAAGCGAAAAGGCCAAAGTATACTGTGCTGTATTTGGAGAGCTGAAATTGAGATCACATCATAAGAGTTTATCTTCACTGTATGAAAAATATCGCACATCCGGTTGTGATTCTGTTGAGTAGTGATGGCCCTGCTTGGTCCTCACAGTTAGAGCTGGAGAGAAATGTGTAGATTGCTCTACCATTGCACTGCGGCATTTTATGCAGTTTAACTGCTACATGAATCCGCAGCATTGTTGATAAATTGATGACATATTGCTGTTGTTAAGTGGGTTTGCTATGTACATACTTTGACTCATCTGCCCCGAATAATAGCGTCTCACATCAGAAATCACTGCACACTCCATATGTTTTTATCTCCACTTTGAACTGCTTTGTAAACTGTGAAACCAAACAGTTTGAATATAAGGCTTGCTCATTTATTATGAGGCGTGGCAGTTGTAATGTTTTCATATGCATACTTCTTGGAAGCGCGCCATCACTTTTTTTTTTTTTTGGTGGATCTTTATTGACTGTTTTTGCCTGGCTAGCTCACACCATTTGGCTTTGCTTTGCATGCATCTCACATCATTTGGCTAGCTCTAAACTGCATCTCACATCATTTGGCTTGTGCTACACAGCCTTTACTGTGCTGGGTAAGTACTGAACTCTCTGTCACTTGAGTCCTTGGCCACTCCTCACTTCATATAACTTAAGATCATGCCCTGTTCAAGAGTCAGAAGTGATTTTTGATTTATAGGTTGTTACGAATAGTTGTTGAAGATGATGTCCTCATCACTACAACGCAATCAGAAAATACCAGCAGCGTGTTGTGTGCTTTTCACTTGGCCACCGAGGGCTGCTCTTTTTCCCACAGCAACTTTGACCATGTTAGACACATTAGTGTGGCCACTGTGAGAAGGAAGGATAACATTTAAATATTCAAATGTCTCACTGAAACTAGACAATTAATTACACTAATTAACAATGCATTTCATTTTAAAAGCTCAGTAAGAGGTACTCAAAGACACTTAAATACAACAATGAAAAAGGATGATCACAGATTAGAATTAAATTTAAGTAGGTGAATTTTGAGTGCGCTTTGAAAGAGGGGAGTGAGGTAGAGAGTCCCAGAGGCTAGAGTAGAGCAGAGTAAACCCAATTGTCCCTGAGGGGAAATGTGTCTTGCTTTAGTCCGTTGCTTCACATTAGAGACGTTGCGATATACCAGTATTGGCAATAACCGTGATATTTAAAAATGAAATATTGTTATCTTGTTATTAACACACATATGACCATATTATGTAAATAATCCAGCACATTTTAAATCATCTTGTCGAGGCATTTTAATGAGAGTAGTGTCAGTTTGCAAAGATCATAAGTAAATATATACAAAAAAGGAATTATTGGTAAATATACAAATGCAATGTGGATATGATTATTGTATTTTCAAAACTGATACAGACACCGCTCTCTCTCAGAATGTATAAAAATTGAACCAAAAAAAAAAAAACAACAGGAAAAAAAGGAAGAAGATAAAGCACCCAACCTAGACTCCACCAAACAAAATGGAAGTATACTACGTTAAATTGGTAACAAGAATCTTTATCTTCTCCAGATATTGAGTAAAAGGTTGCCAGATGGCATCAAATAAATTCATCATTTTTACCCTTCAACCACGTCAGCAAGCATTTCTTAGCTGACATAAGGAGATAGATGATAAGTTGTTTTTGAGCTCATGTAATCAAAATAAAAAAATATAATAGTTTGTGGTTCAGGCTCGTTTCTTGAATCAAGAATGTCTGAAACTGTATGGGAAATGTTGCACCAGCCTCTTATATCATTTCCGTTTCTTTCTGTTTTTGCTTTGTCTACCTTCCCTTACGCCGTTTGATTGTATGATTTTGTAGCTATTGTCATAGACTTTCTCTCCATCTCCCTCCTCTCGTATTTTGAGTCTGATTCATTTGCCAAAAAAGAGACAAAACATACAATAAACATAGTTAAAGATGAATTTGACTAACAGATTTTTTTCCAAATTTGTATAGATGTATTGATAATTTATCATGAGCTCTTTAAGCCACAATAATCATGTGGTGAAATCTGATATTGTGCCAACAATTCACATAAAAAAACATCACAAAACAAGTTGAAAACAAGGGAGCAGCGATGGAGAAGGCCCTTTGCCTCCAGGTCTGGTGCTAGGAATGAATGAGAGGGGTGAGGATGTTGGAGTTTGCATACCTGAAGCTGGAGGCAGGATGTCAGTGAGATATGAGTCGGCTAGGTTGTGCAGGGCTTTTTAGGTTGTTGAACGGGGAAGCCAGTGGGGGTTTTGAAGACCTGGGGGGGATGCTATCTCTAGTGCAGGAGAGGATGAGCAGACAGGCAGCTGAGTTGAACTAAAACAAACACTTAAATTAAATACAACAGTGTCTCCCAGAGTCTAGAGCTATCTTTAGAGTAATTACTCATAGAGTAGGCATGACATAAAAATGAAGTAGAAGGGGGGAGGTTAATCTGTGTGGACATGTTTTCTACAAATTGTTTGTGCCAGACATCTGTGCCCAGCAACACAATACCCTGTGTGTACAGTTATGAATGGCATCCTATTTACCTAAGATGCTGATTGCCTGTGGTAGCTAGAAATGTGAGTGAAGCCCTGGTGGGAAACAAGAATTTAAATGGCAGTTTGCCTCATGTTAACTTCACTAAAGTTTGTCAGTTGTGTCACTCCTGTTTTCTCAGAGTGATGGTCCACTTGAGCTGTGTTCATAACAGGCTTGCAGTGTACTCTTTTTGAGTGTAGGAGCTGTTCTCAGAGATTAAGATAGACTGGAACACACTGGTGTACATGTGTATGAATTACTAACATGTACAGGAATAAACCTGCATGGTGATTGCACATGAGGAGCCACTATGCTGTAAACAATCAAACTAACTCCATGTATGTGCATGTGTTTACTTCTCTGTCCCGTCATGGATCTATTTGTTTACCCGCTCATCCATCTCTGATTGACCTCTGTTTTTATCACCTTGCTAGTTCACACGCACATGTGTGCATGCAAACCCTTGCGCACACATGCCTCCAGCCGCCACACTTTGTTTATGATATTGCATCTGGTATAGCGTGTCTGTCGTTAAGAGGGTGGGAGGCATACGTTTAGGTTTCGCTTAGCCTTCAGGTTGTTTGGATGTCAGATGTGCGTTTCACACGTGTGTCTGTGAATGCGAGTCTACGTTGATGTACACGTGTGCAAAAGCAAAAAAAAAAAAAAAAAGAGCTGTGAGTCGACTGGCTTGTGTCTCCTTTCGCCTCCCTTTCACTCACTTGTTTAAACTGCAATCAAAAATGGGAAACATGAAATTAGGCTCACATTCCTCGTTTTGGCTTGTCCCACCGCTCTGTGATCCAGTGAGAGACACAGGCCCAATAACAATAAACACTCACTTCCTGGGCCTTACTGCCAAAAACAGGATGCTTGTTGTGTGCTGTAATTGACCCTCCTTGAAGTGTTAGTGGTAAGGTATGGAGGAGGACGCTCAAAAAACCCATCTGTTTTCACTAGGGGGAAACCATGACAGTTTGCACACATGCATGCACGCTGGCATGCAACCCACATTACGCAGAATCGCACTGACACATATAAACCGTATGCCAGCGGACTGTGGATGCAGACAGTTGCATTGAAAGGACGTTTTGTCTGATTAATGTTGTCTTCTGGTTTGAGAGGACAAAACAGAAACAGCCATGTCAAAACTGAGGATGAAAGCACTTGATTTGTGTATGTTGGAACATTGTAATAACACCATATAAACACTGGGTGGGGCTGTTTGCTCTTACTGACCTCATTAAGACTCTAATTGGTCTTTTACTTTGGCACTTTTTCCAGTTTCGATGTTACATGTGTGCCTGGACTGGAGGGAAAATGCTCGTAAACGCCCTTTTACAGAAACTTGGCCTTGATGAACTAAAATCATACAGTTTACTTCATTGTTCAGGCTCCAGCTAACAATTATTTTCATTGTCAATTAAAGCTGCAGTTGGGAACTTTTATGAAAATAACTGTGACATATAGGCCAAAAATGTCATTATATTCCAGAAGTACATGAGACAGATAATCTGTGAGGAAATAATGTCCCTTCTCCCTACTGCTTCTAATGGTATTTGCTAAAATTGACCCTGGTGCACCAAAAACAACCAATCAGAGCTGAGGAGTCTCTTATGTAGTTGTCAATCATGTCAGTTACTGCTCGAGAACTGAGGTCAAACTGTCAAACTAGGCAGCGCTGATCAAATATGAATCAGGATTCTGTTGCTGCATTGCCTCAAATATTCTCAGAAGCATATTTTAGTGCACTGTTTAACTGTAAAATGAGACGGTTTGCAACCTGGCTGCCATTTTAACTCAGTCAACTTAAGTTCCAAGCACTGCCTACTAGCCGTAGCAACTTTTAGTTTTGTACAGCTAAACATTACACTAAAACATGTTTCTGAAAACATTTGAGGCGAGAAATAGGCAATGCAGTAACAGAATCTTGATTTATATTTGATCAGCACTGCGTAGTTTGAGCTGACTGCAGTTCACAAACAGGGACTGACTTGATTGACAACTGTGTTAGAGACTCCTTGGCTCTGATTGGCTGTTTTCATTCACGTGTGGTACGGTTATTAGAAGCAAGGCAATAGAATAGGCAAAGGAACCTGATTCTTTTTTTTGTTTATCACATATTACCTGTATTATGTAGTGCTGTGTGAATATAGAGACGGTTTCAGCAAATTTGAAAAAAAAAAAATTATAGAAATGACCAACTTCAGCTGTAATCTGTCGATTAGATTAATCGATTAGTTTGGTCAATAAAATGTCAGAAAAATGGTGAAAAATGACGATCAGTGTTTCCCAGAGCCCAAGATGATGCCCTCAAATGTCTTGTTTTGTCCACAACCCAAAGATATTCAGTTTACTGTCATGGATGAGTAAAAGAAACTGAAAATATTCACATTTAAGAATCTAAAATGAGAGAATCTTGACTTTTTTTTAAAAGTAATTGTTCAAACCGAAGCATAGATTATCAGATTAGTTGATGATTTATTCAATAGTTGACAATTGATTAATCATTTAATGGTGCAGGTCTGTTATTAACTTCTGACACAGATGGCACATATTAAATGTAGTACTGTGAGTAAACCAAATCAGTAAAAGCTTTCTCAGAACTGTTTCTGATATCCCTTATAAAGTGGAGATTATGTTTTACACTGCAGGATTACAACCTGTAAAGCAGACTAAACATGCTCCCCTTATAGCGAAGCGTATGTCCCTGTATGAGAGCGCCGAGGGGGTGAGAGGGAGAATAATTAGGGACTAGAAGATATATAAACATGTAGAGAGAGGCAGACGTGAACGGTACAGCTGCTAAATGTTTTTGCTGGGGCGTTTTAGAATGTGTTAAATCTAAAACACATGATGAGTGTGCATTAGGCAGAGATGAGAGCGTAAGTGCGTGTGTGGGTGTGTGAAGGAAGAACTGACAGAGTGGTAAACTGAGTGGTTAATGGAGAGAGAGAGAGACAGAACTGTGGCTCTATGGCGGGGAGGTTTGTGGATGATGCAACAGTGACACCCAGTGGTCAATATTTGAAGGGTTAACACCTGTGTATTCTAATGTAGGGGTAGGTTTTTATCTTTCTCTACTTACTGGATTTTAAGTGTAGGATTTTATCTGAGATTATATATTTTGTTGATTTAAAGATAAGCTTTTAAAAGCTCAGAACAGACTATTGAAGGCTGTCCTTAATGTCAGTCCAAGAACACACATTTTATGGAGGTAAGCAGGCTCCAAAAACAGGCTGTCCAGATCATTTTACCGGCCCTCATGGCCTCAGTACGAGGTCAAGTGTATCTAACCTGAAACAACCCAATCGTAAAAGCTAAGTGGAGAAGCACAGTTCTCTACATGGGGGTTAGGAGTGTAATAAAATCCTAAATGAAATCAAATTGACCCATTCTCTAAATTAAATAAATAAAAAAAGCTGAAAAATTAGACTAGTTTTTGAATTTAAGTGGTTTTTAATCACTGTGTGATATTGATGTTTTGTTTTTTCATGAGGTGCATTAGTGTAAAAAGGGATTTTAGTACAATACACATGTCATTCTCTGTTTCTGCCTGCCTTCAAACCTAGACTTCAGGAGCACATGGAAGTAAAACACATGACTTTATTGCGATATCTTGATGAGTTGTAGTACTGTATGCATATTTGTTTGTTAATTAATCAAATCAAATAAATCATTCAATCAATGTTTCTGTGTGTTACAGCCTAAAGCCTGTGCTCAGCATTGCTCCATATTCTTGGTTGTAAACGACATCTTCAGGTAAGTGCTGGCGGTTTGAGAGTGACATGTGGCTTCTGTGTGTGTTTTTTGGAGGATTTAGCATGCTCCTGAAGTGTGTACTTCTATATGTTTGGTTGCAAATAGGTTGGTGTTGTGTTGCACTGGAGCAAATCCTAATTGATCGTGTGTCCGACAGGTCCGTCCTAAAGCAAGCTGAAGGGAACGAGTCCGTTAAGTATCTCATCCAAACCTTTACGGGGTGTTTCGTCAGGGAACTGGCACTGCTGCAACATCAGGTAGGCCTCAACTTCTTGAGAAAAGGTCCAGAAGTCTGACTTAGATATTTGTTTCCTTTAAGAGTGCAAATAATGCTTGGTAATTTAGGGGATATATTGGCAGAAATGGAATATAACATTCATAACTATGTTTTCATTTATGTATAATCACCTGAATGCAAGAATCGTTGTGTTTTCGTTACCTTAGAATGAGATGTTTATATCTACATACAGAGCGGGTCCTCTCCCAAGAAGTCCACCATGGTGTTCTACAGTAGCCCAGAACAGACAAACCAAACACTGGCACTAGACAGGGACATTTGCGTTTTTCACATTTTTGCGCTCCTGCATGCTTGGTACACTGGAGAAGTTTCAGTCGGCTGCAATCTGCCACCCTCACCACTAGATGCCACTAAAACCCACACACAAGACCTTTGATATTCTTTTTGCTCTCGATTAATTGATTCATCTTTTGGGTCATAACATATCATAAAATAGTGAATAATGACTAGTCCAAAACTGGAAAGTAAAGAAAAGCAGGAAATCATATCTGAAAACTAGAACAAATATTTTTTTTGTATTGTGCTTGAAAAAAATGACAAACAAATAGTCGAATATCAGAGTTGTTGCTGATACATTTTATGTCTATTGACTAATCAGTTGATCAACTGTTCTTTACATCTCCAGTTGTTTGGAAAATTTGAAATAATATTATATTTTTAATAAGACTCATTCGTTGATTGTTGTATGGCGGGACAAACACTCTTCTTTTCAGGTGATAAAAAACCACTGTGGTTACAAACGCAGAGTCGACTGTTTTCATCAAGATACTGCAGTGAAATGATGCTGCTGATAACTTTAGTGATCTCTTAATTCAAACATATTCCTCTTAAGTGCTCCGGGCCACAGAAGATGAGAACTCCACAGACTTTAAAGTTTACAACAGATGTCTAATTATTCTTATCCACCATCTTCACTGGAAGTAAAAGGATGGTTACTTTGGTGCCGCGGGCTTAGATGCACACACAGGGCGATGAACAATTACCACCCCTCTGCAGGCGAAATCACTTAACATTTGATGAATCCTCCACATCATTATCACTTGATCTCCAGCCGGGAGCTCGCTGCTCGCACTACACACACCACGGTTCACACCTCGGCGTCGCAGACAATAAATGCAAATCGCTTTTAAATCATCAATTTGCGGGTAATAACTTTGTACAAATAAAACACCTGCAATGTGTGGAAAGCACTTTGAGCTGTTAACACTGATGTGTCTCTGTGTAGTTTTCAGCTTTTACTAAAATCCTCAGCCTCCACAGATTGTCTCAGATATACACGAGTCTTGTGTTGCCCTCCATCAACACGTCCTGTGTGACCGCAAGGAATAATCTGGCACTCACATGGCAACCATTACTGTCAAAAAGCCAGACAACATATGTGTTACAATGTAGGTGTGATGTATTACCTGCTACATGGTTTTGTGAATATAGCTTAGCTTCTTTTCACCTCTATTAACCAGTAGATGGCAGTGCTACAGTGTATTTACAGTGGGCTCAGTTTTAATGGCTGTAGTCACACTGCACTAAACGCCACCTATTACACGCTACATTACACATTAGCACCTACTGTATCACCGTTACACAGACTCCCATTCAAAATGTCATTTTTCAGGCCTTCAGAGCACGGTGATGAATGAGTTCAAGGTAAATATGATTTACATTTATGGAGCTCGGGAAAATTTGTGCTTTGTGGTGTTTCAGACGAGTGTATCTCTGAAGGCCTTGTTCCCACAGTCACCTCAGAGTCTGCTGGTTCCTCTGTTGACCCGGCCATCAGGTCAGTGTGTACATACATGCTCATCAACCTGTGCGTGTGATGTGTGTGTGTTTCACTTTAACACAATGCATAAAACCGTGTATTGTGAGGAAGTGTCTACTCAGGTATTCTTTAACTGTGTGTCAACACAGTTTTCCTGCTGCGGTGTGAATGGGCTCCTCTGTGTCTTGTTCTTGCGAATCAATTATAGTTAGTTAACAACTGTGTTATAAAAGTGTTATATGTCAAATGTAAAGTTGACATAATGCAGAACAAAGTTATGCTTATATTCTCTAAGTGTCATTACTCAGATGAAATAATATAGAAGTTTAATTATTTGCCTGTTTTATACCAGCTAAATGTATTGTGAATTCTGAAACTATTGATCTTCTCACACAAACCCACTAATGCACTTTATTACTCTTCTCATGAAAGGAATACTTCACCCCCTAAATGATCATTTGTATATTATTTACTCAGCCTGTGTTATATTGAATTCGTGAAAAGAGAACTTTGTTTTTCTTGCATGCCTCCATTAAATGAAGAATCCAATCACGGAGTGAATTCTTGATAAATTGAAGTCATAAGGCTTCGTGTTGAACAACAGCAAAACTATATCCAAACATCTGTTTGCAAACTCTCGCATAACTCGTGCAGTATAATCCAAGTCTCATTAATTTAGTTGTATGCTGAGCATTTCTCAAAGAGACAGCCCTTTCTGACAGGGAACTGACCTGAACGCATCTATCCTCTCTTCAAAGCCAGATTCCATTGACAAAAACAGTAATCTTAACTCACTGACCACGAGAGCTGCTGGTCTACCACAGCTGTGATTGGTAGTTTGTTCTAACTAACCCTTTAAAAAACCAAAGTCACACAATAGCACAAACAAACAACTCATTGAGGCAGCGGCAGACTATGTTAAGCAAGTTAAAATTACCATTTCTGTCAATGGAGTCTGGCTTTGAAGAGGGCATTGATAAGTTTTATTTCAGTTCTCCCTTGGAAAGTTCTGTCTGTTTGGGAAGTACTAAGCATGCAACTGAATAAATGAGACTTGGATTATACTGCATGAGTTGTGCGAGAGTTTCTGAACAGATGCTTTGATATAGTTTTGCCATTGTTAAACACAGCTCTTCAATTCTGCTTCGTCATTCGCTGGAGGCATGAGCAAAGTTTTCTTCACAAATTCAACATAACACAGGGTGAGTATTTGATATACAAATGATCATTAAGAGTATGAAGTATTCCTTTAAGAAGGATCTATATTATCTATACTGAATATTTATCACCAGTGTTTATGTATGGGAATCTATACCGTTAAACGGATACACAGAAGGTGAGTGCAGGGGCACGGTGCACCAGTGCTTATCAGTGTGTGCCCAGACTAGCCTGTAGGTAGGAATGATTTACATGAATGGAGCCATTTAGGGACACACTGGAGCCCAGCCAGAATCCTGAGTTAATTATTACTCCCTGTGTGTGTGTATGTGTGTGTGGAAGGGCAATTTTTCACCAGAGACTGAATGGAAATAGTCCTGAGAAAAGTAAAAGATTTAAGTTTTTATCATGGCTTGTGCTTCCTCTTAAAAAGGTTATAAATTAAAACTTAGCATTGTATTGTTAAAATAAAATCATAGCCCGGGGGGAAGACTTGGATCAAGATATGAAGCATTTGAAATGTTTGTTAAAGTTTATTTGTCAACCCCCTGAAGTGTCGGTTAGCTGGGGTTTTTCATGCAACATTTGGTTTGTGGTAGAAGAGTTATTTTTGACAGAACAATGTGGCGTATGACAAACACCACTCTGGTCCTTCTAAAAGTAAAAGATAACAGCTGGAAAACAGGAAAAAATACTTTTTAAGTGCTAACAGTAATTTATGCAGCTCTGTTTGGAAAATATTTGTGTCTGATATTTGGAACGACGATTAAAGCTGCTTTGCATGCAAAATTGACTTGAGTTACCGTCTGGACAGCAGTAACGTCACCTTCTGAGTCTTTTATTTTGAAGTATTCTGCATTGTAACATAAGAATAGCAAGACATTTTGGGAAACATGCTCACTGGCTTTTTTGCAGAGTGTTGGATGAGAAGATTGATACCACTCTCATGTCTACAGTTAAATTAAATCTACTGCCAGCAGCCCCTGAGCTTACATTAGCATAAGGACTAAAGACAAACAAATGTATTTCCCATAATGCTGAACTATTCCTTTAACAGCTGGCTTCTGTGAATGCTAATTGATTGCAAAAAGTGCATGAATGGCCTACAAGCAGTCATTATGTCTGTACGTCTGAATCTGTTCTCACAGAGATGCCTCCGGAGGCTTGGAGACATCATCTGAACTGGCTCAGCGGCTCATTACAGAGACTGACAGAGGAGGCAGAGGAGGGAGACGGAGACAGCAGCAGCAGCAGCCGCAGCACCAGGTTAGAGTGAGAAAGTGTTAATGTGCATCTGCTTCCACCACCCTACTGAATGCCTGCACGGTGTTCTTATTTCCATTAGCTGCTGTTGAGGGGGTGGTTTAGTCAGATATTTTCCCCTCGCATCACAGCAGAGAGGTCCTGGTGCACTGCGTGGCTACCTCCAAGCGCTTATTAGAGGCTATTAGCTTGGGAAAGAGAGAGCTGTTGAGAAAAACAAGTGTTGGAAAGCCCAATAAGAGTGAGAAAAGGAATGTAGAGGAAGATCCAGAGAAGCAGGGAGGAGGTGGACAAAGGGAAAGGATATTATATTAGCATGAAATGGAGAAAAGGCAGAGAGTGAATAGCCTTGGTCGGATTGATTTAGAGAAAAGGAGGATTGGGGATGCAGATAAAAAGCAGAAAGCAGTTGATGTCCTAGAGATGGAGACTGGCTGACTTGATACCCTCCAGCTGCGGTTTTTAACAGGGCCCATTATCCCCACCACCGCTCCGTTCTGGAGCTCCATGCAAAATTCCCAAAACATTGTTCTGAGCCAGCGGTGGGAAAGTAGTATGTTGTGTTGCTCCGAGCGAAGATGCAGCTGCCAGGGCTCTGCAGAGGGGTGCTGCTGTTCGTGTTTGGGAGCCAAGGGGAAAGAGGGGAGATGAGGAAGAGAGTCCTAATGATGGTATTAGGGAAATTCGAGAAAGAGATCCTTATCGCTGCTCTAACTTCAAATTACAGTCTGGTTGTTGCAGCTGTGTGGCTCTGTTTCACTCTGTTGCGGCTCTCTCTGGACCCGAAGTCCAGCTTGAAATCCAACACACTTTATTTATTTATTTTTTTTTTTTTTACATTTTACAGATATCCACTACAGCCTCCTTCCTCTGTCTGTCTTTATTCTTTGAGGTCTGCACTTAACAGTTATTTTCATTATTGATAATATGCTAAGGGGAAACACTACAGGTGAAAATAGATTTTTCATCCATTGGTCAATTTTGAGATTTTCATTATCAAAATACACATTTAAATGTTAGTTAAGTTCATATTTCTGTTCTGAAAACTTGCAATGAAAAAATAATCACTAGTAAAAAGAGCCAATCACAGCTGTACCTCAGTGTGATGTCACCACCGGGTGCAAATAATGAGATTCAGTATCTAATTCTGAATCAGATCTGTGCGAGAGCTTTGTCTCTCTTTGATCACCCATTGTTCCTGTCAGTGGGGGCAGGACTAATATTACTGGCAGCCACTCAGAGTTGTGGCTCATTAATAAAGCTCTTATGATGTAAATGACCCCAGGCGGCCTGTTATTAGAGGATGTGTGTGGCACACTGGAAACCGTATTGTTTAATGAAAACTTTGACACAACATCACAGATGCGTTTCGCATGCAAACAGCAGTCATGTCAATTTAAATGTATTTAAACACCTCCCCTTTCCCTCCTTTATGGCCAAGTTTTCTTAATTGTTTGGAGAACAAGTGAGGTGTAAATTACTGGACTGACAATTACAGTTGTATTTTACAAGAGCAGTTGGGGATAGGAATTGGGGTGGAGTGAGTTGTACATATTCACACACATGCTTCGGAAAAACTGCGGCTGCAAAGTGCCAGGAACTAAATGAGACCACCCAAATCCAGTTAGCTTATAGATGTTAAAGCTGTTCATAGCACTGCGACCTTATATACTCTGCAAGTTCCACTATAATGCTTTGTTTGTAACCCACTGTTACAAAATGAAGATCTGATTTAACAAAAAAAATCTTCAGTTACTTTCCAAGAGTCCTTTAATTTTTAAGCTCAAGATAACTGATGATTTTTGCTTTAAATTATTCAGTTCTTTTTTTAATTGCAGTCCATGCAGCATAATTATGTCCTCTGGTGTGCCGCAGTGTCATTTGTCCGTGCACTTCCACCACAGCACCAAAAAAGTCCTTCAGATCCCACAATGCCCGGTGAAATCAAGTGTTCAGGCAGCTCTCCACCTGTCGTGTTAAGCATTGTTTCTCCTCCTGGCATGTAGGGGGCACCACAAAGTGTTTGAAGCCTGGTTCCTGCTGGTTCAGTGCGCCCACTGGGTGCAGGTGGCTGTCCAGGTGCTGGTGACATCAGGGCCTGAGGACTGTGGCCCCCTCCTGTGGCTGCTGACCTTCTACTACCACCCCACCAACAGGGGGCACCAAAGAGCACAGCAGCTGGTAAGATTTTCTCTAAAAAGATTTTTTTTTCATTTATCTAGTGTTTCGAGCCGCTATCGATGTTTGTTAGTTTATAAACATTTAATTTTGGAAACCTATTTTGCCATTTTACCTATTATCGTATCACTGCACTTGCCACTGCTGTAGCTTAATGGTGAGAAACAACACTTCTTGTTTTTTGGATTGAAGGAACTTCTCATAGCTCCTAGAACCACATCAAATCACAGAGATGTTGACACACACACAGGACTCATACTATCACATGACCACTGTGTATGCCAAAATATGGTAGGCAAGTTGCAGTGGAATTTTAACTTGACAAATTATGGACATTGCAGATTGACACCGGATTAACATCACAGACGACCGTCGCAATAATTACACATCACTAGAGGTCTCCGGTTAATACTAGTCCTGTGCAATTTGGGCTGTTTTGAGGGACTTCTTTAACTCCTAATTTATAGTAGGTACTCTTCAGCACAAGAGGAACCTTGAGTGACCAAAGTGTATGTTGACTGGTCGAACACATGAGCCAGTGCAGCACTGGCAACTGCTGTTTTTCAAAAAACCTGTTAGTTGTGTAAACCACCAACAACTAAAACCCCAAAACAACAGCTTGCATCAAAAAAAGATGGAAGAAAACATGCACAATCGACCCAACAGTGAAGTCCTGACATTAGCAAATATTCGACAGGGGAAATTGAACACAAATTTGAATCCTCAAAGCGAAATAGGCGTAGCCTGGCTAACGTCAGTTCAGCATTGCTATCGGCAGTGAGAATGCACATAGAAAAAAAGCCCTTGAAAGTACGTAGTTCTCGTGGGAGCTCCCCATTGGGCAGCTCCTCTCAGGGAGTCCCCAGACCTGTTTGGGCTGCAAACGCCTACTGTATTATTGACGTGTTGTTTGATATGACTGGAGGAGGTAGAGGGTACTTTCTCAGATAGTCTATAGCATGTGCAGTATCATAACTCAACAACATAACAATGTGGATGGTCTGTTATATGCTCCTGGCAGAAAAAAGCCATAGAACAAATACAGAGAAAGAAGAAGAACACATTAAAGAATAAATTATGGATGATCTGAGCAGGAGAGAATGAGACAGTGGCGAAGACAGAGAGAGAGATATACAGATGAGGGAGGGGAGCCGGGTGAAAAGGGTGATGTAGTATTGATTTCTCAGCGAGTGTCTGGCCAGCTGGCCCGAGTTTCATCTCCCTGTCTCCTGTTTGTCCGCCTCCTCTCATAACCCTGGGAGACTCGCTGTCGTCGCCGCCGTCTCTCCTTTTACGATCTTACGCTCAACTTGCATGCGCTTGTCTTTGTTCATCATTTGTGAATTACTTATCTATTGATTTTTATTTCTAGGAAAGATACTTAAAGGGATACTCCTTGAATCCACTGTGGTCTATAAATAAAACATTCGTCAGCTGACCTTAAATTTATCATGTCATCTGTGGTTCCAGGTATGTGTCAGAGAAGTATGGGACCACCTACGCTCCCTGTTCTTGGTCTCAGCTTGCCCTCTTCCTGTTGACCGGCTGCAGTCATTGGTCACGCTGCTGTCAACACGACCTCAGCAATCATCACTGTCTCCATTATTGATCCTCAACCTCGCAGTCAACTTTGCTGTTTTCGTCCAACAACCGCTGAGCGGATCAACACAGATTTTACAGACGGTGAGGAAGCGATCTGTTTTCTTCCGCCCAGAATCTGTTTTTAGTCATTTCCTAATTTGTGTTTCACTCATCCCGTGGTTAGACAGTTATGCATATCGTGACTCATTGTACATGTTGTTGTGCTACAAAATAACTTGTAAATACTTGAGCCTAGATGTTCATTTTTGACCTTGGAAACAACAGCTGACCAAAAAACATCTCACCACAAGGTCCTCTTTATAGCTTTTCTGGATCCCGAATCACACAATCTTTCTCAGCATGGAGGTAATGGTCAAATATCCAGTCTTGGGAGTACTTTAGAGAATATTTATAGGCTTAAGAGTTGACAATAAAAAGTGGAAATAGACGAGTTTTTTGCTTTAACCTATCATTATGAAGTCAATGTGATTGTACAATGTAGTGTCTATAGAATAATGATACCATCGACATTTAGACTGCTTTCCTTTTCACTTTGCTTTCACTTTGCAACTCTGTCTGCCACTGGGTATGGTCTCCCAGGAAATTTAAGGCTCCATTTATATCACAAAGGATGTATGTCAACCATTGCGCAACCAGAACAGGAAGAGCATAGCACTTCAATCAATTTGTGGCAGTAGCTGACAGATTTGGATTGCCAAACTTTACTCTGTGTGTGTGTGTTTGTGTGTCCCCTCTCTAAATTCAGAGATTTTTGCAAGGCCGTGAAGCAGCGTAACTCTTCATGAGTTCTTTTTTTTCCCTCAGCAGCAGTTTGCAGAGCTTTTGAGTCACAGGGTGGGTAATGGATCAGTCCTCTGATCAGAGCTGATCAGATCAGATAGATGGCGTTCCGCTGCTCTGTCTGTGCCCAGAGTATGATCTGCCCTCCAGGAGTGTGGTGCAGTGAATAACCAAACGATATATCAATATGTGGTGGCAGGTGTTGTTATCGTCATGGACCCCACAAATACATGAATGTGTGGGAAACTCACACTTTAAACAAGTGGATTATACTTAGGTTTTTTATGACAGAAAATAAAACGAACCTTTAAATTGTAAATAATATTCATAACTATGTTTTTATTAGTTTATAATCACCTGAAAATAAGAAATGCTTTGTTTTTGTTACCTGAGAATGAGCCATTAATTTCTACATATGAAGCCGGGCCTCTGCCATGTAGACGCCATGTTGTTTCTACAGTAGCCCAGAAAGGACAGATCAAACACTGGCTCTAGATAGGTCCATTCATGTTTTCGCATTGGCCACCGTAGTTCTTCTACATGCTTGGCACACAGGAGGCGTTTCAGCTCTGCAACCTCACTCCTAGGTGCCACTAAATCCTACAGACTGGACCTTTAATATGAGTTAAATTCTGCATTGAATGTTAGAGATTACTCAGACTTTGATTCTTACAGGTGATGGTAGGTTATTTCTTATCCAGAATCTCTCATTGCATGTACAGCACAGTTTGATTTTTGATGTTGAATTGGCTCTAAATACTTCAATGGATTTAAGTACATATCTAGGATTATATAGTGTGCTGTTGAGTCATAGTCTATCATAATATATCACTAATAATGAGTCCCTTTTCTTTTGAAATAATGTCTTCAGATACCAGTTTTGCTTTTCTGGTAAAGGCCTGTCACAAGAAGTATTTGTGTTGTCTTCATGTGTGTGTGTGTGTGTGTGTGTGTGTGTGTGTGCGCGCACGCTTGTGTCAGTCCAGGTGGTGGATCGGTCTGGTTTGCTTGATGAAGCAACGCGTCTTCTCAGCTCACTGGAGCTCAGACTGAATGAAGGAAGCTGCTCATCAAGCGATGCTAACAGAGTTCATCTCAGGATCAAGGCACTTCACAACACACTAACACATATGCATGCAGCATCAGGCCCTGCCGAGAACCAGGCACACACGCTCACACACTCTAAAGCAGGTGAGAGCTCATATACACACACACACACACACACACACACACATTAATGCACAGAACCACACAGCAGTGAGTTCATCCTCGGCTCAGGGTTTTTTCAGGGCACCTTTGCAGAATGACAAATAGCCAGCACGTTCTCTTGTGCAGATATGCTGCAGTGCAATGACAGGAGTGTGTCAAAACAGCACAGCGAGGACAGATTATGTGGAGAGGCTACAATTATACGCACACACACACACATAACGCAACTACAAGGCCCACAAGGACACTTGAGCAGTGACAGATCACACTGCAAAGAAGCAGCAGCGCGTACAACATGTCAAAGTCCTCCCACTCATATAATTGTCTTACAATATAAATCCTTCACAGCACACATGCCGGCTGAAAGACATTTAGGTTTGGGGGACAGGAAAAGCAAACGCCAGTTATCTTTGCATGAATACTGTTTGTGTTCAGATGTTAATGTGTAATGTGATGTCACTTATATTTCTGTGTACATTTCCTTTACTATTGATAAAGATGTAGAATGACTGTCCTTTTGTGTTTGATCCATGATTTCAAGTGCAGACATTTAAAATTACCACTGGAGCCAGACATTTGAGAATATCCTGCTTTATGCATCTACAACACACAATACGACTACTGATTGACTACTGCTGGAGCTTGACAGAAACATAAACAGCAGCATACTGTTTATTTACATTTCTTGTGCTGGCTAAGTAAATGGTTTGGATTTTTGGCATCATGCTGGAAAATATTTGTTTTCAGTCTGGTACACAATGTACTTGTAATCTGTGTACAGACTTGTTTTCCACCTTTAAAGGAACAGTGTGAAGGAGTAAGTGGCATCTATAGGTGAGGGCTGCAGACTGCAACCAGCTGAAACTTCTCCTGTGTGCTAAACATGAACTCTGGGGTAGATTTTCTGTAGTGTTCTTTGTTTAGTAGATTTTGTTTCGCAGATTATAAACTAAAGAAAACACTTCTTACATTATATTCAATTTCTGCCAATATATCCCCCTAAATCCTACACACTGGACCTTTAAAGGTAAAAAAAAAAAAGTGGACTAAATATTGGAGTAATTACCGGAGTTTAATGGAAAGGGCATGCCTTGTTTTGTAACAAACACTGCCATCCTTATTCAATAAATATTTTGAAGTCATATTGATACAGATCTGAGTTTAAATGATTTGATCTCTTGGAGGGAAACTGTAGTTTAGCATCGCACATTAGTACAGTTTGTGCAGGAACCTTTTTTCAATACAGAATCTAATTGAAATTTTCTTCCCTGGGTTTGTGAGCAAAATATACACTTGGATTACACTCCTAACCTAATACATTACATAACCAATGTTTAGTTCACTTATACAGATGTTTATGAAATCTGATAAGTTAATCTGGTTTAGATATTTATACCTAGTTCCGTATAAAACCAGTATAATAGGCATGAACTGATGCTTAAAAAAAGGCATGATATTATTTAAAAATCATTTTATTTTAACATGAACATATCAAAAATCTTCACTTAAAATATACAAACGAAAAGAAAAAGTTTAGCATTATTATTTGTTCACACAGCAGTTACAAAACCATCATTCATACAAGTAGAAATGCCCTGAGAGTCGTTGGTTGTATATTTTCCAGTGTCGTTACTGGCCAGACTGAAGTAATTGTTATGTATAAAAACCTGAAAGTATTTCCCGTCTAAACTTTTAAGAACCAGATCCTGCCTTCAGACTAAACAGACATGAAGTCACACCTACACACACACTCACCTAGCGAAACTAACTTAAACAGCAGCTTAGGTTCTTCAACATGGACGCAGGTCTATGAAATACCTCTCTTTCTACAGTGTCTGTCATTTTTAAGCTGGTGCAATGATGTTATTTTTCTCTCTTACCACAACAGTAACGTACTCAACAACACTGCATCTCACCAGGAACCGCTTGTATTGCTGCTGGTTCACACACACACACCAGTTATTTCTTTAGACCTAAATGGACAGAACTGCCGTACTCTAAACCTTGCCAACTGGCCGTGGCTGTGGAGTAAAAGAGTGCAGCCTTCTGGTGTTCACACTGCTGAGCGATTCTGCAGCGTCCCCTCTCCTACAGAGGAAGAGGAGGTGAGCGCTGGATCCTCGTACTCCCTGTGTGCCAAACTCCTGTCATCTCCGTCTGTAGTTGGCAACCTGGAAGAGAAAGATATGTTCAGATTGGAGTATTACGGAACATTTGGTAGATGTCTACAATCCTCTGGCTGAACTGGTGGTGTCCACCTGATGTGAAGGCAAACACTGAGCACTGTGTGTATTCAGTCCAGAGAAATAATCCAGTTCAGATGTTTTTGGCCGAAGACACAGCACCTGACCAGTGCTGGGTTTTGGGGGGGGGGGAACCAATATTTGAGAGTTTAAAAAGCGGATAAAAAAGCAATCAACGAATAGAGTTTTAAATTAGGATCTCTTAAAATCAATTACATTAAAGTACTGAGCAGGATATTTTACAGTTAAAAATTGAACTTGCCAGCACCCTCTGGTGGAAAAAACTAACATCTCTCTAACATCTTACTGCTGCAGTTTCTTTTTATTAATGTGCCGATCTTATATGTTACAAGCTATGGCATATAACATTTGAGCTGAAAGTTTTTTTTAAATGAACTACTAATCTTAAAAAAAAAAAAAGAAATTAGTAGTGTTTCTTTATTCTATAAAATGTCAGAAAATGGGGGGAACTGCTTGTTTTGGGAGTCCAACAGTTCAAAACCCAAAGATATCAAATTTACGACCATATAACAAAGACCAAAAACACAAATTCTCACAAACATTTATCAAGTGTCAAAATTGTTCACGATTCATTTTCTAGCATTAACTAATCCATTGTTTCAATTATAGATCTATTAGTAATAAGATGATGGCGACATATAAAACCAGCCTTACCGATTTATCAGCCAAGCTCAAACCCATCAGAATAGATGTGTTCATGTCAGAGTTTTGTCCAAAAATATTTATACTACTTGACAGATAAAAGTTCTAAGAAACTCTCCTTTAAAGAAATGAAAGTATACAAAGTATTTTCTTGAAATACAGTGCAATTTATGCTGTGTGAAAAATGTGGTACCACTATAGATGTAATCATTTTACAAATCTTGGAAAAAAAAAGAAAAAAAAGTGAAACTAGATCCATAATAACTCAGTTGTCCAATCGAACAGCAGCTTAAGGGCTGAGATGATATGCCTCGTGCCCAGTGCTGGGGGTCACAGCTGGCTGGTGGCCAATGGCAGCAACAGAAAGTTTGCTGATCCAGCAGTGAGTCAAGGTGGTCGGCGATCAGACCCCACGGCTACTGAATGAAGGTCGGTGTCCTCGGACTGTCCGCCATTTTCTGCTTTCTTGCTTCGGCTTAGTTTTTAGTGAGACTGGTTTGACGTCCCATAACTTGCAGATTACAATACTATAATTGATAACTTCTTGAATTTGACTTAAAAAAAAAAAAAAGAAAGAAAGAAAATAAAAGATATATATATATATATTTTTTTTTTTTTTTTTTTTAATTGGGATACTTAAATGAATCTATATTTTTCCCACCCCTAAGCGGCACTTGTGTATAACCTACTAAAACTCTGTTGCCACCAGTGCTTGTGTTTGCTTCTGGTTCGGTGGCGAGTAGACTGGACTCCTGTTCCTGCTGAACTGAGCCAGTGGTTCTATAGGACTGAATATCAGCTCAGTAGGCACAGGAAGCCAAGCCCAAATCTCTCTTCTTTCTTTCTCACGAAGCACTGGCAGGCTATGAACACATACTTTTTCCCTGTTTTTTTTTTTTTTTTTAGTCTGTAATGAAGCAAAAAGCAATGCCAACTCAGACTGCGTGTCAGGCAGCGTTCTGCTTTGCCAAACCCACAAGAAACCCCACGACTGTAGGTTCATTTAAACTGTTGATTGTTGGATTTCACTAGCTGGTGAAAGGTGTAGTTGACACGGTAGAAACCTTCACCGCAGTGTCAGCAGGACCACTGCCCGATGGGGTGGGAGTTATCCAAAATTATTGGTACATTGTTGGCATGAAAAAAAGGCTTGGAGACTATTTCAGGAGTTCAGTCATAAAAATCTAACAATAAATCCATCACAATCACATTCCACCACTCTCTATGAGTGGCATGCAAACATACTACATCACTTAAAACAGAAAAAGTTGCCAACATACGTATACTTTGAATTAAAATCTAATGCAACAGCTCCCTGAAATATGCTCGACATTAAAGAGACAATCAGTCAAGTTCAGTTGTGTGAGGAGAAGACCGTGTGGGTGGTGTGGGCTGAATAAGTTTATTTTCGGTGTCTTTATACAATGTTGCTTTGTCCTTTGATGTGCAGAGAACCATTTCCCTCCCATTAGAGTGTAATAAATCACCTTTTAGATACGGGCTCTGATGGCAATTCCTCTCTTTTACAGGCCTTTGATGGTCATTACTCTTTTAACAGGCCCTAAATATAGGTCTAAAAATGGCAGGCTCCACATGGCCCTCATTTCTAATTCACACATCTGTCCTCGTTTAGTCGCCATTTTGTCGTTGTGAATATAGAGCGCTATAATACCTCCTCACGCCTCAGATTCTGATTGCCAAAAAAAGACCGACCAGTTCTAAAATACATTCTCAGCCATCTGTCACTGTTTTGATTAGGGATCAATCAGTCCAGTACGGTTTAGCTTTGCATTACAATCAGCCTGTATAACAGTGGACTACACCTACGATATAGCAAAGGTTACACAGTAAGTCAATGTGGGTCAGTATTTTCAACTTAAACGTCTCAGTCATACATGATTTATTCAGTGCATGTAGACCAGCTGGTGTTATTGACAGCTTGGATGATGGATGCCTTTAGTAAAAATTTAGTTTTCCTGCGAAACTTTTTGTTTGTTCGGAAGATGCAAATGGACATTGTATAACGGTTCCAGAACAAATCTCAGGACAAGTGAGACAGACTGAGATTTATTGATCATTGTGTTGGCAGACGGGGCATGCTAAACAGAAAACTTGCACGATAAACCTCCTCATGTTGCTGAGGAAGCTTGTCCTTCATTTGTTCAATTGCCTTTCCTTGATTAAAGCTTATCTTGACTAATTTGGGAACCCTCTCTCAGTACACTCTGTAACACTCCAATACAAAGCGTGTGGTGTGACCCAATTGACAATTCCTGCTTCCCTTGTTATCAGTGGGTGTTGTACAGGATCACAGCCTTTTGTTTCTCTCAGACGATACAATGGACGCTTGTATCGCGCAGTAAATCCACTGTAGAAACACTTAATTGTCCCAATAAAGTGAAACTGACATCCATAAATGATGGAAAGCTCTAAAATCGTTCCAAGATCTCCAACCTTTGTTTTCCTTCACAGTGAGGAAATGTGTTCAGTGAGAATCTGTCTGCTTTATGGATCTCTGTATCTCGGCTTCCTCAGACTGAGATTAGATCAGAAATCGATACATATCAGCCAGGGATGGACGGACGGCACTTTTCGCTGCCAAAGTAATTTGAAGTTTAAAATCTGGAGCACTTTAAGTACTTAAAGGATGAGTTTGAGCACCGATTTGCTGCACACCCCGTCAAACTTTTTTGTAACTAGTTATCCTGCTGTATCTCAACTGAAACTTTAAGTTAAAAGAAAAGTTTGACATTTTTGGAAACATGCTTTTTTGTTGAAAGTCAAATGTGAAGAATGATAACAGGAAGTCAGGTCAGCCAACAAAACCACAACGTGTTATTTTCACACTACGGTTTTCGCACAGATTAAACAAACTAGACAAACGTGTTATCTGACGAGATTTAGAGGTGCTGGTGGGCAGATTTTGTTACCTATTGTAGAGAGAGAGCAAAGCTATCTGTTTCCAGTCTTAATGCTGCCTGTAGCTAGAGCTAGACTGATACATCGGACGATGTTATCTTGTAGCGGAAACATCGATATCAGTGTAAATGTCGGCTGATAAGTAATTACGTGAAAATTGCATTACGAAAATGTCAAATTCGATTTAAGGCAATTTAGAAACACTGTCGCTGTTACATAGTTTGTTCAGCAAAGGCCACAGACAAGTTGATTTTTCAATGGTAAAAAAGCAAATAAGCACATTTTTGTATATACTGAAGTATTTATTTAAAATCCTGCCTACATAAGACAGCGTGTCCCAGATCAATAGTAGGATAGGATAGCATAGTGCTCACAGCAGTAAAAGAATATAAATAAATTACAAGGGCTGCTGAAATCTTAGGACACAGCCAACCAACAATGTTCGTATTTAAACATTTGCTCTTAGTATTCTATGGT
This sequence comes from Epinephelus fuscoguttatus, assembly GCF_011397635.1. Taxonomy (NCBI): domain Eukaryota; kingdom Metazoa; phylum Chordata; class Actinopteri; order Perciformes; family Serranidae; genus Epinephelus; species Epinephelus fuscoguttatus. The sequence continues at coordinate 28,297,930 of NC_064757.1, read as the reverse complement.
AAAGTTAAAATTAAAACAGTATGCTATGACCATATATGTATTAAACACATATCGTATAAAATAAGTATGTAGTATGACTCGGGACATCGATGTTGTGTCTCATTTGCGTTCTTCCATTGCTATACCAACCTTTGGCAAGCTTACAGTATGTTACTTCAGCATACCTATTAGCGGTGTGACTGCAGACAGAAAACGCCTAATGGAGGTCGAGGAAGCCACAGCAATTGCGTTTGCTCCAGTGAACGGGCAAACAAGCCAGCAGATATTTTGGCAGGTGACAATCAGTGTCAAATGTCTGCCAGCAAAAGAAACGGTCACATTGTGCGATCATCATTTACAGTCGTCATTTTTGCTAAGTGCACAACAGCTGCGTTTGATTTTAGACAACGCTACCCTGTTGAAATTCATGCACTATACAGCGCACTGAGTGCTGTAACAGAGAGAGAATAGTGGAGATGAAGGACAACGATGATGATGAGGGCGATGATGGTAGCCAGTGCTCCCGGATTGATGAAATATCTGTCAGCGGCATTAAGCAGCGTTCAGGTCTCCCCAGGCCTCATTAGTACTGGAAGTACAGTCTCTCTCCTGAGGTACTTGGCTCTCACCTTCGCTAGAACTACAGAGCGTGCAAACCGGCATCATCTGCTGGCTTATCTTTCATACTACGTAACTAAAAGGAGACAGAAGCAGAGGGGTGGAAGGAGAGAGCAAGAAAGAAAGATGAAAGAGGGAAGAAAGAACAACAGGCAAAGCAGGAGAGCATGGAGCGGCGCTCATTAGTAATGTTGCACAGCGTTTTGAATTTGTGAGGAGGCTTGTGTGTTTAATTCTTGTGAGTGAGAGGGTCTCGGTGGAAAGTTTTACAGATATGCAAGTGAGGCTGGAGGAGAGGAGAGCTATTTTGACTGAGGTTAGGCCAAATTGAGGGAAAGTATAGGATAAGGAGGAAGGGAGCAGATGAGATAAGAGAACAGAAGGAGAAGGATGCAGGACAATCAGGCGAGGAGCGAGAAAACAGTAGAGGACAAAGAGGAAGGAGATCTGTGACTGGATTGTATAAATACACATTAGATAATTGAACTCCGCTGTGTGCACACAAAAGCACAAAAACACACTGTAAAAACTTAAAAGAACATTTCTGCTCTCTCTGTCACACACACACGCTCATTGTCCTCCTTTGTCTGCTTGTCTGGGTCATGCTCTCCTCAGGTGCAGAACTTAGCCACTGTGAACAAAGAGGAAATCAATCACTGTTCACCAATCAGCTAAGCTCTGTGCCTGGCTGGAGAGAGGATACAAAACCTGTCTGGCAGACTGACATGTACACACACACACACACACACACACACACACACATGCACACTCTTACAAAACACCCACATCACGACCCTCTGGCTCCCTCATCATCCTTTTTCTTCTCTGCACTTCCAAATCATCAGCTCCTCAAACACAATCACACGCACTCCTAGATAATCATGTCTTCTTTAGTTTTAAGTTTCTGGGGGATGAATGAGTGTGTGTGTGGGTGTGTGTGTATAGGAGGGGCTGGGGTTGCCATGGCAGCCGGCTGGGTCAGGGCTGTGTGGTAATCCCTGGCAATGTGATTTTATCATAAGTCACAAATCAGCACGCCAGGAACCCTCACAGCCCAGACATGAAAGATCTTCTCCCTGTCTTTTCTTTTTCTTTTTTTTCTAACTTCACCCTCAACTCTAACCTGCAGACATGAAAATCTCTAACTTTGTTTGACCTTTCTCTGTCTCCGTCTCCCTTACATCTGCCATCGGAGCGCAGTCATGAAAGACCAGACCTGTAGATCCTTGCTCACTCTCCCTCACTCTCACACACACACACACACACACACACACACCATTTCCTTGGTTACCCCTCTCCTCCTCTCCCATTCGCCACGCTCGGCTAACCCGGCGATATGCCCCTCATTAAGCGGATCAAGAGGGATTCCAGAGGCATGTACCGGGGGAAGAAAAGAACGAGGGAGTAAGCGGGGAGGGGAAAGGAAGAAAAAAAAAAGGACGGGGGAGACCACCCTTCTCTTTTAAAAGGGTTGTGCTTTTTAGGTTTAAAAACACAGAGCAGGGAGTGCGCCTTGACAGACATGTTGTTTTCAGTTAAAACCCTCTCAGCCCGCCTCAGCCTAATCCCACTGTACTGTGGTCTGTCTGACTGTGTGTGTGTGAGGGTGTAAAGGGTACAGGGAGGACTGCTCTACTTAAGGAAAGATGGTGGGGGCACACAAAGTGAGCAGTAAAACATAAATCCATCTCCCCACAGTGTGATATGAAAAAGCAGTGAGATAGTTGGTTCATCCATCATTTTAATTGGAGTGAGATCTGGACCTGAGCTCACTTGACCAGCATGATCCATTGATGTTTACAGAGGCTTGTGTGGTTCAGTCCAATGGGAAGCAATAGTAAAAGTTGGGATATAAATCTCTAAATGCCTCTTTTCTTCTTTCTTTTTTGGGCGTTTTGGCCGCTCTGTGTCATCCCTCCTGTACTTGTAGTGTGGCTCCACAGGGAGGTGTAGTGAGAGAGTGAAGGATGATGGCAAGAGATCTGCAGGCACAGACAGATAGGCGCTACATATGTGTGCGCTGTATGTGTGTGTGTGTGTGTGTGTGTGTGTCAGAGAGATTTATCAGGACTGAGCCAGATGCCGAGCACTTGTCTAGAAAGCCTTTCACATCCTGTGCAAATGCATAAAGCTGTCCTGTGTGTGTGTGTGTGTGTGTGTGTGTGTCTGAAGATAAAAGCCTGTCTTGTAGTGGTTTGGTCACGGCCTAAAAAAGGATTCAGTGCTGTAAGTCACTCAGGTTGATGTGGACAAGTATTTAGCAGCTCCTTTTGACAAAGCCTGTGTTGACCAAGGTCACCGTCGCCTTGCTTAACCTGTGCTGGCTGTACTGGAGGTGTGCTAGACTGTAACACAGCTGGCTAATGTAGAAGTTTGTGCCAGTGCTGTCATAAATGTGGGGGATGTAGTCAGTCACAATGTTCCCTGCTGGAAATATGAAAGCATCCTCTAAAATTAGTCTTATCCATCTTTCTTACATTGTTAAAAGGAAACTGGTATTTCTCAACCATCACCTTATTTTGCCATGTTTTTGTCTAAGAAGCTAACAGAGACAAGTATTGATAGAGAATGTTGCAGCAGCAGCAAAACAGATTGCAATGTAATCCCTGTTGTGCATTGTCACTTTACGTCCACTAAAAGTATTTGCCTCTGACAGGCTCAGATTGTTTTTAGAAGTGTCTGACAACATTATGGAAGGAACCCTACGGAGAAATGGAACGGTTTCCTTGTCTTTACCTGATCCGTTTATTATTGTGACCAAGTCTTGCTAAAGGAGAAGTCTCTTTCTGAAATCTCACAGGAGGTGACTTGCTGAGGGAAAAACACTGGTGGAAAGGTTAGCGACAGTTGGCGAGAGAAGTGCCAGGAAGAGGTTTTTTATGTTAGAGTACAGAAAGCATAGCATTTTCAGTGGCACTGCTTAATATTTTGCTGATTTCGACAGTCTGCGAGATTTCAGAACAAGACTTTCCTTGAGCGAGACTTGGTCACAATAACAAACAGACCAGCAAAAGGTTAAGAAAAGTGTTTAATATCTCTGTAGGGTCTTTTCTGTAATGTTGTCAGACATTTCTTAAAGCAATCTGAGGCTGCCAGTGGCAAAAACAAGAATTTTTAATGGATGTAAATAGATGGTGCACCATTGCCTGCAGGGATTACGTTGCAGCCTGTTTCGTCACTGCGACTGCAGCGGTCTCTCAGTACTGGACCAATTTCAAAAATGCTTATTCTGATTACACATTTCAACACACACACAAAGAGTTTCTCTTTAATAGGGGAGACTCACACACCGGTGAAAAGTTATAGCATCCTTACTTTTGATAAACTGTTATGCAAACTGCCAACATCTATCTTTAAATACATGCAAAGTATGACACAGTTGGCTAAATTAAAACCTGCTTTCTCAATGAGCTTGTTTCTGATGGGTTCTATATGAACACACAATTTCTGCCAAACATTTATAGTTATAACAATTCTGGTTATTTTACATTTGAGATTTCTGGATTTATGTTTCGTCTGCGCTGTTGACAGTGATTCAAAGTGAGTAAATGGTAAAAGGACTGCACTTGTATAGCACCTTTCTAGTCTTCCGACCACTCAAAGTGCTTTTTACACTACATGTCATTCACCCATTCACACACACACACTCACACATTGGTGGCTGAGGCTACCGTACATGGTGCCACCTGCTACTCAGTGACCATTTACACGCTCTCACACACCAATGGAACAGCCATCAGGAGCAATTTTGGGTTCAGTATCTTGCCCACGGATACTTCGACATGTGGACTGGAGAAGCCGGTCTCCCGATTAGTGGATGACCCGCTCTACCTTTGGGCCACAGCCGCCCAGTGAGCATGGCACAGTTGGAAAAGGCGATGTAATGTATTTCCCTGCATCAATCAAAGTGTGATGATGATGACAGTTGTGGGGTTGTTGGCTTATGTTGCCAGGCATGCTGCTGTCAATCACATATGACTGGAGTTCAAACACTTAGTCAGTTAATTGATGAAGCTGATAAATCAGAAAATCAGCAGAACATTACCTGACAAGCACTTTGACAATTGAATGATCGTTTACGTTAAAAACTGTTGCTAGCTTCAGCCTCTCAAATGTGAGGATTTGCTGCTTTTCTCTGTTTTACATCATTATAAATTTAATATCTTTGGGTTTTGTTTTTGTCTTTGGTGTATACACATAGCATTTATCCATATTGTTTAAAAGCTTTGAAGAAGAGCTGGGTTACTACAGTTCATTTGTTGAGCCAAGATCCTTTTAATTGCCTGCTCTCATTATTCAAAGGTTAGTGTCAGTAATAGCCAGACTGTTATGAAAAGATCAGTAGCTTCAAAGAGACCTGTCTTCACTCCAGTTCTCCCTTCCGCTTTCTTTTCCTCCCCTTTTTTCATGTCTGTCTGTCGAAATCATAAATTTCTCTCTTGCCTTCATTTAGTGAGAGACTAATAAACCCCTCACTGTTCTGAATCTTCAGAAAGCTCAATGGGTGACAGTTGTAGCACACACACAAACACACACACATACACACATACACGGGAGGAATTCCAGGGTCAACGGAATAAAAATCACCCCACATCGAGTACAGAGCGCCCTGAGCCCCTCAGAAAACGCTCGCTGACCCGTCCTCTCTCTTTTTCTTTCTTCCCTCTCTCGTTTGTTTGAGGAACACATTCCCAAATTCCTTCTCTGACAAACACATCCTGATGGCGCTGCTGTGAAACCACGGAAAAGGCCCCATTCTGAGTCTACAAACACACACACACACACACACACACACACACTCAATGGGATCAGAGAGGAATGTGAAGTATAGGTAGCCAAGTGACTCAAGTGCGGACTGTCCGCTGGGGCAGATGGAATCAGGATCAGTCCAACACAAAGCTTTCTTTTCTCTGTCGCCACCTCAGACTCTAAGGTCAGATATGAGATAGCAATATTGTCTTTAATGTGTGGAAACACTTGAACTTCCCCTTCAGACACATTTTAAAGTGTGTAACAATATTCTGCTATGATTAATATTTTTTTACAGGGTTTTCCCACATACAAGGTGATGAGGGGCTGGAAGCAGATCAGCTCTTTCTCCCTCAGTGAGAAATTCTAGATCTGACCTCCACCTCGTCCACCACTGCTGCTGCTGCTTGTGCTAAGTTGATCGGTGAAAGAGCAGTGTGCATTGAGATGGCTAGTGTTAGCATGAGAGAGAGATTCATGTTTGAATCTTAGTCAGACCCAGACTCAGATGTGGAGTCTGTTGTGCACCAAAATAAGCGACTAGCAGACATATCGGAATGGTAAGTGTAGTTAGCATCTCTTATTCGTTCACACCGTTTGTTAGCTTGTAACTAGCAGTGGCTGACGCAGCATAAGGGTCTATTCAGAGTCAGATCAGAGGGCTATTCAAAGTTTGCAGAGAGATATATTTTGTCTCACTGAGATTTTTATATTACTTGCAATAAGTCTGCCTTGCACTGGAGGCTTCAGGTGTCTTTGTGACATTTGCACATTAGACAGCAATCAGTTTTCAAATTTGTGACGCACCTAATCACAGGGTTGCAGGGGTTGAATCTCAGATTTTGGGGAAGTGAGAAGACCTCAGTCCCTTCAGTAAAGGAATGAGAATGCCCCTCTAGTGACAAACTTTGCACAGATACAACTCAGTATAGTCAAGGTTAGACATTTTAGGGGACATAAAACATAAGAAAACCATATTTTTGAGTGAAGGGGAAGTAAATGAGATGTAAATTACCACTAATTTGCAGGGATGTTAAAAGAAATAAATGTGCAAAAGACGATGACAATTAGATTACTGTATCTCATTTTAACTGAAAGGAAATGGCGTGATAGGCAGCACGTGCAACTACCCAACACAGCGGGAATAAAGCACTGAGAATGAGACTATACCTCCAACATCATAGGACCATCTCCTCCACCACTCTGCGTGCCGACTGGTCCATTTCCTCCTGGACCAATGAGAGGCAGCGACGGGCGAGAGCCTGCTGCTCAGCGTCCTCTTTAACCATCAGCTCCCCGTACAGATAGACACCCATTGCCTGGAACACACACACACACACAATCGCTTGGTTTATTTTTCTTACTGTGTAAAGGCTTTTCTCTATGGTTGAATAAGTGTTTTAAAAGTGTCTCATTGTATCATACAAAACAAATATTGAACAGTTGTGTTTGGTTACTTGGTCATGAACCAGAAAGTGCTCCACGTCTGTGTAAGCCCGAGTGTACGCGTGTTTGACCACCAGCTCGCACCAGCGATGTCGAACCTGGAAGCCAAAACAGAGGAGAAGATACAAAACCTATTAATGGAATCAAAAACACACATATTAATTGAATTATTTTACATGCGACCTTGAGAAAGAGAATCTCCTTTTTAAAGTTATACAATGCAGGAATTGTTAGCTACTGTTTGTAAGCAGTGTCTCCAGGGATGCATGCTGCTAATGGTCTGGCACCTTGTCACTGCCTTTTTTCACTTTTGGCAAAAATGGCAGCGCAATTTTGTCAACACAGACCAACACAGAACCAAGAAATCATAGAAAAGAAGATTACAGAATTAAACATTAAAAGAGATTAAAAATCCCACCATTGCTCACTTCAAAGTTGTACATTATTGTATCATTGCTTTTGCCCATTTCCATCTTTAAAATGCCTGTGATGTTATGTCTGAGGTTATATAAGGTCACTGGTGTTTGTAATTTCAGTGTGTTGTTCCTTCAAAGCTGACCACATAAAAGCTTTACCAACTTATATATACTCTTGGTACAGACAATATAAAGCTAGAGGGATAAACTAGTCCTGAATATAATTTATAACACTCATAAAAACATTAATAAAGCAGAATGGTGTCGATGGCAAAGATTTGTGGTCTGTTTATTTTATTTTTATGCTTTCGGCCAGTGCACTCACACAGTAACGTGAACAGGTCTCCCTGGATGCCAGTAACAAAAGACAAACGGCTCATCTGACGAGCTGCGAGACAAAGCTGGAAGCTGCTCGGCCGACAATGAATAGATTCATCCAGAATCGGAGGACTGACAGACGTGAACTTTGTTTTAGAGAGGAGAACATCTCCATCTAAAGTTCATGTTTTAAAGTTCTATTTAATTCTCTGACAATGTGCACGTGTGTGTTCAAGGTGTGTGTGCGTATGTGTACAGGTGTGTTTTTACTGCATCTGTGTGTTTGTGTGTGTGAAAGCTAATGCCTGGCCTTTCTCCCAGAGGATCAATAGGAGCTCTGTTGCCGCGGTTACAGGAGAGATCAGAGACTGGCTCTGTCCCTGCGTCAGCCATCATCCTTCATCATCTGCTATGAGCGTGCATGCGTGTGTGTGTGTGTGTGCGTGCATGGATACGTAATGCACGTGTATACGGACACACTCTTGTGGAGGAGACACAGAGGATGATAAAAGAGGCTGAAGAGCGATAAAAAATCCAGATGAAAAATCTTTTAAAGCACTGTCACTTCTTTACAGCCTGACAGTTTCCCTTGGCTGGGTTTTTCATGGGTATTTCAATCTCCTTCATAACTATCTCCACACACTCAGGATAATAAACTAGTCCTTTGGAGAGTACAGTGACCAAGCGTGGGTGATTGATTCTATTTCAACAGCTCAAGCTTTGGGCATTTCTACAGCGCTTGTACAGATATTCATTTTAAGGTAGCAGGCTAGAAAAGGAGCCAAATGGATCTACCTGAGTGCTGTGTGACGGTGTTCACACTCTTAATTGGAGTTTTTTGCTTCGTCTGTTTGTGCCAGAAACATAGTGCTGCCCTCAACCTGTTTATGCAGCAAAAAGAATGGCGACTGAGCACTGCTCCATTTAGAACAGCCACATTTAAATCCTCACATTACCTCCACAAGCTACTACATAAACATGAGTTTAATTGGTCTCAGAAGGGCTTTCTAGTTCCTCTTTCGTCCACATTAAAAATCCTACTTTTTCCATATATTCTCTGCCTCTGTTTACTCTCAGAAATCCCACATCAGACATGACACAAAGCAAGGGGTAAGAGTTAAGTGTAACGCGCTCACATGGGAACAAACAAGCCTATGTGTGAGTCTGTATTCATGAATGTGGGAGTGTGCACAAGTGTGTACAGTATGTGTACCCTCTGGTGCCAGCCCTGCCCTTCTGGCCTGCGAAGCCCCAGCAGCTGTTCCCTGTGCTGGGTTACATTCCTGGGGAGAGCCCTGGGGCAGAGCAGCTGCCTGGTGCACCTCTCCTTACCCCTTCTTTTACTCGGTTTCCTCTCGCTGGGCCTCTCTCTCTCTGACAGCACATGCAATAACACGGTGACATTCCTTCATTTATTACAGCACCCCTCCTTCACCCGCCACCACTACCGATTCCAACACATACTCTTAACGTAGTCTGCGTGTGCTCGCATTTAGCGTGACAAACAAAGAATCTAGCAGACAAGACAGACACGCAAAGCATGTGTGAAGTTACGATGCTAATGCAGTGTTACGGTGGTCTTAACTTGTCCACAAACTGTACAGCAGCGTGGACGCCAAAACGCAGCCTCGTATACTGACTTTGTGACTGAGGAGAGGAAATAGACTGTAAACATTATATAATGAAAACTAACAGCAATAAAAATTTCATAAACCTCTATTTTCCTTCAACAAGGGCTTCAAGCAGCTAACAATTATTTTCATTACTGGTTTGCCATTTGTGTTTTTGCGATTCATTTTGTCTCTTAAATGTCAGCAAGCAAGAACAATGATCAATGATAATTTCCTACAACCTAAGGTGATATCTGCAAATTGCTTCTTCCATCCAAAGACATTAAATTTACTATCACATAAGACAATAAAAGCAGGGAACGTTTGCTTATAAAATTATTTAAAGGCACACTTTTCCAATTTTTCAAGCAAGGTCCCAGAGCTGCAGACCAAAATCTGCCAGATGACAAAAAGAAATGATGCAAAATGGTGCTTTTTTTTGTTATCCTGCAGATATTTGCACACGGCACGGGCAGGGAGGTCCTGGTGTTGCTGACATGGAAGTAAGCCAAACAGCGTTCATTTGCACACACTCCTCACACCACAGTGACACAGACCTGGTTGAAAATTTGCAAAGTATGCCTTTACAGTGGAAATGGACACCTTTTTAACCCTAAACTAACATTTCCAAGTGGTATTATTGTGGGCGAATCACTTTCCATTTTCATAGTTACTTCAGTTGTTCCATCGACCACCATTTCCACTACTGGGGATAGTAACCGCAAAGGACCTACATTAATACTCGGTAACTAGGGATTGCCATCCTCTTCCTGTTTTGGTTTATGCACTCCCTTTGTGCCGTATGTCGCGCCTTCATTTTCCCAGGAGATCGTACCCGTTTGCAGACAGGGCTTCATAATGAAGGCAATTGTTTTAGGGAACCAATCTTAAGTGTGCATTCAACATATACTTTATAATGATAAGTTGAAGCAAAAAACTTTGTCTTTTTCCCCCATTGTCAAAATATTTCACAATTCATTTTCTATCAGTCAACTAATTGATTTATAAACTGTTGTGTCTACACTATCAACTCCATATCTTTTTATCACCCCACCTAGAAATCCAAATTAAGTGGGTTTCAGCACACCTGCTGGAGGGAGTGTGAGTCAGTCTCAGTGGACCATACACATATTGTTTGGTTCTGTCAGTATGTGAAGCCTTTTTGGAAAGGTGTGGACCATCTGGTCTCAGAGACTCTGGGCCTGAAATCTGATTTCTCTTTTACATTTTTGTACCTTGGAAATATTCCTAAAGGCCTCAGTAAAAGTTACACATACCATTTGAAGATTTTTATGGCCCCAAGTAAATTAACTATTACAAAATAGGGGCTCCGGAGGAACCCTCCCTCTATTGACCCTCATAGCAACATAATCAAGTCTATCAGCTCAATGGAGAAAGTGAAGAAGAAGGGGGTTAAATACTGGGGAAAATGGGAATGTCATAATCATCTAACCTTTTTACATTTTTTCCTTTTCCTCTGAACCCTTTTATAAGCATTAAGAACTGCATCTGTGCCTCCTATCTCTCTCTTGTTTTCACTGACTGTGCTGTACTATCCCAGTCTTCTCATGTTCTATATTCATAAACTAAAACATGAAAGTATTAAAAGAAAAAAAAGACATAAATCTGTGCTCCATGACACTATAATTATAGCTGCCATTGCTGTTTTCCTATCTACTCACTCACCCAGTGGCACCTACAAGGTCTGTGAGGGGATTTCCTCCTCTGTGATCATTCCCAATTTTCGCCATTAAGAGCTTTTTTTGGGGGGAAGTTTTTCTTGTTCACTTGAGGAGCTGTTTTTGTTTCCAGTCAGTGAAGCCCACTGAGACAGTCATTGTGATGAAAGGCTATACAAATAAACTTAACTTGACTTTATTTAGTTTTTTTTCCTAGACACTCCTTGGTTTATTCTTAATAACTCTTGTCTCCTATTCTCTGCTGCACATTGTGGAGGCAGACTTGATGTGGTCCACTGAAGTCTCCAGTCACTGGAGGAGCAAGCCTAACCTGGGCACGAACAGACAATGTGTCCTGTGTGCTTGACCGACAGATGGCCTTCGACACACAAAAGCATGCATGTGCGCTCTCACAGAATCAGAAACGCGCACAGGAAGCTACACACATACATGCGCACGCAGACATGGAGTCACACAGCATCTCGCGTCACATGAGACTCATATGAAAGGAATGGGGAAAAGTCATGCACTCTCTCTCATACATGCAAACACATGCTCTGACTCAAAGGCGCACTCACGCACGTATTCATGGTCACTCACACCATTCACAAAGCAGTCCCACACTGCACGCACACTGGTCGTCAGCCACGTATTTCCTTTCGCTATTGTGTACAAGCTCACAGAATCTCACACACACAGGATCTTTAGCTTGCACGCCAGTCTTCACGGCACCTTTAACCCAAAAGACAAGCTTCTTTATCGCATTAACCACACAGTGTATCACTATGAACTTCTCCCTACTGCTTAGACCAGTGGTTCCTGACCTTTTCACTTTTTTTATCATTGAGTAATATGGATATTATATTTAAAGCATAACAATAACAGTACAGAGCAACTCAACTAAACTGAACAATTAACCCAAAAAGTGAAAACAACAGCTGTAGGAAGTTTGTGTAAACGGAGGAAATTGGATGAATTTTTGAGTAGATTATTTTCTGTGAATATTAGTACTGGCAAATTTAGTGTTTCCTCTCCCTGATGCTTGGCCATTGTTCTATTAAGCCCTGTTTCCACCAAACACTTTCAGTATGGTACCTCTGGAAGCAAAAGTAACCCTTCAGACATGGTACCGAGACCCAAGTGTTTCCACTGCAAACAGTTCTCTTAAATGTGGGCAGGGTTGTTGTCACTCACTGCTCCGTCCAGCACTCACTGTATTTCCTCATTACCAGTGACACAGATGGAAGTCTGCACCTCTTTTATTGTCCACAGAATGAGGCTGTACACTGACATTTTCAGGAGTCTACTAATAAAACTCTCCGCGGTATGAACAGTGGTTACATGAGCCTCAAAAACAGCCACAACTCAGCCCTGAGCAGAGTGACCGTCCGCTACTGACCAATTAACGGACTGCAGTGTTCACAGCTCCACCTTTTAGTACCAGATCTGTGTGCTAGGTACCCCAACAGAGGGGGGACCAAAAATCGGGACTGTATGGAATGGTTCCATTGGTACCATCCACAACTTTTCACAGTGGAAACTAAAAGAAAAGATGTACCGAACTGAACTGAACCGTACTGCTACCAGGGCTTTATTGGCTGTTTTAACTGTGTACTTTTACTGTTTGGCAGAGAGCAAAGGCTCTATGAATATAGTTTGTGTTCACATCTTCACTGTGCCATTATCCTGTGAGATTTTGTAAAAAGTGTATATTTTGAATAATAATCTGCACTTTAAAATACCAATGTCATTTAGTCTTATTCACAGAAATGAATGAAATGATGATGATATAGGCTTTTTAAAAGTTTTCTCAAAAGCCCTTTAAATCAAGAAGGCCTTGTGACCCCCAGTGAAGCTTTGGTGACCCCCAGGAGGGTCAGGATCCCCAGGTTGGGAACCAGTAGCTTAGAGTGAGACATGTTCAGCAACTAACAGGTGGTGAAACAATATGTAACAGCATATTGTGCTTCTAAGTTGCAGTAATGAGAAAACACCTTATAAAATGGATTAATAAAGTTGATTAAATAGTAAATAAGGAAAGTCCTTCAGTAATGTGGCATGAAATCATCACCAAATGAGATTTTTTTTTACTCTAAGCAGTGATAATACACTTCTATTATAGGGCGAACAATCTATGTCATGTTTTATCATAATGCATTCTGAGTCGGCACATTACTAACCGCTCTTCAGAAGCCATGAGAATCACTCCGATAATCCAATATTCAGCCACTCTGAAAAGCTCTCATTCTCCATGGAGGTAAACAGCGAGGGGCTGAACTGCACTCAGTGTTGTGTTTGTCCAAGAATTTTTAAACAGATCATTCATCTGAAAAGGATGCAGTACCAGACAAAGAAAAGCTGAGTGATAAAATGAATACAATCAGACAGAGAGCCAGAGATGGAGAGAAAGAGGAAGAGAGGAAAATAAATGGCCACATTTATAAGGAGAGACGTTGGTGATTAACCTCTTCTGAATGAGATTACTAACATTAGGACGGGACCATTGCCTTTAGACAGGTGCGTGCAGGAGTGCGTACATTTGCGTATGAGAAAAAGAGTGTGTGTTTCCATGCACGACTATGTGCATAATGGCCCCGTGTATTTTTAGCGAACACTGAAAGTTTTTTCCGGGAAATTGCAGACGAGAATCTGCTTTCATCTGCCAGGAAGTCTGACTAAAGTGGCCTGAACCTAAAGCTGGACCCGAGGCCAAACGCAAAGTGGCCTCAGTTTGTTGACCGCGAGGTTAATTACTCAAATTAACTGCAAGACAGTGACATCAAGTAGTGAGTAAAGTCACTGAAATGAACTTCCGAGTTAAATGCATTCAAGATTTTAAAGAAGAGACAGCTGTTTGTGAGAACTTGAACAAGTGGCCTGACTGCGAGTTAGGAATGTAAACAATAAAAATGTCCTGAGATGAAACTTCAGATGTCTGGATTCAGTACAACAAAACATCCGAGCTCCATTATATACATTACTGCCCCAACCAAACAGCTCATATTATTAATAAGGACTTGTAAAAAAACTAAACATGTATCAAATTTTTTCTTTTCAAGACAAGCCGTGTGTTAACGACGGAGGTTAGCATGGACAGTTGGACGTGGATGCAGCTGTATTTTCACACTCGTGCTCCTGTACCGAGAGGCGGTGCCGCGCAGGAGAGAGCTCCTCAGCCGCAAACACACACACACAGCTGCGGAGCACAAACACGAGATGAGAACTACACACATACTCACAAACATCGTTAATAGTACCATTAAGGAACTTTGTGCAGTACTAAAACATGAAGCGAATACTTGTGGGATTTAGTCAGTAATGGTGGCTGTAAAGAAGAGAGCTGCTATTACAGCAGAATTTACTACACATTACTAAGCGCTGTGCCTTGGGATGGAAAAGGGAGAGGAAACCGTCTACATTTCATTATTGGAGGAGATTATGGCACTCGGATGCATATGCTCACTTGTCTGAGCGTGTGTGTGTGTGTGTGTGTGTGAGTGTGGGGGTGAATATTTGTGTGTGTGCTCTTACTTCAGCATCTCTATCTTGTAGGTTGTAGGTTCTCTTCAGAGCACCCATGGTTGCCATGCTTAGCTCCTCTTCCTCGAGTAGAAGCTCCAAAAGCATCACCAGCTGCTCCGACGTCACCTGAGGAGACAGAACAATTCATGAGATTAATAGTGCTGACTTATACAAGCTCATAAAATACACTGAGACTTATTATTGGATGTTATGAGCAAAAAAAAGTCACATGCTCTCCTTACACCAGCAATTTCAAACCACCAAAGTAGAAAAATGATTAACATATTGCATGCTACGAGTCTGTTCTCAAACATATTTATGTTTATTTTCTAAAAGTTTCATTTATTTTCTCTTCAGTGCTGGGAAAAGGTTGATGAAAAAAAAGCACATCAATATGAGACAGGCAATTAATGCAGCCCTTCAAACGGCGGAAACAGCAGCATAATAAAAGAGAGCGGAAATGGCGATTAAATAAATATGGTAAACCAAGCGAATCTTGTACAACTGGGAAATATTACAAAATAGGCAAAAGAGGACAGATGAAGGGAAAGTGTTAGGATTTGAATCAAGGGCAGAGAGAGAGGTGAAGCAAAGCAATGAAGTTGTCTTTTTTGATATCGTCCTATTGTGAGGAAACAAAGAGAGCAGCCATGCTCAGGGACGCAGGCTGCCAAAAAAAGACATCTTTTAGAACATTTAGTCTTTGTAGGTTGTGAGGCTGCGATGAAATCCCTGATTGCGTTGATGACAGAGCCGAAAAATTGGGCAAAGAAGAAAGGTTTTCAGAAAGGAGGAAATGCCTCACTGTTGCTCCTTAATAATGCGTGTACTGATTGTGCTGTCCTGAGGTAAACCTCAAGGAAAGAACCTATTTTCTTCTAATGACTAACATCTTCAGGGACAGGCGAAAACTCAGTGGTGAATTTAGACGATTATTCCGAGGATGGATGTGGGCAGCGATATGAGAGAGCGACTTCCTCCTCTGGAGAGAGCTGTGCCCAGCCTTGCCTGCCTCTCTCCTGCATACACCCAGCACTCCCAGCCACACTTTCTCTCTGGTCCCAGTCTGGGACACAATTAATGGCTGACAGCCCTGCAGAGACTGATGTGAAAATAGGTATGAAGTGTGTGTGTGACTGAGTGAAGCAGAGCGCAAAGAGAGGGGGGGTTACAGAGGAGGAAGATACAACTCTACGACTAAGGTAAACACATCCAGTAAAAAGCAGAGTACATAGCTGTATTTGATATATATTTATATATACTGTAAAGAGCATCTCCATTCAAAGCTAATGTTGGTAAACAATCTTTTAAGCACTGCTGGGAAATACCTGACCTAAAACCAGGAAGTATTTCAGCATATAGCTGTTGAAGCTGAGGGAATAACACCCAGACTCGAGCTGGCAAATGGTCAAATCAAACACCAGCACTGCTACGCGCACACACAGACACACACAAACACTGATGATCATCTAACTCCGTGGAAAATCTGATATCCAGCCTTGCCCTTCACCCTCTATCGACTCTCCCCTCTCTCCGTCCTCTCCTCCCTCCATTTTGTGAAGGCTGAGTGTTTTCTGAAGTGGCGTCTCCATCTCTAAAGGGTCTCTTTGGGGCCCACCCATGATCCTTCTCACTCTCCCACCCTTTGAAAAGTGAGGAGTCCACAGCAATAAAACACTGCTCTCTCACTCTCTCTCTCTCACACACACACACACACACGCATGCACATCACTACACACATCCCTGACTGCGCTG